>NC_138768.1:261024796-261624796 GCF_965119305.1 Pelophylax lessonae | reverse complement strand
CACTGCTGCTGTTAAACTCACGTTTTCACAAGTTTGAGCTTTTGTTTTTTTCTGCCCTTAAACTCTCCTCTATGTTATCCTATTGGCGCTTTTCCACTGCATGGAACGGATCGGTTTGGCTCGGTTTGGCGCTTTTCCACTGCATGGTACCGCATGGTACATGTTAGAACGGTTCGGTACGGTTTGGTACAGCGGCGCTTTTCCACTACATGGTACGGCTCGCTTAAACAGTACCACCTCGGTTGGGGTTCCAAGCGGGCTATACCTATACCATATCCCACAATCCTTTGCACGCAGCCTTGATTGTTTGTCACTACTAGCCACTGATTGGTCAGAGATTCGTTGTAATCCCACCCACTTACTACTTTAGTGGAAAAGCAAACGGAGCCGAGTAGAGCCTATACAGTGCTGAAACGTGCCGACTCGTACCACGAAGTGGAAAAGCAAACTGAGCCGAGCTGGGCCAAGCAGTGCCGAGTGGAGCCGAGCCAGTACTTGCAGTGGAAAAGTGCCTGTGTCCATGCACACATGGACATTTTTATTAGTTTATCAGCAGGGGAGTTAATAGGCTTTTTTCTAAATGCTCTAAAATCGTATTCAGGAGTGGGAATTCTGACCACAAAATATGCTGAACGCTGTTAAACTCTCATTAACTCTAGACACGTTTAGCACTTCAGTGTTTTTTTTTATTTCAATTTCAGAATAAATTAAAATTCTGGCCAATGGAATAAATAAACACCCAAACTCCAAACTGTGTTAAACTCTGCTAAACTCACCTAGACAGTTTTGAAAAAAAATGCAGTTTAGGTGAGTTTATAACATGGATTATCTCCTGTCAGGATAAACAGCTTTTACTAGAAACCAGTGTGCATGAGGCCCAAATACTTCTATTTCTGAAAAATCTTCCTATTTTACAGCATTTTTTTTGCACCTGTTTAAAACGTTTACACAGTACTGTATATTGTTTGAAAGAATTCAAAATTTGTAATTCTCAGTTAAAAAAAAATCTAAATAAAGTTACCTGGACGTCTCCCGTTATCGGTAACAAATTCTCCTTGCTACAGTGAGGGAAAAAGGTATTTGAACCCTTGCTGATTTTGTACGTTTGCCTCCTGACAAAGAAATGATCAGTTTATAATTTTAATGGTAGGTTTATTTTAACAGTGAGACACAGAATAACAACAAAAATATCCAGAAAAACCCATTTCAAAAAAGTTATGAATTGATTCGCATTTTATTTAGTGAAATAAGCATTTGACCCCTTTGCAAAACATGACTTAGTACTTAGTGGCAAAACCCTTGTTGGCAATCACAGAGGTAAGATGTTTCTTGTAGTTGGTGACTAGGTTTGCATACATCTCAGAAGGGATTTTGGTCTACTCCTCTTTGCAGTTCCTCTCCAAATCATTAAGGTTTCGAGGCTGACGTTTGGTAACTTGAACCTTCCACTCCCTCCACATATTTTTTTTATGCTATTAAGGTCTGGAATGTGGCTAGGCCACTCCAGGACCTTAAGGTGCTTTTTTATGAGCCACTCCTTTGTTACCTTGGCCGTGTGTTTTGGGTCATTTTAATGCTGGAATACCCATCCACAATCTATTTTCAATGCCCTGGCTGAGGGAAGGAGGTTCTCACCCAAGATTTGATGGTACATGGCCCTGTCCATTGTCCCTTTGATGCAGTGAAGTTGTCCTGTCCCCTTATCAGAAAAACACCCCCAAAGCATGTTTCCACCTCCATGTTTGATGGTAGGGATGGTGTTTTTGGGTTCATGGGCAACATTCCTCCTCCTCCAAACACAGCGAGTTGAGTTGATGCCAGCTCAATGTTGGTCTCATATGACCACAACACTTTCACTTAGTTCTCCTCTGAATCATTCAGGAGTTCATTAGCAAACTTTGGACTGGCCCGTACATGGGCTTTCTTGAGCAGAGGGACCTTGCAGGCGCTGTAGGATTTCAGTCCTTCACGGCATAGTGTGTAATCAATTGTTTTCTTGTTGACCATGGTCCCAGCTGCCTTGAGATCATTGAAAATATTCTCCCGTGTAGTTCTGGGCTGATTCCTCACCGTTCTCATGATCATTGAAACTCCACAAGGTGAGATCTTGCATGGGGCCCAAGACCGAAGGAGATTGACAGTTATTTTGTGTTTCTTCCATTTACGAATAATCACACCTGTTGTCACTCTCTCTCCAAGTTGCTTGGCGATGCTCTTGTAGTTCATTCCAGCCTTGTGTAGGTCAACAATCTTGTCCCTGACATCCTTGTACAGCCTTTTGGTCTTGGCTATGGTGGAGAGATTGGGATCTGATTTTTTGAATGCTTCTGTGGAAAGGTGTCTTTTTTATACAGGTAACAAGCTGAGATTAGGCGCACTCCCTTTAAGAGAGTGCTCCTAATCTCAGTTCCTACCTGTATAGAAGACACCTGGGAGCAGCCATAAATCTTGTTTATTGATAGGGGGATCAAATACTTATTTCACTCATTAAAATGCAAATCAATTTATAACTTTTTTGAAATGCGTTTTTCTGGATTTTTTTTGTTGTTATTCTGTCTTTCACTGTTAAAATAAACCTACCATTAAAATTATAGACTGATCATTTCTTTGTCAGTGGGCAAACATACAAAATCAGCAGGAGATCAAATACTTTTTCACCCCACTGTATGAAT
Source organism: Pelophylax lessonae (assembly GCF_965119305.1). Classification (NCBI taxonomy): domain Eukaryota; kingdom Metazoa; phylum Chordata; class Amphibia; order Anura; family Ranidae; genus Pelophylax; species Pelophylax lessonae. Next base: position 261,622,124 of record NC_138768.1, on the reverse strand, counting down.
GTTAAAGCTTAAAGCACGCCTATGAAGATTTTTAAGTATCATAACTTGTCGCCATTCTACGAGCGTGCTCAATTTTAAAGAGTGACACGTTAGGTATCTATTTATTCAGCATAACATCATCTTTTAGATTTTACTAAAACATTTGGTTGTTTATTTTGTTTTTTTGCATTACAATTCATTAAAGTGTATTTTTTCCCAAAACAATTGCATTTGACAAACCGTTCCGCACATACTATGTGGCATAAAAAATTGCAACAACCATTATTTTATTTTCTAAGGCCTCTGCTAATATATATATATATATATATATATATATATATAAAATGTTTGGGGGCTCTAAGGCAATTTTGCTTGCAAAAAATACAGATAGGCCTGGTATTCAAGGGGTTAACATATGTGTGGATACAATTAAATATGGCTATTATTCTGAGTATTTCCCCCCTGTGCATAGATAGAAAATACATCCTAGAAAGGGTATATCCATTTTATGTAAAAATACAATATAGCCAAAAAAAAGTGCACATTCTATACAGAAAGGAAACAGTTAAATTGCTAAAAAATCTGGTATTAGTAAATAAGCGTTCTTGGACTTGGCCAGAGTTCAAAAAGCTGAAGATATATTTGTTTAACAGTAGATACAGACCAAATATGTAGGGGAAAGGTTAACTTAGGTATTCAGGCAGCATAGAAGAGAGTATGTGATTAATTTTCCAAGGCCATATTCACATAAGGCAATCTCAGTAGAAGACGCAATGCGTGTTTGGGTGGCATTATTCTTAATGGCATCCCAAACGTGATGCGATTCTGCCACAGTTGTCACACAACAGAATCGTGCAGCAAAAGTGGCAAAATGCATGGTTAATAATCACGATTATCTTGTTGCCCAAAAAGGAGCAGGAGCTTGTTTTGGGTGACAAGCGCGCATAGCGCACCCCATTGAAGTTTTTTGGCTGCCCTATGCGCAACACTAGATTCTGCATGTAAATCGCACTTTAACCATGTGACCTCAAAAAGATTTACCCCCCCTTCGTGACCAGGCCACTTTTTGCAATACGGCACTGCAATATTTTAACTGACAATTGCGTGGTCATGCAACACTGTATCTGTATCATTTGTATCTGTATCATTTTTTTCCCCACAAATATAGCTTTATTTTATTTTATTTTTTGAAAATATTTTTATTAAGTTTTAAAACAAGAAAAAAACACAACAACAAACAAAGGTGCATTGGTTCACAACTTGGCTTCCCAGAATGACAGAAAATAAAGCATGTTACCCGCGCAGGGGTCCAAATAAGAAGCATTAGGCAAAATAAACAACAGAGAGGGCTGTAGCAAGCACCCCATGGAAAGACTGTCTACTGGGGGGCAACTAGAGAAACTCTTAGATCCCGGAATCTAGAGAGAAGCTCTTGACTGGCTGAGTTGATCGTCACCAGGTGCCCGGGGGCAAGGGGCGAGACCCACATCAGCCACTCGCCGCTGTGGAGGAATCAATAGAGCTTTATTTTAGTGGTATTTGATCGCCACTGCGTTTTTTTTTTTTTTTTGTTTTTTTTGTGCTATAAACAAAAAGAGACCGACAATTTTCAGAAATTTTTTTTTTTTTTTTACTTTCTGCTATAAAACGTGTCCAATTAAAAAAAAAAAAATTAAAAATCGAATTTCTTTAGGCTACTGTGTTCTCCCGGCATACACCAAGTGCAATTTGTTGGTGTGAATAAGCCAAAGTCTGCTGACATGCAGTTTAGCTGAAGAAGTTCTCAGCTTATATAGAGTGGATATAGAAAAGAATCACCCCCCTTAAAATAATCACATTTTGTTGCTTTGCAGTCTGGAATGAAGACAGACACAGTTTTTGTTGTACTGAGCTGTATTTACTCAGTGCAATTTATAACATCCAAGTGAAAGATATAACACCAATATGTTAGAAAAAATAAATAAATAAAAAACAGAATCAGTGAGTTGAAAAAAGGATCACTCCCCTCCTAAAAATGACTCAATCAGGTGTAGCTAACCACCTTCTCAATGGCAGACAAAGCCATTTGACTTTCTACTGTGATCAGCTATGGTCATTTTAATTAGCTCAACATTAGAAGAGCTTGAATTTCCACATTAAGAAGAAACAAATGGCAAAAACTTTCCACAAAGTTTGCACAAATAGAGGAAAAGAAAGTCCTTTGGACACAAGTCTATTGGTTTCTTCAAATAAAGATTTCCCGTGAGGAGTGAATATGTCCAAAACACTTGTATCTTCACCCAAGGACAAGGTGGGGCATGCACTTACCAAAAAGATAACGATAATGGCAGTCAAGTCTGTATCCTCACAGTGTATCGTCCCCTCCTTTCCATATACACATCATTCTTGCGAAGAAAATAAAGTTAATGGCTCTTTACCAGAAATAACATATATATATATTAGCCTTGAAACGTGTGTATATATGTGTATATATGTTGCCTGCGATGTAGTTTCCATAGTAACTCCAGAAGGGCAGTGTGGAAGGTCAATCCTCTCCTTTGCTCCACCACCGACACCAATAGATAGAAATTGGGGCCTTACCACAGTAAAGCTAAAGCTAGACCGCTCCCCTCAGGATCTGGACCCCTATGCTCCAACGGCCTAGAGTCCTGATGTCATCAAGACCATAACCTGTCATCAAACCCATAACCCAGAAGAGGGTTATGGTCTTGATGATGTCAGGACTCTAGGCTGTTGGAGCATAGGGGTGCAGATCCTGAGGGGAGCGGTCTAGCTTCAGGGTGGGGCGGAGGATCGGGTTCAGATCAAGAATATCTGATGATCCCTTGTAGTCATTCCATACCCAGCACACATCAGCTTTACTGTGGTAAGGTTACTAAGGACCCAATTTCCACCAATTGGTGTCGGTGGTGGAGCAAAGGAGAGGAATGACCTTCCATACTGCCCTTCTGGAGTTACTATGGGAACTACATCGCAGGCAACATATATACACACGTTTCAAGGCTAATATATATGTTATTTCTGGTATTCACTTTATTTTCTTCACAAGCACGAGGTGTATATGGAAAGGAGGGGATGATACACTGTGAGGATACAGGCCGTCGATTCATCTTGACTGCCATTATCATTATCTTTTTGGTAAGGAGCCATCCACAGTGAATGCTCCACCATTGTCCTTGGGTGAAGATACAAATGTTTTGGACATATTCACTCTTCACGGTAAATACAGCTGGATAAAACACAAACTGTGTTTGTCTTCATTTTAGGCTGCAAAACAACAAAATGTGATTATTCTAAAAGGGGTGATTCTTCTACTTCTTCTACTGTATATCTAATTGTCACAGCATACACTTTCATTTTATAACAACAGCATTGTAATGACAATACAAACAATAGTTATATTTATAAATTTAATATAAGCTTATATGAAACATTTCCTTTTTATACTCTGTATTTTATATTCCGCACAATATTCAGTATTCTATATTTTATATTGTGAGTTCTGCCGCTCTGTTGCTCATCTCTTTCCACACCTCCCTCGATTCCCTGCATGCTTTACAGCTTCTTCTCTGCTGCTTACTTTCAATTTCCAAGGACTACATATCCCAGGGTACCTTGATGCCTGCAAGCAATGATTCCTTTAATGACTCCTCCTCCTGAAACTCTCTTAGTACCTCTGCAGTTCAGAAGGCAGGCTCTGTGAAATGTGTGACATAGCAGTGCCTACTCACAGGGGATAAATAATATGTGTCACAGAAGTGTTTAGATCTTCAGCATGTAAGGCTCTGATTTTACAAGGTGGAGAGATGGGCAGTGGCGTCTCTGAATGGCGCTTGTGCAGAACAGCCAATGTCCTGTGTTCAGAATGTGGCAGGCCAGCTGCTCAACATGGGGCCTTGAAGCAAGTTGAGATCATTGTTTGGGGTGATTTTCAGCTTCCAAGGGCATCCGCCAAGAATGGTATATGAAGGGATTTTTTCAGCCGAAACGTGGTGGAACAGAGTAGCACCAGTCCCTTGCTTCTCCGCTCACTAATGTCACTTGTAAACAAAAATGCCCGGCTGCTGTATTTACAAGTCACATCGTATCTTCCAGTGGCTCCCACAGATCTGATTTTCTGACTGGCTCCCACTGCATGCAAGGTGGGGACAAAGGAGATTCAGGTGCCCTAGGTGCAGTGCGGTCATGGAGGAGGGGGGGTGCCATGGTAGGCTGCATGCACACTCTGTGTTTCTCATCTGGTGCCAGGATGCTGACGCCCCCACTGGATGACCTCACTGCAGAGAGGCGGAGCCAACCTACAGTGTGCAGGGAGGTGTTAGAGCAAGCCCAATGGTTCAGCTTACAGCAACAAGTGTAAGACATGTGGAGAATGGTGGAGCTTTTAAGAGGAGAGAAGATGAGGGCAGTGGAGGGAGGGTGGAAGTGAGATTTGGAAAGGGGGGTGCAGAGGTAAGTAAAAGAGAGCTGAACTCTGCACTCTGTGTAGCGCATGCCTGAACTCTGCACTCTGTGCATAGTGGTCCCCTGAACTCTGCACTCTGTGCGTAGTGCTCCACTGAACTCTTTGTGTAGCGCTCCCCTGAACTCTGCACTCTGTGCATAGAGCTCCCCTGAACTCTGCACTCTGTGCATAGAGCTCCCCTGAACTATGCTCTCTGTGCATAGTGCTCCCCTGAACTCTTTGCGTAGCGCTCCCCTGAACTCTGCACTCTGTGCATAGTGTTCCCCTGAACTCTGCACTCTGTGCGTAGTGCTCCACTGAACTCTTTGTGTAGCGCTCCCCTGAACTCTGCACTCTGTGCATAGAGCTCCCCTGAACTCTGCACTCTGTGCATAGAGCTCCCCTGAACTCTGCACTCTGTGCGTAGTGCTCCCCTGAACTCTTTGCGTAGCGCTCCCCTGAACTCTGCACTCTGTGCATAGTGTTCCCCTGAACTCTACACTCTGTGCATAGTGCTCCCCTAAACTCTGAACTCTGTGCATAGCGCTCCCCTGAACTCTGTGCTTAATGCTCCCTTGAACTCTGCACTCTGTGCTTAATGCTCCCCTGAACTCTGCACTCTGTGTGCAGTGCTCCCATGAACTCTGCACTTTGTGTGTAGTGCTCCCCTGAACTCTGCACTCTGTGTGTAGTGCTCCCCTGAACTCTGCACTCTGTGCGTAGTGCTCCCCTGAACTCTGCACTCTGTGCGTAGTGCTCCCCTGAACTCTGCACTCTGTGCGTAGTGCTCCCCTGAACCCTGCACTCTTTGCGTAGTGCTCCCCTGAACTCTGCACTCTGTGCATAACACAACAAACTCTGTATGTAGCAAACTCCTAAACCTTGCACTCTGTATGTAGCACACTTCTGAACTCTGAAAACTGTATTACTCACCCCCTGAAATCTGCAATCCGTGTATAGCTCATCCATGAACTCTGCACACTGTATGGAACGCACTCCTGGTATTCAATGCACCTTTAAGACCTTCCCACTGTTGCAATTTGGCCACACCCACCATTTGATGCAGGTCGGGGGGGGGGGTCATAGTTGAGTTCCTGCACCCATTCTCTGAGAATAGAAAGCCCTGGTTGTATGCATAGTTACATTGGTTCAAGATGGATCAATGTAACTATTGTGCGCTGGGGAACAGGTAGCGGGTACAAAGCTACCTGGGATAAGCAGTCTATGGGGGCACAGATACCAAATCCAGTGAGGTCGTGACAAACAGTGCGGTGTTTATATGTGATATTTACACGTCTATATACAGGTGCTGTACAGTGTGTTTAGATTGGGAGAGCCTAAATTGGCCTGGGGGAGAGGACCAAGACCTGAATGTGTAAGGGAGGAACCTGGGAGATATATAAACCCCAGGACTTTTCCCAGCTCTTTCTGGGGTGTTCTGCTACACTATGTATAAAAATATCCATACATGGAATTCATAAACATGTATCCTTTTATTACAGTAAAGATGGTATATTTGAGCCCCGGTTCACACTTGTGCGTGTGCGGGGTTCGCATGTAATGTCGGAGCGCACTGCTCTGACATTACATGCGATCGGCTGTGCGGTGCGAGTTTAGCCATACAGTTTGTATGGCTAAATTCGCACCGCAGCCGCTTCTGGACCGCCCACTATGTATTTACATCGCATTTACATACATTTACATTGACGTTAAATACTGGAGTTATGGCAGCAGATAGCGGCCATAACCCCGGTATATTTTTAACCCTTCTGGACCAGAAGGTTTTACCTCCTTAATGACCAGGCCATTTTCTGCGATACGGCACTGCATTATTTTAACTGACAATTGCATGGTCGTCCAATGCTTTACCCAAATAAAATAGATGTCTTTGTTTCACCACAAATAGAGCTTTCTTTTGGTGGTATTTGATCACCTCTGCGACTTTTATTTTATTTTTTTTTACCCATGTGTTCGGCTGTGTCCAATCACAGCCAGTCACATGTAAATGAGGAAGTGCCGTTTATTGGCTCCCCTCGCCTCACACTGTCAGAGTGTGTGGCAAGGAGAGCTGATCAGCGGCTCCTCCTCAAAAGGAAGCCTAGGAAAGGTAATCAGGGCACTGATCACTGTAAAGTAAAAAACAGTGCCCATTATTCCCCCTCAAGCAATGCCTATCAGTGCCTACCATCAGTGCCCACAGTGCCCACCATCAGTTCCCACAATCAGTGCCCATAGTGTTGCCAATCAGTGCCTGCTCATCTGTGCTGCCCATCAATGTCCATCAGTGCCGTCCGTCAGTGCTCATCAGTGCCGCCCATCAGTGTCGCCCGTCAGTGCTCATCATCCTGCCAGCCAGTGCCGCCCATCAGTGCAGCCATTCAGTACCCATCAGTGCCCATCAGTGCGGCATATTAGTACCTCCTCATCAGTGCCCATAAGTGCCACCTCATGAGTGCCCATCAGAGCAGCCTATCAGTGCTGCCTCATCAGCGCACATCAGTGAAGGAGAAAAATTGCTTATTTTCAAAATATACTCACAGAAAATAAGAAAAACTTTTTTTTTTTTTTAATTTACTGTATTTTTTTTTTTTTTTGTAAAAAATAAACAATCTAGCGGTGATTAAATAGCACCAAAAGAAAGCTCTATTTGTCTAAAAAAAAATTATATAAATTTAATTTGGGCACAGTTTAGCATGACCACGCAATTGTCATTCAAAGTTTGACAGTGCTGAAAGAAAGAAAATTGGCCTGGGCAGGAAGGGAGTGAAAGTGCACTGTATTGAAGTGGTTAAAGTTGTCCTTTCAATGCGTTCATTATCTCATTGCTGGCATATTATAAAGAATGATGTAAGCTCTCCTTATTCTTTCAGCATACTAAACAGTCCCACCCCATATTCCTCAGTTGCTGCTGATGTTTGCACAGTTATTTCAGCAATGAGCATTCACAATGCTGGGATTGTGTGTTATCAATGACCGTGCCTGCCATCATCACACACACTGCATTAGGATTCTGGTCAGCCTCTAGGTTCTCAAACAGCTAAGATCCCTGAATCCAAGCCAAGAAAGTCTGTAGAAACACATGTGTGAAACTGGCATGCACTGTCCATGATCTACATAATTATACCTATTAAATAACAATTGTAATTTGTATACAACATTTCCAGTTCTGTTTCTCTAGTAAGAATTTAGGTGTGGTAAAACTATTTCATGTATGAAAGCGTCTAAAAGAAAAATGTGTGTTGTCCTGAATAAACAAAAAGGTGATTGGAATGGTTGCTATTTGCAACATAGGACATTCTGATGTCAGATACTTTGATTTTTATCAAGTTTAGTATTCAGAGAACATGTAAATATTCATCCTGTATAGAAAAATAAATTGGTTAACCACTTAAGCCCCGGAGGATTTTCCTGCTAAACGACCAGGGGGTATTTTGCGATTCGGCACTGCGTGACTTTAACGGACAATTGCGCGGTCGTGCGACGCTGTACCTAAACGAATTTGACGTCCTTTTATTCCCACAAACAGAGCTTTCTTTTGGTGGTATTTGATCACCCGTGCGATTTTTACTTTTTGCGCTATAAACAAAAAAAGAGCATACATTTTGCAAAAATAACAATATTTTTCACATTTTTTTATATGAAATTCCCCCCAAAAAAAATGTAAAAATCAAAATTTTTTAACATTTTCGGCCAATTTGTTTTATGCTACCTATGTTTGGTAAAAAAAATCGCAAAAAGTGTATTTTGATTGGTTTGCGCAAAAGTTATCGCGTTTACTAACAAAGGGAAAGATTTTTGTCATTTTTGTTGTTTTTTTTTTTAACGTGTAATGGCGGCGATCTGCGATTTTTTTGCGGTACTGCGACATTGCGGCGGACAGATCGGACCCTTGACTGACATTTTTGACACTTTTGGGGTTACCAGTGACATTTCTACAGTAATCAGTGCTATACATATGCACTGTTACTGTAAAAATACACTGGTAGTGAAGGGGTTAACTTTATTTGGGAGGGAGGGGCTGTGTGTATCCCTAGGGGCGTGCTTTCTACTGTGATTGGCTGTGGCTTGAGCTGTAAGGACACTGATCAACGGATCTACATACTAGATCCGTGTGATCAGTGTCTTTACAGCGAGGAGAATGACAGGTGGCTTGTTTACACAAGCTGCCTGACATTCTCCCTCTCCCCCGCCGATCGCCGAGTGACCGGCGGACATCGGGTCCGCTGGTCACACGCGCGGGGGGGTCCGTGACCGCGCGGGAGCGCGCCTCCGCGGGCGCTCGCTCCCCAGAGCCTCACAGGCGAGCGACGTAGACCTGCATCACTCTGCCTGTGAGGGGCTGACTGCCGCAGTAAATATACTGTGAGCAGTCGGCAAGCGGTTAATGAGCTTAGCTGTACATAATGGGATGCCAAGCTCTTACTGCACCACGCACCACAGATGTGCAGCTCCAGCACCCCACTTTTGTTCCCTACCCTCTCTTTCTACAGCAGCTAAGCTCAGCGTTCTCTGAGAGTGAATGAGAGCTGACTGTGCATGCGTGGGTTGGGAGTGTTGATCAGGAGCCAATCGGCAGACCTTTTTCGGTCATGCCCCTTCGGCTTCTGTCAGATCAACTCCAGTACACACGGGCCGAATGTCTCACGGTTTCTATTGAACCAGCCGATGCCGTGCGATATTCAGCCCGTGTGTACTAGGCTTTAGATAAATAAAGTTTACAATGTTGTTGTAGGTGTCTATAGGCATAACATAAGAGAATGTTTGTCAGATCCACCCATTTATGATCTAATCAGGGAACATTTATATGTCTGTAGGTTAAACCTAAAGTGGGATACACACTAGTAGAAAGTCTGCTGAAAATTCCCGTCCGAGGTAAAATCGTACAATTTTCGGCTTTCAGCAGCCGATGCCAACATTTTCAACGAAAAAAAAACAGAGGGACAAACACCAAAATTTTTATCGTCCGTCCCAAGCACGACCAATTTTCATTTAATGTGTATGCAGTACGTCCACAGAGAAATTTCATGAACATTATGCACTGTCAACTAAAAACGGTTATTACCACTGAGCATGAGAGAGAAAAATCGGAGGATATTTCGTCCGATTTTCGTCACGTGTGTACGAGCCTTAAGGCTTCCTGCCTGGTACTGTCACAGGCAAAAAAATGCCAGCAATACATTTCTAGACCCTTGAAAACGACGGCCTTATGCGCCGACGAAACCGGTCGGGAATACTGGAATACAATCATCCTGTTATCATTGCCATCCTTGAGACCGTCTGGATAGGACCAGTGAACGCGAAGCGGTACCGTCCTGAGTCCAATCTCGGATCTTGAGTCTTTATGCCTGTTTCCATGTCCTTGATGTAAGTGTGTCCACCTTATTTTTAATAAACCGTTTATACGTACTTCACTATCCTGGCCATTCCTTTGTTTACATATCGCTGAGGAGCGTAAGAAGGAGGAGGAGTGTGGAGTTCTGTGGTTTACAGGCGGTTGGACTACTCTAGAGGGCTTGTTCTCGTACGCTTGGATACTGGTCAATATGATTTATCCTGCTTGCATTGACCCCCTGTAATTAAGGGGTCTGTGCTCTCTGGTAAGCACACTCACACATTGGGTGCCTATATGGTCAAGGGATTGTGGAAAGAGTTTTTATCCCTTGGAGAGTGTACCTTTATCCATTTATTCGCCTATTGGGACTTACCATTATGAACTTTTTTATGCACTTTATATTGCACTTTTTTTCAATATCTATGTTTTATTCATAAATTATTTGACAATTCATTATGCACTTTATATGGTAATTTTATAGATATTTTTACCACTATTGCACTTTAAGGTGAGTGCAGCTTAGTACACCTTGTGTGTATCATTCATCAATACATTTCTAGAGACTACTCACCAATTCCTATGGTTCTGCTCCCTTGCTGGACGAAACACGGCAAAATATCAATAGCCAGGGACAGTGTGGGATTGCACAAGGATGCAAAAGGGGCAATTGCCCTAGGCCCACTGCCAGAAGGGACTTCCTCTATACAAAAATAAAATGTGTTTCTTTATTTTCTAAAAGAAAAGTAAGGAATTCATTGAAAAAAAAAAAAAATTTATACTTACCTAGGTGGATGCAGAATCAGTCCGAAGCTGCATCTGGCCCCCACCAGCGATCAAACACCACTGATCACTCAGTTCTCGGTTCTCCAGCCTGAAGAGAGTTGGTGACTGTCGGTCAGCGGCTCTCTGCTTTGCCCCCTCCAATGCTTACTGGAGCACTGGGTTGTGGAGGGGGCAGCAGGGGCTGGCTCAGGCTCCCAGCGGTGCACTGAAAGGCCGAGCCAGCTGCCAGTCCAGGCATCTGGGTGGCTTTAGACTGTATGGTCAGGATCTTTTCAGAGTCTGGACCGGTTCTGTGGCGTCAGCCAACAGCAAACCTTTGCATGCCGTCGGCTGAAAATAGATCCCAGGAGTACAGAACTTACTGAAACTAAAAAGTTAGCTATGCTTCTCCTTTGATTTAAATGTATCTTGCGAAGCAGTATTTTAGCTGCAATCAGCTGCAAGTTATGGCTTGTTTACACTTTTTCAGAGATAGTCTGATCTCTGCAAGGGCACACAGGAAACAATTGTTTTCTGTTTCACACTCAGTCCCCATTCACACTAGCGCGACTTGTCAGGCGACTTGGTCGCCTGACAAGTCGCGGTGGGTCGCCTGCCATTGATTAGCACAGGACCCGTTCTAATAGGAGCGACACAAGTGTATCCTATTTCCTGTCTGCAGGAAAATAGGATACACACCATTACACATAACTACCGTAATTTATTTAGTGCTGTATCCCAAAAGAAAAATAAACACTAAATGTCAGCTTTAAAGCAGTTGTAAAGGTTTTTTTTTTTTAATTGGTATTGCAAATAACAGCCTAGAACCTCCTCTTTTGGTGTTTCCCCGCTGGTACTCCAGGCTCCTCCTTTTCTCTGAGTGCCCCCATAGGAAGCCACTTCCTATGGTGGCACACCGGCGGGCTCGCTCCTAAGTTGCGCTGTGTGCATCTTTTGACACACACAATGCAGCTCAGCCCAACCCCCAGGATTTGATTGACAGCAGCAGGAGCCAATGGCTCCCACTGCTCTCACTGAGTCTTGTGAGAAGAAGACCAGAGTCGCAGCAGACGGGCAGAGTGCTGGATTGAGATGGGTAAGTATAAAGGGAGGTGAGGGGGCGAAACAATTAGTGGGATATTTTTTACTTTAATGCAGAGAATGCATTAAGGTAAACAATGTCTCTCCTTTAGAGCCACTTTAACCTTTATATGTGTAGCACCCTCCTAGGTAGGTGCTAGAGAGAGAGTATAGTTTGGGATCCTGTCTGCTTACCAGGTAAATCTATATTGTTCTCTGCCTACCAGAGAGCAGGATCTGCTAGTTAGGTCTGCTCATGGTGCTCAGGTGCAGCTCAGTTTGCCTGAAGTGTTTCACACTGGTCCAATAGGGAGTCATATTGGACAGTGGGAGGAAACTTGACAAATGAGTGCACAGGCATTCAGTACAACCCTGGTGATTGACAGAGGAGAGTGCCTTGGTGCATACTGGGATACTGTATAAATGCCAAGGGCACAAGTGCTTGGGGTCTTTCAGCTGAAGAGCGGATTCCCGGAGGAAGGGGGCGGCTGTCTCCTCCTCTGTAGAAGTTGCCATGCGGCCTTAGGTGGTCCACCAGAGGGCCTAAAGAGCTAGAGAGGAACTGAACCCAAAGGTCCTTTAGAGCTGACTGGAAGGCAGACACTTGAAGGATCTGATTCTTCATACAGTGAGTACAGATCTGTGTCAAGGGGCCTGACCTGAGGGGGGCCATCCCTGCAGCTAGAAGAGTTAGTGGATGGGTGTCAGTAAAGGTGATGCTAGAGAGTATCCTGAAGATAATGTAGTTCACCCAAGTCTGTTGCTGGAGAAAGAGCAAAGAGACTTATCCCCTTCCATACACATGGCAGTATAGTCTAAGCAGTGTGTCTGCATCCACAAGTAACCTGGTGAAGCCAAGTGAGAGATGACCTTGTCAACTGTAAATAGTTCCAGTTGGAGTATCCTACTATTCCCTTCTCCCATCCAAATTCAACAATAAATACCAAAAACCAAATCTCCTGGACTGTTTATTGAGTAATGAGCCATTGGGAGTAATGATGAACGTGTGTACCCTGTGACTGTCTGCAGGTACAGTAATCAGAGGAGGCCCAACAAATCATCACAAAGCAAGCCCTATGGGGGCAGTACTACATATGCATGCATAACTTGCCAGTTCTAATAACCAGCACAAAATAGACTTTGATATATAAACTGAGTAAATAGTGATTTGCAACTATGACATGCAGAAATGGCAGCCTATACATTTCTTTTTGTACAGGCCAATCTCCTTGGAAGCTGGCAATCAGTGTAGTAGGCACTGCTACTGCAGTAATCTCCACTAGCATGGGACCTGGAAGCTAGTGGCAATCACTATTATAGCAGTGCCTGCTTCATTAATTTCCAACTTTCCACAGCCATCCCACACTGGTCCAAACTGTGTAAAAATATCTGCAACTGGAATTCTTTTTTTAGTGTAACTTTTTTGGGTGAGGGGGGGAAGCGGTGGGTGGAATCATCATATGCCTGATAAAGGGGTCCTGCGTGGCTCCGAAACGTTGCTATCTGCTGTAACTATGTGATAGCTGATTAAAGCCTGGACCCATTCTGGAGATTCTTGGTGTGCTGGTGACATTTTTCACTTAGAATAAAAACCAGGCACAGTGCTCACAAAGAATGAAAAATGTCCCTTGTGCTGGTGGCTGCTATGTTCGTTTTTCATTCCTCTGTCCTCCCCTATACCCCCATAGCTGTGATCTTCTGCTACTGCGGGGGTTAATATGAGCTGATTCACATGTCACAGGCACTTATTCATGAAAGCCATGCTATGGCTTCCCACAATAAAAGGTTCTCTATGATCGGAGGAGGTGGACCTTTCATTCATCCACCCATCCTCCATTCATAGCGCGCTTTTCATTCCGGGAAGCTATAGCACGGCTGCTATGAATATAGTGCAGTGCACCCCATAAGGAGCTGCAAGTAACTGGGATCCCCAACCCTGCACAGCCAGGCACAACGAATCTTCACAGGCACATGAATCAGAAAACAGTCCGTAACTTTGTTGTTTGTTTTATTGAGGGTAATAACTTGGATAGGGATGGGAGGTTATGGGATGCCCACTTGACTTCAGAACAAACTTCAGGGACAACTCATCCTATATTTAGTCTCTTTTTGCAACTTCTTCTATTTGTTTTTTCAATTCAATGCTTCAGTTGCTTGGCTCACCGGTCATACTACCGTAAGGTATTCTCCAATGGTGTCTGTTTCTCGCCCGTTTCCCTAGTGAGGGCGGTGAAAATAAATCCCTGGGGTTCTCCCCATTCCCCCTTCCCCTCTATTTATTCTATATACAGCTCCTCTTCTTTCTCCAGCACTCACTTCCTTACAGGACCCAGCTGGAACACTGTGAATTATCCAACTGTCACTCAGTCAAGATGAAGCAATAGCTCATTACAGGCAGGAACCCGAGGCACCTTAGATGTGTAAGAAAGGTTCAGTGTCCAGCTTGCATTTCTCCTATGGCTACTAATCAGACAGCACCACCTCTTTAGGCACTGCCATCCTGCCTTGCTGCAGCTGCTCCTTTTCACTAGCCCTTCAGGCTGACTTCTCCCCGCAGTTCTCCAGACAGACTTTTACCAGCCCACCCAGCTGACTCTCAGGGGATCTCCCGGTAGTGCTGACCTGCTCCTGCTGTCCTCTACTCTTGCTCCTATGCCTCCAGGAAGGGTTTCCTTTGTGTATTTTGGTGGATCCTTCCAGTAACTGAGCTCCAGGCCCGAGGTCACCCCCCCCCAGACTAGGGAGCGCCTTTAAGGGTTACCGACAGCCTCCTCTGCAATCCATCTCCCACCCAACTGCCCCTGCTGGCTGATGTCTATTTATGCGGTGGTCTACCCCCTTCCAGCCCCTTTTTGCTAGGAATTGGTTGAGGTCCTCATAAATCTGCATGGCAGCCCCTCCTTACTCCCACCCTCCAGCTCTGGAAATTTCTACCAACTTCCAGACCAAGGGGAAGTACCAAAGAGAGAGCTGCCAGATGAGTCATCCAGCCCCTGAGTCACTGAACCCCTCACCCAGATTAACAACCCAGGCCTGGCCTTCAGCCAAGCCAAAATTTTCCTACACTAAAAACGACCTCTAGCACACACTAGAGGGCAGAGGCGTAACTAGAACCTTCAGGGCCCCCGGCGCAAGAAACCATGAAGGGCCCCCCGCAGTGGCGTAGCGTGGGTTGTCAGCACCCGGGGCAAGGCAAGTAATTTGCGCCCCCTAACCCGTTAAATTTTAGCAGTACCTGAGTCTTTTCCACTACAACAGTATTAAACCCCTTACCTAAGCACATGTATTGTATATTAAGAAAATACTGATGTAATTAAAGTAATACCAGTGTACTCAAATTTATTTTCATTTGTTATTTTATTTTATGGAGAGTAGTGCACATAGTAGCTACCTACATTTTCAGCCCAGGGGGATGGTGTGTCCTCCAGGAGGTGCAGGAAGATGGTGGCAGGAGACGTGAAACGAGTGGAAGTCCCCTGGGCCTTGCACACATCACCCCAAAACCTGCATCTTCCCATCTCAGATCACCACAAATCCTGTACCTTCCCACCTTGGATCAATCTAGATCTCTTTACCATCAGACCTCAGATCAGCTCTAACTTCTGCACCTTTATTCCTCAAATCAGCCCAAATCCTGCGCAACAGACCTCAGAACACCCCGATTCCTGCATCTTTACACTTCCAATGTGTCCCAATTCTTGTACCTTCACACCTCAGATCACCCCAATTCCTGCACCTTCACAATTCCTGCACCTTCACACCTCAGATCACCCCAATTCCTGCACCTTCACATCTCATATCAGCTCCAATTCCTGCACCTTCACACCTCAGATATGTCCCAATTCCTGCACCTTCACACCTCAGATATGCCCCAATTCCTGCACCATCACTCCTCAGATCACCCCAATTCCTGCACCATCACAATTCCTGCACCTTCACACCTCAGATATGTCCCAATTCCTGCACCTTCATACCTTGGATCACCCCAATTCCTGCACCTTCACACCTCAGATCACCCCAATTCCTGCACCTTCACACCTCAGATATGCCCCAATTCCTGCACCTTCACACCTCAGATCACCCCAATTCCTGCACCTTCACAATTCCTGCACCTTCACACCTCAGATATGCCCCAATTCCTGCACCATCACTCCTCAGATCACCCCAATTCCTGCACCTTCACAATTCCTGCACCTTCACACCTCAGATATGTCCCAATTCCTGCACCTTCATACCTTGGATCACCCCAATTCCTGCACCTTCACACCTCAGATATGCCCCAATTCCTGCACCATCACTCCTCAGATCACCCCAATTCCTGCACCTTCACAATTCCTGCACCTTCACACCTCAGATCACCCCAATTCCTGCACCTTTACATCTCATATCAGCTCCAATTCCTGCACCTTCACACCTCAGATATGCCCCAATTCCTGAACCTTCACACCTCAGATCAGCCCCAATTCCTGCACCTTCATACCTCAGATCAGCCCCAATTGCTGCACCTTCACACCTCAGATCAGCCCAATTGCTGCACCTTCACACCTCAGATCAGCCCCAATTCCTGCACCTTCACACCCCAGATCAGCCCCAATTCCTGCACCTTCACACATCAGATCAGCCCCAATTCCTGCACCTTCACACATCAGATCAGCCCCAATTCCTGCACCTTCACACATCAGATCAGCCCCAATTCCTGTACCTTCACATCTCATATCAGCTCCAATTCCTGCACCTTCACACCCCAGATCAGCCCCAATTCCTGCACATTCACACCTCAGATATGCCCCAATTCCTGCACCTTCATACCTCAGATCAGCCCCAATTGCTGCACCTTCACACCTCAGATCAGCCCCAATTCCTGCACCTTCATACCCCAGATCAGCCCCAATTCCTGCACCTTCACACCCCAGATCAGCCCCAATTCCTGCACCTTCACACATCAGATCAGCCCCAATTCCTGCACCTTCACACCTCAGATATGCCCCAACTCCTGCACCTTCATACCTCAGATCAGCCCAATTCCTGCACCTTCACACCCCAGATCAGCCCCAATTCCTGCACCTTCACACATCAGATCAGCCCCAATTCCTGCACCTTCACACATCAGATCAGCCCCAATTCCTGCACCTTCACACATCAGATCAGCCCCAATTCCTGCACCTTCACACATCAGATCAGCCCCAATTCCTGCACCTTCACACATCAGATCAGCCCCAATTCCTGCACCTTCACACATCAGATCAGCCCCAATTCCTGTACCTTCACATCTCATATCAGCTCCAATTCCTGCACCTTCACACCCCAGATCAGCCCCAATTCCTGCACATTCACACCTCAGATATGCCCCAATTCCTGCACCTTCACACCTCAGATCAGCCCCAATTGCTGCACCTTCACACCTCAGATCAGCCCCAATTCCTGCACCTTCACACCCCAGATCAGCCCCAATTCCTGCACCTTCACACCCCAGATCAGCCCCAATTCCTGCACCTTCACACCTCAGATCACCCCAATTCCTGCACCTTCATACCTCAGATCAGCCCCAATTGCTGCACCTTCACACCTCAGATCACCCCAATTCCTGCACCTTCACACCTCAGATCACCCCAATTCCTGCACTATCACACCTCAGATATGTCCCAATTCCTGCACCTTCACACCTCAGATGACCCCAATTCCTGCACCTTCATACCTCATATCAGCTCCAATTCCTGTACCTTCACACCTCGTATCAGCTCCAATTCCTGCACCTTCATACCTTAGATCACCCCAATTCCTGCACTATCACACCTCAGATCACCCCAATTCCTACACCTCAGACCACCCCAATTCCTGCACCTCCACACCTCAGACCACCCCAATTCCTGCACCTCCACACCTCAGACCACCCCAATTCCTGCACCTTCACACCTCAGACCACCCCAATTCCTGCACCTCCACACCTCAGATCAGCCCCAATTCCTGCACATTCACACCTCAGATAACCCCAATTCCTGCACCTTCACACCTCAGATCCCCCCAATTCCTGCACCTTCATACCTAACACCAGTCCCTATTCCTGCACTTTCACACCTCAGATCACCCAAAAAAAGAAACAGATTGGCTGTGTGCAGGGGAAGAGCCGCTAAGCTGGATGTCCCATGGCAAGCCTGAGTGTAGTCTGAGGATGTGAAGAGGAGCTTACCAGCATTCATGCAGGGTTGCGGCATGCCAATCCACCCCCTAGATCTGGTTATCTGCTGCTTATATTTTGGCTTATGCAAGCCAAGTGAGGTGGGCGGGAACAGAGGCAGGAGGGCAATGAGGTGATCCCAGCTGTGCTCCCTCTTGTGCCTGTCAGCTTTGCTGCAGTGTGGGATTGTGTCCCAAGGATCCCTTTCGTGCCCACAAAAATATATGCTAGGGGCCATTTCTGGCATGCATGCTGGGGGTTGCCACCCTCTGATCTAGAAGTTCCCAGTGTCCCCTAGCAGACAAGGGGTATGTTCAGATATACCATTGGAAGCCCACCCTGCTCTTGGCTGGTTGCTGGTTCTCCTTCTATTCCTTCTTCAAGGGAACTAAGGGTTGGGCATTAATTCATTGTTTGCCCTTTGTCAACAGCTCTGACATGACATGGAAAGCTGTGTAACATCAGCTAGTAAGTCACAAGGTGAGAGGCTGCAGCAGGGGATGATCTGTGTCATACATTTGTGAACACAGCAAAGAACGGCACAGGCACCAGAAATTACATGATTGTGTCATCTCTGAGCTGCAATATCTGTCCGGGAAATAGATTGTAACCCTGGATGATGCCTGAACAAAGGTGGCCCTGTCCTTTCTGGAGAGAAAATCAGATGAATGCAATGTCAGGGGGGTCCTGTGATCTCTGTGAGATGCAATAAATATTTGGATGTGTTACAATGACACAATACTTAGAATGCTGCAATCTGTGTGAAAAAAATACATTACATGACAGGTTCTCTTTAGCAGTATAAAGTGACAGCAGTCTCTTCTAGTCAGAAACATGCAGAAAACCTGTCCTGAGAGAATTATGGAGGAGGCCATTCCTGGCTGCCTCTGAAAGTGCTCCCAGTAAATGCTCTCAATCTGGCTGTCTCTGAGTGTAACATGTTCTGCAGACATACAGTAGATTCCTGATTACATGGACTCAGGAATCTAGTAAACAGCAGTCTGCAGAAGTGTAAAAAGAGAATGCCCAGTGACCAGCCACTAACATAGGATTGTGAGAAGACATGTCTTCCCCCCCTTTAATTCAATGTCTCAGTCATTGCTGAGCCTGCTCCTCTCCATCCAGCCCAGCTCCAGCATGACAGTGCACAGCCACCACTAACCTAGGCTCTTCTTTTCTCCCATGCTGAGTGCAGTGGACGAGATTTGGAGCCTGAAGCCCGCCCAGCCATCAGTGAGTCCTGGACAGCGAGGCGGGAGCAAGAGGGAGGCTGCACCAACCACGATCACAGCCAGCTCCGCCCACCCCCACAGCAGCACATGACAGAGTGCAGCCAATCACAGAGGGCTTCGGCTAAGCCCAGACAGGAAGGGAAGCTCATACAGCACTAGCCTTATACTATGGAGAGCGGCAGTGTCGGGGAGCACAACAGGGCACACTCTGGAGTCGGGAGTCAGAACTTTTCTGCGCCCCTCTAGATATTGCGCCCGGTGCCACCCGCACCGGCCGCACCCCCCACGCTACGCCACTAGCCCCCCGGACCCCTGGCCGGGGCCTTTCCCTTCAAGACTGGGGCTCTTCCCACTGATCCTGGGGCCCTTTACTCTCGTTGCAGGGCTCTTTATTACGGCCCCTCAGTGGTACCTTTTCACAACTTAAGCACTGGGCCCCCTTCCTGCCATCTTGTGGCCTCCCCACGGTGGTGGAATGCCAGGGCCCGGTTGCAAGTGTGACCTTTGCGATCCCGGAAGTTCACCCACTGGTGTCAGTAGTTTTTATTTTTTGGTATTTTAATGGTATTATTTTTTATCATTTTATTTTATTTACAATGTCACTGACTATGACTCTGTCCATTCAGAAAAGGAAGGAGCTGGTAAATTACATGTTTACTGACCCCTTCCTGGTTCTTTTTTCAATCAGATAATTTTTATTAAAGAAAAAATTAACACTACAACAATAGGTACAATAATCAGAGCTCAAACACATATATATATATACCAGTATCGCAACAAATCTATGTACATCCATCAATACAAATATATGTGATCATTATTTATCACTGTAACAAAAATACCTTCATCTCGTCACATGCATATACTCCAGTATATAACTATTTTTTCCATTTTACATCCTAACAAACTACATTCCTAACACATACCACCCCCCCCCACCCCCCCTGGTTCTCTATTGTGACACATCCCCTGCAGCAGCCAACAGGAGAGGGGAGGGAGCACAGTGGAGGGGGGGGGGACCAGGGGAGCAAACAGGGGCCCAGAGACAGCAGAACACAAGTGAATTGAATAGAAGGAGTGGAGCATACAGAGGAACCAATCTCCTCCATTTTCCTCCTGCAGCTACAGGAGGGAAAAGGAGGACAGTGATTTCTCTACATGCTGCCCCCGCCGCCCCTCTTATCCAGTTGTAGACGGGAGCTGCACAGGCCCCCTGGAGCATGGGGCCCGGTTGCAATTGCAACCCCTGTAGTTACACCTCTGCTAGAGGGTGCTAAAAAAGCAAGGTAGCAGAAAGGGTTGGCATAGTTGGCACATTTGACGATTGCCTATCACACAACCATGTGTGGTTGTTATATGTCAGTGTGTCATGTGTGCTTGGTATATGTCAGTGTGCCATGTGCGGTTGTGCAGTTGTTATATGTCAGTGTGCCATGTGCCGTTGTTATATGTCAGCGTGTCATGTGTGGCTGTTATATGTCAGTGTATCATGTGTGTTATTATATGTCAGTGTATCATGTGTGGTTATTATATGTCAGTGTATCATGTGTGTTATTATATGTCAGTGTATCGTGTGTGGTTATTATATGTCAGTGTATCATGTGTGGTTATTATATGTCAGTGTATCATGTGTGGTTATTATATGTCAGTGTGTATCATGTGTGTTATTATATGTCAGTGTATCATGTGTGTTATTATATGTCAGTGTATCATGTGTGGTTATTATATGTCAGTGTATCATGTGTGGTTATTATATGTCAGTGTATCGTGTGTGGTTATTATATGTCAGTGTATCGTGTGTGGTTATTATATGTCAGTGTATATCATGTGTGTTATTATATGTCAGTGTGTATCATGTGTGGTTATTATATGTCAGTGTGTCATGTGTGGTTATTATATGTCAGTGTATCGTGTGTGGTTATTATATGTCAGTGTATCATGTGTGGTTATTATATGTCAGTGTGTATCGTGTGTGGTTATTATATGTCAGTGTATCATGTGTGGTTATTATATGTCAGTGTATCGTGTGTGGTTATTATATGTCAGTGTATCATGTGTGTTATTATATGTCAGTGTATCATGTGTAGTTATTATATGTCAGTGTGTATCGTGTGTGGTTATTATATGTCAGTGTATCATGTGTGGTTATTATATGTCAGTGTATCGTGTGTGGTTATTATATGTCAGTGTATCATGTGTGGTTATTATATGTCAGTGTGTATCATGTGTGTTATTATATGTCAGTGTATCGTGTGTGGTTATTATATGTCAGTGTATCATGTGTGGTTATTATATGTCAGTGTATCGTGTGTGGTTATTATATGTCAGTGTATCATGTGTGGTTATTATATGTCAGTGTATCATGTGTGGTTATTATATGTCAGTGTATCGTGTGTGGTTATTATATGTCAGTGTATCATGTGTGGTTATTATATGTCAGTGTATCATGTGTGGTTATTATATGTCAGTGTATCATGTGTGGTTATTATATGTCAGTGTATCATGTGTGGTTATTATATGTCAGTGTATCGTGTGTGGTTATTATATGTCAGTGTATCATGTGTGGTTATTATATGTCAGTGTATCATGTGTGGTTATTATATGTCAGTGTATCATGTGTGGTTATTATATGTCAGTGTATCATGTGTGGTTATTATATGTCAGTGTATCGTGTGTGGTTATTATATGTCAGTGTATCATGTGTGGTTATTATATGTCAGTGTATCGTGTGTGGTTATTATATGTCAGTGTATCGTGTGTGGTTATTATATGTCAGTGTATCATGTGTGGTTATTATATGTCAGTGTATCATGTGTGGTTAGTTGAACCCTGAAGAAAGGCATGGAGTAGGATGAAAGCACCGCACAGCCCGCACTGTCACCTCCGATCAGCGTCCCCCGCTGTAACCTATAAGAAAGATGTGGCCGGTCAGGGAGTTCAGAGTGTACACAGAGGCATCTGCTGGGGGGCGGCGACTGGGGCCCAGTGCGTCCAATCACTGAGCTCTGCTTGATATTATGATCTGTAATTGGAGTGCGCTTCTCGCACTCTGTATAAAGTTCTCATCACTGACAGCCAGGCAGAGGAGCCTCTCCTGATCACATAGGCAAGGTACAGGCATGCTTCATTCTCTACTCCATCCTGACTTCACTGTATTCTCCTCCATTGTGTATGCTGCACACTGCTCAACGTCAGCACTGGGTGTGATCATCATTATTATTATTATAGGATGAATGTATAGAAGTGTGTGCTTATACCTGCGGTGTGGGTGTCCTAGGAACAGTACAGCCAGTATACTGGATACTGTCACTGTACACTGCAGAAGGAGTCTGTGTCATGCTGCTGTGTACACGATCTCTGCTAACTGCACAGTGATCAGAAATTCTGACAAAACAGGATTCCTACTGTATTGTGCTTCTACTTGCTGATGTCATCGTGACTCCACTAATGTACACAGACCAGGGCAGGAGCTTTATATTTATCTTATGTACTGCATGTTACATACAATGGGGGTGGAGGGGTACATGGGCTGTACATTCCATCCAGGCACTAGGATCATCCCCTGCAGACAACAACTACACCACTCATCATTGTAGGAGGATGGCATTCTCTATGGGATTGTATCAGAATGTAACAGGTTCTTTTTTAAAGGAGAATCACCCATGACTGGAATGTCCTGATGTGTTATGCTATTATTATTATTAATATTATTGTTAATAATTATGGTTTTATATATATATATATATATATATATATATATATATTAGGTAATTTATATTACATTATAATGAGTACATTAATAATGTATACATTACAAATATATATATAAATATATATATATATATATATATATATATATATATATATATATATATATATATATATATAATGTATAGGTGCATTTAAAAATAATTAGAATATCATCAAAAATGTAATTTATTTCAGTAATTAAATTATTATAATTATATATATATTAGGTCATTTATATTACATTATAATGAGTACATTAATAATGTATACATTACAAATATATATATATATATATATATATATATATATATATATATATATATATATATATATATATATATATAAATGTATAGGTGCATTAAAAAAAATAGAATATCATCAAAAATGTAATTCATTTCAGTAATTCAATTCAAAAAGTGAAACTCATATAATATATAGATTCATTACACACAGAGTGATATATTTCAAGGATTTATTTCTTTGAAATTTGATGATTATGGCTTACAGCTAGTGAAAACCCAAAATTCAGTATCTCAGAATATTGTAAACAATGCAATATTGTAGACTCATGGTGTCACTCTCTAATTAACTCGAAACATCTGTAAGGCTGGGTTCACACCTAACATGGATGTGGCTCACAGCAGGGGTTCCCGTGCATCCCTGTTTTCCATTTCAGGGATGAATCAGGCCTGAAACGGAGCCAAAGACACAAAGGATCCCTGGGCAATCTGCTCCGCAGCCGCCTCAGAGATGTGTGAACCGGCTCCATTGAGAGCCAGGCACACTCTCCTGTCCCTGCATCCAATTTGCACTAATGTGAACCCAGCCTTAAGGTTTCCTAAGCCTTTAAATGTTCTCTCAGTCTGGTTCAGTAGGTTAAACAATCATGGGGAAGACTGCTGACTTGACAGTTTTCCAGAAGACAGCCATTGACATCCTCCATAAGGAGGGTAAGGCACAAAAGGTAATTGGTAAAGAAGCAGGCTGTTCACAGAGTGCTGTATCCAAGCATATTAATAGAAAGTTGAGTGGAAGGAAAAAGTGTGGCAGAAAAATGTGCACAAGCAACAGGGATAACTGCAGCCTTGAGAGGATTAGGACCAAAGGCCATTCAAGAATTTGGAGGAGATTCACAAGGATCCGACTACAGCTGGTGTCAGTGTTTCAAGAGCCACCACACACAGTTGTATCCAGGACATGGGCTACAACTGTCTCATTCCTTGTGTCAAGCCACTCCTGAACCAGAGACAACATCAGAAGCGTCTTACCTGGGCCAAGGAGAAAAATGACTGGACTGTTGCTCAGTGGTCCAAAGTCCTCTTTTTGGATGAAAGTAAATTTTGCATTTCATTTGGAAATCCAGGTCCCAGAGTCTGAAGGAGGAGTGTATAGGTACAGAATCCAAGTTGCATGAGGTCCAGTGTAAAGTTTCCACAGTCAGCGATGATTTGGGGAGCCATGTCATCTGCTGGTGTTGGGTCCACTGTGTTTTTTTAAGTCCAATGTCAGCTCAGCCCTCTACCTGGAAATTCTAGAGCACTTCATGCTTCCCTCTGCTGACCAGCTTTATGGAGATGCTGATTTCATTTTCCAGCAGGACTTAGCACCTGCACACACTGCCAAAAGTACCAATACCTGGTTTAATGATCATGGTATCACTGTGCTTCATTGGCCAGCAAACTCACCTGTCCTAAACCTCATAGAGAATCTATGGAGTATTGTCAAGAGGAAGATGAGAGACACCAGACCCAACAATAAGGATGAGCTGAAAGCCACTATCAAAGCAACCTGGGCTTCCATAACACTTCAGCAGTACCACAGGCTGATCGCCTCCATGCCACGCCAAATTGATGCAGTATTTCATGCACACTATACTATACATGGACATACTTTTCAGCAAGCCAACATTTCTGTATTAAAAATCCTTCTTTTCATTTATTTATTTTTTTAAATTGATTTTATGCTATATTCTAATTTTCTGAGATTTTAGGGTTTTTTACTAGCTGTTAACAATAATCATCAAAATTAAAAGAAAGAAATGCTTGAAATATATCACTCTGTGTGTAATGAATCAATATAATATGTGAGTTTCACTTTTAGAATTACTGAAATAAATTAGCTTTTTAATGACATTCAATTTTTTTGGGAAACATCTATATGTATGTGTGTGTGTGTATATATATATATATACATATATATATATATATATATATATATATATATATATATATATACTGTAAAACCTTGGATTGGTCTGAGAGTGTTTTGCAAGACAAGCAACATTTTTTTTATACTGTATCTCACAAAAGTTATTACACCCCTCACATTTTTGTAAATATTTTATTATATCTTTTCATATGACAACACTGAAGAAATGACACTTTGCTACAATGTAAAGTAGTGAGTGTACAGCTTGTATAACAGTGTACCTTTGCTGTCCCCTCAAAATAACTCAACAGACAGCCATTAATGTCTAAAGTGTAATTTCTTCAGTGTTTTATCACATGAAAAGATATAATAAACAGCAGAGAGGTCCAGGTGGAGTAGTACAGAATAGTGTCCATTCGTGTTAGCTGTTAGTAGGTCGTTTGTGAGTTTAAGGAGGGCAGTTTCCGTGGAATGTTGAGGGCGAAATCTGAACTGAAGGGGATCAAGTAGTTTGTTCTTAGCCAGAATGTAACTTAATCGGTTAATAGACCAGTCGTTCAAGGAGTTTGGAGAAGAAGGAGATGGGCCATAGATTGTGAAGATTGGTGGGGTCCAGTGAGGGCTTATTAAGGATGGGAGTAACTAGTGCATGTTTTAGAGAGTTGGGGAAGATGCCAGAAGAGAGGGAGAGGTTGAAGATGTGAGTTAGAGAGCGTAGAATAGACTCAGAGGGTGAGCGTAGCATTTGCGAGGGAGCAGGATCCAGGGGGCAGGTGGTTAGATGGGTGTTAGAAAAAAGTCCAGCAACCTCGATAATACTAGCAGGGTTGAACGAGGGAAGTAATGATTGTACCTGTGGAGATGGGGTGTTAAGTGGGGGAGGTTTCTGCACATTGGAGATCTCCTCGCGAATTGTATTGATCTTATTTTTGAAGTAAATGGCGATCTCCTGGGCAGTAAGTGAGTTAGAGGGTGGAGTTAGTGGAGGATAGAGTAGAGAGTTAAAGGTAGAGAAGAGGTAGAGAAGAGTTGATGGGGACTAGATGAGAATGTGCGAATGAGCGTGATAAAATAGGTTTGCTTGGTAGGGAGGAGGCAGGAATAGTATTTTAGGAGGGCAGATTTATATTGGTTGAGGTCTACCGGGGACTTAGTATTACGCCACGGGTGCTCAAGAGCGCAGTTACATTTTATGAGACTTCTGGTGTCGTCTGTTTGCCAGGGTTGTAGAGGTTGGGCCAAATTCTGCATGTAGTGAGGGGAGCGAGCTTGTCTAGGGAGGATGACAATGAGCTGTGTATAGATGGAAGTGGCTAGGTTGGGGCATGACAGGGGTGAGATTTTGTCATATAGATGGTTAGTAGCAAAGTAGAGAAGAGAATGGTTGAGGTGGCGAAAGTTTCTACGGGTAACTGTTAGGCGGTTGGAGGTAGAGGAGGTGGAAGACAGGGAGAGAGTGAAACTAATAAGGTGGTAATTAGAGAGTGGGAAAGGATTGTTGGAGAGGTTGCATGAAGTGCATAGATAGGAGAAGACAAGGTTTAGGGTGTTTCCCTTGGAGTGTGTAGGAGCCTGTATCCATTGCTTCAGGTCAAGAGATGAAGTAAGACTGAGAAGTTCAGAGGCAGTAGTAGTATTAGCATTAACAGGGATGTTTAAGTCACCGAGAACGATTGTGAGGATTCCAGAAGAGAGAAAGTAGGGTAGCCAGGCAGAGAAATCATCAAGGAAGGTTGATACCGGTCCAGGGGGATGGTAGATGACAGCAATTCTTGGAGAAGATGGACAAATACAATGCGCCTTAAAAGAAGAGAAGGTCAGAGAGGAAGGTTGGTGAAGTACCTTATAGGACTTGCATTGGGTTAGAAGGATTCCCTCTCCATCTCCCTTCCATCCACTTGTTCTGGGGGAGTGAGTCCAGAGAAGGCCACCATGGGAGAGGGAAGCAGGAGAAGTAGTATCAGAATCATGAAGTCAGGTGTTGGTAATGGCGAGTAGGTTAAAGTAATTTGTGATAAAGGGGTAGTGTAGGGAGGTCAGTTTGTTACAGACAGAGCGGGCGTTTCAGAGGGCACAGTAGAATGGGAGGCTGGTATTGAGAAGAAGAGGAATAAAGACTAGGTTCTGTGGGTTGTGGCTGCTGGCAGAGGGTGTAGGGTGGTGGGAGGGTAGTGAAAAGCCAAATGGAGGCCCAGGGTTTTGGGTTATGTCACCAGACATAAGGAGAAGCAGGAGGGTGAGGGAGGTAAGGTGGGAGTGTGATTTTTTTTTTTTTTTTCCCTTCTACTTCCCCTCTCTTTTCCCTTCCTTCATATTCGCTACTCTTTTTCGAGGGGAATGAATCTTATATGCATTGTGTTTTATCCGTAATATGATAATAGAGGCTTGGGTTCTAGCTTTGGATGGTAATTTCAAAATGTACTAGACGGTATACTCCAAAATGATTACGGATAATTGCATTGTATCTACTGCTAGGGTATGCTCGTGTGAGCTATAATTTACTATTTGTCCTATCAGATGTTGCAAGTGAACTGCTGTAATTGTCCTAATAAAGTTCAACTGTTAAAAACAACAAAAAAAGATCAGCACATAAAACATGGTAAGACACTTCAGAACAACAAAAACATAATGGTAATCCACACAGGGCAACCGATGGAAAAGGCCACATACCAAAAAGCACAGATCCATATATACAGTATCTCACAAAAGTGAGTACACCCCCACATTTTTGTAAATATTTTATTCTATCTTTTCATGTGACAACACTGAAGAAATTACACTTTGCTACAATGTAAAGTAGTGAGTGTACAGCTTGTATAACAGTGTAAATTTGCTGTCCCCTCAAAATAACTCAACACATAGCCTTTAATGTTTAAACTGCTGGCAACAAAAGTCAGTACATCCCTAAGTGAATATGTCCAAATTGGGCCCAAGTGTCAATATTTTGTGTGGCCACCATTATTTTCCAGCACTGCCTTAACCCTCTTGGGCATAGAACTCACCAGAACATCACAGGTTGCCACTAGAGTCCTCTTCCACTCCTCCATGATGACATCACGGAGCTGGTGGATGTTAGAGACTTTGCGTTCCTCTACCTTTCCGTTTGAGGATGCCCCACAGATGCTCAATAGGGTTTAGGTCTTGTGTTTGTACTCCTCACCTGGTTGCTGCCACACATCTGAACCAAATAAGTTTATCTTAGTTTTATCAGACCACAGGACAAGGTTCCAGTAATCCAAGTCCTTGGTCTGTTTGTCTTCAGCAAACTGTTTGCAGGCTTTCTTGTGCATCATCTTAAGAAGAGGCTTCCTTCTGGGACGACAGCCATGCAGACCAATTTGTTGCAGTGTGCGGCGTATGGTCTAAGCACTGACAGGCTGACCTCCCACCCCTTCAACCTCTGCAGCAATGCTGGCAGCACTCATATGTCTGTTTCCCAAAGACAACCTCTGGATATGATGCTGAGCACATACACTCAACTTCTTTGGTCCACCTGAGTAGAAGCTGTCCTGTTAAACCACTGTATGGTCTTGACCACTGCTTCAGCTCAGTATCAGGGTCTTGGCAATCTTCTTATAACCTAGGCCATCTTTATGTAAAACAATAATCCTTTTTTTCAGATCCTCACAGAGTTCTTTGCCATGAGGTGCCATGTTGAACTTCCAGTGATCAGTATGAGAGAGTGAGAGGGATAACACCAAATTTAACATACCTGCTCCCCATTCACACCTGAGACCTTGTAACACTAATGAGTCACATGACAACGGGGAGGGAAAATAGCTAATTGGGCCTAATTTGGACAGTGTTGTCACATGAAAAGATATAATAAAATATTTACAAAAATGTGAGGGGTGTACTCACTTTTGTGAGATACTGTATATTTGTTATATACATTATATTACCAAAAGTATTGGGACGCCTGCCTCCACATGAACTTTAATGGCATCCCAGTCTCAGTCTGGCCCACCCTTTGCAGCTATAACATCTTTAACTCTTCTGGGAAGGCTTGTCCACAAGGTTTAGGAGCGTGTCTATGGGAATGTTTAACCATTCTTCCAGAAGCACACTGGTCCAAATAATTTGGTGGAGGGGGGAATATGGTGTGCGGTTGGTCTTCAGGGGTTAGGCACATTGTGTGGTGTGTAGCCAGCTTAAGACTGGGATGCCATTAAAGTTCATGTACGTGTAAAGGCAGGCGTCCCAAAACTTTTGGTAATATAGTGTGTGTGCATATGTATATGTATATATATATAAACCAAAAAAGAGAGCAGCACTCACGGGTCTTGAAAGATGAACACACAATGAGGGTTTTAGTCAACGTTTCCACAAGGCACAAGCTCGCTTGCTTGCTGAGGAAGACGAGCTTGTGCCTCGTCGAAACGTTCATTAAAACTGTCATTGCGCATTCACCTTTTAAGACCCGTGAGTGCTGCTCTCTTTTTTGGTTTATAGGCGCTGCAGTCTTTGCTGTGCACTCTGGCCCATTTTTTTATCCTTGATTTGTGTGCGTTTCCAGCCATTGGATATTATATTATTATTGCATATATGTGAAGTATTGCAATCCAGTGTGCGGGATTATTATTTTACAGACATTCTTCATGAGATTTTCTTTATTGCTGTCAGGATCTTGAAATGTACAGACTTCAGCAGTAGATGCAGGTTTACTCCTGAACCAATCAGAATTCTATAGATTATCTTAATGTAAACATAATCCGCAGGTCATGCCTTTTTTAGCTGCAGCCTTCACGTGCCTGACAAAGGGGCCCTGCATGGCTCCAAAACATTGCTGTATATTTACGAACCCGATTCCAAAAAAGTTGGGACATTGTACAAATTGTGAGTAAAAAAGGAATGGACTAATTTACAAATCTCATTAACTTATATTTTATTCACAATATAATATAGATAACATATCAAATGTTGAAAGTGAGACATTTTGAAATCTCATGCCAAATATTGGCTCATTTTGGATTTCATGAGAGCTACACATTCCAAAAAAGTTGGGACAGGTAGCAATAAGAGGCTGGAAAAGTTAAATGTACATATAAAGGAACAGCTGGAGGACCAATTTGCAACTTATTAAGTCAATTGCCAACATGATTGGGTATAAAAAGAGCCTTTCAGAGTGCCAGTGTCTCTCAGAAGTCAAGATGGGCAGAGGATCATCAATTCCCCCAATGCTGCGGCGAAAAATAGTGGAGTAATATCAGAAAGGAGTTTCTCAGAGAAAAATTGCAAAGAGTTTGAAGTTATCATCATCTACAGTGTATAATATCATCCAAAGATTCAGAGAATTTGGAACAATCTCTGTGCGTAAGGGTCAAGGCCGAAAAACCATACTGGATTCCCTGTGATCTTTGGGCCCTTAGACAGCACTCCATTACATACAGGAATGCTACTGTAATGGAAATCACAACATGGGCTCAGGAATACTTCCAGAAAACATTGTCAGTGAACACAATCCACCGTGCCATTCACCATTGCCGGCTAAAACTCTATAGGCCAAAAAAGAAGCCATATCTAAACATGATCCAGAGGCGCAGGCGTTTTCTCTGGGCCAAGGCTCATTTAAAATGGACTGTGGCAAAGTGGAAAACTGTTCTGTGGTCAGACGAATCAAAATTTGAAGTTCTTTTTGGAAAACTGGGACGCCATGTCATCCGGACTAAAGAGGACAAGGACAACCCAAGTTGTAATCAGTGCTCAGTTCAGAAGCCTGCATCTCTGATGGTATGGGGTTGCATGAGTGCGTGTGGCATGGGCAGCTTACACATCTGGAAAGGCACCATCAATGCTGGAAGGTATATCCAAGTTCTAGAACAACATATGCTCCCATCCAGACGTCGTCTCTTTCAGGGAAGACCTTGCATTTTCCAACATGACAACGCCGGACCACATACTGCATCAATTACAACATCATGGCTACGTAGAAGGATCTGGGTACTGAAATGGCCAGCCTGCAGTCCAGATCTTTCACCCATAGAAAACATTTGGTGCATCATAAAGAGGAAGATGCGACAAAGAAGACCTAAGACAGTTGAGGAACTAGAAGCCTGTATTAGACAAGAATGGGACAACATTCCTATTCCTAAACTTGAGCCACTTGTCTCCTCAGTCCTCAGACGTTTGCAGACTGTTATAAAAAGAGGAGGGGATGCCACACAGTGGTAAACACGGCCTTGTCCCAACTTTTTTGAGATGTGTTGATGCCATGAAATTTAAAATCAACTTATTTTCCCCTTAAAATGATACATTTTCTCGGTTTAAACATTTGATATGTCATCTATGTTGTATTCTGAATATAATATTGAAATTTGAAACTTCCACCTCATTGCCTTCTGTTTTTATTCACAATTTGTACAGTGTCCCAACTTTTTTGGAATCAGGTTTGTATCATGTGACCACATAATAAAGCTTTGGACCCTTTTAAAGAGGAAGTAAAGTCCGCCAAAAAAACGAGAAAAAAAAAGCCCTGTAAAGAGAAAGGCATAATGAGCTAGTATGCATCGCATACTAGCTCATTATGTAGTACTTACCTTAAAATGAAGCCCCCGCCGTTCCGCCACCTCAGCGACAGGACGGCGACATGTCCGGCCGTCCTGCTTTCGGGTTCGCGTCCTCCGGCCATCTGATTGGCCGGAGGCGCGATTACATCACTCCCGCGCCTGCGCGCGGGAGCCGCCGTTCACGGCACTGAGCTCTGAAGGAACGGCACGGATTTTGCATCCGTTCTGTTTTTTAAACGGAAGAAAAATAGGGTTCTGTTCCGTTCCAAAAAACGGAACAGAACTGAAAGGACGAAAATCGGATGTCAGCGGATGGTCATCCGCTGACATCTGCAATCCCATTGACATGCATTATGTCCGTATATCACCCGCAAACGGGTGGGGTGATATACGGACATATGTAGCGGCCGTGTGAAAGAGGCCTTACGCATCAAACAAAAAAATGACATCAAAATTTTAAAAATGTGACAGCTGCTGCTAGCTTCGAATAGTGTTGCCCCCAACTATACTGTAGATGCTATACCTTGAATCAAGTTATACTGCGCTGCTAAAAGACAATAAAGTGAAATAAACAAAAGTATTTATGTGTCCTTATTACAAACTCTATAACTAATATTACAAAAATAAAAAACAATAATAAAGTAAGGCACCATTCCCTTTAACTGATGCTCTATTGTGTCAAACCTCTGTGCACTTAGATTCCTTCCTAAAGCCCCGTACACACGTACCGATTGTCGGCCAAACGATCGGCCGTCTTTTGTCCAGGGCTGTCGTGTCTGTTGAAAACTGCAAAAGACTGCACACGAATTTTGTCGGCCAACAACAGCCGACTGCAGAAGTGATGTCATGTGATGGTTAACTTTCCTTGTCTTTTTTCTTTTCTGAGCATGCCCAGTCTTGCTAATCTGCTGTCTGTCGGCCGAAATCTGTACTTACTGGCGAACAATCGGCCGTTCTGGTGTTGGCCAACAAAAATTTTAATGCCTGCAGGACAGATTCTGTTCGGCCGAAAATGCGCTGTCGACTGTCGGAAGCATCATACTAACAAGCCTACAATCGGCCGATCGGTTGTTGGCCGAATATTTACGGCCGACAATCGGTACGTGTGTACGAGGATTTAGGCCTCATGCACATTGGATGTTTTTACAGCTGCTCTTTTTGGCGTCAGACGTTTTCTTCTACAGCCAGTAAACTCCCCAGCATGTTATCCTATGTGTCCATGCACACATAGGCTATTATCAGCAGTTTTTGGCAGGGGCATTTTGTGGCTGAAAAAAAAACAAAACAAAACTAGAGGGTTTTAAGAGGCGTTTTTCAGCTCTAAAAACGCTCTAACTCAGATGAAAGTTTAAAATGCTGCAAAACGTCGAAAAATGCAGCTATTCTGCGTTTATCAACATCTTTGAGCCATAAGATTTTTTGGGAATATAGTTTTGCTAAAAAAAAAAAAAGCTATAAAACGCTATAGCTGAAAAAAGCTAAAAAAAAAACACTGAAAAAGCTAAAAAACACTACTGCAAAAAAGCTGAAAAACGCCTTCTACAGCTACAGCTATCTACTTACGTTTTGATAACATCCAGTGTGCATGAGGGCTTAGGATACAAATAAAACCTGTGACAAAAATTGCATACAATACATACAAAAAAATCAATTGATACATGCAAAAAATGCAATTGATGGCTAATACTAGTTAAATAACACAATAAACAAACAGTAAAGTAATATTACACTATAACAGCCCATTCAGACTGGCGCGACGCGACTTTGTGGGGCGACCTGTGAAGCTGTGCACCGCGACTTCGGCGCGACTTGCATGGACTTCATATAATTGTAGTCAATGCAAGTCGCCTCCAGGTCGCCCCAAAGTAGTACAGTACCCTTTTTCTAAGTCGGAGCGAGCGACCGACCGCGAGCGACCGACCGACCGCGACTTGTCAGGCGACCAAGTTGCCTGACAAGTCGCGCTAGTCTGAATGGACTCTTAATCAAGAGATGTATGCAATTAGATATGATAAATAAATAATCCAGTGCACACTGTGACTGTATATGCATTATCTTATATATCAAACAGTGTGTGGTTCGTGCTGTTAATTATCAATACAGTCTCTCATGAAAATATATTTCCTCCGTGATATGACTCCCTCACACGGATGGATAAAAATACTCTGTGCTTCCTGCAAGCATCACCGTGTCACCAATGTGCTGTCAGAACTCCCACCTCAACTCCACTTGTAAGCAGGTATATAAACATTTATCCATCAGGATTCCTCCAATTGTTTGGTCCTCCAAATATTTTCTGCCCGCTAGAGACTGTCTTGATATATCTCCCAGTATTCCAGCAATGATAGGGGTAAGGTCCCTTTAAGGCTCTCGTACATTCATGCTGCCAGATTTGTGCTGGTTGTATTAGTGATACTAATACTACTACTACTACAACCAGCACATACAAGGCAAAAAGATATATCTAGTGGGCAGAAAATAATTGGAGGACCAAGCAATTGGAGGAATTGTGACGGATAAATGTTTATATGCCTGCTTACAAGTGGAGTTGAGGTGAGAGTCCTGAGAGCACATTGGTGACACGGTGATACTTGCAGGAAGCACGGAGTATTTTTATCCATCGGTGTGGGGGAGTCACATCATGGAGAAAAACATGTATTTTAATGAGAGACTGTATTATTAATTAACATCACAGACCACACATTGTTTGATATACAGGAGGTATATAGATATAGGTGTGCAATCACAATGTGCACTGGATTATTGATTTATCATATCTAATTGCATACATTCCTTGTAATATTAGTTATAGAGTTTGTAATAAGGACACATGCATCATTTTGTTTATTTCACTTTATTATCTATTAGCAGCACTTGAATCAATGTATACTTACCTTTAACCACTTTAATAACAGAAACTTTCACCCCCTTTCTGCCGCGGCCATTTTAAAATGTTCAACATTGCACACTTTAAATGACAGTTACTCAGTCAAGCAACACTGTACCCAAATTAAATTTTATTTTTTAGACAGATATAGCTTTCTTTTGGTGGTATTTGATTACCACTGTTTTTTTTTTTTTTTTTACTTTTTGTGATATAAGCGAAAAATATTAGAAATTAAAAAAAAAAAATGTTTTTTCCCACAATGTTTTGTAAAATAAAGAAATTAACTAGTAACAAGTTAACAAATGAACATGTTTTTTCCTTACACACGGCAAAGACATACTTGCAGTTACACCCCAAAACACATTCTGCTACTTCTCCCAAGTAAGGGAATATCATATATGTGAGAAATTTTCACAGCCTAGCCACATAGAGGGGTCTAAAATCCAAGAAGCATTAGTTTTCAAGGAGAATTAGAAATTGCACATAAAGTACACCTCAAATTTCCTGACTACCTGTTAGCTCAATTCTCGTCAGGAGGCAATCACGATGATATACAGCCTTTCAGTTGCTAACCCCCCAATAGATAGTGAATTCCCTCTCGTCTGGCCGGGAGTTATGACGACACATAGCACTCAAACTTAGTGCAGTCACAACTGATTTTATTGCAAGTGTAGCTCATATTTAAGGCATGTTTTGAGCGGGAAAAAAATGCTTTAACTGGTTTACAATTTACTGGTCAATTTGACAACAGAACATGTCTCCCAGAAACTGTACATGAAAGGCTTTTGTTTCCCTATGCATTTGTGTCAATATGAGGTGTTTTGTTGTAGTATCGGTCCGTCTGTGTTCAGCTTGTCTGTGTTAATGTAAGCAATTGTCAATTGTTTATGGGTGGCGTCAGCAATCTCTATGCAACATGTCTTGTAATCTAAATGCAAAATATCCAACTGTCAAGTGTTCAAATGAATGAATGGAGAGGTGGTTTAACATGTCGTCTAAATGCAAAATACGGCTGGCTGCTGTCCAAGGTGGATGAATGGGTGCTAGTCTGGCTTGTTAAATCTGTAATTGCAGGGGGCCACCTTCCATCGTAGAATGAGCCCTAACAAAATGTAATATGAAATATAATTTTTGTAAGGCACGTTGATACACTCTTTCAACCCAACCTTTGATCCCAACTTTATTCATTTATTGGGATCACTTAGAGTCTCTAAATAGCACTATGTGCCCTCCTGGGATATATGTCCAACTATGAATGAGCTGGACTTTCTTGACATACCTGGGTTGTGAGTTTGTATGAGTGCATGTCATATTATTGGTAACTGATTAGCACAAAACAGGTGACATTATATTCCAAGGTGTATGTAGGCTGGTGACTTGGTTGTGTGCACATAGGGATATAACTTCTTAGAATTCTATCAAATCAAAACAGACATGTTCAATGGGGAGGGTCATAGCTTGCAAGAATACATGGCCTGAAAAATCCAACTCCATTATTATTGCAATAAAGTCACTACAAATAGACCATGGCAGCACATACCACCTGTTGACTATGGCATGTGATTTTTTTAACACGTCCTAAAGCCTTTTCCAGGAAAGGGCAAAAAATAAACCTCCCGTTCAATGAGAGGAAAAAATTCCCTTTCAACCCTCGTCATCAGAGCGGTCAGACTAAGTCCCTGGCGGCTATAACGTAAAAACAATGTCCTTTGTGTCCAATCGGCTTGACTTCGACTGTAAAGTGGAGACATGAATGTCTCGTGTCTCTCTCTTTTCCTGGGGTGAGCAAGGGCAAAATGAGGAGAGGTTCTCGGGGGGGGGTGAGCACATGTTGCAAGTAACCAAACAGTGGCTACTAGTGCTCAGCTTGCTGTAAACAGTACCACTGCTGCAAAAATGGGAAGTTTTCCAGGAGTAGGGGTGTCCGGTGTCATTGTACCAATGCGTCTGTCTGGATCCAACTGGAATTCCTCTGGTGCTTGTCACAATCTCCAATAATTCGGCTGGTGCTCATCACAATCTCCGGTAAGTTGTCGTGGGGTCCAGGGGTGGGGCTTCCTTCAGTCGCGATGCGTGGATCCAAACCGGAGAGTCGTCTGTCAATACCGCTGTTCTGGTCACTGCTTGAACTGTTGCAGGAGGTCCGTAGGGTGGGTCTAGCGACGTCAGCTTATGGAGGGGCCTTCACCAGGACTCTGTCTCCAGGCTTGAATGGGTGGGTTGGTGCACCTGTTGGCAAAGGAAACGAGAGCGAGATATCACCATAATCACTGTTTAATTTTTTCAATTAATTAATTCTGCCACATATTCCTCTTGCAAAATCTCTAGATATGAGAATACATGGACTCATGGGGTTGAGACGGGTCTGAAGTCATTCTGACTTTAGCAAGAATAGCAGGTAAGTACAGAGACAAAAATACAAGTTTTACAAGAATGGCAGGAGTATTTTGCGCCACTGGGCTTCTGGCCTACCGGCGGGCAGCAAAAATAAATGCTAGTGAAACTACTCGCAGCACTGGGGTTTAGGGCCTACAGGAAGGCAGGTACTTAATGGCACTGTTTTGGGAGAACACAGCATGTCTACGCATGCAACTATGGTGAGGGCCCTTGGAGGGGTTGAACTGCCTTGTATTCCTCCAAAGGTGGAGATGGGTTAAATTGCAGTCCTCTGACTCACCCAAGCAGGCAGCTACCTAGAACTGAGAATCCCTTGCATGGCTAAGATGCTGTGATCACTGAACAACAGGGAGTGAAATTCAAGCTGTCTTGTGTACATGGACACATAGAGACACACAAAACAGCTAGAAGTAAGTACTCATGCAAACATAAATTTATAAGAGATTGCACAGTTTGCTCAGTGACACAGAGCAGGAAATTGAAAACAAATTGCCTTGGAGACACAGGATCTGACTTCAAGGACCATTTATATGCAAAGCCTGGGCAATGAGTCACCTTTAGAATGAAAAGAGGTCAACTAATTGAATTCACCGCAGGAGGTTACCTTAAAATTTTAAATCTTTAACAATATCAAGGTAGTAACATCTCAAGGTAGTAACGCTGGCATAAATTCATTATAATTCTTAGCACACTATCAACAAGCCATCCACTTCCATCCTATTTTTTTTTTTTTCCTAAGACCAATATACTAAAAGAAAACTTTAAAAAGTCCAGAGATGCTTAATTATCTAAAGCATAGCACCTCATTAATGCCACAGCTCATATATGTCAAATTAGAACACATCAAATATCTGACACCCAATAAATAAAAACTTTCTATCACCCATAAAAACAGTCTAATCAATCAGAAAAAAAACAATTTGTAAGCAATACTCCCATTGTCGTTGAAGGCTGTGATTGTTTGTTCTGAAAGTCTCAAATTACACTTATCTGAGGAATAAGCATCAAGAAAGGTTTAGTAACAAAACATTTTACTTTTCCTCCTAAAAATAAACCAACGGTTAGAGGAATTGAGCATACAGTAAGCATGTCAAACATTTTCCTTCCTAACAGTGCACTTCTCTAATACCAAAAATTGTTGACGTCAAATTAATTATTACCACGTGGATTTCTATATTTTTTTATATTATTATGGTATACCATAAACTTAAAGAAAAAAATTATTATTGTTCACCATGGTTGAAAAAATGAGCAGCTCAAAAATAAACATTAGTAATTTCTCATTTGAATACAAGAACCCATACGTCACCCATTCTTCACCCATTCTGAACATTCCTCAAAAACTGGTTTTCTCTACAAAGCAAAACTGATAGTTAATTTGTATGACAATACAACTATTTACAGTCCCTTTTGCTATTACCTGTGTCACAGACAGAAAGAGGGGGGGGGGTTTGTTTGCTAAAAAGGCACTGGAAAATATATATATATATTTTTTAAAAGTCAGTGATAAAGAAAGAAAGGTCGGTGACACAAAACCTTAATGATAAAAGTTCAAAATTGCTTGCGATTTTTAAGGATAGGAATACAATTTTAGTCCTTAAGGTCACACTTTACACACCAAATATATATTTCCTTGCTTCTAAAAGCTGCCATGACCAGTATAGTACAGATTTGTTACCTTTTCCGTGGCAAAATCACATCACTTTAAAACATAAGTAATAAACACAAAACAAATTATTATGCAACCAATATTCATTCAGTGTTATGAAATGCTTTGCTGATACAGCACCTTTAGGAGCAGTGTTAAAACGAACACAACATAACGATTCATGGATCTAAGGTTGCCCATACACGATACAATTTTCATACAATTTCCCAAATGTAAATTTCATCATTTTTTCGGGATTACCTTGAGAATTTCCCATTATCTAAGCTCAGAATACAAAGTGAGATCAGCTGAGTTTGAAGGTTTATATATATTTAATAGGGGTGGTGAGGTCAGTATTTAGACTTTATTGGAAAAACCTAGTTTTCCAATTTATGTGGTTTCCTGCGTCTTAATAATCAGATTTATATATATCCAACTCATGGTTTGCTGTTAACTATCCTTTGGTGGGCAAGTTTTATACCTTCAGGCTCAGCTTAATATCACATACAATCTCCACATACATCTATACAATGGCATGCAATCTTATATCGACTAAAAATACAGTTAAATGTCTATACAGCCATATATACAAGTTTTGGAGGGAGAATTCACTATCACACACAGTACTGCTTTGTAATCGGGATCCAAACCCTGGGATATCAGACCCCATCTTATCTTTGGCGCTTCAGGCCCTGGAGTATCAGACCCCATCTTTGGGAATATCAGATCCCCGGGAGGTGCTAAAATTAGCGGTTAACTGGGTACCGTTTATCTGCTCTGACAGTATAGGGTAGTAATAATAATAATAAAAAATATAATTACTTACCCCATACTGTGTTTTGGCAGATTCCACTTTTCTGACACCAAAACTGTTAGCTCAATTCTCGTCAGGAGGCAATCACGATGATATACAGCCTTTCAGTTGCTAACCCCCCCAATAGATAGTGAATTCTCTCTCGTCCGGCCGGGAGTTATGACGACACATAGTACTCAAACTTAGTGCAGTCACAACTGATTTTATTGCAAGTGTAGCTCATATTTAAGGCATGTTTTGAGCGGGAAAAAACTGCTTTAACTGGTTTACAATTTACTGGTCAATTTGACAACAGAACATGTCTCCCAGAAACTGTACATGAAAGGCTTTTGTTTCCCTATGCATTTGTGTCAATATGAGGTGTTTTGTTGTAGTATCGGTCCGTCTGTGTTCAGCTTGTCTTTGTTAATGTAAGCAATTGTCAATTGTTTATGGGTGGCGTCAGCAATCTCTATGCAACATGTCTTGTAATCTAAATGCAAAATATCCAACTGTCAAGTGTTCAAATGAATGAATGGAGAGGTGGTTTAACATGTCGTCTAAATGCAAAATACTGCTGGCTGCTGTCCAAGGTGGATGAATGGGTGCTAGTCTGGCTTGTTAAATCTGTAATTGCAGGGGGCCACCTTCCATCGTAGAATGAGCCCTAACAAAATGTAATATGAAATATAATTTTTGTAAGGCACGTTGATACACTCTTTCACTACCCATCACGTTTTTGAAGGCCGTGGAACACTAGGACAATGGAAACGCCTGAAAAATTACCACATTTTGGAAAGCAAACACTCCAACAAATATTCTGTGAGGCATAATGTGTCTTTTAAACCAAGTTGTTTTTTGACACAAGTTTTTGGAAAATGTGGAAAGAAAATGAAATGTATTTTCTTTTACACAATGTTGTCAATTTATAAGATATTTTTAACATAAAGTGTGGAGTGGACATACCAAGAATTACACCCAAAATACATAACTGCTGCTCCTTTTGAGTATGGCGATACCACAAGTGTGAGACTTTTTCACAGCCTGGCCACAAACAGAGGCCTAACATCCAAGGAGCACCTTCAGGCTTTCTAGGGGCATCATTTGCAGATCTAATTTCCTAAATACCTATCAAAGTTTTGGAAGCCCAAGTGCACCCCAACAATGGAAATTGCCCAAAAAATAACCACATTTTGAAAAGAAAAGCAAACACTCCAACATACACTACTTCACCAAAAGTATTGGGACACCTGCCTTTACACGCACATGAAGTTTAATGGCATCCCAGTCTTAGTTCGAGGGTTTAATATTGAGGCCTACCCTTTGCAGCTATAACAGCTCCAACTCTTCTGGGAAGATTGTCCACAGGGTTTAGGAGTGTGTCTATGGGATTGTTTGACCATTCTTCCAGAAGCGCTTTTGTGAGGTTAGGCACTAATGTGGACGAAAAGGCCTGGCTCGCAGTCTCCAAAGGTGTTCAGATTAAGGTCAGGACTCTGTGCAGACCAGTCAGCCCAAACTCGCTCATCTATGTTTTTAGGGACCTTGCTTTGTTCCCACAAAGTTGAGGAGAGCATGCAATTGTCCAAAATGTCTTGGTATCCTGACGCCTTAAGAGTTCCCTTCACTAGAACAAAGGGACCAAGCCCAACCCCTGAAAAATTGCCCCACACCATAACCCCCCCCCCCCTCCCTCCACCAAATGATTTGGAACAGTGCACAAAGCAAGGTCCATGATGACATGGATGAGCGAGTTCGGGGTGGAGGAACTTGACTAACCTGCATAGAATCCTGACCTCAACCCGATAGAACAAATTTGGGATGAATTAGAGCAGAGACTGCGAGCCAGGCCTCCTCGTCCACATCAGTGCCTGACCTCACAAATGCTGTTCTGAAAGAATGGTTAAACATTCCCATAGACACACTTCTAAACCTTGTGGACATCTTTCCCAGAACAGTTGAAGCTGTTATAGCTGCAAAGGGTGGGCAACCCTACTGACTAAGACTGGAATGCCATTAAAGTTCATGTGCGTGTGAAGGCAGGCCTCCTAATACTTTTGGTAATAACACATGTTTGAGACTTTCACAGCCTAGCTATATACAGAGGGGCATACATTTCACATCTAATTTCCTGACCACCTGTCATTTGTTTTGAGGCCCTAGAGCACTAGGATAATGGAGACACCCACAAAATAACCACATTTTGGAAAGCAAACACCCCAACATATTTTCTATGAGGCATAAAAAGACTTTTGAACATGTAATTTTTTGCCACAAGTTTTTGACACAAGTTCTACGGTATCACAAGGGATGTTTGCATTTCTTGTGATAGAAATAAAAGTGATAAAAAAAAAACAGTGGCAGGGCGGTGCGGCTGCGCAAAATCATGTACATGTACGTGATTTTCTGCAGGTGATGAAGGGGGCGCACGCAGTTGGACACAGTGGGAATAAATCAGCGGGTCCAGCGGGTGCGATGGCCCCTGGGACCCACCGATTGTTCGGCGGAATGACAGCACTGCGGTCTGCTGATGTAAACAAGGTAGACTGCTGATCTGTTGGAGTAAAAGAGATCTTGTGTTTCGGCTAAGCCAAAACACAGATCTCTCTTTTCCTCCAGTGCATCCATTCCCCCCACAGTTAGAAAGCACTCCCTAGGAGCACACTTAACCTCTTGATCGCCCCTGGTGTTAACCCCTTCCCTGCCAGTGTCATTTATACAGTAACAGTGCATTTTTTTTCCCACTGATCACTATATTGGTGTCACTGGTCCCCAAAAAGTGTCACTTAATGCCAGATTTGTCTGCCGCAATTTCGCAGTCCCACTAAAAATCGTTGTTAGCCGCCATTACTAGTAAAAACAACTAAAAAAAATAAAAAGTCCATAAATGTGTCCCATAGTTTGTAGACTGTATAATTTTTGCACAAACCAATCAATAAACACTTAAGATTTTTTTTTTTTTTACCAAAAAAAATGTAGCTGAATACATATTGACCTAAAGTGGTTGAAAAAATTCAATTTTTCAATTTGTTTATTGGGTATGTTTTATAGCAGAAATAAAAAAAATATAGTTTTTTTATTTTCAAAATTGTGGTTCTTTATTTTTATAGCGCAAAAAATAAAAACCCCACAGGTGATCAAATACCACCAAAAGAAAGCTCTATTTGTGGGGGAAAAAAAACATCAATTTTACTTGGGTACAGCATCGCACGACCGTGCAATTGTCAGTTAAAGCAACACAGTGCCATATCGCAAAAAATGGCCTGGTCAGGAAGGGGAGCTGAAGTGGTTAATAAAATAAATAAATAATAAAAAAAATTTCAAGTGCCCTCATGCTCACACGCAGATGTGAACGCATAAGCAGGTCACGCATATGTAAACGATGTTCCCACCACACATTTGTGGTATTGCGCCGATTGTTATAGTGAGAGCAATAATTCTAGCACCAGGCCTCCTTTGTACCTCTAAACTGGAAACCTGTAAAAAAATGATTTTAAGTATGATAGTTTGTCGCCATTCCACGAGCATGCGCAATTTTAAAGTGACATATTAGGTATCTATTTACTCGTCGTAACATCTTTTATATTGTACCAAAACATTGGGTTATACAGTGGGGATCGAAAAATTGGGCACCCCAGGTAAAAATTTGTATTAACCACTTTACCACTGGAGGATTTTACGTCCAGGCCACTTTTTGCAACTTGGCACTGTGCGACTTTAACTGACAATTGCGTGGTCATGCAACGCCGTACCCAAACAAAATTTACGTCCTTTTTTTAACCACAAACAGAGCTTTCTTTTGGCGGTATTTGATCACCTCTGCGCTTTTCATTTTTTGCGATATTAATAAAAAAAGAGCGACAATTTTCAAAAAATAACAATATTTTTCTACTTTGACAGTTAAAAAATAGCCAATATATTCAATTTTTGTCATATATTTAGGCCAAAATGTATGTAGCTACATGTCTTTGACAAAAAAATTTTCAATGAGCGTATTTTTAACCGCTTTAAGACCGGAAGATTTTACCCCATTCCTGACCAGGCCATATTTTGTGATTCGGCACTGCGCTAATTTAACGGACAATTGCGCGGTCTTTCGACACTGTACCCAAATTAAATGTATGTCCTTTTTTTCCCCACACATAGAGCTTTCTTTTGGTGGTATTTGATCACCTGTGCGATTTTTACTTTTTGCGCTATAAACAAAAGAAAAACGACAATTTTGAAAAAATAACAATATTTTTCAAATTTTTTTATATGAAATTTCCCCAAAAAAAATGTAAAAATCAAAATTGTTTAACATTTTAGGCCAATTTGTTTTCAGCTACATATGTTTGGTAAAAAAAATCGCAATAAGCGTATTTTGATTGGTTTGCGCGAAAGTACTAACTACGGGAGAGATTTATATCATTTTTATTGTTTTTTTCTCAACAAGTAATGGCGACGATCTGCGTTTTTTTTTTTGTGGGATTGCGGCGGACAGATCGGACCCATGACTGACATTTTTGACACTTTTGGGGGTACCAGTGACATTACTACAGTAATCAGTGCTATACATATGCACTGTTACTGTAATAATGACACTGGCAGGGAAGAAGTTAACTTTATTGGTGATCAAGGGGTTAAATGTATGCCTGGTGCTTACTGACGTGTGTGGGGGAGGGGATTGTGTGACACAGGCACAGATCGCAGTTTCAACTATCCTTAATCCAGTAATCTGTCCCTGCCTGTCACATAGGAGATCCTCACTCGATCCCCGACGATCGGGGAAGAGCGGCGGGGATCACTGCCTCTCCTTCCCCTGGCCCGACTCCCGCTGTGTCTGAATACAGCGGGAGCGAGCCTCCGGCGACCAGTCCAGCGACGTAGGTCTATGTCACTGGACAGAATCTAGCCACTTTGCCGCAGTACGCTCAATGTGAGCGGTCGGCAAGTGGTTAATGTGCATAAAGAAGCCAAGGAAAGATGGAAAAATCTCCAAAAGGCATCAAATTACAGATTAGACATTCTTATAATATGTCAACAAAAGTTAGATTTTATTTCCATCATTGACACTTTCAAAATTACAGAAAACAAAAAAATGGTGTCTGCAAAAGTTTGGGCACCCTGCAGAATTTATAGCATGCACTGCCCCTTTGCAAGGCTGAGACCTGCCAGTGTCATGGATTGTTCTCAATCATCTTCTGGGAAGACCAGGTGATGTCAATCTCAAAGGTTTTAAAAGCCCAGAATCATCTGACCT
This sequence comes from Pelophylax lessonae, assembly GCF_965119305.1. Classification (NCBI taxonomy): domain Eukaryota; kingdom Metazoa; phylum Chordata; class Amphibia; order Anura; family Ranidae; genus Pelophylax; species Pelophylax lessonae. The sequence goes on along the minus strand of NC_138768.1, from coordinate 261,577,749 downwards.
TGCCCCAACAATCAGCACCATGGGATCTTCTAAGCAGTTGTCTAGAAAACTGAAACTGAAAATAGTTGACGCTCACAAAGCTGGAGAAGGCTATAAGAAGATAGTAAAGCATTTTCAGATGTCAATATCCTCTGTTCGGAATGTAATTAAGAAATGGCAGTCATCAGGAACAGGGGAAGTTAAAGCAAGATGTGGAAGACCAAGAAAAATAGACAGAACAGCTCGCAGGATTGTGAGAAAAACAATTCAAAACCCACATTTGACTGCACGATCCCTCCAGAGAGATCTGGCAGACACTGGAGTTGTGGTACACTATTCCACTATAAAGAGATACTTGTACAAATATGGTCTTCATGGAAGAGTCATCAGAAGAAAACCTCTTCTACGTCCTCACCACAAACATCAGCGTTTGAACTTTGCAAATGAACATATAGACAAGCCTGATGCATTTTGGAAACAAGTTCTGTGGACCGATGAGGTTATAATTGAACTTTTTGGCCCGGAATGAGCAAAGGTACATTTGGAGAAGAAGGGGCACAGAATTTAATGAAAAGAACCTCTGTCCAACTGTTAAGCATGGGGGTGGATCAATCATGCTTTGGGGTTGTATTGCAGCCAGTGGCACAGGGAACATCTCACGAGTAGAAGGAAAAATGGATTCAATAAAATTTCAGCAAATTTTGGATGGTAACTTGATGCCTTCTGTGAAAAAGCTGAAGTTAAAGAGAGGATGGCTTCTACAAATGGATAATGATCCTAAACACACCTCGAAATCCACGGGGGATTACATCAGGAGGCGCAAACTGAAGGTTTTGCCATGGCCTTTACAATCTCCTGACCTCAACATAATTGAAAATCTATGGATAGACCTTAAAAGAGCAGTGCGTGACAGACAGCCCAGAAATCTCAAAGAACTGGAAGACTTTTGTAAGGAAGAATGGGTAAGGATACCTCAAACAAGAATTGAAAGACTCCTACAAAAAGCGTTTACAAGCTGTGATACTTGCCAAAGGGGGCAGTACAAGATATTAACTCTGCAGGGTGCCCAAACTTTTGCAGAAGCCATTTTTTTGTTTTCTGTTATTTTGAAAGTGTAAATCATGGAAATGAAATCTAACTTTTGTTGACATATTATAAGAATGTCTAATCTGTAATTTGATGCCTTTTTGGAGATTTTTCCATCTTTCCTTGGCTTCTTTATGCACATTAATACAAATTTTTACCTGGGGTGCCCAAACTTTCGATCTCCGCTGTATATTGTGTCTTTTTGCTTTAAAATTCATTACAGTGTATTTAAAAAAAAAATAAAAATAAAAATCAGTATCCATATTTAACAGCCCTTTAATGAGAACTGTATATGGTATTTAAACTTAACATGTTCTACTTCAAAGAGCTGCAGCAGATGCTATGGCAACAAGTACGACTGCATCAGGAGCTGTGACTCGGCAACAGGGATAACGCTGTCAATTGATGTTTCATTTCATGTCTACTATTGTAGCCCTGGACAAAAAAAAAGAAAGAAAAAAAATGATATTGTAATCTTTAACTACAATTACCTTGCTCTAAACAGTGCAGTGTCTGCCCTATGAAGGTAAAATTCCCTTAAATGGGGAAAATAAACGAGATCTTTGTGCCTTTCAAAATCTGTGATACTTTCCTATTTACAATAGCTAGGTACTTCCAAAATGAAGTGCTTTCTTTTCCATTGAAACAGATTTTTTTCTGATTTATGTTCCATTAGCAGAAGCCATAAAGTACTAAAAGGGATCAAGGCTTTTTAAGGATGTTACTATTCTAATCTTACATGTGTGCACAATTTATGTAGTACTAGGCTAGTTATTGTGGTGCGGTAGTTTAAAGCCCAGCTCCAGGAAACCTAATAATCAATCCCTGCAGTAGGGTTGCGCCTGCAAGCCAAGGGTTAACTGCTCGTTTCAGTACAGAGCAGCGGTTCTCAACCTGTGGGTCACGACCCCTTTGGGGGTCGAACAACCCTTTCACAGGGGTCACCTAAGACCATCAGAAAACACATATTTCCAATGGTCTTAGGCAGGGAACGCACCGCGGCACCAGCACCTGAAAAAAAAATGGCCGTGGCTGGCCCAACATGTACACTGCGCATGCGCCGCCGCCGCTCTGGGAAAGCCCGTACACGCTCGGCTGTTCTCGGGCAGACAGCGCATGCGTGGTGACGTGTTGGCGCCATTTTTAAATGCAAGGCACCTCACCAAATGGTAAGTGAGACCCCTCCTCAGCCCCTGCATCTCCTCAGGAGATGCAGTGCTGCAGGCATGGTACAGGAGAATCTCCTGTACCATACCCGCAGCACTGCATCTTCTGTACTATGCCCGCAGCACTGCCTCTCCTGTACCATGCGCACAGCTCTGCATGTACCATGCCCACAGCCCTGCATCATGCCTGCAGCCCCTGCATCTCCTACACCATGCCCGCAGCTCCTGCATCTCCTGCACCATGCCCGCCGCCCCTGCATCTCCTGCACCATGCCAGCAGCCCCTGCATCTTCTGCACCATGCTCACCACCCCTGCATCATGCCCCCAGCCCCTGCATCTCCTGCACCATGCCCGCAGCCCTTGCATCTCCTGTACCATGCCCGCAGCCCCTACATCTCCTGCACCATGCCTGCAGCCCCTGCACCATGCCCGCAGTCCCTGCATCTCCTGTACCATGCCCGCGGCCCCTGCATCTACTGCACCATGCCCCCGACCCCTGCATCAACTGCACCATGCCCACGGCCCCTGCATCTCCTGCACCATGCCCGCAGCCCCTGCATCTCTGGCACTTTGTGTCTGGCGACCGGGTGGTGCTACCAGCGTGGTGGGGACTGTTCCTTTGCAGTGTTTTACACCTTTTGTGGGGTCCCCCTGGTGACTCATGGAGTCTTTGGAGCACATCTCCCCACCTGATCTCCTTTCTGAGGGTGCAGGGCCCTCCGGGTCCCAACCTTCCATTGATGCACTGACGGCAGTCCTGGAGTCCTTTGTGTCCCTGGTTACCTCCCCTCATGGTAAACACTACTTTGGGACGTAACAATGGTTAAGAAGATCAGGAGCTGTGTCCATCAATGAACGAAAAGAGAAAATAGGATTTTTGACTTACTATAAAATCCATTTCTCTGATGTTCATCGACGGACACAGCACCCACCCCTCTGTGGAGTTGTAATTCTTCTGACACTGGTTGTAACAAAACTGAGTACCTATAGCAGAGAGAGGGAGTATACCCCCTGGGACTGCCCATAGGCATAGCCAGACTTTTTTTCTGCCTAGTGTCCTGCTCCTCCTATAGGGGGCAGTATAACCCAATGGTTAAGAAGATCAGGAGCTGTGTCCATCAATGAACATCAGAGAAATGGATTTTACGGTAAGTGAAGAATCCCATTTTTTCTTCATTTCGGTTATACAATTTATACTGCTACATATCTTTGGTGAAAATATCCCAAATAAGTATATATTATATGGTCTTTGTGAAGGTTATAGAGTCTACAAGCTATCAAGCTATGATGCCAATCATTAAAAATTGATCACACCTGATGTACGGACGGCCTATCTCATTTCTTGAGACACTAACAAGCCAGGAAAGTACAAATACCCCCCAAATTACTCCTTTTCGGAAAGTAGACATTCCAAGGTATTTAGCAAGAGGCTTGGTGAGTTTTTTTTAAGTTGTAATTTTTTCCCATAATTCTTTGCAAAATTTTGATTTTATTTCACAAAATTGTCATATTACTAAGTTATTTTTCACACACTTTATAGGCATACTTGCAACTATACCCCAAAACACATTCTGCTACTCCTCCTGAGTATGGTGATACCACATGTGTGGGACTTTTACACAGTCTGGCCACATACAGAGTCCCAGCATGCAAGTAGCACCTCCAGGCGTTCTAGTAGCATAAATTACACATTTAATTTCCTGACAACCTATCACAATTTTAAAGGCCCTGGAGCACCAGGACAATTGAAATGCCCACAAAATGACCCAATTTTGGAAAGCAAACACCGCAACACAAAATCAAGGAAGCATTATGAGTCTTTTTAACATGTCATTTTTTTTTTGGAAAATGTGGAAAAAAATGAAAAGGCACTGTCCATTTTAAATAAAAGAAAAGAAAGAGAAAAGTTGTCAATTTCTAAGATATTTCAAACACATATCATGAACATAGCAAAAATGACACCCCAAAATACATTCTGCTACAATATGGTGATACCACATGTGTGAATCTTTTACACAACCTAGCCGCATACAGACGCCCGACATGCGGGGAGCACCGTCAGGAGTTCTAGGGACATAAAATTACAAATCTAATTTCCTGACGACCTATTACACTTTTCTGAGGCACTGATAAGCACTGTAGTGGCACTGATGTGGCAAGGATGAGGCATGGATGAGCACTGATGTGACATGGATGGGCACTGATGTGGCATGAATGTGGCATGGATGTGGCACGGATGAGCACTGATGTGGCACAGATGAGGCATGAATGAGCACTGATGTGGCATGGATAAGGCAGAGATGAGCACTGATGTGGCATGGATAAGGCACAGATGAGCACTGATGTGGCATAGATGGGCATGGATGAGGCATCCGACCGCGCTGTAGCCATCATTCGGCAATGGCCTGGTTGGCAAGTGGTAAGGATCCTTGGCCGACCACTGCATCTATGGTCCTCAATGTTGCTCATTTCTTTGTGCAGCACATCTTGAATCCCGTGTCTGCTTTTAAAGCTTTGCCTGGGACAGACGTTGCTGATGTGTCTCATTGCTGTGCTCAGTCTTGCCATGGTGTATGACCTGTGACCTAAAACTGTCTTCCACAATCTTACCTTAGTAGCAGAGTTTGATTGTTCCTCGCCCAGTTTTAAGACTCCTACACAGCTGTTTCTGTTTCAGTTAATGGTTGTGTTTCAGCCTACATATGAAATTGATGATTTTTAGCACCTGCCTGGTGTAATTGAATAACCGTACACCTGAATCTAATCCTACAAGCATCCCTGACTTTGTGCAATTGTACAAAGTGTGCAAGTGTAAGAAAATTGATGCTGGTTTGAAGTTGAAGATTTAGATTTTTCTTCTGTTTGCTCACTTTGCATTCTGTAAATAGATGAAAATAAACAATTACAAAATATATTTTATAAAAGCATTCTTACTTTACAGCATCTTTTTCACGCCTGCCTAAAACCTTTACACAATACTATATGTATTAAGCAAATGTGGCTGCACCATGTACACTTTTACTGTCTGTACTAATAAGACAGTTTTTTAAAGTGGTTGTAAAGGCAGAAGTTTTTTTTTTACTTTACTGCATTCAAAGCAGTAAAAACTTTCTGCATGCAGATTCCCCCTGCAGTCGTTGGCTCACACTGCTGTCAATCACAGCCAGTGACGAGGGAGCGAGGGGCAGGGCTTAGCCCCACTCTGTGTGTCTTAACCCCGGTTCACACCAGTGTGACTTTTCATGCGATTTGACAGTTCTAGATCACATGACAAGTTGCACCCTATTGTCGGAAATGGAACTTTGCAGTGTCGCACTGAAAAGAAAAAAGGTTCCTGCACTATTTTTGGCGATTTTAGGTGTGACTTGCATAGACTTCTGTGCATGAAGTCGCACAGATGTCAGTCGCACCTGAAATGGCACTGGCTTGCGGCTTTGAAATTGTGCTACTTCAAGTGAAGTAGTACAATTTCAAAGTTGCTTTCAGTGTGACCCAGGACTTATGGCCTATGGAGGAGCCAGGATGGCTCGGTGCAGCTTTGTGAAAAACCATTTCACGGAGCAGGTAAGTATAACATGTTTGTTATTGAAAAAAATAAATAAAAAACTAAAAATGAGACTTTACAGTCACTTTAAAGCGGAGTTCCGGCCTCAAAATCGAAAAAATCTATTTTGGGCAATCCGCTTGCTAAGGGCCACCTGAAAAAGAAATGGATGCTCCCAATTTTTTTTTTTGGTCACTTACCTTGATATTGAAGAAAATATACTCACCTTCCTTCCACTTCCTCCCTCGGCGGCCGCGGCCCGCGCCGTCACTTCCTGCTTGCGATGACTCCTCGGAGCTGAACGTCATCGCTCCCAGGAGTCAATGCGCCTGCATCGGCCCCACTCGTCACTTCCGGTGCAAGCGCGGCATTCCCTGGTAAACAGCTTCTGGGCATGCCCAGAAGCTGTGCAGGGATGCTGCGCCTGCACTGGAAGTGACGAGCGGGGCCGGTGCAGTGCATTGTGGGACTCCGACATCACCGAAGAGGATGCGCTGGCTTCAGCTGCCCACACCTGAGATGGCAGCGCTGGAGAAGAACTTTTCAAGGTAAGTATTTCTTCTTACAGGTAAGTGCGACCCGGGACAGTTCAGAGGCTATCCATTGTGGAATGTACTAGCCCTGACTGTCCCGGTTTTATTTTTATCTAAATTTGACCCTCGAGGCCGGAACTCCGCTTTAAGAAATAGCACACATTTTTATGGCGATTTACATTACGCTGTCAAACTGACATGCAAAAAATGGGTAGTGTAGGACTCTTGCGCTATCACTAAAACGTATAGTAACAGCCCAAAACAGCTGGCAAACAGCAATATAGCAAAACCCAACCTATTAAATGTAAAATAATTATGTGTAGAGTGTTGCGCTGTAAGGCTAATGATGTGCTAATAACAGTGAATATTCATAAAATAATGTATAGTATACCCTCTACACATAATTATTTTACACTTTAAAAAATAATCTCTAAAAAAATACTATACATGTCTGGTAAATGCAAACCTTTTTTACAAGACTGCCCATTTTTCTCCACAATGTATTTGCGGTTCAGCTGTCATTACAACAGAATTGCTCCCAATAGTTTAACCTTTGACCAGATTAGGGCCACGTCAAGCAGGAATTTTATCTGACAATCTGTACTGAGCATTATATTCCAGGCTAAATCAATTTGTTTGTGGTGAAAGGGAGAAGAAGCACAGTATACAAGGTAGGCTTGTCATTGAAATTGAACCTTACCAGTCAGCAGGAGCAGATCAGGAAGGGAGGCATTGCTTTACTTGGAAAGTATTGAATGCAGAGATGGCCAAGCAATGAACATTTTTAGAAGAAGGTAAACTCTGACAGCCACTGTGTTTCTCTATGACAGTTTCCTTCAAAGGTAATGCACACCAATCAGCCATAACTTTATGACCACTGATAGATTAAGTGAATAACACTGATTATCTCATTTCAAGGCATCTGGAAGTCAGTGGAATATACTGTATTAGACAGCAAGTGAATATTTTGTCCCAAAAGTTGCTGTACAGAAAAAGTGGGCATTACAGTTTGTTGTGTGTGTAGTATGGTAAGCAACGGGTTAAGTTGCTGTCTGCAAAATGTTACAATTATGTATATGTCTGGGAGCTGGGTGTGGCTGAAGTTAGTTGCATGCTGATGTGCAGTGAATAAAGAAGCAACCTGTAATACACTACAGTGTGTGGGGCTGCGTAGGCGCACACCGGTCAGGATGCCCATGCTAACCTGTGTCTACAGTCAAAAGCACCTACAATGGGAACATGAGTATGAGAACTAGACCATGGAGCAATAGAAGAAGGTGGCCTGGTCTGATGAATCATGTTTTCTCGTACATCATGTGGATGGCTTGGTGCGTATGTGGTGCTTACATGGGGAAGTGATGCCACCAAGATTCAATATGGGAAAATAGCAAGCCAGCGGAGGCAATGTAATGCTTTGGGCAATGCTCTGATGGAAAACCCTGGGTCTTGCTATTTATGTGAATGTTACTTTGACATGTACCACCTACCTAAACATTATTGATGACCAAGTATATTCCTTTATGTAAACAGTATTCCTTGAAAGCAGTGGCATCATTTAGGAGAATAATGCAACCTTCTGCACTGCAAAAATGGTTGAAGAATGGTTTGAGGAATACAACAATGAGTCTAAGCGCAGTCAAAACAAAAAACACGAAAATGAGCATAAGGGACATAACTTACAAGTCAGTAGGATGTGTCCCTTGTGCTGATGCTTCTTCTTTTAGGTGAAATCCTCCTCTGTCCAAGAGCACCCCCTACCCCTGCCATCACAATCTTCCAGTGTGGCAGGGGTTAAAAGAACTGAGGAGCTATTACAGGTTTTCTCATTATGCCCGTCTGTTCCTACATGCATAGGTGTTTCAGTAACTGGTAGACCTGTTATCTAGTGGGACCAGTGCATTAATGGGAGAAAGCAGCATCAAGTATGAAGTAATAATTCACATTTTTAATAAGCAACATATAGTAAAGTAAGTATAGAAAAAAAAAGACATACGAGTAATCCTTTTTCCATACTTGGGATTATAGGTGGCAACCTTTAAAATTCTATTTTTTCTTGTTTTTTTGCTTTTGTAGATTTCATAGGGATGTGGTGCCACAAATACACGTTATGTCTCTAACCCTACTCAATTAGGCATAGAAATGCATTTAGAACTTTAAATTCAAAGCAGCATAAAAAGAGTTCTGACATCATACCAGTGGTGCAAAGTGTAAGATCTAGGTTAGGACAGTGTTGATGTGATATTTCCACAGTACAAGACTGAGGTAGGGTAAACAGTGTGATATGCAAACAGTAGAAACAACTGTGGAATTAAACCAACCTGAATAATTAAAGTGTCATTAAACCCAGACTACGAAAACTCTCATTACATTGGCTGACAGCTAATCACGTAGTAAAGGGCCTGCTGTGATTGGCCCCTTACCCTGCTCTGTGATCAGCCGAGTCCCAAGGACACCGCTAGAACGGGAGGACGTCCATGTACACCCTCCCGGCATTTCAAGCTTGCGCTGTAGCCGTCTTTCGGCTATAGCACAGGCATCAAGTGGTTAATGCACACAAAATACACATTTGATGTTCAATTAGGATTTTTTGAGTACTGTTAAACAGTTTTTGATATTTATAATCTAATTTGATATGATCTCATGAAAAAAATGTTTTTAATCATGTGACTGGCAAAGCACCAATCAGGGCTGGCCAGACACAGACTCGCACTGTAGAGAGCATACATCATGCAGAGTAATAGAAGCCCCTCCCAAAGATCTTTCCCTGCAGATGCCAAAGAACAGGGAAAGGTCATGTGACCACTCAACAGCGCGACAGGAACAAGGTACTTAGAGAATTTAAAATGTTTCTAAACCCAGGATCTGCATTCACTATATCTGGTCCCCCACAGTACACAGAGCATGAAAATGCAATCATTTTAGTAAATATAAACTGCTAAATACCTTTTATCATCAGCAGTATATAGCAGTCTTGTGACTTATACCAGTGTCTAGCCAAGCACTGGTTAAAGCTTGTAGGAGGAGTTTTCATTCTACTCTGACTGTCCTATGAGGCTGCGTGACTCCTGACCCCCTGTCTGGACGGTGCTGATTGGCCCTGTGCCAATCACATGCACCCTCCAAAAAAAAAAAATCTATAGCAATATGCATTAAACTGAGCATGTGCAGAGTGCCCCCAAGGCTCTGTACTATTAGCAGATTGATTTGGGTACTGTGGAAGAAGGGGAGGATCAGAGAAGACAGGATCAAACAGCCTTACAGACTGATTTTACTGTTGTGGGTTTAGTAACACTTAAAAAAGAAAAATTAAATTCAGTGGCATGATATATATGATTTATGTGAATGAATTATGTCAATTAACACTTCACTGTTTTTAGTATCATTTTAAGTTATCTGGATAGAACATTATTACTGATGTCCGAGTTCGAGCCTCATCTCCTTGAGCTGGCCCCGGAGAAAAGGGATAGAGAGTGGCTTGACAAATATCTCTGTGATGGCTGCTGTTCTCAAGAAGTTGGAGAAGCGTACATTTTGGGTGAATATTAGGGAGACAGTCCAGTTGGAGTTCATGTTTGATTTTGAGGGTGGAGGCGAAGATCTTCCAGCAAGCTCTGCGAGTCCTTCGAGGTTTGACTGGAGTTATGTTTTCTTTGGTAACTTGGGTGCAGGCAAAGAGAAAGCCTCATCTTTGCTTGCTCTGGTGATGGATGAGAACCTGGGACTTCATTGTTCTGTGTTTAACGATAGTGAGAGGCAGGGCCGCCATCAGGGGGGTACAGCCAGTACTCCTGTATGGGGCCCTGGCACATGGGGGGGCCCAGACAGCAGGAAGATCGGTAGGATGACAGCATACCTCCCAACCTGGGCAGGACTGTCCTGCTGTCCCGCTGTACAGAGGCTTTGTCCGGCATAATTCTGGTGATAAATGTTACCTTCTAGCTCAGGACCTGCAGCAGTGGGAACATTTAGAACAGCCAGGGATTGGCTAAAAAAAACAGCTGGGTGTGCACTATGCAGCCACAATGAGAGACTGCACCTGTCAAATTCATGCTGTGATGTCGGTAATGGGTGGGACTGCTACTCAGTCCCGCCCCCTGTGTCAAGCACACGTGCATAGGGAAGAAGGAGAAGACAGATATGGCAGCCAGCAACAGAAAGGTATTTTAGAAAGGAAATCATGTGGAAGATGGGGGACCTTTGGGGAAGATAAGGGCAGAGGAGAGGTGTGTGTGTTGCAGAGGTTGTAGCAGCTGGGAAGAGGTGCAGTACAGAGGCATTTACGTACATTCGCTACTATGTACAGCTTGGTATGGCACTACTCCCAATTTTTAACATTGGCCTCAATAGGAAATCTTGGTCACCTTGCTATAGCACTACTCCCGATTTTTAACATTAGCCTCAATGGAGAATCTTGGTCACCTTGCTATAGCACTACTCCCGATTTTTAACATTGGCCTCAATGGGAAATCTTGGTCACCTTGGTATAGCACTACTCCCGATTTTTAACATTGGCCTCAATGGGAAATCTTGGTCACCTTGGTATAGCACTACTCCCGATTTTTAACATTGGCCTCAATAGAGAATCTTGGTCATCTTGGTATAGCACTACTCCCGATTTTTAACATTGGCCTCAATGGAGAATCTTGGTCAACTTGGTATGGTACTGCTTCCTGTCTAACATTTGCATCTATGGGAAATCTTGGTCAGCTTAGTAAGGCACTACTCCCTATCTAGCACTCTCCTGAACCCTGTGCATAATGCACTCCAGAACCCTGCATTCTGTATCTAGCATTATCCTGAACGTATTCCTGACCCCTGCACTCTGTACGGGGATAGGGTTGTGAATTTGTGGAGGGATTTGGGGGGTTGCACTGTGAGGGGTGATTGGGAGGGATTTCTGCTAGGAAGAGGGATTGGTGGAGGGGGTGATAATATAATTTTGATATTTTCGGTGGAAGGGGGGGGGGGGGCCCAGGATTTCTAGCGGCAGCCCTGGTGAGAGGTCAACATAAAATTATAGTCGCTACCCTGGAACATTAGGCTGCCTTTAACTATTACTACTTGCAGGAGTTTCTCTTTTTTGCAGTAGAAGTGTAACTTGGCTAATATGTCTCTCGGGCAAGAAAGGGAGGACTATCTTTTTTGCACCGCAAGAAGGCTCGATGTATGCTGTTCATTTCAAGCCGTTTGAGAGGGATATTGAGAGAAGAAACTCCTGAAATAAGACAGTGATTTTGACTGAAGATCGAGGACACTTTAGTGGTTGCTTCTCACTCCTAATGCCCCGTACACACGTGCAGATCGTCGGCCGAACGATCGGCCGTCTTTTGTCCCGGGCTGTCGTGTCTGTTGAAAAGTGCAAAAGACTGCACAAGAATTTTGTCCGCCGACTACAGCCGACTGCAGAAGTGATGTCATGTGATGGTTAACTTTCCCTGTGTTTTTTCTTTTCTGAGCATGCCCAGTCTTGCAAATCTGCTGTCTGTCGGCCGAATTCTGTATTGACTGGCGAACAATCGGCCGCTCTGGTGTCGGCATACAAAAATTTTAATGCTTGCACGACAGATTCTTTTCGGCCGAAAGTGGGCTGTCGGAAGCATCATACTAACAAGCCGAAAATCGGCCGATCGGTCGTCGGCCGAATCTTTTCGGCCGACAATCTGCACGTGTGTGTACGGGGCATAAGTTGAAGCAGAAGGAGAGTTTTTCAGGGCAGGTGAGGAAGATTTTACCCTTCTCTCAGAGGAAGTCGTTAGTTTAATTCTGCCCTGTTCTAATGGGGAGGTCATTAACTGGTTTCAAGGTCAGCAGTGCATTTGCCCAATTCTTTGATTTTCCTGGAAAACTTTGCCTTGTCCTTCCAGCAAGGAGATCCTGCTGTAAAAAATTAGGTTTCTGAAGGTAGCTAAGATCTTACTGTTGAAAAGTCAGTCTCCTCTTCATCTTCTTTACAAGTGTTAATGGCAATGAGCATGGAGGTTAAAGAGGTTGTAAACTCAGTTCAATTATTTATTTATTTTTTTTACAAGCTGAAAGAGAAAGACATAATGAGCTAGTATGCATCGCATACTAGCTTATTATGAAATACTTACCTTAGAACGAGCCGTCCGCTCACCTCTATCACGGGCGACATGTCCAGTCGCCCGTCTTCCGGGATCGCGGCATCCGGCCATCTGATTGGCCGGAGCCGCGGTGACGTCACTCCCGCGCACGCGCGCGGGAGCCAACAGTCACGGCACGGGTGTCTGAAGAAACGGCACCAGCGGCCGTTCCTTCAGAGCGCATGCGCCAGTGACGTCACTGGCTGCATGTAAGGTAAATATCTCCTAAACGGTGCATGTTTAGGAGATATTTACAGTACCTATAGGTAAGCCTTATCATAGGCTTACCTATAGGGAAAAGTGTCAGAGGAGGGTTTACTTCCTCTTTAAGAGGTTAAGGTGAAACTGAAATCCTAGCCACCATTCGAATGCAGGAGCAGGCCACTGCTTCTTTGATCGTTTTCAGCTTCCTCTTGCCAAGGGAGCTAGTATGCACTAAGGCAGGGGTGTTCAACCGTTTGACCTTCCTGGGCCACTTTAGAAGATGAGTAATTGTCTTGGGCCACATATAAAATACACTAATACTAAGGATAGCTGATGAGCAGAAAAGTCGGGCAGATCACAAGTTAAAAATCACTGATATAAGTAGATAATGTACCTATTTAGTAAAAAAAAATAATAAATTGTTTGTAATATTTTTTATGATAAAGATAAAGGAGGGCAACATAAAACTAGTGCAATATTTGACACTTTTTTTCATAAACTCACATGTCAATATCTGGTTCAATGGATATAGTAGCAATTCTCAAGGTAGTCATCAGATATTTTGGTTCTAATTTTGCTCTATCATTCTTCATCCTTGAAAATAAGTACTCAGAAACATAGGTTCTACTGAAAACTGATGACATTAATTAGGTGTGATTGTGAAAAGTGAGACATTTTTCTTTGGGAAGATAAAATTTATAAAAGTCCAGTAAAGGGACACTGTCAGAAGTGACAGAAATCACACTGGATTGCAGGAGGTACACACTATAGAAGGAAATTAATTGTTCATTTTTCATTTAAGGGTTTACTTTAACCAGATGCCGACCACCTCATGTACATTTACTGCGGCGTACTTACCTTTACGTGATTCTGCACTTCCGGGTCTGGGGCGCACATGCACCGTCGGCGGCCCAAATCAGCTGATTGTTCGGGAGACAGGCAGAATGGTGATCTGCCTATGAAAAATATATTTGTTTTTTAACCACTTGCCGACCGCCGCACGACTATCTACGGCGGCGGTCAGCCCCTCACAGGCAAAGTGACGTAGGTCTACGTCGCTCGCCTGTGAGGGTTTGGGAGCGAGCGCGCGCCGCCGGAGGCGCGCTCCCGCTCCCGCGTGGTCACGGACCCCCCCGCGCGCGTGACCGGCGGACCCGATCGCCGCCGGCCACTCTGCGATCGGCGGGGGAGAGGGAGAAAGTCAGGCAGCTTGTGTAAACAAGCTGCCTGTCATTCTCCTCTCTGTATGAGAGCTGATCACATGGATCTACTATGTAGATCCATTGATCACTCTGCATACAGTTGAAGCCACAGCCAATCACAGTTAGAATCACGCCCCTAGGGACACACACAGCCCCTCCCTCTCAAATAAAGTTAACCCCTTCACTACCAGTGCATTTTTACAGTAACAGTGCATATGTATAGCACTGATTACTGTAGAAATGTCACTGGTAACCCCAAAAGTGTCAAAAATGTCAGTCAAGGGTCCGATCTGTCCGCCGCAATGTCGCAGTACCGCAAAAAAAAATCGCAGATCGCCGCCATTACGCGTTAAAAAAAAAAACAACAAAAATGACAAAAATCTTTCCCTTTGTTAGTAAACGCAATAACTTTTGCGCAAACCAATCAAAATACGCTTTTTGCGATTTTTTTTACCAAACATAGGTAGCATAAAACAAATTGGCCGAAAATATTAAAAAATTTTGATTTTTACATTTTTTTTGGGGGGAATTTCCTATAAAAAAAAGGGAAAAATATTGCTATTTTTGCAAAATTGACGCTCTTTTTTTGTTTATAGCGCGTGATCAAAAAATCGCACAGGTGATCAAATACCACCAAAAGAAAGCTCTGTTTGTGGGAAAAAAAGGACGCCAAATTCGTTTCGGTACAGCGTCGCACGACCGCGCAATTGTCCGTTAAAGTCACGCAGTGCCGAATCGCAAAATGCCCTCTGGTCGTTTAGCAGCCAAATCCTCCGGGGCTTAAGTGGTTAATCAAGATTTTCAGTTTTTTTTTTCTTTATAGCGCAAAAAATAAAAAAACGCAGAGGTAATCAAATACCACCAGAAGAAAACTCTATTTGTGGGAAAAAAAGATATACATTTTATTTGGGTCACACAATCGCGCAACCGTCAGTTAAATTAACGCAGTGCCGTATTGCCAAAAATGGTCTGGTCATGAAGGGGGGTAAACCTTCAGGAGCTGAAGTGGTTAAAGCAGAACTAAAGTCTCCCTTTCAAAAACTGGGAGCAGGAAGTCTCTTCTGCATAAAAGATCCTGCTTGCCTGCTCACAGTCTTCTTTGGAATGTACATGCAACCCAGTTTACATTCTGGTATTCTCAGTTTAGCATTCTGCTTCAAGTATAAGTATTGCCAAACTTTCCTTTTTTACAGGGCAGGAAAGGACATGCAGCCCTCTCAGATTTGTATTGCTGTCTATGACCCCACTGGGGAGATTCACCCTCTCCTTTGTCATCAGAACAAAACTAAAGGAAATCCAGAAATTTAAAGTTGTCACTGTAGTGGTGGTGGGAAATATTTAATTTACTTTTGAAGGACTTTCAGTTGTGTATTTTAGACAAGTAAAGGGAAATCTCTCCAATGGGACACAGACAGCAATAAAGAAACTGGCAGGGGTTTTAACCATTTCCAACTATTTGGCTACAAATAAACCTAAAGAAGCAGTAAACTATCAGTGTTTTTTTTAGCTTAATTCACCCATTTTTGTGTTTATTAACCACTTAAGCCCCGGAAGATTTTACCCCCTTCCTGACCAGGGGGTATTTTGCGATTCGGCACTGCGTGACTTTAACGGACAATTGCGCGGTCGTGCGACGCTGTACCTAAACTAATTTGACGTCCTTTTTTTCCCACAAACAGAGCTTTCTTTTGGTGGTATTTGATCACCTGTGCGATTTTTTGATCACGCGCTATAAACAAAAAAAGAGCGTCAATTTTGCAAAAATAACAATATTTTTCACATTTTTTTATATGAAATTCCCCGAAAAAAAAAAGTAAAAATCAAATTTTTTTAAAATTTTCGGCCAATTTGTTTTATGCTACATATGTTTGGTAAAAAAAAACGCAAAAAGCGTATTTTGATTGGTTTGCGCAAAAGTTATCGCGTTTACTAACAAAGGGAAAGATTTTTGTCATTTTTGTTGTTTTTTTTTTTAACGCGTAATGGCGGCGATCTGCGATTTTTTTTGCGGTACTGCGACATTGGGGCGGACAGATCGGACCCTTGACTGACATTTGTGACACTTTTGGGGTTACCAGTGACATTTCTACAGTAATCAGTGCTATACATATGCACTGTTACTGTAAAAATACACTGGTTGTGAAGGGGTTAACTTTATTTGGGAGGGAGGGGCTGTGTGTATCCCTAGGGGCATGCTTTCTACTGTGATTGGCTGTGGCTTTAGCTGTAAGGACACTGATCAACGGATCTACATACTAGATCCGTTTGATCAGTGTCTTTACAGCGAGGAGAATGACAGGTGGCTTGTTTACACAAGCTGCCTGACATTCTCCCTCTCCCCCGCCGATCGCCGAGTGACCGGCGGACATCGGGTCCGCTGGTCACCCGCGCGGGGGGGTCCGTGACCACGCGGGAGCGGGAGCGCACCTCCGGGGGCGCGCGCTCGCTCCCTAGACCCTCACAAGCTAGTGATGTAGCCCTACGTCACTTTGCCTGTGAGGGGCTGACTGCCGACGTAGATCGGCGTTAGGCAGTCGGCAAGTGGTTAAAAGCCAGCAGCTACAAAAAGTGTAGCTGCTGACTTTTGAACACTTGCCGACTGTCCCCAGTAATATTACTGCGGCAGTGCGGCTCCCCTGGGTCCAGTCACGTAGTATTACGTGACTGGAGGGGAAGGGTTTTCGGCGGCACACGCGCACCGCTGGAGATGCGCTTCCGCTGTGTTTAGATTGCCGCCTTCCTCCCCCCATTTTCCGGTAAACGGAGAGAAGACCCACCTGCTTATGTAAACAAAGCAGGCGGATCTTCTGTGAGACAGTCAGGGACAAATCTGAAGTTTCAGCTAAGCTGAAACTGCGATCTGTCTGTGTCTGTCACAGAACCCCCCCCCTTACACACACACACAGTAAGCATACAAGCATACATTAACCCCTTAGATCACCCCCAGGGTTAACCCCTTATCTGCCGATGGCATTATTACAGTAACAGTGCATATTTTTAGCTCTGATTACTGTAGTAATGTCACTGGTACCCCCAAAAGTGTCAAAAATGTCAGTCAGGGGTCCGAACTGTCCGCCACAATGTTGCAGTCCTGCTAAAAATCGCAGATTGCCGCCATTACTAGTAAAAAAAATAAAAATGACATAAATCTTTGCCATAGTTAGTAGACGTGATAACTTATGCGCAAACCAATCAAAATACACTTTTTTTTGTTTATAACAGAAAAAATAAAAATCGCACAGGTGATCAAATACCACCAAAAGAAAGCTCTGTTTGTGGGAAAAAAAGGACGTACATTTCGTTTGGGTACAGCATTGCATTACCGCGCAATTGTCAGTTAAAGTCACGCAGAGCCAAGTTTAAAAAAGTGGCCTGGTCAGAAAGGGGGCAAATCCTTCCGGAGCTAAAGTGGTTAATAAACACACACTCATCTGTCCCAAGATCCAGCGATGCGACCGGCGGGAGCCTTGGTTCTCTCCCTCTTCTCCCCGCGGCGCCGGCATCTCTAGTGTGGGCACCCAGGTGTGACAGCTTGCGGCTTCACAGCCGGGTATGCACTGTGCAAGCGCAAGTCGCGCTGCGCGTCCTGAGTGGACGGGCAATCTTCTGGGACCTGTGACGTGTCTAAGAAGATTGTAGGGAGGGAGGGGGAGAGGAGAACTTTCACTCGAGCCACCCAGGCGGCCTGAGCAGAAGTGGGAGAGGGTACCTGTCAAATCTAGGTACCCGCTCCCCCCCCCCCCCCCCAAAAAAAATGACATGTCAAATGTGGCATGTCAGGAGGGTCAGGGGGCCTCAAAGCAGAAGTTCCATTTTTGGGTGGAACTACACTTTAAGCACAATAAAATTAACATTCCCCAGTAAACTTTTTAAAAACTTCTCCAACTTTACAACTATCAATGCTGCTTGATCCGTCACCCTCGATGCTGCTTCTCTGCACTTCTGGTTTTACAGGAGAGAGTAAACAGTTGACAGTGCAGTCTCAAGTCACTCTGTTAGTATGGAAAAGGGTGGAGGTAAACCTGGGTCAGTAGTCATGGCTCAAGCTTAAAGTGTTACTAAACCCAGATCCTGCATTCACTATATCTGATCTCCTACAGCAGTGTTCCCCAACCCCTGGGCCGCGGACCGGTACCGGTCCGTGGATCAAACGGTACCGGTCCGCCCAAAGAACATTACATTATTTTTTTCAGAAAAGGGTGGACCCGGGGCGCAGAGCAGTGCGCCCTGAGCCAACCCATTTGTGTGACAATAGCGAATGAATATTCGCTATTGTCACACGGATCCTCCTCATAGCCATGCTGTGGCACTCTGCATTGATTGGGGGCATGCTGTGGCAATCTGCATTGATTGGGGGCATGCTGTGGCACTCTGCATTGATTGGGGGCATGCTGTGGTCACTGTGCATTGATTGGGGGCATGCTGTGGCACTCTGCATTGATTGGGGGCACGCTGTGGCACTCCGCATTGATTGGGGGCATGCTGTGGCACTGTGCATTGATTGGGGGCATGCTGTGGTCACTGTGCATTGATTGGGGGCATGCTGTGGTCACTGTGCATTGATTGGGGGCATGCTGTGGCACTCTGCATTGATTGGGGGCACGCTGTGGCACTCTGCATTGATTGGGGGCACGCTGGTCACTCTGCATTGTTGTCCCCCCCCCTCCCTCAGCGGGCCACGGAAAAATTATCAAACGTTGACCGGTCCGCGGCAATAAAAAGGTTGGGGAGCACTGTCCTACAGTACACAGAACATGGAAATGCAATTATTTTAATAAATATAAACTGATAAATGCCCTTTCTCATCAGCAGTATGAGGAGGAGTCCTATCAGGCTTCAAGACCCTTAATCCTCTCACAGTATGGTTATGAGTAAGTGGTCAACAGTATCGTGAAACACGTCAACCAGTATACCTGTTCCTGTGATGTACTGTCAAGTTTGTTACCTGTGGTGAAGAATAAAGCACTATGTTTTCATCTAATCCTGAGTACGGTCACATATTCTTGTTTTGGACCCTTAATCCTCTGTCTGGACAGTGCTGATAAAAAAAAAAAAATATTCATCAATCAAGATGTGACATCCCACCCACTGTGTTTTTTTTTTTAGTTACTGGCCATGGAGGAGGAGGGAGGGACTGGGCTGTCATTTAGGATCTGTATGTATGCCCAAATGTGTGATGTTAATACCATGTGACCTGACTAGCTCAGCTAAAACCAGGAAGTGTTCTCTGAGCAATAGAGACCAAACTGAGCATGTGCAACTGAACTACACTTACTGTGCTTATGTGAACTTGTCCAGAGTGACATTGCAGGAGGGGGAGGATCTGTGCATACAGGATCATACAGCCTTTTTACACAATGCAGAGGAATAATCACTTAAAGCGGAGTTCCACCCAAAAGTGTAACTTCCGCTTTAGGGAGTCCTGACCACCTGACATGCCACATTTGGCATGTCATTTTTTTGTGGGGGGAGCGGGTACCTAGTTTTGACAGGTACCCGCTCCCACTTCCGCTCGGAGCGCCGCGGCGCCCTGAACGGAAGTTCTCCTCTCCCCCTCCCTCCCTGCAATCTTCTGGGACACGTCAGAGGTCCCAGAAGATTGCCGGCCAATCAAGACGTGCAGCGCGACTCGCGCATGCACAGTGGGTACCCGGCTGTGAAGCCGTAAACTATCACAGCCAGGTGCCCACAGCAGTGATGCCGGCGCCGAGGGAGAGGATCGAGGCTTCGGGCGGCCGCATCGCTGGACCGTTGGACAGGTGAGTGAATGGCTGGAACTCCGCTTTAAGTTGCACAGTGAGTATAACAAGCATGCTTTTTTCACCTTAATGCATTCTATGCATTAAAGTGTAAAACCTTCTGTGCTGCAGCTCCCGCCAGACCCCCCCATTTTCCTATCTGAGCCTGATCCGATCCAGCAATGTGCACGAGCACAGTGGCTCCCGCTACTGTCAATCAAATCCAGTCACACAGGAGCGGGGGGCAAGGCCGAGTCCCGCTGTTTGTGTCAATGGACGCAGCAGTGGGATTTGGGAGCGAGCCCCCACGGGTGCTCCCAGGGAGAGCGGCTTTCTGTGGGGGCACCAGATGAATAGGAGGGGTCTGGAGCGCTGGCGGGGCACCCTAGAAGAAGAGGATCGGGGTAGCTCTGTGAAAATTGATTGCACAGAGCAGGTGAGTATTGGCATGTTTGTTATATTTTTAAAAATAAAAAAAACGAGGGTCTACAACCCCTTTTAAGTGAAACATAGGCAAGGAATAAAAGATGAAGATGCTACATACTCAGTAAGTAAACAAATCACCTGCTGAAAGTGCTTTGTAAACTGAGGGTTTAATATCACTTAAAATGTGTGATGTTCTAGGTGTGCTGTTTTTGAGGGAGACAATTTCAATTGACTTGACTGGCAAACACAACGCATTATTTTCTCATGTTTATGCAGCATATTGACAACACACTTATTGTGAGCGAGCCCCAATGCTGTTATTGATTGCTGAAAATGTATGCTGCTGTATGTTTGCAATTAAAAATAATATTATTTCTTCTTATGCAGATGCTGGACCTGAGCACAGTTTTGCTTCTGGCAGCAGGTGCTCTGTTCGTTTTTACCTTGTATACTGTTCTGCATGATCAACGGCGTGCATATGCCAAAATTGTCTATCATGAAATTACAATTAGAATCAAGGATTTCCTAACTAATCAGGCAAAGGAAAAGCGAGTCTTGCAGTTTGTGGTCGAGAATGCAGTTCGTGGAGATCCCCAAAGCGTGGTGGATAATATTGACAGGTACTGCAACCAGAAGGAATGGGCCATGAATGTGGGAGATCAAAAAGGTAATTCTTTTATTTTTATATATATTGTATAACATTACCTTAAAAAATGTGCATTCCATATGCTGTAAGATGATATTGAATTCTTACAGGCATGTGGAACTTTATATCTAATTGTGCATTGAGCAAATCAAGGGACTTTGCATATAACAATGTATCTGCAGGCTGAACTCTGGTTTGGATGGAGTAGGGTTAGTTACATAGTTGGTAACGTTAAATAGAGACTCCAGTCTATCCAGTTTAACCTGTGGTGTGTGAGTGTGCATGTGTTTATGTCAATAGTAAATCATATATCCCTGTATGTTGTGATCATTAAGATGCCCATCTAATAGTTTTTTTTTAAACTATCAACGCTCCCTTCTGATACCACTGCTTGTGGAAGAGAATTCCACATCCTTACCACTCTGACAGTAAAGAAACTTCTACGCAGATTAGGGTTAAAACCCTTCTCTTCCAATTCCAATAAATGCCCGCGTGTCATTTTTAAACTTTCTCTCACTGAAACGTTTTTTTCTTGTGCTAGGGTTACCAGTAAGGTCTTTGTATATCGCTACCATATCCCTTTCAAGTGTCTCCTCTCCAGCGAGAAAAAGTTCAATGCTTGTAGGTCTTTCCCGATAGCTGAGATCCTCCACTCCCTTAATTAGCTTTGTTGCCCTTCTCCGAACTCTTTCCAGTTCCAGCACATCCTTCTTGAGGACTGGTGCCTGGTATTGGACTGCATACTCGAGATGTGGCCAGACCAGAGTCTTGTAGAGTGGGAGAATTATCATTTTATCTCTGGAGTAAATCCCCTTTTTAATGCATACTAATATTTTGTTGGCTTTGCTTGCAGCAGTTTGACATTGCATGCTATTTCTGAGCCTGTCATCTACTAGGACCAATAGGTCCTTTTCCATCCTAAATTACCCCAGAGGTTCTTCCCCTATCGAGTAACTTGCATTTGTATTTTTAGTACCCAAATGCATTACTTTACATTTTTTTAACATTAAACCTCATTTGCCATGTAGTTGCCCACCCCGATATTTTATTTATGTCTTTTTGTAAGGTTTCCACATCCTGCGCAGAAGTTGTTGCCCTGCTAATAAATTAAACAGAATTGGTCCCAGGACAGATCCCTGGGGGACCCCACTTACCACACTGGACAATTGGAGTACACTGGAGTACTCGCTATTTATCACCACCCTTTGGACTCACCCCTGTAGCTAGTTTTCAATCCACGTACATACCCTATAGTCCATGCCCACAGACCATCAGTTTGTAAAGTAAACGTTTGTGGGGAACTGTATCCCAAATGCCTTTGCAAAATCTAGATACACCACATCCACATTCCTTCCTTTATCTAGATGGCAGCTCACTTCCTTGTAGAATGGTAATAAATTGGTCTGGAAAGAACGATCCTTCATGAATCCATGTTGATTACTACTGATGATACTGTTTTCATTAGCAAAATCTTGGATATAGTCCCTTATAATCACCTCCAATAGCTTACAGACTATTGATGTTAGACTCACTGGCCTATAGTTTCCTGGGATATATCTCGACCCTTTTTTAAATATTGGTACCACGTTGGCTTTTTCTCCAAGCAGCTGGTACCATTCCAGTCAGTAAACTGTCCTTAAAAATTAGGAACAACGGTTTAGCTATCACCTGACTGAGTTCCTTAACCAATTTAGCCCCGGAGGATTTGGCTGCTCAATGACCAGGCCCTATTTTGCGATTCGGCACTGCGTGAATTTAACGGACAATTACGCAGATATGCGACGCTGTACCCAAACGAAATGGATGTCCTTTTTTTCCCACACACAGAGCTTTCTTTTGGTGGTATTTGATCACCTGTGCGATTTTTTTATTTTTTGCGCTATAAACAAAAAAAAGCGACAATTTTGAAAAAATAGAAAAAATGTTTCAAACATTCTTTTATATGAAATTCTCAAAAAAAAAAAAAAATGTAAAAATCTAAATTTACTAACTATGGGAAAGATTTATGTCATTTTTATTGTTTTTTTTTTTAACTAGTAATGGCGGCGATCTGTGTTTTTTTTTTTTTGCGGGACTGCGACATTGCGGCGGACAGATCGGACCCCTAACTGACCCCCGCAGCTGCCTGATGAAGGTGCGCCTGAGAGAGGGCGGCGCGCGGCTGCTTGAAGCTGTGGCGGGATGCGAAGCGGTGCTGCCGTTCCCTAAGCTCTCTGAGCCTCCCTTTGTCCTCCTTTCGCCTTCACTCATACGAGGGGGAGCCACAGTGAAATAGCTGATCCTGGATTGGGAGAACATACCCCTGGACATCAGTGGGGGTTTGAAGATCAGCAACCCCATCTCCTGCAGAGAGTGTGGAGTGACCTCCTAAGGGAGCCCACAGAGGCATGAAGAGACACCACCCCAAGCTCTCCTTGGATGGCCCAGGATATGCTCCCCCCTTTTGGTCCCATCTTTTGAGGATTACTGGAGACAGGGGTAAGAGGCAGACCTCGCACTTAGACCAGAAGGGACAGGCTGCTTTGGAGGTGAGTGGCTTTCAACTAAAACTGCCATATTGCCATACTGATTCTGTATTTGACCACCTTATTGCTTAGTTACCTCTCTATGTGCCCTACATATGCTATATACTTTTCTAGCAACCAGATGCCTCCCCTCTACCTCCATAATAAGTTGGACATTGGAACATTGGAAGCCCTCTATATGGTGGTACTGTTGGGGAAGCTTGAATGGAGCACGAAGAGGGGGCTAATATTTAGCTGTGAGTACAAATTGGCTATTTGAAATATCATCATACATGAATTTAATGAGACGGCTCTCCTGAGCCCACGCAGATTGCTCTCTATTCCATTTTCCCTTTTTTTTTTCTCTTTTCCCTTTTTCCCCTCTTTTTCCATCAAGCCATCCATTGGAGTTACCCAGTCATCCTTATTAAAAGAGATTTGCGGTTGCTCGCTTATCTATCCATCCGTCTTGCAGCTGAGAGCCCTCAGGGGATGAAGATGAGTGGTAAATCAAATAAAACTGGTAAAACAAATCAACCCGTCCCTGAGGACATTCAAAGGTACATGTCAACAGAAGCTAGCATGTCCGAAGAAGGGCTTGGTAGCCCCTGACAAAGTGTCCCAGGTCGGGCAGGGACGGGTAGGCAAAAGCCGTCCATGGAAGAAGCCACAACTGGAAGGCCTAGTGGCCCGATGTCAACTCGACCAAAAAGTACTGGGGGAAATCCCCAGAATTGGCCCAAAGTGCAGAATGGGGAACTAAAAAAAAGGGGTGTACCCTCATCAGCGGAGGAGGATGTTGGCCTTGAGGAGGCTCAAGCAAGCATGCCTCTGATAAAAGAGGTGCTAGCGGAGATTCTGTAAACTGGAAACATCATTGAAAACAGATATTGCTGCAGTGCGCACAGATATTGGACAGGTATTCGGTCGAGTGGAAGAGATGGAGGAAAGGCTAGAAAGACATGATCAAATACTTGAGGAAATGAATGAACAGATGAAGCTTCTGCAGAGAGGACCTAGAGAACCGAAGTCGGCAAAAAAACTTGCGAATAAGGGGCCCACCGGAGAAGTATAAGGAAGAAGAGTTGTCAGCAGCGATACGCGGACTTTTTAACCCAATGCTGGGAAAGGAGATCTCAGAAATACTAAAAATCGATAAGGCACATAGGACCGGAAGGTATCAAAGCCAGGCTGGAGATATTCCAAGAGATGTGATTGTTAGGTTCTGTTGTGCTGAGGAAAAATCGATAATTATGGAAAAAGCTCAGAACTCTGTCGGAATTCTGAATTCCTTTTGAAGGAGTGAACCTACAGCTATACGCCGATTGTGGCTGAAACATTGGCAAGAGGGAGACTGCTTAAACCATTGACAGAGAAATTGTGGGCGTCCAATGTTCTATACTGCTGGGGCTTTGCAGACTGTCTTAGGGGAAGAAAGACCTCGGTTTTGAGATTTCTGGAAGATTTGAGAGACTTCTGTAGCAAGCTAGAGCTACCTCCTTCTTCCCTCCCGGGATGGGAAGAGAAGATGGGAACATCAATGTCGCTAAGGAACAAACGATGGATACGGGTTGAGGGAGGAACAAGAGGTGGGAAGTAGGAGGAAGGAGAGGGAAAGGAGGGAGGAAGAGAAAAAGGGAAAAGCAAACTTAAGGATACCGGGATCATGGTGACTTTTGTAGAATTTATTTTGCCTCTCTACTAACCTTTTTTCCTGCATAGGTGGGGATGGGGGAGACAATTACTATAACAATTGGCAAAGAGAGAGATGATAGTGTTAGCGGCCGAAAGTAAAGGAGAAGAAGGAGAAAGTGTAATGGTGGCGCCGGGGGGTTAGGGAGGGTATAGAGGGCTTACACATCCAGTGGTTAGGGTGGGGTCGAGGTGTCAGGGTGGTTGCCTCTTAAGAAGGTATAGACAAGAGGCGACAGTTAAGTGCCACCAGATTCATATACTGAATGGGGAGAATATATGACAGCTGCCCCTTTGGTCGATCATGGCCTTGACAAATTTGGTGTCATATAATGTTAGAGGCCTGAATGTCCTTAGTAAAAGGCATTAGGTAAACAAAGAACCACACCATTAAGGGGAAACATGGTATGTTTACAAGAGACACATATCATGCATTCCTTGGGGTTTAGAATGTCATCATATTTTTTCCCAACTCAGTTTTATGGTGATTCGACTTCAAGCCACTCTCTGGGAGTGGCTATCGGATTTGATAGGAGCACCATGTTTGTGTTAAAGGAGCAGTTAGCAGACTCCGAGGGGAGATTTCTGTTGATTAGGGGAGATTAACTAATATGGAGTGTACCTTTGCAAACATCTACTCCCCCAATAGAGAGCCAAATAAGTTTCTTAGGAAAATCCTGAAAAGGCTGATGGTATTAACGGAAGGATGCCTCATTGTGTTTGGAGACCTCAACATGGGTTTAAATCCGCGGGTGGTTTCCTCGGTGGGTTCTTATCGCTTCCCACCACAAAGACAGAAGGAAATCAAAAGACTACTGGTGGAGTGCCAGTTAGTGGAGGTTTGGAGGATTAGACACCCGGAGGTTAAGGATTACACCTATTACCCCTTAGTTCATGGGTCCTACTCAAGGATCAATTACATCCTTATGGAAGATCAACTGTTACCTACTATCAAAGATGCAACTATCAAGGCCATTTCACTTTCTGACTATGCGCCAGTAATGGTTCAGTTAGAAGCGGCATTAGGGACACCTAGAGAAATGGCCTTGAAGCTGAATGACTCACTCATTCAGGATCCTAAGGTCCCTGAATGAGTGAGTCCTTAGAGTTTTTGTTCCATTTTTTTCCATTAATGATACGCCAGAAACCACGCGGTCTATTCTGTGAGAGTCACATAAGGCCTATATAAGGGGGATGTTATTCAGCATAGGAACACAGAAAAAAAGGGAAAAAAAGGAAGTGATGAATCTCCTCTTTAGAGAGATTCAGACGCTGCAACAACAGACTAGGCCCAAAGGTATCCCAGAGAAGCGAGAACTAATTGAAAAAAGAGGGGAGTTAGCAGCACTCTTGGAACTAGAAACAAAACGCACATTCCATGTAGTTATGAAGGAGAAATACCAATGGGGAAATAAATCTGGGAAATGTTTGGCAAAAGCAGTGAGGGGGAAAAAAATGCATCCTTCATCCCAAAAATGAAAAACGATAAAGGGGAAATAGTGCATTCATCCCCAGAAATTGCTGTGGTATTCCACTCATATTATAGTCAGCTCTATAACGTCAGACAAAAAGAGGGGGATAGAGAGAATAGAAAGGACGACCTTGTAGTGCGGGAATACCTGCGGGGACTGGACCTTCCTATTGTCCCTAGGGATGAGTTAGAACACCTTCGCACAGGGGGAGGTGATGAAGGCAATAAAGAATATGGCCCTGGGGAAGAGTCTGGGTCCTGATGGATATTCAATAATGTACTATAAAAGGTTACAGAAAGTTTTAGTCCCTAAATTATGTAAATATTTTAATGTTCTAGGGGGGAGGGGCGGAATCTGCGAGCGCAATCATTGCTCGCTTACATAACCCTTATTCTGAAAGAGGGAAAGGATCCTACGGCTCCTATGACCTATAAACCAATCTCCCTACTGAATACAGACATAACAATCTTAGCAAAAATAATAGCAGAAAGATTAAAATCACTGTTGCCAAGGTGGATACATATTGATCAAGTAGGTTTTGTCACTGGTCAGGAGAGGAGGGACAACTGTCTTAAGTCACTATTTTTGATCCATGAGGTAAAAAAGAAGGGGACACCAGCCGCACTCCTGTCAATAGATGCCGAAAAGGCTTTTGAAAGGGTCGACTGGGGCTTCATGTTAGAGACGTTGAGACATTTAGTTATTGGGGATAGGATGATGCACTGAATCACCACCTTCTACCACCACCCAACGGAAAAAATTAAAGTGATTGGCAGTTTGTCCCCCTCCTTCAAACCCCTCTCCCCCATGTTTTTTGTCATAGCTCTGGAACCCCTATAATGCACCTTTAATTTCATTATTAGACACAAATTATTTTAAACCTGGAAAAGATGATTACTTATACTTTGTTGGATGGGCAAAAAAAGAGGTGATACAGCTGCAGGATATAATGGAGGGAAATAGAATGTGTACATTTTTGTGGAAGTCACAACCTGGGCCTGTGAGGGGGGCTTGGGGGCGCGGTATTTGACACATATAGCAGGTAAACCCGGGGGATATTAGAAACTGTATTTGTAATGTTTTTGAACTGATTCATCAAATGTATGTACTGGTTTTGTTTTAAAAAATATTTTTTCACAATATGAATAAAAAGTTAGAATACAAGAAAGGATATACAGAAATTTAGGGAGAAAATTCATTTTAAATAAATGTATGCGCCCCATGAGAGTAAGTGGCAAGGCCTGGCACCTACACACTTTCTCCTTAAATGCAACCACTACTGGAGATAAATTATTATCCAGAAATCTAGAAACTGGTAAGTGAACCGGTACCCCTAGGTAGCGAAAAGATGTAGATAGTGGGATGAGACAGTCCTCAGGGATGTCTGTGATATTATCAATAGGAAACAGAGATGATTTGGACCAATAATACAGAACCAAGAAAAATCTCCGAACTTTTGAATCAGAGCGTAGGCCACGGACGGGGAAGGACCCGGGTCCTATAAATACAAAAATATGTTGTCAGTATACAGTGACACGCGCTCTTCAAGCTGACCCAAATGCAGGTTAGATACCAAACCGTCCTCCTGTAACTGCGCAGCCAACAGTTCAATGGCCAGTGCGAACAAAAGGGGTGATAGGGGGCACCCCCGCATAGTCCCCCGTTATATGCATTTTTACATTATACACTGAACAAAATTATAAACGCAACACTTTTGTTTTTGCCCCCATTTTTCATGAGCTGAACTGAGAGATCTAAGACTTTTTCTATGTACTGTACACAAAAGGCCTATTTCTCTTTTATATTATTCACAAATCTGTCTAAATCTGTGTTAGTGAGCACTTCTCCTTTGCTGAGATAATCCATCCACCTTACAGGTGTGGCATATCAAGATGCTAGTTAGACAGCATCATTATTGCACAGGTGTGCCTTAGGCTGGCCACAATAAAAGGCCACTCCAAAATGTGCAATTTTATCACACAGCACAATGCTTCAGATGTCGCAAATTTTGAGGGAGCATACAATTGGCATGCTGACTGCAGGAATGTCCACCAGAGCTGTTGCCCGTGAATTGAATGTTATTGCTCTACCATAAGCTGTCTCCAAAGGCATTTCAGAGAATTTGGCAGTACATCCAACCGGCCTCACAACCACAGACCAAGTGTAACCACACCAGCCCAGGACCTCCACATCCAACATTTTCACCTCTAAGATCGTCTGAGACCAGCCACCCAAACAGCTGTTGCAACAATCGGTTTGCATAACCAAAGAATTTCTGCACAAACTGTCTCAGGGAAGCTCATTTGCATGCTCGCCGTCCTCATCTGGGTCTGGACCTGACTGCAGTTCGTCGTCATAACCAACTTGAGTGGGCAAATACTCACATTCGATGGTGTCTGCACTTTGGAGAGGTGTTCTCTTCACGGATGAATCACGGTTTTCTTAGATATTTGAGTTCAGCTCATGAAAAATGGGGGGCAAAAACAAGTGTTGCCTTTATAATTTTGTGCAGGAAAGTGTAGCCACCCAGGTTTAGTCTTTCTATATTATTTTGCCCAATTGGAATACACTGGCCAATATATATTTTTTTAGTATGCTCTTAAAGCACACCCATTTTTCCTCTGTGTTCCTTGTTTCTAGGATTTTATCCCATTTAATATCGTGCAGCATAGAGCGTTGTTTAGGGAAGTTGGCTGTTTTGAAATTCAGTGTACTTCTATTACCTTTGTGTTTCGTTTTCCTGTGGTTTATACTGAATGTAATAAACCTGTGATCCCTGTTTTCTAAGTTGCCCTGTATTTCCACATTCACGATCAGGTCTCTGTTGTTTGTAATCAGTAGGTCTAGTAACCGTTAGGAAATGGCGAGCCTTAGATGAGTGAACAGTGCCTTACACCCAGTTGATCTGGATAATTGAAATCCCCCATTATAATAACACTGCCCTGCCTTGCTGCTATTTCTAGCTGTGGTAGGAGGTCAGCCTCTTCCTCCTCCCTCACGTTAGGGGGCCTTTAGCACACGCCCACTATCATTTTCCCATTCCTTTTCTCCCTTCGGAGCTCCAAATACAGGAATTCCACCTCCTCCCTTGCTCCATGGGCAATGTTGTCCTTCAGGATCACTTGCAAATCATTCTTAAAAGTACAGGCATACCCCTCCTCCTTTCCTACCCTCCCTGTGCCTACGATATAAGGAATACCCCTGGATGGTTGCCATCCAGTCATGTGAGCTGTCAAACCAAATTTCTGAAATTCCCACCAAATCAAAATCCTTCTCGTACATTAGCAGCTCTAGTTCTTCCAATTTACTATCAAACTGCTTTTCCTTTTACATTTGTGTACATGCCTATTAATTTTGTCCTGTCGCATACTACTTCCTTGTTAGTTGTTATGATACTGCAATTGGGATTTGCCAACTTATCTTGTGTTTAGGTATACTGGGCACCCTACCACTGATGCCCCCAATATAACCCACTGAACCTTGCTCATTGCTGGCTATCACTCCATCTGGTCCCTCCTTTCCAACACCTAGTTTAAAAGCCCCAAGTTAGGTTACAAGTCCCAATGTTTTATTGTTATCTGTGTCACCATTGAGGAGATTCACCCTCTCTATTTTTCCTGGTGATCATTCCCATGTGAACAGAGAGGGATGTGAAATCCTGAATTTTACAATTGTCACTGAAAGAACAGGTGAGGGGACATCTTCCAACAGGAACTTTTTTTTTGGGCGAAAACTGTAAAAATAAACCTTGTGAATATTAGCTGTTCCGTACTTTATCTAAAAATAATATAGATATGGATAGAAAGCGTTCATATGCAGAGATACTGTGACATAGCAGAGTTTTTTTACATTCTGCTTACTCTTCATAAAAGCAGAGGTATACTAAGGTCCATCAAAGAATGCTTATAGACTTCTTAAGTAAGTAAAAGATTTCCTAGTACTGTCCAAGCACTGCAGTCCTAAATCATGACCAGGAACCCGAAGAATCTTCTTCACACAAAAATATATTTTTGTTTGGTTAGCCTTTCCCTGCCTGTGACATAACCCTACTTCAAAAGAGAATTGTAGGTTTTCTTGACAGTTTGGATCAAACAAAATTTTGCATGCCAGAACAAACTGGCTACTGCTTAGGCTGTATTATACTGTAGTAGCTTGTGCTACGTGAGACTCTCCTTCCCCCTTACAGACAGATGTAGAGAGAGGTGGTTGTACCACATTTCTGCCATTTAGGAAAAGTCTTTCAATACATTTTTTTTTCCAATAAATGCAAAACTTCCTCTCATTGACTGAAATGGAGATTGTGATGTGATCTGCCCATCTGTGCAACTCGACCGATCAGAGAAAGCTTTGTATTCACTGAAAAAACACAAGGCTTCTCCTTAAAAGAGAAGTACAGCCAAAGCTTGTTTGGCTGTATTTCTCCTGTGGATCACAGGAGTGAAGTTCCTTCTGCACTCCTGTGACCCATTTTCAGCAGGCTGCAGTCACAGAGCCGGTCCAGTTTCAGGCAAAATCGCTACAATGGAGTTGGGATCCGCCCACATGCCTGGATCAGCACCTGGCTCAACCTTTCAGCAAGCCCCTGAAAGCCTAAGCTGGCCATTCCCACCTCCTCCACAGCCCAGATCTCCAGTGAGCACAGGGGGACAGAGCAGAGAGCTGCTGACTGACAGCAGCTCTCTCCTCAGGGAGCTGTGAGAACCGAGCAATCGGCGGTGTTTGATCACTCAGTTTTCAGTATTAGAGGACAGATGCTGTATCCACCTAGGTAAGTATAACTCTTAAAAAAAAAAAAAAAACCCATACATCTCTTTTAATGGTAGAGATGCGATAAACGACAGATACATTGTAATTTGTTGCGCCAGAGATCCTCAGCTAATACAATGTGTCAGTTTATGTTGACATTTTAATACCCACTGTCGCAGGAACATGAGTTTCTGATGTCACAGGAACATGAGTTTCTGATGTCACAGGAACATGAGTTTCTGATGATCAGTGCTGAAAAGGCTGCTAATTGCATCTCTAAAACACCAATCTGATTCTTACCTGTCAAACAGCAACTTTTATGCCTACACACATAGACATCATCTCAGTGGAGAAGGACTCCAGGATGTAGTGGGCAAAACCAAGGTACTTAACAGGTTGAATTATACTTTTATCTACACACGTTTATAAAACAAATTTTCTTACTATTGGCCCAACACTGTAATGGCCCCACTGGCAAATAGAATGGATTATATAGAGGGATATTTATATACCAAAGTGTACTTTCTGGGGATGGAACATTGGAGTTGCTGACATGCAGGCACCTGGAGGTATATTTAGTGTACTGTCAAAACTGAATTGTACATTTTCCCCCTTTTCAGGTTTGCTTTAACCCCTTCACACCTAAGGGTAAAACAAATCTTAATGCCTAAACACAATTTTGACATGGGTTAGTAAAACTGTACATATCATCACAACTACTTTGTGCATCCAGGTGGATGATTATACCTTGTTTTTTTTTCAGGACAAATTGGGCTTCCATTTGGTGGTAAATGGTAATGGAAATCCCCTGATTTCTTTTTCTATTATCAAAGAAAAGCTGGCCCAAAATAGTAAAATAGTAAAAAAAATATATGTTTTTTTACATTTCGCTGTATTCGTTTTGCTAGTTCTTTTTGCTACTACCATAACCTTTCACCAAAGAACACCCCAAATTAAATTCTCCTGTTAGTTGTTTGTACCTATAGTACAGCCCAAAAACAATAGAGCACTTTTTTTAATCCTACCTAAAATACTCTGACGCTGATATTAATTTAAAAGAATAAAGAATAATTCTACCAAAAAAATACTGACCTTGACCTTGCCCCAAACACTAACCCTGGCACTGGCCTAGATCAAACCTTGATCTATTTATTTTTTATTTTATTTTTGCATTATTTCTTTGTGAAAAACTCCCAGATAAAAAGGGGGTTCGAGGGAAAAGATGCACCAGAGGGGGGAGGAGGCTCCGACATAAAAAGGAGGAGATACTAGATTTGAGCGGTATATTCCACTTAAGCTCGGTGACTCTAACTCCGGAGGAGGAAAGGGTCCTAAGCAAAGGTTTGAAATTTGTACCGCCACGCCAACTTAATAAGTTTGAGACGTATATTGACGTCCATAAGTTTGTGCGTAAGATCAGTATCAAAAGGCATTTCTTGGCTAATCCCATGCACCCCTTCACGCGTAACACCACTTCCCTTGGTTTTAAGCATACTAATCTAACAAATGCTTCTTTGTTCAACCCCCCTGCCAATACGGCCTCGTCTTTGCAAGTTTTTAAGGAAATGGTCTTAAAAGACGTAGAAAAATTGTGATTCCCCAAGTCCAAATCTGATTCCACTCTTCGTTTGGGCATTAAGCAGATTTGTGAAAGGAAGGACTTAATTGTCCGACCTGTGGATAAGGGGGGTGGTATTGTCCTTTTGGACAAGAGTGAGTATATCCAAGAGATTAATAGACTCCTCTCAGACCACTCCACCTATATCCCACTGGCATCTAATCCTACCAGTAAGGATAAGGCTGATCTGAAGTTATTGGTGGATGAAGGTTTCAGTTTGGATATTTTAAACAAAAAGGAAAGAGCTTATCTGATCCCAGCCACTCCTAGAAACCCTGTCATCCACCACTTGCCTAAAATCCACAAAAATCAAACCAAACCCCCTGGACCTCCCATCATAAGTGGGATTGACTCTGTCACGTCCAGGATAGGCAAGTATGTAGATGAATATTTACAACCGTATGTGACTAACACCACTTCTTACCTCTAAGAAGGGATACTACTCAGGTGCTTACCACTCTTTTGTGTGGGATGATGGATACCTTTTGGCCACGGCAGGCGTGGCCTCATTGTATAACATCATCTCACACGAACATGGACTGGAGGCTGTGCGGCATATTCTTAATGCTGACGACTCCCTCCCCTTGTTGCAGAAGGAGTTTCTGACGACTCTCCTTACTTTTGCAACCAGTCACAATTACTTCTGGTTTGGTGGCAGTTTCTATTTACAAAATTGCGGCGTTGCGATGGGAGCCAAGTTCGCTCCCAGTTTGGCCAATTTATTTATGGCCTACTGGGAGGAGGATGTTATCTGGACACGACCCCCATCGCAACTGCGATTATGGAAACGCTACATAGACGATACATTCGTCATATGGGATGGAGACTCTGATTCCCTATGTGCGTTCTTTGAACGTTTAAACCAGAATAATAGGGGTATTCAACTGGAGTTTGAAATCAGTGCTTCCGAGTTGCACTTTCTGGACTTGGATATTAAGGTTCAGAATGGGAAACTCGTCACCTAACGCTTATATCCCCAGATCGAGTTGTCATTATAAGGTCTGGTTGTATTGGATGCGGTACCTAAGGGCCAGTTCCAAAGAATTAGGCGCAATTGTTCTAATATGGAGGATTTTCACTTACAGGCCAATACTTTAAAGGTCAGGTTCCTTGAGAAAGGATATAGTGAACCAGATATTGATAGGGTTGTACACCAGGTGGCGAACATGGATAGAAGATCTCTACTTGTTAAAAAACCACGAGATACTTCAGGTGCTGATACATTTAGTTTTTCCATGTTTACCAGGTATTCTAACCAGTACTTTTCTGTGAAAAAAATCCTGGGAAGAAACTGGAATATTCTTAAGAATGATAGGATTTTAGGTTCCATCTTGCCAGATCGACCCTCAGTCATTTTTAGAGGGGCTCCATCGGTGCGTCATCAGATCGCACCGAATGTAGTGGATCCACCTAAACCTCTTTCATTCTTCCAGCCTCTTCCAGGTTATTTTCCTTGTAGAAGCTGTAGTATCTGTCAGATCAACAGCTTCAGATCTAGGAGGTGTATGCAGTTCCAGTCCACACACACACGTAGATCTTTTGAAATTTCATCACGTGCAGAAGTATGTTGTGTATTTGATTCAGTGTCCGTGATCTAAACAATACATTGGAGGGACAAAAAGAGAACTGCACATTCACCTTTCAGAACATGTTGGCAATATCAGATGAGGGTTTAAAGGTCACAGTCTATCGAGACATTTTGACAAATGTCATAACAAAGATCCATCGGGTACCTCTTTCCTGGCCATTGACAGGATTACAGCTAATTGGAGGGGCACCAATTTAGTTAGGGCGATTTCTCGCCTTGAGACCCGTTGGATCTTTGACATGCGTTCTTTTGCTCCATTCGGTTTAAACATCGACTGGGACATCAATTGTTTTATTAATAATGCTTGATTTATTTCCGTAGTTTTTTATTTTATTTTTTTCTGCATTTTTATTATTTTTTCTGCATTTTTTTTTTCTTTATTTTCATTATTTATATACCTTTTGTTGTTTATTGTATGTATTTTTTATGTTTGTCCCATTATTTGTGATGTCGCAGCCTATACATTCCTCCAGGGTCTTACCTTCAAGTAGGTCCGTTTTCACATTCATTTTAGAGGGTATCAATCCTTTTGGATCTGTTCACCTTTTTAACAATTTTTTAATATTTGTGGCTCCTTCACTATCATCTTTACTATCATCTATTGGTATGTTGTCATGACTACTTAATTCTCCCTGGTCCCGTTTGCGTGACCATATGGATGCATTTAGCAGCAGGTAGTGATCTTATGGAAGTGTATTTATATTTTTATTGTCCCTGAGTATTTTTGTTCCTGTTTTTCCTCATTTCGGGTGGTTTATGGGCAAACTGCCAGTATCCAATATGGCTGTTTAGCCTATTTAAACCCCTGACCTCGCACAGCGCCGCCTAGGACCAACCCCCAGAGGACGTGAGTTATCAGGAAACATGTAGTGGTTTATCCTGACGGTGCGAGAGTTCGTATTGGTCCCTGGTGTTTAGATGGATCATCAGCGTTAGCTCTCCACCATACTGCCGGGTGACCCACGATCCAAGGAGGAATGTTCTGCAGGAACGCTGCGGCTGCATGTTATTGTTTGTTCCGCTGACATACAAAGTTTTTACATGTGAGTGCATCCCTTTTTATTTATTAAAGTTATACATTGGTAATGTACTATGGGAGTGTTTCCCCCTTTTATTTCCATGGTTTTACACTGGATATCCCTGTGACCTATGATTGGTTGTCCCCAGAGAGAGTGACCTATGCTCCTGCCTGGCCATTCTACTACATTGGAGGATCTCTCTTTCATATGAGCGTTCAGCCACCTATAATCTAGTGGCAAGAGCTATTTGGTAAGGAGCCATCTCTCACTATATTGTCTGATGGATTCATTTCTACTCCTGGGCACACCTGATCTTCACCTTTCTTCATTTGTTTGGAGCTTTTCCTTTCCTGGGAATCTGTTTCAGCCAATACCTTCCTTTGTGGACTTCAGTGTTCATTTTTTGGACTGTATATGTTAACATCATACTTTGATTCAGTATAAGTGTTTGTCATTCATAATTATGCGCTACACCATTCTGTTTTTATTATTTCTTTTTGTTTATTTTGTACACACGCTTTTTTTTTTTGCTCTGCAAGGAGAGAGAGAGATATGATGCATCTCTCTCCTCCATTCACAGAGAATAAACACAGTGGGGGGGGGGGCTTCACAGTGACTGATCACTGTGATAGCTGATCAGAGGCTATCACAGTGATCAGGTGACTCTGAATCGGGAAGTCCAGGTCCTAATAGTTAGTACGGGGCCCAGGGCTCTTGGCAATGCAGCGCACTCCCAGCACAAAGGGAGATACGCAAATATGCGGTGCACACGGGAAAAAAAACACTGTCCAGTGAGGCTGCATATATGTGTTTGGTCGGCGTGAAGGGGTTAAAAATGCACTAAACTGCATTATTCTCCAAACATAATCCATGCACATCCAAGACTTAATGCCCTGTAGTCTATTTTTCCTGAAATTGTTTCTTACTGTGTTTTTATGCCTTCTTGTAATGCCCTCCATGAGCTCCAGGATTTCTGTTTTCCCCCTCTTCTGTTTATTTGGAACAAGCCATGCATATTGCTTGCCACCATGTACACTGCACACACTTCAAACCCTATAGTCCATAGTCCAGCTCAGGATAAAGCAAGAGAAGGTGGCTAGACATTTGTGCATAGAGTGGGACTTTGAAGAACAAATGTAGCCACCCTCTAACAGGAAGTGGGATTACAGCAGCAAAAAGAAAGGAATTTGGTGTGGCTGAGAGTAATGGAAGGTACTCACTTGAGTTAAGATTGCTTACTTGTTTAGAATTATTTTTAAGCCAGAGTTAAATATTTTATACTGTAAATATTTTACTTTTAACCATTTTATATGTCATGTTTTGTGTATTTGTTACAGGCCTGATCCTGGACAATGTAGTGAAAGAGACCAACCCAAACACATTACTTGAACTGGGCACATACTGTGGATACTCAACAGTCCGAATAGCACGACTCTTAAAGCCTGGAGCTCGTTTTTTTACTGTAGAGTTTAACCCCGCATATGCTGCTGTAGCCAAACAGATAATTGAATTTGCTGGACTTAAAGACAAGGTATGTTTTACCACACTCTTCTAGATACAGTAGCTTGTTAACTGTTAAAGCACTATTTTAGTTTTTGATAGGCGAGTTTATTATGTCTCCAAGAGACTCTGTTGGTGAAATTTCTGCAATTGAGTTGTTGATTTTACACACCTGCTGTGCCATTACGATGGGTTTCCACAATCCCTGTTGGCAGGGAGATGGCACTCTTGGAGGCATATAAGAAGCATCTGCTGACTCCAGGCCTACCAGATGTTAAGTCCAGAGCCACACTAACGTGAATCATTTAAAGTAGAAAGGTAAAGTCAGCAAGCATTATTTTAGTTGAACAGGGGAAATACTTTTAATATGTTTTAAGGGCACTGTACTTTAAAGGAATAGTGCACTTTTACATTAGTTCCTACATTAGAAATAAAGTATTGCCTCTATATCTGCTATAAATTGCTATACTTTTTTTTTTTTTTTTTTTTACAGTAATGGTAGTTTTAGATCCAGCCAGCCTTTTGTGTCTCGGTAGTTTATTTACAGGCAATGGATGCTGAGCCTCAATGCATGCACCCTAGTCTCAGAAATAAGGACATAAGGCCTCTGTGCAAGACAGTTTCACTGTCCAACACAGCACAGAAGCTGTCTCCCTATTTTCATCTCAGAGAGTAGAGCAGATGTTTGTGACATTATGGACAGTAAACAAAATACCAGTCAAAAATATTTAAAAAAATGCATACTCCATTAAAAGATAAAACAAAAAAGCATCTTTAACTGCAATTTTTATTTAATCTGAAGAACTTGTTTCGCACCACTAGATGTCCTCAGTCTCATGGATTGAATGACAGCAAGCATTATACAGTCCGTTTTAACTCTCAGCCCACGCTGTAATGGTCCCTCCACCAGTCTGTGACTGGACAGGGAAGTAGAAGCAGCGCAGTGATGAGCTCACTCTCTGTCACTCTGCTGTCTGCCCTATCAGCATGCTCCTTGTCAGCACATGAACCGATTGGTTCATTAGCTGCTTCTTCCACTCCCACTCTGAGCACTGCTGTACAGAGATTACTAGAGGCTGATACAAAGTTACATTGATACACTGCTTGCATTAAAAAAAAACTTGAGCCCCTTTACGTCAAAGCATACCATTGTGGTGTATTAGTGCGAGTTAATGTACACTGTTATGGCAGCCAATTCATAAGGCATTTGGCTCTACTGTAGAATGCGTTAAGGTGCAAGTTACAGTGAATGCCACTGCAACGCACTTCACATAGGGGTGGATTTACTAAAACTGTAGACTTCAAAATCTGTGAGGAAGAAAAATATAGATAGGATGAAGAAAACAGGGGAGAGAGTAGAGCGTTGAAGCCCCGGGGGATATTGGCTGGCCTGCCGTTTGGCCAGTGGGGCTAAGCTGGAGTTCTGTCAAACGGGGGTTGAGAACAGGACCGAGATAGATCCTTCAAGGGGGGTGGTGTTGTTTATAGAGGTCTGAGTCCTTAAATGGGAACCAGCATGTCCAAGTAGAAAAAGTATGACGTCATAGTTATGCTTCTCGTGCGTTCCAGTTCCTACATCTCTCCCACCCATAAGGTGGAACTATTCAGTGAGTCCCGGAGTCTTTGTGGAACACCAGTACTTTATAATAAGCATTTTGGCTGCATTCAACAGGTGAATAGTAAGGGATTGTTTATATTTAGAGGGGGCATGTCCAAGCAGTGTAGCAGAAAAGTGGCTGATTCAAAAGGTAGGTCCCCGTCTGTGCTCTGTGTGATCGCTGAGTGGATAGTCTTCCAGAAAGGGCATATCCAAGGGCAGGACCACCATATATGTAAAAGCATCCCTTTGTCGGTTTGGCAACGCCAACAAGTGTCCGACGGCAGGGAAGATGGCGTGGAGGCATGTGGGGGTGCAGTACCAGTGACTACATATTTAATAGTTTGTTTCTTGGATGTTGACATTAACAGATCCTTTAGGGAGGTTAATTTTCATACAGAACCAGTCTTCATTGGTGAGATCTAGCTTTAAATCCCTAATCCAGGCTGCAGTTGCAGTCTCTTTGTCTGGGGAAGAGATAGAGAACAACATTGCCTGGATCTGGTAAATAGGATGGGTCTTTGGGGATGCAGGAAAGCAAAAGTGTTCTAATATTATTCATTAACCATAGATAAACTTAAAGAGAGGTTTACAGCACCCTTTGTTATTGTTTGCACTGGTAACCATAGTTTTCAGTGTTCAGACTATGTATAGAGATCAATCAGAGTTTTAGCTCGAGAGAAGGCATGTCTTCATACATCTAAGGTATAACATTCATTCAAATTTGACATAAAGAATTGAGATGTGCACACAGATCCTTGGGAGTACTAATGGATAAAGAAATGACATAGGTAGTATAAATGTTGTCAAATACAAAGCTGAAATGATGTGTAAAGTCTACTTTTGCCTTTTTAAAATGTTGTGAAGGAGGTATAGCCATAAGAAAGAAACAAATATCAGGTCTTAATAACACACAGGCAAACCTATTAATTGGTTATTAAAAGTAACTTCCAAGTCCATATAACAAATGCAGTTGTGTATTCATTAAAATATAAGTAAACATATTTATACAAAATTCCAGGCATTGGCATGTTGTACATAATTACATTGGTCCAGCTTGGATTAATGTAACTATGTTTATACCGTACCTGTCCAATCCCTGTGGAAGCTGGAAATCACTGAAGTAGACACTGCGTCTTCAGTTATCTCCACTAGCTTCTGGGTCCCGTGCTGAACAGCCGTTTTGACACATAGGATTTGATTGTACTAAATCCACTGTGCACTACAAGTGCACTGCAAGTGCACTTGGAAGTGCATGTGAAAGTTCAGTTACTGTAGATCTGAGGGGGACATGCAAGGAAAATAAAAAACAGCATTTTTGCTTGCACATGATTGGATGATAGATATCATCCAATCATAAACAGAGCTTCCCCTCATTTCGATCTTCCCCCTCAAATCTATAGCGACTGTACTTCCATGTGCACTTCCAAGTGCACTTGCAGTGCACTTGCAGTGTACAGAGGATTTTCCTTTAGTAAGTCAACCCCCTTGTGAACACAGGAGGTCTGCCACTCAGCATGGGCGCCATTTATAGAATGCTTTGCGTTCCAACAATACAAGGAATGTAAGAACGAAATCAGGGCGGCTAAAAATGACTATGAGAGTCACATAGCAGAGGAGAGTAAAAAATATTCCCAAGGAATTCTTTAGATATATTAACAGCAAAAAAAGCGAGGTCAGAGCATGCTGCACACATAAAAGACGATGAAATGAGGATGGTTACAGATGACACAGAGAAGGCAACTGTACTAAAAGCTTTCTTCTCCTCAGGAAAAGGAGGGGAATAATGAGCGCAACAGTATTGTTAGCAGCACATCACAGGACATACTGCTGTGGCTAACAGAGGCTGGAATCAAGGAAAGACTTGATAAGCTTAACACAAATAAGTCACCAGGACCAGATAGCTTACACCCAAGAGTCCTTAAAGAATTAATTTGGGTTATAGCTAGACCATTGTTCCTAATCTTTGCAGACAGCATGCTGACTGGAACTGTACCAGTTGACTGGAGAAAAGCAAATGTGGTACCAATATTCAAAAAAGGGCAGAGACATATTCCGGGGAACTACAGGCCAGTCAGCCTGACATCAATAGTAGGTAAATTATTGGAGGGGATGATAAGGGACTATATCCAAGAATTTGTGGAGGAAAATAGTATTATTAGTAGTAATCAGCATGGGTTTACAAAGGGACATTCTTGCCAGACCAATCAGTGAACATTCTACGAGGAGGTGAGCTGCCATTTTGTAGGAGGCCTGTGGATGTGGTGTATCTGGATTTTGCTTAGGCATTCGATACAGTTCCCCATAAACTTTATGCTACAAGCTTAGGTCTGTTCTTGGATAGAAAACTAGTTACAGGGGCGCGTCCAAAGGGTGGTGATAAATAACGTGTACTCAGACTGGTCTGGAGTGGTAAGTGGGGTACCCCAAGGTTCTGTCCATGGACCTTTTCTGTTTAATTTATCCATAAATTATATAGCGGATGGGATACATAGCTCAATCTTAGTTTTTTGGTGGACGACAAAAAAAAAGGCAGGGCAATAACTTCACGTCAGGATATAGAAATCTTACAGAATGACCTGAACAAAATAATGGAGTGGACAACTATATGGCAAGTGATGTTTAATGTAGAGAAATGTAAGGTAATGCACTTGGGGGCTAAAAACATAAATGCAAACTACTCACTAGAGGGGGGAACCACTGGGGGAATCAAGGAAGATCTGGGGGTCCTAGTGGAAGACAGACTGAGCAATAGCATGCATTGTCAAGTGGCAGCTGCCAAAGCAGGCAGAATATTGGAATGTATAAAAAATGGGATATACTCCAGAGATAAAACTATAATCCTGCCACTTTATAAAACTCTGTTTCGGGCACATCTAGAGTATTCTGTTCAGTTCTGGTCACCAATCCTCAGAAGGGATGTGCTGGAGCCGGAGAGAGTCCAAAGAAGGGCAACAAAATGAATTAGGGGATTGGAGGACCTTAATTATGAGGAGCGACTACAAGCACTAAATTTATTCTCCCTGGAAAAGAGACTCCTGAGAAGGGACATGATAGCAATTTACAAATACCTCAATGGTGATCTCAGGATACGGGAAAAACTATTCAGTCTCAGGGAGTGTAAGAGGACACGTGGCCACACAATGAGATTGGAGGAGAAGCGTTTTAACCTTAAGCTGCATAGGGGTTATTCACTGTCAGGGCGGTAAGAATGTGGAACTCTCTTCCACAATTGGTGGTATCAGCTGGGAGTATGGATACTTTTA
The DNA here is from genome assembly GCF_965119305.1 of Pelophylax lessonae. Lineage (NCBI taxonomy): Eukaryota > Metazoa > Chordata > Amphibia > Anura > Ranidae > Pelophylax > Pelophylax lessonae. The sequence goes on along the minus strand of NC_138768.1, from coordinate 261,536,121 downwards.
AAAGACTCTTGGATGTGCATCTCAAAAAACACAATATACAAGTATATGGGAAATGATTATCATCACTGACACACCCACCTACACAGGATGAATTGGATAAATGAGTGTCTTTATTCAACCTTAACTACTATGTTACTAAGTAATAGGTCACGTTTGCTTGGGAATCAAATACTTATTTTACTCACTGAACTGCAACTCATTTTATAACATTGGTATCATGTGTTTTTTTGCATTTTTGGTTTATATTCTGTCCCTATCATTTAAAATACACCTATGATAAAAATGATAGACCATTAATTTCTTTGTAGGTGGGCAAACGTACAAAATCTGCAGGGGATCAAATAATTATTTTCCCAACTGTTTGTAAAACATGCCAATTGCCTGGAATTAAATCGAATTAGTGTGTGTACCCAAATTTGTCTTGATATCAGGTTTCTGAAATTCACATGCACAGCAATTTCCCAGAATGGGAGAGGGAGAGCCATCAATAGGAAGCAATCAGGCTGTACTGCTGCATGAACATGTGTTGACAGGAAATATGAAATAGCAGGGGGGTAACATAATTACTCTGCAGCTTCTCCTTTACTGGCTAGGCAGCAAGCTGGAATGAGTTCTTGACCGTGATGTACTGCTGCTTCTGTAGAGTAAGTGCTAGTGTAAGTAGCTTAATTTGTGTTGATATCAGACTCTAAAAATCACACCTACAACAGCTGTCAAGATGGGAAAGGGAGGGCTAGCACTAAGGCCCAGTCAAGTGGGTTGCAATATACTGTACATGTACTGACAGAACATTTTGACAGGGGGGAGAGGGAGAGCAAAGTTATGACTCCACTGCTGCTTCTTCGATAACCATTCAGCAAGCTGGGGAGAAGGGAAGTTTTTGTGCATGGAGTTTGCATGTTTTACCTGTGCTTGTGTGGGTTTCCTTCCACACTCCAAAGACACACATTTATACATTAATTGGCTCCGTTCCAAATGAGCTCTGGTATGTGTGTGTATATATGCATGTCAGTTAGGAACCTTAGGATTTTAAACTCCTTGAGGGCAGGGACTGATGTGAATGTACAATATGTAAAACGCTGCGTAATTTGTCAGGGCTTTTCATAAAAAAAAGGGAAACTGGCATATCTGTAGGTAGATCATGGAATCTTAGAGCTAGATATCTTTTGCAGTAATTGCTTTGACTTATATAATATATAATATGTAGCGTTCAGTAGTTTAGAAGTATCTATGCTGTGTTAAGAAAGTTTTCAATTGATTTTCAGGTTCAGATATTGGAAGGCAACACACAAGATATTATCCCCCAGCTGAAGAAGAAATATGAAGTAGACACTCTGGATTTTGTATTTGTGGATCACTGGAAGGAAAAATATTTACAAGATACCCAACTTCTGGAGGTCAGTGGTAGCCCGTGTACCATGTACATCCATATATTCTGATAAGAATTGCTATAGGAAGACTGCATGATCAGACAAAAAGCATATGGTTTCTATTCATGGCCTTTCCCATGTTACCAATAACATTGCCATATTTTTTCACAATCGTGATTCACACTCACCTCCTCTCCAGTGCTGTCTCCCCGCAGAAAGTCCTGTAAGCAGGGGCGTAACTACAGGGGTTTCAGAGGTTGCAATTGCAACCGGGCCCCATGCTCCAGGGGGCCTGTGTGGCTCCCCTGTACACCTGGATAGGAGGGGGGGGCGGGGGTGGCATGTAGAGAAATCACTGTCCTCCTTTTTCCTCCTGTAGCTCAGGAGGAAAATGGAGGAGATTGGTTCCTCTGTATGCTGCCCCCGCCACTCCTCTTATCCAGTTCACTTGTGTTCTGCTGTCTCTGGGCCCCTGTGTTCTCCCCTGATCCCCCCCCCCTCCCACCACTGTGCTCCCTTCCCTCTCCTGCAAGCTGCTGCAGGGAATGTGTCACAATAGAGAATCAGGAAGGGGTCGGTAAATATGTAATTTACCAGCTCCTTCCTTTTCTGAATGGACATAGTCATAGTCAGTGACATTGTAAAAATATAAAATAAAATAAAAAAAAATAATACCAAAAAAAAATGACTGACACCAGTGGGTAAACTTCCAGGATAGCAAAGGTCACACTTGCGAGCAGGCCCTGGCATTCCACCACCATGGGGAGGCCCCAAGACGGCAGGAAGGGGGCCCACTGCAGAACTTGTGACAGGGTCCCACGGTGGGACCGTAATAAAGGGCCCCGCAACGAGATTAAAGGGCCCCAGGATCAGTGGGAAGAGCTCCAGGCTTGAAGGGAAGGGCCCCGGCCAGTCTGGGGGGCTCTTCATGGTTTCTTGCACCGGGGCCCTGAAGGTTCTAGTTACGCCTCTGCCTCTAAGCTCTAGCACCACTCGTCTTTCAAGTTGAATGTAGGCTCGGGAGCAAGCTGGAGTTCCAGTTTAATCCTAGTCCCCAGGATTTCCTGTGGTCTCCCTGCAGCTGATATTTCTCTTATTACTCTCTTACCATACCTTGTTCTGCACTGTATCTCTGTGTGGAGGCAGCCACCTTGGTATAGGCTTCAAGTTGCTTCCTCTCCTCCAGCAAGGAGAACAGTAAGAAGCACCAGGGCCGAAACTAAGGGGGGCGATCTGCCCTGGCGCTGCAATAAAAGAGGGCGCCTCATCTCATCTTCTCTCCCTGCTGCTCCCCTGGTCCCCATGTCCTCCACATCACAAGTGCTACAGCTGCAGAAGATCGGGCGAGGAGAGCTGAGGCGATTGGGCATCGGGGTAGCATCAGGGAGAAAAGATAGGATGAGACGGATGGCACTCTCTTTTAATGGTTTGCGGTGCCTGCTGTCTGTCAGCAATGAAAGTTCCACACACAATGCACTTTTTGTTTTCTCCTCTTTTTTTTTTTTAAAGCTGACCCCTTGTTTTCTATGTCAGGAGAAAAATCTTCAAGGTTTTTTTTTTTTTTAAGCAGATTTACTATTATTTTTAAAGGGATTGTAAAGGCAGAAGGTTTTTTTAAATCTTAATGCAGGAGCTCCCCCAATACTTACCTGAGCCCATCTTTATCTAGCGATGTTGCAGGAGTTTCCCAGCTACCCGGGACTCCCCTTCTCATTGACTGAGACAGCAGCGCGGTGCGATAGGCTCCCGCTGCTCTCAATCAAAGTCAGTCAGCGAATCAGGAGAGAGAGGGGGCAGGGGTACATGTCTGAATAGACACACACAAAGCTGTGACTCGGCTCAGGTGCCCCCATAGCAAGCTGCGTGCAGTGGGGGCACTCAACAGGAGGAAGGGGGCCAGGGGCACAGAAGAGAGACCTGAGGAGAGGAGGATCTGGGCAAAACCAACTGCACAGAGCAGGTAAGTATAATATGTCTGTTTTTTTTTTTTTTTTTATAATGAGACTTTACAATCACTTTAAGTTTTCAGCAGTGGTCAGCACCCCCAAAGTTGTCATTTTAAAAGATGCAATTTTTCATTATACTGCTCTACTGGCGACATTCAGTGGTGGCAGGAGAAAAATACAGCTGATCGTTCTAGTAAATGCTGCCCCACTGCCCGTCCTCTCCAGGTTCTGCTTAATTCTGCTGCCCAAACTGCTGACAATGTCCACTGCCCCTCTGGCACTGTCCTCTGCCCCACTAACACCGTCCTCTGCCCCACTGACATCATCCACTGCTCTACTGACACCATCCACTGCCCTACTGACACCATCCACTGCACTGCTGACTGACACCAACTACTGCCCTACTGACACCGTCTAATGCTATACCGACACCAACTTCTGCCCTACTGACACCGTCTACTGCACTGCTGATTGACACCAACTACTGCCCTACTGACACCAACCTCTGCCCTACTGACACCGTCCACTGCTCTGCTGACACCATCCACTGCCCTACTGACACCAACCACTGCCCTACTGACACTGTCCATTTTTAAGGTAGGCTGAGTTCATAGTTTTACAGTGACATTTATTATATAGGTACAAAAATACTTTTGTTTTATTTAAGCCCCTCCCACTCTTAAAGCAGTTTGGGCACACCCACTGTTCACCGCTACACGCACCACATCACTACTCTACACTCTAGCTTGGGGCACCCAAAGGTGTCCCGGATCTTTTACAATCCTATGGTGTATATTACAAAAAGAAAAAATTGCTGTGCACCGCTCAAGTATTTGGGTTTGGCTTGAAGAAAAGGTGTCAACCCTATCCACCAGGTCAGAAAAAAGCAGCTTTATGAGGTGATTTCAAGACTCTCTTTGGTGGATTAGGAGAAATGCTCCTGGGATGAAAGAAGAGCGCACAGAAGCAGGCCTTAGTAAAAACATCTTGGCTCACTTCTGCTTTCCCAACGGGGCCCCTCCTAATCCACTATGGAAGTGAGGCTTTTGCAGTGGTTGTGTAGGCCTTCATGCTACATTGAGCAGTGAGTGAGTCACTATGTCAGGGTTCAGCAGCAGCTAGGGAAACCAGACACATGTAGCTACACACCAAAACAATATAGATAGCCTTAGGGTCCTTTCACACGGCCGCTCCGTGTGAGAGCTCCGCTGCGGGACTTTTTTTTTTTTTTTTTTTCCACGGAGCGGATGACATTTCTGTCATCCGCTCCGTGTGCCCGCATATCATCCTATCCATTTGCGGATGATATGCAGACATAATGTAAGTATATGGCACTGCGGATGTCAGCGGATGACACCGCTGACATCCGATTTTCCTTCCTTTCTGTTTTTTACACGGAAGAAAAAATGGGGTTCTGTTCCATTCGAAAAAATGGAACAGAACTGAAAGGAGGAAAATCGGATGTCAGCGTATGGTATTCCGCTGACATCCGCAGTGCCTTTACTTACATTATGTCCGCAAATCATCCGCAAACGGATGGGATGATTTGCGGACACACGGAGCGGCCGTGTGAAAGGACCCTTAAAGTAAAATTTATTATAGTGAACCACAAAACAAACATACACAGCAACAGTGAACAAAGCAAATGCCAGTAAACAAAAACCAACCCCAAAGACACAATAACTAAAGAACCAACTATCTACAAATATATACACTATACAGGACAAGGGGAGCAGGGAAGCAAGGAAGAGGGCAAACTAGACTGGATGACTGGATACAAAGCAGAGAGCAGGAGCAAGGCAAGGGGTACAGGATAGATCAGGGTTTGGATCAGGATCACAGACACTTGGTTCAGACAGCAAGGAGGCAATCAAAATAGTGACGCGCCTGGAAAAGGGAGGATCAGCCTTAAATAGCCACCTGGCAGCTGAACACAGTTGTAAGTGATCATAGAAGCCTGCTGTTTTCTGGGAGACACCTGCTGGTAGGCATTGAAACTGCAGCATACAGCCCAGGGCAACACAGTGCCACCAGCAGGTGAACTCAATCCTAACACACTATTACAAAATTTTTGACATGCCTAAAATATATACTGTATATATTTATTACCATCCTATGGCTGATTTATGTGAGGGTGTGTTGATGGAGAACCTCTCTTTTGGGTGGGTGGGGGTGCGCCGAACTGAGTCTTTGCCCTGGGTGAAAAAACGTCTAGCTTTGCCACTAAGAAGCACAATAATGACATAACCAATTCTCCTAGAAACTCCGGTGCATATGACCTTATAGCTGTATATCTGCATTGCTGCCTTAGATCTCACATTATAGATATAAAGCTATAAGGATGTATGTACAGGTGTGTCTAGGCATACTCACATACCAGAATGCACTCTGCTACTTTTTTTTTTTGTAATTTAGCATTTTCTAGAAAACCCTTTACATTCCCAGCAGAGGGGAAGTTTCAAAGTAAATTGTATTCAGGCCCAAGAACAAAACAAATATACAGTGGGTACGGAAAGTATTCAGACCCCCTTAAATTTTTCACTCTTTGTTATATTGCAGCCATTTGCTAAAATCATTTAAGTTCCTGCTGAACCAGCCAATTTTCGAACAGTGTGTACCCAGTTGTAGTGCACCCATTCAACATTCTAATCACTTAGGCACAAGTATTCTCAAGGGAAACAGCCCTGACAGAGCTCCGCGCATGCACCAATAAAAACCAGCTGTGAAGCCACAAGGCTTTACTGCTAGTTTCCCATTGTAACAATGTTGGCACCGGCACTTGATAACCGATTGAAGAATCGGCTCGGTTGAGGACACCGCTGGACAGGTAAGTGACCTAATATTAAAAGTCAGCAGCCACAGTGAGGGAAAAAAGTATTTGATCCCCTGCTGATTTTGTATGTTTCCTCACTGACAAAGAAATGATCAGTCTATAAATTTTAATGGTAGGTTTATTTTAACAGTGAGAGACAGAAAAACAACAAAAATATCCAGAAAAATGCAATTCAAAAAAGTTATCAATTGAGTTGCATTTTATTGTGTGAAATAATTATTTGACTCTTTCGCAAAACATGACTTAGTACTTGGGGGCAAAACCCTTGTTGGTAATCACAGAGGTCAGACGTTTCTTGTAGTTGGCCACCAGATTTGCACACATCTCAGGAGGGATTTTGTCCCACTTGTCTTTGCAGATCCTCCCTAAGTCAATAAGGGTTCGAGGGTGACATTTGGTAACTCCCTCCACATATTTCTATGGGATTAAGGTCTGGAGACTGGCTAGGCCACTCCAGGACCTTAATGTGCTTCTTCTTGAGCCAATCCTTTGTTGCCTTGGCCGTGTGTTTTGGGTCATTGTCATGCTGGAATACCCACCCACGATCCATTTTCAATGCCCCAGCTGAGGGAAGGAGGTTCTTACCCAAAATTTGATGGTATATGGCCATGTCCATCGTCCCTTTGATGTGGGGAAGTTGTCCTGTCCCCTTAGCAGAAAAATACCCCCAAAGCATAATGTTTCCACACTCATGTTTGACGGTGGGAATGGTGTTCTTGGGGTCATAGGCAGCATTCTTCCTCCTCCAAACACGGCGAGTTAAGTTGATGCCAAAGAGCTTGATTTTGGCCTCATCTGACCACAACACTTTCACCCAGTTTTCCTTTGAATCATTCAGATCTTCATTAGCAGACTTCAGATGGGCCTGTACACGTGCTTTCTTGAGCTGGGGGACCTTGTGGGCACTGCAGGATTTCAGACCTTCACTGTGTAGTGTGTTACCAATTGTTTTCTTGGTGACTATGGTCCCAGCTGCCTTGAGATTATTGACAAGAATCTCCCATGTAGTTCTCCGTTCTCATGATCATTGAAACTCCACGAGGTGAGATTTTGCTTGGAGCCCCAGACCGAGGGAGATTGACAGTTATATTCCATTTGGGAATAATAGCACCAACTGTTGTCACCCTCTCACCAAGCTCCTTGGCCATGGTTTTGTAGGCAATTCCAGACTTATGTAGGTCTTCAGTCTTGTCCCTGACATCATTGGACAGCTCTTTGGTCTTGGCCATGGTGGCGAGATTGGAATCTGATTGATTGCTTATGTGGACAAATATCTTTTAAACAGGTAACAAGCTGATATTAGGAGCACTACTTTAAGACAGTGCTCCTAATCTCAGCTTGTTACCTGTATAGAAGACACCTGGGAACCAGAAGTCTTGCTGATTTAAAGGGGATCAAATACTTATTTAATTAAAATACAAATCAATTTATAACTTTTTTTTGTAAAATGCATTTTTCTGAATATGTTTGTTGTTATTCTGCCTCTCACTGTTAAAATAAACCTACCATTAAAATTATAGACTGATCATTTCTTTGTCAGTGGGCAAACGTACAAAGTGGATCAAATACTTTTTTCCCTTACTGTACAGTATTTGTAGCCAGTGGCGGCCCGTGCATAGGGGGCGCCAGGGCGCCGCCCCCCCTACCCCTAAAAAAAAAAAGAAAAAAAAAAACGAAAAAAAAAAAAAAAAAAAAAACAAAACGAACAAATAAAGTTGTTCAAAAAAAAAATTGGGTTCGCCGGCCTGAACCCAAGGAACTGGTGGCTGGGGGGGGGGGGGTGGGGTTACCTCCCAGAAGAGGCGCCGATTGGCTGCCTTCTGGGGAGGTAGGGGGGTATCCTGGGCGCAAGTCTTTGCGGTTGGACACCCCCACTTTCTGATATCCTGGCTGTGATTGGTCCAGTCTACAGCCTGGACCAATCATCATCCAGGATATCGCTGACGTCGCAATGGGGGCGGTGCCGGTGCGTGCGTCAATCACTCACCGTCACCGCCGCTCAGAGAAGAGGAGAGGCCGCCCGCCGGTTCCCGCCGCCGAGACGACGAGGGAGAAGGACCCGCCGCAGAAGAGGAGGAAGAAGCTGAGCCGCGCCGCCGCCAGGTAAGTTTGAACGGAGCACGCACGCTGACACTCTGCAATCATTGGGGGACAATGCTGGCGCTCTGCAATCATTGGGGGACAATGCTGTGGCGCTCTGCAATCATTGGGGGACAATGCTGTGGCGCTCTGCAATCATTGGGGGACAATGCTGTGGCACTCTGCAATCATTGGGGGACAATGCTGTGGGCACTCTGCAATCATTGGGGGACAATGCTGTGGCGCTCTGCAATCATTGGGGGACAATGCTGTGGCGCTCTGCAATCATTAGGGGACAATGCTGTGGGCACTCTGCAATCATTGGGGTACAATGCTGTGGCGCTCTGCAATCATTGTGGTACAATGCAGTGGCGCTCTGCAATCATTGGGGGACAATGCTGTGGCGCTCTGCAATCATTGGGGGACAATGCTGTGGCGCTCTGCAATCATTGGGGGACAATGCTGTGGCGCTCTGCAATCATTGGGGGACAATGCTGTGGCGCTCTGCAATCATTGGGGGACAATGCTGTGGCGCTCTGCAATCATTGGGGGACAATGCTGTGGCGCTCTGCAATCATTGGGGGAAAAAGCTGTGGCACTCTGCAATCATTGGGGGACAATGCTGTGGCACTCTGCAATCATTAGGGGACAATGCTGTGGCGCTCTGCAATCATTAGGGGACAATGCTGTGGCACTCTGCAATCATTGGGGGACAATGCTGTGGCACTCTGCAATCATTGGGGGACAATGCTGTGGGCACTCTGCAATCATTGGGGTACAATGCTGTGGCGCTCTGCAATCATTGGGGTACAATGCTGTGGCGCTCTGCAATCATTGGGGGACAATGCTGTGGCGCTCTGCAATCATTGGGGGACAATGCTGTGGCGCTCTGCAATCATTGGGGGACAATGCTGTGGCGCTCTGCAATCATTAGGGGACAATGCTGTGGGCACTCTGCAATCATTGGGGTACAATGCTGTGGCGCTCTGCAATCATTGGGGGACAATGCTGTGGCGCTCTGCAATCATTGGGGGACAATGCTGTGGCGCTCTGCAATCATTGGGGGACAATGCTGTGGCGCTCTGCAATCATTGGGGGACAATGCTGTGGCGCTCTGCAATCATTGGGGGACAATGCTGTGGCGCTCTGCAATCATTGGGGGACAATGCTGTGGCGCTCTGCAATCATTGGGGGACAATGCTGTGGCGCTCTGCAATCATTGGGGGACAATGCTGTGGCGCTCTGCAATCATTGGGGGACAATGCTGTGGCGCTCTGCAATCATTGGGGGTCAATGCTGTGGCGCTCTGCAATCATTGGGGGACAATGCTGTGGCGCTCTGCAATCATTGGGGGACAATGCTGTGGCGCTCTGCAATCATTGGGGGACAATGCTGTGGCGCTCTGCAGTGATTGGGGACAATGCTGTGGCACTCTGCATTGAAAGGGGCTCGCACGCTGAACTCTGCATTGATGGGGGCACGGAACAGTTGCATTGAAGGGGGCATGCACGCTGAACTCTGCATTGTGGGGGCACAGCACAGTGTTCATTGCATTGAAGGGGGCACAGCACAGTTGCATTGAAGGGGGCATGCACGCTGAACTCTGCATTGTTGGGGCACAGCACAGAGTTCATTGCATTGAAGGGGGCACAGTGTTTATTGCATTGAAGGGGGCACAGCACAGTGTTTATTGCATTGAAGGGGGCACAGCACAGTGTTTATTGCATTGAAGGGGGCACAGCACAGTGTTTATTGCATTGTGGGGGCACAGCACAGTGTTTATTGCATTGAAGGGGGCACAGCACAGTGTTTATTGCATTGAAGGGGGCACAGCACAGTGTTGCATTGAAGGGGGCATGCACGCTGAACTCTGCATTGTTGGGGCACAGCACAGAGTTCATTGCATTGAAGGGGGCACAGTGTTTATTGCATTGAAGGGGGCACAGCACAGTGTTTATTGCATTGAAGGGGGCACAGCACAGTGTTTATTGCATTGAAGGGGGCACAGTGCAGTGTTTATTGCATTGAAGGGGGCACAGCACAGTGTTTATTGCATTGAAGGGGGCACAGCACAGTGTTGCATTGAAGGGGGCATGCACGCTGAACTCTGCATTGTTGGGGCACAGCACAGTGTTCATTGCATTGAAGGGGGCATAGCACAGTGTTTATTGCATTGAAGGGGGCACAGCACAGTGTTTATTGCATTGAAGGGGGCACAGCACATTGTTCATTGCATTAAAGGGGGCACAGCACAGTGTTCATTGCATTAAAGGGGGCACAGCACAGTTGCATTGAAGGGGGCATGCACGCTGAACTCTGCATTGTGGGGGCACAGCACAGTGTTTATTGCATTGAAGGGGGCATAGCACAGTGTTTATTGCATTGAAGGGGGCACAGCACAATGTTCATTGCATTGAAGGGGGCACGCACGCTGAACTCTGTATTGAAGGGGGCATGTACACTGGTCTCTGCATTGAAAGGGGGCATGTACGCTGGTCACTGCATTGAAAGGGGGCATATACCATCTCCTGTACCATGACCTGTGACATGCCTATACCATATCTGTGCCATGCCTATACCATATCTGTGCCATGCCTGTACCATCACCTGTGCCATGCCTGTACCATCACCTATGCCATGCCTGTACCATCACGTATGCCATGCCTGTACCATGACTTCAAAGTCACGCAATTTTTTACTGCGTTTTTTGACGCGAAGCAATACCTATTACATTTTTCTTTTTGCGCCCCCCCAAAAATTTAGAGCACCAGCCGCCACTGTTTGTAGCTGCTGACTTTTAATTTTTTCTGATGGACCCTGAAGTTTCTGAAGACATGTAAAAGCATATCTATGTTCTAATGCTAATCTAATTAGTCTTTTTTTTTCTCTACAGAAATGTGGTTTGCTCAGAAAGGGCTCTGTCATCCTCGCAGACAATGTCATTGTTCCAGGGGCTCCAGACTTTTTGGAATACGTCCGTACTTGTGACCGCTATGACTGCACAAACTATCCCTCCTTTCTGGAGTATATGAGTGAGAAAGATGCACTGGAGAAAGCTGTGTTTAGAGGATAGATGGTATTATGATGTAAATAGGTTATGTTATGAGGTAAATAGAGCCTTTAAACAAATGATACTCAGACAGTATGGCAGACTCCAGTGTGCTTGTCTTTTTCCAATCTTGGTCATATACACCTCTTTGGTTTATGGCTCTTGTCATGGCACAGTGACTTCTTACAAGGTCCTAGGCTGGCCTTACACCTGTATAATTTTGTTGGAAAATTGCTGTTTTCCACACATTCTTTCCATGAACTAAGAGTTAAAGGGAACGATTTGACAATCGATTTCAACCAAAGCGAGTAAAAAAAAAAAAAAATTGAAGGGCAAGGATGGAAAATATTTCTCAACTCTACTGGGAACGAACAAATTTCTATTTCTTAAATTCACTCTCAGAAGAGAAAAAATAGTAACTAGTCGTATGCGCATTAACTTGTCAAAGTTAATCTGGAAGTAGAACGCCCACTCTACGAAAGTCAAGACATGCACTGGCATACCTAACACATGTGGCACCCAAGGCCAGTTATTTACCTCCCCTCCAAAAAAAAAAAATACTACGAGTAAATTTTGCAGCCAGTGGCAGGAGCTTAAAGGGGCATAGGTAAATAATACCTGAGCCTACTCTCTCTATACTCATCACACACCTGCCACAGTCCTTTTACCCATATAAATGTGCCACAACCAAGAGTCTAAGGGCTCGTCCACACGAGTGGATTGCTCTTCAGAGAGCATTTAAAAGGTGATGAGGAGACGTTGTTTTGCCTTCTTACTGCTTGCTTTAACCCATTGAACCCCGCACTAGCAGGCCACAACTGCATGCATTGCTCGTGGTTGTGGGGAGGTTGCAGAGTGTTTGGTGGCGCATGCTGAAAGTGACAAGGGGTACAATTCCTGCTGTGATATTTGTACACCTCCAGCTGCTGCCTTTGCAGCTATAAGAGGAATGGTTTGGGGGTTTTGGGGGGGGGGGGGGGGGAAATAAAAAAAAAAAACACTGAGTTTTACCACCCTCCAACCATTAGTGTTAATGAGCCCTAACAGACACATACAAACCTCAACACACTAATTTTATTAAATAATACAACTTTCCCATCACATATGATTTTCTACACACAGCCTACTTTTTAGAAGAACTTCAGGAGTAATGTGCTTAGGGGGCAGAATGCAGTCAGGAGTATAAAATGTAAACCACAATTAGGGGGGTGTATTAAAACTGGACAGAACAGAATCTGGTGCAGCTGTGCATGACAACCAATCAGCTTTAATCTTCAGCTTGTTCAGTTAAGCTTTGAAAATGAAATATTGTTTGCCATGGACAGCTGCTTCAGATTGTTTGGGTTTTGTTCTGTTTTTGATAGAATCCCCCTAAACGTCTATAGTGCAGGGGTCAGGAGCTTGTAACGCACAGGCCACTTTATAGAGTACACCCAAAAATCCCCCTCTTCCCAGCCTATCCTATCAGAACAGACCCCCCCCCCGCCCCACCATGAACCCCTCAGAGTACAGGCTTCCAATCCAGGACAGATTGACCCCTTCCCCAACACAGACCCCTTTAGAACAGACCCCCTCAACACAACCCCCTCAGTACATACAGACTGATTAATACCGCCCCCCTAACACAGACCTACTTCACCAGGACTTCTTAACCCCCAACCCTAGCACAGAACAACTGTCCCAGCACAGACTGACCCCTGAACATAGACCCCCTCAGCACAGATTGAATCCCCCCCCCCCCCAAGCATAGACTAGTGCAGATATCCACCGTCCCCATTACAGACACTCTTCCCCCAGGGTACAGAACCCTAAGGACACCCCGCTTCCCCCCCACACACTCACCAGATGAAGATATATTTACAGGAGGGGGGGGGGCAGCTCAGAGTGAGAAGTTGGAGTAAGGGAGGAGACTGCATCTCATTCTGGCCTCCTGCACTATGTAGCACAAACAAATCAATGTCAGGCGGCTGCAGCTCCCCCACTGACTCTGCACCTGGTGCTGACTGCACCCCATTAGTACACGCCACTGTGGACATGGTACTCAAACAAAAAGTTCAAAATTAGTAGAACCCATGAAGGCACCAACAAATGGTCCCACTTTTTTTACTTTTTTGTTCAAGAGAAATTCTAAAGAGGTAAGGCCAGCATTAAAATGACATACATTTAATGTTAAAATGTATCAGTAATACAAATACTCATCGCACTTACGGTATTGTGCAAATGTTTTTTACGCAAGTGTGAAGAAATGCTGTAAATTAGAAATACTTTTAAATATATATATTTTAATTGTTTCTTTTTATCAACTTACAAAATGCAAAGTCAGTGAAAAGAAGAAAAATCTAAAAACAAAATTTATAATGTGGTGTGACTACCCTTTTGGCTTTATACCAGCATCAATTCTTCCAGGTACACACAGTGCCTGTGCACACAGTTTTTGAAGGAACTTGGCAGGTAGGTTGTTCCAAAAATCTTGGAGAACTAACCTCAGATTTTCTGTGGATGTAGGCTTCTTCAAATCCTTCTTTCTCTTCATGTAATCCCTGATAGACTCAGTGATGTTGAGATCAGGGCTCTTTGGGGGCCAAACCATCACTTCCAGGACTCCTTGTTCTCCTTTACGCTGAAGATAGTTCTTAATGACATTGGCTGTATGTTTAGGGTTGTTGTCCTGCTGCAGAATAAATTTGGGGCCAGTCACAGGCTTCCCTGATGGTATGGCACGATGGATAAGTATCTGCCTGTTTTTCTTAGCATTGAGAACAGCATTGATTGAGCAATGTTGAGGATTGTATACACAGTGGTCGGCCAAGGAAGCTTAATGCAGCAGATGAAAGACATAGCATGCTTACTTTCCCTCAACATTGGAAGATATCCAGCAGTGCCATCAGCACAGAACAGGTGGAAACCAGTGGGACCCAGGTACACCCTTCTATTGTCCGGAGAAGTCTGGTTAGAAGTGGTCTTCATGGAAGAATTGTGGCCAAAAGCCATACTTTTGTTTGGAAAGAAGGTTAACCGGTTGCCGACCGCCGCACGACTATATACTGCGGCGGTCAGCCCCGGCCAGGCAGAGTGACGTATCGGTACGTCACTCGCCTGTCACTGACTTGCGAGCCTATCGCGGGCGGGCGCGCGCCCGCCGCGGCTTGTTCACAGACAAGTCAGTGCGTGTGACCGGCGGACTCGATGTCCGCCAGTCACACTGCGATCGCTCCTGTGAAGGGAGAAAGACAGAGCAGCTTGTGTAAACAAGCTGCCTGTCAGTTCTCCCTGTGTAAAAGTGAAGATCTGTCCGTTCTACTATGTAGAATGGTTGATCTTTGCTTTTACACCAATAGGAATGTCCCTACACAGTTAGAATCACGCCCCTAGGACACACTTAACCCCTCCCTGTCCAATAAAGTTAACCCCTTCCCTGCCAATGTCATTTTTGCAGTAACAGTGCATATGTATAGCACTGATTACTGCAGTAATGTCACTGGTACCCCCAAAAGTGTCAAAAATGTCAGTCAAGGGTCCGATCTGTCCGCCGCAATGTCGCAGTACCGAAAAAAAAATCGCAGATCGCCGCCATTACGCGTTAAAAAAAAAAACACCAAAAATGACAAAAATCTTTCCCTTTGTTAGTAAACGCGATAACTTTTGCGCAAACCAATCAAAATACGCTTTTTGCGATTTTTTTTACCAAACATAGGTAGCATAAAACAAATTGGCCGAAAAATGTTAAAAAATTTTGATTTTTACTTTTTTTTTTGGGGAATTTCATATTAAAAAATGTGAAAAATATTGTTATTTTTGCAAAATTGACGCTCTTTTTTTGTTTATAGCGCGTGATCAAAAAATCGCACAGGTGATCAAATACCACCAAAAGAAAGCTCTGTTTGTGGGGAAAAAAAGGACGTCAAATTCGTTTAGGTACAGCGTCGCACGACCGCGCAATTGTCCGTTAAAGTCACGCAGTAAAAAATCACAAAAAAAACCCTGGTCCTTTAGCAGCCAAATCCTCCGGGGCTTAAGTGGTTAAGTGACTCAACTATGCAAAAAAAACATAGGAACTGGGTTGCAGAAAATGGCAACAGGTGCTCTGGACTGATAAGTCAGAGTTTGAAATATTTGATTGTAGCAGGAGACAGTTTGTTTGCGATGCACTGGAGAGCGGTACAATAATGAGTGTCTGCAGGCAACAATGAAGCATGGTGGAAGTTCTTTGCAAGTTTGGGGCTGCATTTCTGAAAATGGAGTTGGAGGTTTGCTTAGGATCTATGGCATCCTCAATGCTGAGAAATACAGTAAGATATACATCCAACATGCCATACCATCAGCGAGGCATGTGACTGGCCCCAAATGTATTCTGCAGCAGTACAATGACCCCAAACATACAGCCAATGTCATAAAGAACTATCTTTAGCGTAAAGAAAAACAAAGAGCCCAGGAAGTGATGGTTTGGCCCCCACAGGGCCCTGATCTCAACACCATCTTGTCTGTCTGGTATTACATGAGGAGACAGAAGGATTTGGGGCAGCCTACATCCACAGAAGATCTGAACAAAAAAAACGACAGCTCAGGTCGGAGCCGCTGTACTAACAATCTGATGTTAGTACAGCGATCTCCCCTGCTGTTTTATTGTGTTCTGACAAGGGGACGGCCCCCCTACTAGAAAACTCCGGTCATCGCTCTCATGAGGAGCCGGTCGGCAGAACTTTTTTGGTCATGCCCCTTCGACAGAAGTCAGCTGAACGGACGGGCTGCAGTACACACTGTATTGTTAGTCCTGTTTGAGTGTAATCCAACTAACCTATTGTTATTTAAACAGTGGGAAGGAAACTACATAAAAATAAGGAGAATGTACATACTCCATGCAGACAGTGTCCTTGTTGGAAATTGGAGGATCCAAGCAATCTGGATCTTACATTTGTCCATCTGTCAGGCAAAAAAATTGCATTTTTTTCATCTTCTTGTGCTTTCAAGTTTATGAACTGATTTTTATATCATCTTTTTTCATTTGTATACAATTTTTTGGCAAATAAACCTTTAATAGAGAGTTGATCTGTGATACATTTTGGATTTTCTAAAGTGTAAGTGCAACACTGGCTGCTTTCTTACTGTCTCCATCTACCTGAAAATTCAAAGGGATATATACAGTATACAGTGGGTGTGGAAAGTATTCAGACCCCCTTAAATTTTTCACTCTTTGTTATATTGTAGCCATTTGCTAAAATCATTTAAGTTCATTCTTCTTCCTCATAAATGTACACATAGCACCCCATACTGACAGAAAAACACAGAATTGTTGACATAGTTGCAGATTTATTAAAAAACAAAAACTGAAATATCACATGGTCCTAAGTATTCAGACCCTTTGCTGTGACACTCATATATTTAACTCAGGTGCTTTCCATTTCTTCTGATCATCCTTGAGATGGTTCTACACCTTCATTTGAGTCCAGCTGTGTTTGATTATACTGATTGGACTTGATTAGGAAAGCCACACACCTGTCTATATAAGACCTTCCAGATCACAATGCATGTCAGAGCAAATGAGAATCACGAGGTCAAAGGAACTGCCTGAAGAGCTCAGAGACAGAATTGTGGCAAGGCACAGATCTGGCCAAGGTTACAAAAAGATTTCTGCTGCACTTAAGGTTCCTAAGAGCACAGTGGCCTCCATAATCCTCAAATGGAAGATGTTTGGGACGACCAGAACCCTTCCTAGAGCTGGCCGTCCGGCCAAACTGAGCTATCGGGGGAGAAGAGCCTTGGTGAGAGAGGTAAAGAAGAACCCAAAGATCACTGTGGCTGAGCTCCAGAGATGCAGTCAGGAGATGGGAGAAAGTTGTAGAAAGTAAACCATCACTGCAGCCCTCCACCAGTCGGGGGTTTATGGCAGAGTGGCCCGACGGAAGCCTCTCCTCAGTGTAAGACACATGAAAGCCCGCATGGAGTTTGCTAAAAAACACCTGAAGGACTCCAAGATGGTGAGAAATAAGATTCTCTGGTCTGATGAGACCAAAATATAACTTTTTGGCCTTAATTCTAAGCGGTATGTGTGGAGAAAACCAGGCACTGCTCATCACCTGTCCAATACAGTCCCAACAGTGAAGCATGGTGGTGGCAGCATCATGCTGTGGGGGTGTTTTTCAGCTGCAGGGACAGGACGACTGGTTGCAATCGAGGGAAAGATGAATGCGGCCAAGTACAGGGATATCCTGGACAAAAACCTTCTCCAGAGTGCTCTGGACCTCAGACTGGGCTGAAGGTTTACCTTCCAACAAAACAATGACCCTAAGCACACAGCTAAAATAACGAAGGAGTGGCTTCACAACAACTCCGTGACTGTTCTTGAATGGCCCAGCCAGAGCCCTGACTTAAACCCAATTAAGCATCTCTGGAGAGACCTAAAAATGGCTGTCCACCAACGTTTACCATCCGACCTGACAGAACTGGAGAGGATCTGCAAGGAGGAATGGCAGAGGATCCCCAAATCCAGGTGTGAAAGACTTGTTGCATCTTTCCCAAAAAGACTCCTGGCTGTATTAGATCAAAAGGGGGCTTCTACTAAATACTGAGCAAAGGTTCTGAATACTTAGGACTATGTGATATTTCAGTTTTTCTTTTTTAATAAATCTGCAACAATGTCAACAATTCTGTGTTTTTCTGTCAGTATTGGGTGCTATGTGTACATTCATGAGGAAGAAGAATGAACTTAAATGATTTTAGCAAATGGCTGCAATATAACAAAGAGTGAAAAAATTAAGGGGGTCTGAATACTTTCCGTACCCACTGTATATACAGTATACATGCATTAGAAAGGTAGGTGTGGTGAAAAGGTAGAGTCCCAACTCTGACTCATTTGTAATTTGAGCTCCTGCTACTGAGGTCTGTTTACGGCACAGACTATAAAGTCTGTCTTTTAAGAAAGGGTAATACAGCACAGAGCTCCATCTGCTGGCTCCATATGGTAGATATGAGCTATTCATAGACAATATTTTATATTTAAATACTAAATAAACTAACACTTTTTTTAAATGTATTTTAAGTCCTGATGAGCCTTGTATATGTTTATGTAGTGGAAACATTAAGGCTGAATTACTAAAGGCACAATCTATTAACCATTCACTTCAATTATCCAATCATGTGAAAAGTAAGTTCTTCTTTATCTTATCTGCACATGACTGGATAATTGAAGTGAATCTTCTCATTTTTTTGTGTGAACATTCTAAACTCCTTTAGTAAACCAGCCTTAAAGTGATTAAGGTCATGCTGCCATTAGTAGAGGGACAGATGTCAATTGTTGTACATGCTTCGTAAGGCACTGTATATATAGTCATACCTATATAAATGTATAACAATTGTGTGTGACAGTAGAGGGGATGTTATAATATAACAAAGATTCATGGGAATAATTCTATGTACTCTGTAAAGCATGTGGTATAGTGTGTAATAATGGAGCAATATAAAATATGTGATATGTAACATGCTCTGTAACAGAATGTGTTGACTACAGAAATAAATGTTTAAAAAAATAAACACACGTTGCAAACTTCTTGACATTTTCTTAACAAGAATGTTCAGCAATCAAATGTATTTATTGGGATGGTGAGGATAACCTGGACCATGAGGATGGCCATCCTAAACCTGTGTCTAATCTGACACCCGTTAGTTCTGCCCAAGGAGCATTCATTATTCTTGCAAAGAATTTCCAGTTTTATGTTAATGATGAACACACCACTTTAGTCTGTTGTATATGAAACAAGAGAGACCCAGCATTACAGAGGAGGAACAGTTTCTCCCTCCATGTTTTCATAGATACATCTGTAATCATCCTATTTGGCAACATCTGTGTCTGAAGCCCAACTATTAGGCAAGCTGAATGTTCTGCGCCGAGTCCTTTTTTCTCCAGCCATCTGTGTTCTGTGTACTCTTTTAACCACTTTACCACCGGAGGATTTTGCTGTCTTACGTCCAGGCCACTTTTTGTGATTCGGCACTGTGCAACTTTAACTGACAATTGCGCGGACGTGCGACCCTGTACCCAAACAAAATTTACGTCCTTTTTTCCCACATACAGAGCTTTCTTTTGGTGGTATTTGATCACCTGTGTGATTTTTACTTTTTGCGCTATAAACAAAAAAATATCGTAAATTTTGAAAAAATAACAATATTTTTCACATTTTTTTATATGAAATTCCCCCCCCAAAAAATGTAAAAATCAAATTTTTTAAAAAATTTTGGCCAATTTGTTTTCTGCTACCTATGTTTGGTAAAAAAAATCACAATAAGCGTATTTTAATTGGTTTGCGCAAAAGTTATTGCGTTTACTAACTAAGGGAAAGATTTCTGTCATTTTTGGTGTTTTTTTTTAATGGTGGTGATCTGCGATTTTTTTTGCGGGACTGCGACATTGCGGCGGACAGATCGGACCCTTGACTGACATTTTTGACACTTTTGGGGGTACCAGTGACATTACTGCAGTAATCAGTGCTATATATATGCACTGTTACTGTAAAAATGACCCTGGCAGGGAAGGTGGAGAAACCCTTGTTGGTAAGCACAGAGGTAAGATATTTCTTGTAGTTGGTTACCAGGTTTGCACACATCTCAGGATTGATTTTGGTCCACTCTTCTTTACAGATCTTCTCTAAATTCTTAAGGTTTTTTGGCTATCGCATGGCAACTCAAAGTTTCAGCTCCCTCCATAAATGTTCTATAGGATTAAGGTCTGGAGACTGGCTAGGCCACTCCATGACCTTTATGTGCTCCTTCTTGAGGCACTCCTTTGTTGCCTTAGCAGTTTGTTTTGGGTCATTGTCATGCTGGAAGAACCATCCATGACCCATCTTCAGTGTTCTGACTGAGAGAAGAAGGTTCTCATCCAAGATTTTACAAAACATGGCCTCATCCATTGGCCCCTCAATGTGGCAAAGTCATCCTGTACCTTTAGCAGAGAAACAGCCCCAAAGCATAACTTTTCCACCTCCATGCTTGACTGTAGGAATGGTGTTCTTCGAGTCATAGTCAGCATTTTCCTTCCTCCAAAGTGAGTCGAGTTAATGCAAAATAGCTCAATTGTGGTCTCATCTGACCACAGCACTGTCTCCCAATCCTTCTCTGAATCATTTAGATGTTCATTGGCAAACTTCAGATGGGCCTTCTTGAGGAGGGGGACCTTGCAGGCGCTACAGGATTTCAATCTATGTCGCCTATTTGCTATTCCCATATAAAAAATCTAATGGTAAGAGGGCACTTTGAATGCTACATATACTGAAAGAAATACAGCCTGTGTCGTCTTCTGTAAATATTAGCTTATTGGCAGTTTTTGGCTTGTGCTTTCTGATACATTGACCAGGAAGCCTGTGAAGTCAAGAAAAAGGTCACAAATCCAGAAAATTCAAGCAAAATGCTTGTTAATATTTAAGCTTCTACATCAACACAACAGCCAGACCACTAAAAATGTTAAAAGGAGAGTTAAAGTGACAACTAAAAAATATCCCTATTCTCTAAAAATAAACCATATACACCCACTGCTTAATGTCCCTGTATTCTATTTTTCATTAAATAATTTCTTACTGAGTGTTTCTGCTTCCCTGTAATGTCATCCGTGAGCTCCCAAATCTCTTCTTTCCCCCCTCACTTCCAATTGTCTAGAATGGGTAGTTCAGGTTAGTTGTAGCCATGTAATGTATACTGTTCTATGCAAACTACTAATCCCACAGTCCATACTCCATTGCAGGAGTAAGCAAGAACAGGGGGGCTAAAGAGCCTGTACAAATGAACAACTGGCTGAGAGCTGCTGCATCTGTTTGTGGCTGTCCTCATGGTTTCTTTCCACATCTAGGGCCTATTATTTGTTCCTAACCGCCAATGTGCTGATTTTTGCTACAGGAATCTACTGACTGTTCCTAATCACCCATGGGAATGTAACTTTAAAGTGAACCCAAACTCTCTCCTTCTAGGGCAAAGCAACAAGTTCACTATATTGATGTCCTTAAACAAAGAAATGGCCCCTGCCTCCATCTATAACTGGCCTTCACAGCAAGAAGCACATGGAAGGGGAAATGCATTAAAAGACAAAACCAGAGAAAATTCCTAGCTCAACTCACCAACTAGTCTGCTTACCAACAGAATTAACCTGTCCAACAGTATGCATTAAAAACAGGGGTTTAGTTAGCACACATTTGCAAACGCATGTGTAAGCTGCAAGGCCCCTTCACGGCACCCTGTATTACTTGCATTCCTAACCCTTCTAAATTTATGAGAGTCTCCACAGTGGAAGCACATGCATTCTAATTGATAGATAAGGGGTAGGTGGGCCTGGAGGTAGCCCAGTCCTCCTTAAAGGTGCAGGAGCACCATGGACACCCCTTCTGTGGCTTGTACTAATACTGTAAATCATTACCATCAAAAACCATATAGTGTAATACTGTTATGAACCATAAACTGGAAGAACACATGTGGAACAAGTGCCACACTATGAATGAAAAGTGTTCTGACACCAGCTACCACCCACATGCAATGCACACTCACCCCCAATTGATGCTGCCGGGTACGTGTGCAGCAAAAAAGCAGATCAGTTGCAAAAGATGCAGATATCCATCATCCACCAAAATATCTTTTCACTCTTCTTCCTTCATCCACGGGGGGGCAGTGCTCTGATCTTTTACTCAAAAATCACCATGAAGGCCATGAAGCAAAAAAAATAAATAAATAGCCATATAGTGTAGTATTTATGAGCAGCAGCAGAAGCAATCCAATATACATTTTAACCACTTAAGCCCCCTGAAAATTTTACCCCCTTCCTGACCAGGCCCTATTTTGCGATTCGGCACTGCGTGAATTTAACGGACAATTGCGCGGTCGTGCGACGCTGTACCCAAATGAAATTGACATTCTTTTTTTCCCACAAACAGAGATTTCTTTTGGTGGTATTTTGATCATGCGCTATAAACAAAAAAAGAGCAACAATTTTGCAAAAATAACAATATTTTTCACATTTTTTATATGAAATTCCCCAAAAAAATTATGTAAAACTCAAAATTTTTTAACATCAATTTGTTTTCTGCTACATATGTTTGGTAAAAAAAATCGCAATAAGCGTATTTTGATTGGTTTGCGCAAAAGTTATTGCGTTTACTAACTAAGGGAAAGATTTTTGTCATTTTTTTTTTTAACGAGTAATGGCGGCGATCCGCAATGTTTTTTGCGGGACTGCGACATTGCGGCGGACAGATCGGACCCTTGACTGACATTTTTGACACTTTTGGGGGTACCAGTGACATTACTACAGTAATCACTGCTATACATATGCACTGTTACTGTAAAAATGACACTGGCAGGGAAGGGGTTAACTTTATGGGAGAAGGAGGGGTTAAATGTGTCCCTAGGGGCGTGCTTCTAACTGTTATGGGATGTGGCTGTTTGTGTAACTACAGAGACATACGATCCTACATAGCAGGACCGTATGATCTCTGCACTTACACAAGGGAGAATGACAGGCGGCTTTGTTTACATTAGCCGCCTGCCTTTCTCCCTCTGTACCAGACGATCGCGAGTGGCTGGCAGACATCAAGTCCGCCGGTCACACGCGTGGGGATCACAGTGAACGAGCGGGGGCGGGAGCGCCCCTCCGGCGGCGCGCGCTCGCCCCCTATTGGCTGGCAGGCGAGTGACGTACCCATACGTCACTTTGCCTGCACGGGGCTGACCACCGCAGTATATGTACTTGCGGCGGTCAGCAAGTGGTTAAAAAATCCAAGTACATGAATAAAAACTAAGTAAAAAGCCGCTTACACTTACATTACACACCGCCACTCAGATTGCTGTTGTTGTGGTGGCATGACGTCACGCCCTAAGCTCCACCAAACGCATTTCATATGATGGTGCTTGCCCAGGGACCTCTAACCTCTTGAATCCCGGCCATCTTTATGTAGCCTACCACCGAAACATATTGCTACATCAATTCCAGTCCGGAATAACATATGCTAATTTTGATACCTGGATAGCATAATTGTGCACATATATGCACTTTGGATTTATTGTAATTTGCACATATTTATTTGCACGCTGAAGGCACAGTTTATTTGCAATTTTTAGCAATTTTTCAACACCATATCATTGCATTTATTATAATTTTATAATAATTTATACACTATATAGTAATATCGCCTCAACATATACCACAATTCCAGTCCGGTGCCATTTTGCAGATGGTGAACAACAAACACAATAATACTGTGGACCATTCTAAAAGAGGCTCATAAAATGCAAAAACATAATTTCTGGTCTGGCGCCATTTTGAAGAAGATATTACAAATCCAAACAACCTCCATGATGTTGTGGACCAACCTAATGAAAACTCCATAAGAGTACATAACAAAAAATAAGAATATTAAAATAAAAGTATATACTTTTAACAAAATATGCTCGATATTGCCACAACAATTAATAGGCAATATCCATAGAGATTCTACCAAAAATCAAAATAGAATAAAAATATCAATAAAAAAAGCTGAACGTTGTTGTATCCAGCACCACCTACTGGAGAAAAACACCTTCAGCACACAAATATTTGTAAATTAGCCACTTGACCTCTTTGCTACAATGTAATGTAGTGAGTATACAGCTTGTATAACATTTTAAATTTGCTGTCCCCTCAAAATAACTCAACACACAGCCATTAATGTCTAAACCGCCTGCAACAAAAGTGAAAACACCCCTAGGTGAAAATGTCCAAATTGGGCCCAAAGTGTCAATATTTTGTGTGGCCACCATTATTTTCCAGCACTGCCTTAACCCTTTTGGGAATGGAGTTCACCAGAGCTTCACAGGTTGCCAATGGAGTCCTCTTCCACTCCTCCATGACGACATCACGGAGCTGGTGGCTGTTAGAGACCTTGTGCTCCTTCACCTTCCATTTGAGGATGCCCCACAGATGCTCAATAGGGTTTAGGTCGGGAGACATGCTTGGCCAGTCCATCACCTTTACCCTCAGCTTCTTTAGCAAAGCATTGGTCGTCTTGGAGGTGTGTTTTGGGGTCATTATCATGTTGAATACTGCCCTGCAGCCCAGTCTCTGAAATGTTTGCATTCATGGTTCCCTCAATGAACTGTAGCTCCCCAGTGCCGGCAGCACTCATGCAGCCCCAGACCATGACACTCCCACAACCATGCTTGACTGTAGGCAAGACACACTTGTCTTTGTACTCGTCACCTGGTTGCCGCCACACATGCTTGACACCATCTGAACCAAATAAGTTTATCTTGGTCTCATCGGACCACAGAACATGGTTCCAATAATCCATGTCCTTAGTCTGCTTGCCTTACGCAAACTGTTTGCGAGCTTTCTTGCGCATCATCTTTAGAAGAGGCTTCCTTCTGGGACCACAGCCATGCAGTCCAATTTGATGCTGTGTGCGGTGTATGGTCTGAGCATTGACTGGCTGACCCCCCACCTCTTCAACCTCTGCAGCAATGCTGGCAGCATTCATACGTCTATTTCCCAAAGAAAACCTCCGGATATGATGCTGAGCGTGTGCTAGTTGACCATGGTGAGGCCTGTTCTGAGTGGAACCTGTTCTGTTATACCACTGTATGGTCTTGGCCACCGTGCTGCAACTCAGTTTTAGGGTCTTGGCAATCTTCTTATAGCCTAGGCCATCTTTATGTAGAGCAACAATTCTTTTCAGATCCTCAGAGAGTTCTTTGTCATGAGGTGCCATGTATGAGAGAGTAAGAGTGATAACTTCACATTTAACACACCTGCTCCCCATTCACACCTGAGACCTTGTAACACTAACGAGTCACATGACACCGGGGAGGGAAAATGCTTAACTGAGCCCAATTTGGACATTTTCACTTATTGGCTGTGTGCTGAGTCATTTTGAGGGGGACACTGTTATACAAGCTGTACACTCACTACTTTACATTGTAGCAAAGTGTAATTTCTTCAGTGTTGTCACATGAAACAATATAATAAAACATTTCCAAAAATTTGAGCGGTGTACTCACTCTTGTGAGGTACTGTATATATATATATATATATATATATATATATATATACACACACATACACACACATACACACACACACACACTGAACAAAAATAAAAATGCAACACTTTTGTTTTTGCCACCATTTTTCATGAGCTGAACACAAAGATCTAAGACTTTTGACTTTATGTACACAAGAGGCCTATTTCTTTAAATTATTGTTCACAAATGTGTGTTAGTGAGCACTTCTCCTTTGCCAAGATAATCCATTCACCTCAAAGGTGTGTCATATCAAGATGCTAATTAGACAGCCTGATTATTGCACAGGTGTGCCTTAGGCTGGCCACAATAAAGCCACTCTAAAATGTGCAGTTTTATCACATAGCACAATGCCACAGATGTCGCAAGTTTTGGGGGAGCGTGCGATTGGCATGCTGACTGCAGGAATGTCCACCAGAGCTGTTGCCCTTGAATTGAATGTTCATTTCTCCTTCGTTCATTGATGGACACAGCGACATATCTTCATTAGTCGAATGGGTTATGCTGCGCTTCCTAGGAGTAGAACACTAGGCGGAAAAGGGTTAACAAAGTTAACAGAACTTTAACTACACCCATAGGACAGTCCCAGCTGGTATACTCCCACTTTCTGCTCTAGGATTAATTTTATTTCTGCCTAGTCAGGAGTAAGGACCTAGCTCCTTGCTGGGATCTCTGGTCCTGGCATCTTTTCCTTTTGAACTGAATTTCTTTCTTCTTTTATTATTTTCTGTCCCTGTGAGAACTACAGTCAATTTGGTTCCTGTGAGAACTATAATCAACTGCCGGACTGGGCGACGGATTGGATATTCTACAACCTTAAGGTCTCCAGAGTCTGGCCAGCAAGCTTGCGCAGGCCTCAGCTCCGCGCTAGGTTGGCTGCGACATAGTCCCACCGAACAGGGACTGGCCTGCGAGTGAAACACCTTGCGAGAATGCACACGATAATCACGGCCTAAGTTGAAGCATACCTCTAGCCCACAACACCTCCATTCCAAGATGGGGAGGTGGTTTGCACGGAGTGGTGCCCACCCGGTTCCATGGTGTGGTAAGTAGTGTCCCCCCCTCTCCCTTTGTGGTCCCTCGGGTGGACGTGGGCCCTTCCTTGGGATGGTCATACCCCACCGGTTCCCTTCCATTCTCCCCAGCCCCTCTAACAGTCACGGTGGTCCTTTGGCCCCAACCTACCCCTACCCCCCCCCTCTCTGGGTGAGGTGGGAAGCTGGCTCTGCCGCTTGCTCCAGTAAGGGGGGGGTGGGTGTGGTTGTTGCTGACCGGGCTGTCCAGATCACACACAGGGGTCTTCCCGGCCCCCTGGGGGTTAGTGACTGGGGCAGGGATGTCCTTTGGGCTCCCTGTGGTGGTTAAAGTGTTGGGGGGAGCGAATGTCTCTTCATCCGCGGGTCTGTGCCTCAGGTGGCTGGATCGGGCCAAAAATGTAGTTTGCGGCTTTGCTGCCTACTCGCAGCTGTCCGGGTACCTGACCAAGCTGTCTGAGGGCCTGAACAAGCTGACCGAGGTTTGACAAAGCTGAGCAGACGATACTGCCGATGGATGTGTGCCTCACCCAGCCGGATCGGATCAAAAATTGAGGCTGAGGTTTTGCGGCCTACTCACGGCTGACAGAGCTGGCTGTCCAAATGACTGACCAAACTGTCCAATCGACTGACCGGGCTGTCTGAGCTCCTAACCGAGCTGTCCAAGCCGTTGATCAAACTAACAGAGTTGCCAACGGACTCGGATCGGGCCCAAAATTTAGGCTGCGGCTTTGCGGCCTACTCGGGGCTGGCTGTCTGAGCTGCTGGCCAAGCTAACCGGGCTGTTGACCAATAGGAGGGTTAATGGTCCCCTCCTATCTCCGTGGAAGCCCAATCGGGAGGAAACACGTCAGAGTGAAGGAGGAGCCGCGCTGTCACTCATCACGCCGCGGCTTGCACTGCAGGCAACCCCGGTAGTAATACATCAGGCAGATTTTATCGTCCTAACTGTAAGTGTTCCAATTACCTTTCAATAAAATTTTTATGGGGATAATGCACTATTGGCCTCCCTCTTTCCTTGTTCCATTTATGCAAAACTGGACATCGGATTGAGTGTGTATGCCAGGAGTCCCTCTTTGCACACCACTATTGCCTTAGGAGAGACTGGATAATTAACCACAAGCTTCAAACAATTGGGATCTGGTAAGAAGCCCCTTTTTACATAGATGTCGGTAACATCACTCCCTATGGTTTGTCACAGAGGTTCTCCTTTGGATTGATTTCTGCCTATCTGCTCTTTATAACAACTTTCTGGTAAGAAGCAAACCTGGGAGGTGGTGGGAAACTGTCACATCCCAGTTGAATCACTATTGTTTATCTTCGGCACCAGTTCACCATTTCTTCACGTCCAAACATTCAGCACTATTGGATTTTTAGTTGGACATTCTTTGGGACTTATTGCGCCATTCACATTTGGACTTTGATTTTGATTTCTTTGTGAATATTGCACCATTCCCTATAGGGAAATATTTATTCACCTTCAACTTATTTATGTTTTTTTTAGCCATCGGTATATATACAGTGGGTACGGAAAGTATTCAGACCCCCTTAAATTTTTCACTCTTTGTTATATTGCAGCCATTTGCTAAAATCATTTAAGTTCATTCTTCTTCCTCATGAATGTACACATAGCACCCCATACTGACAGAAAAACACAGAATTGTTGACATTGTTGCAGATTTATTAAAAAAGAAAAACTGAAATATCACATGGTCCTATGTATTCAGACCCTTTGCTCAGTATTTAGTAGAAGCCCCCTTTTGATCTAATACAGCCAGGAGTCTTTTTGGGAAAGATGCAACAAGTCTTTCACACCTGGATTTGGGGATCCTCTGCCATTCCTCCTTGCAGATCCTCTCCAGTTCTGTCAGGTTGGATGGTAAACGTTGGTGGACAGCCATTTTTAGGTCTCTCCAGAGATGCTCAATTGGGTTTAAGTCAGGGCTCTGGCTGGGCCATTCAAGAACAGTCACGGAGTTGTTGTGAAGCCACTCCTTCGTTATTTTAGCTGTGTGCTTAGGGTCATTGTCTTGTTGGAAGGTAAACCTTCGGCCCAGTCTGAGGTCCAGAGCATTCTGGAGAAGGTTTTTGTCCAGGATATCCCTGTACTTGGCCGCATTCATCTTTCCCTCGATTGCAACCAGTTGTCCTGTCCCTGCAGCTGAAAAACACCCCCACAGCATGATGCTGCCACCACCATGCTTCACTGTTGGGACTGTATTGGACAGGTGATGAGCAGTGCCTGGTTTTCTCCACACATACCGCTTAGAATTATGGCCAAAAAGTTCTATTTTGGTCTCATCAGACCAGAGAATCTTATTTCTCACCATCTTTCAGGTGTTTTTTTAGCAAACTCCATGCGGGCTTTCATGTGTCTTACACTGAGGAGAGGCTTCCGTCGGGCCACTCTGCCATAAAGTCCCGACTGGTGGAGGGCTGCAGTGATGGTTGACTTTCTACAACTTTCTCCCAACTCCTGACTGCATCTCTGGAGCTCAGCCACAGTGATCTTTGGGTTCTTCTTTACCTCTCTCACCAAGGCTCTTCTCCCCCGATAGCTCAGTTTGGCCGGACGGCCAGCTCTAGGAAGGGTTCTGGTCGTCCCAAACGTCTTCCATTTGAGGATTATGGAGGCCATTGTGCTCTTAGGAACCTTAAGTGCAGCAGAAATCTTTTTGTAACCTTGGCCAGATCTGTGCCTTGACACAATTCTGTCTCTGAGCTCTTCAGGCAGTTCCTTTGACCTCATGATTCTCATTTGCTCTGACATGCATTGTGATCTGGAAGGTCTTATATAGACAGGTGTGTGGCTTTCCTAATCAAGTCCAATCAGTATAATCAAACACAGCTGGACTCAAATGAAGGTGTAGAACCATCTCAAGGATGATCAGAAGAAATGGAAAGCACCTGAGTTAAATATATGAGTGTCACAGCAAAGGGTCTGAATACTTAGGACCATGTGATATTTCAGTTTTTCTTTTTTAATAAATCTGCAACAATGTCAACAATTCTGTGTTTTTCTGTCAGTATGGGGTGCTATGTGTACATTCATGAGGAAGAAGAATGAACTTAAATGATTTTAGCAAATGGCTGCAATATAACAAAGAGTGAAAAATTTAAGGGGGTCTGAATACTTTCCGTACCCACTGTAGATATATAAAGGTAAAGTTTTTTTGTCACAATCACCTTTTTATGATGGAACAATTTTAGCGCACCAGACTTTTTTCATCACTATTTATTCCAAAATTGGATCTTTGGTTGCAGCTCACATATATCTATCAGCGCACTTTTTTCACATACATCGTCTGATATACATTTTTTCCTCTTCTAGAACTTCTGCCAAGACTTCTGCGTAGACTCGAGGCAGAAGGGATTATGGCCATTCTGGTGGCTCCAGACTGGCCTAGCCAGTTTTGGTACGCAGATCTGATACGGTTGGTCGCCAATGCTCCTTGGAGTCTTCCTTATGGAAGAGATCTGTTGGTTCAAGGGCCAATCTTCCATCTTGCCTTATGGTCGCTGGCTTTTATGGCTTGGCTGTCGGAAGCCAGGTGTTGAAGGCTAGAGGGTGGTCTGAATCGGTGATTCCCACGCTGCTGTACATCTACTTCTAAGTAGTTTTACCATCGCGTTTGAGAGCGTACTTGCGGATGTGAATCTCTTGGGGTTCACCCCTGCTCCTTTTC
Organism: Pelophylax lessonae; assembly: GCF_965119305.1. Lineage (NCBI taxonomy): Eukaryota > Metazoa > Chordata > Amphibia > Anura > Ranidae > Pelophylax > Pelophylax lessonae. The sequence continues at coordinate 261,506,099 of NC_138768.1, read as the reverse complement.
GGTGACTCCGATTTTGGCATTCTCCCAACAAGGTGTGGAGCAGCGTCTGGCGTCGGGTACCACCAAGGGCAAGGTTCCGCCGAAGCGGTTTCTTTCATCGTCCTTTGGCTATGTGTTTATATATATATATATATATATATATCTTTTTTTTTTGAGCAGTGTATATATATTCGCTCAAGAAGGTGAATAACCTTGAAAATGTATGTGTAACCCAATTGGTGTATTATCAATGCGTTTGTAATGTGCTTACATCAAAATCATATAAAATCTCCACAGAATCACAAGATGTGCTTATATATCTTGAGCGAAGCAGTGCATTACAAAAGATTCATAACCAGAGAGGACAGTGTTAAAGCTTATGGTCTACATTGGACTACAAAGGATTCTGGGAGTGGGTATAAGTTTGAGGGAACCGCATGACGCGGCATCTTTGGCGGGAAGGAGGGAGAGTACGGCTGTCTCTCCTCCTGTCAGAAGGATCGAGTGTTTCTCGGGTGGTTGCTTGAGAGTACAGAGAGAGCTGAGCTGCAGAGAGGATTTGGTGTGCCAAGGACCAGTGGAGATAGAGGGGTTCAGTTCCACGAAAGCATTCCAAGTTTGTGAGTACTGTGAATTGCCCCTGAGGGTCTGCCTAGTGTAGAGGGGACCACTCTGGTGAAGGTCCCAGGGATCCAGGAGCCAGCTAGTGTAAAGGGGGTGCCTAGTGAGAGGACCCTGAAGTGTCAGAGGGGGTGTCTAGTGAGAGGACCCTGAAAGTGTGCAGGGGGTGCAAGCGGTTGGGCCCTGAAGAGTCAAGTGTACAGTGTTAAGGGTAAAAAAAACAAAGAAATTTCCATTCACAACTTACCAACCAGCCAGCGACCAACCGAATTGACCTGTCTAACAGTATGCGTTAAAAACAGGGGTTTAGTTGCACACATTTGCAAATACATGCAAATGCTGCAGGCCCCGGCAAGGCACCCTGTAATCTGCAGGCCCTAACTCTACAATTTAAAGAGTCTCCACAATGGGAGCACATGCATTCTAATGGGATAGATGGAGGGCAGGTGACTAGAGGGAGCCCACCCCTTCTTAAAGGCACAGGGTCACACTGAACACCCAGCACATCGCACAATGGCGGCAAAGGTGTCAGTGCGTTGCCTGGCTCAATATAGATATCAACGATAATGCAAAAAGTGGTCACCACCTCCACCTATAACTGGTCTTAATGGTAAGAAGCACTGGAAGGGCGGACGCAGGTAAAAAAAAAACGAAGACATTTACAGTCACAACTTACCAACCAGCCAGCGACCAACCGAATTGACCTGTCTAACAGTATGCGTTAAAAACAGGGGTTTAGTTGCACACATTTGCAAATACATGCGTAGACTGCAGGCCCTGGCAAGGCACCCTGATATCTGCAGTGTTAAGGGTTGCAGCAGCACAAGAAGTTACAAGGAGCTACCTCAGTCAGTGAAGGGCTGGAGGGAGCCATTTGCAGGACTTTTAAACTAGACAGAGTGCCAAGAGTCAAGTGTTACTACAGTCCTGGATCTTCTGAGTTAACCAAAGAGTTAAAGTCGAAGTTTTAGCACATTTCAGCAAAACATTATTTTCAATCGCCAGGGAGCGTTGGTCGGCATTCAGCTGGCGTCAGGACATCGCTAACAGGTATTTTTCTACAAAGTGTCCCAGTTAAATCTAGTTGAGCCAGAGGAGTATCCCACTCATTGCCTTCTCCCATCCCCATTACAAAATAAACAAAACAAACCAAAGATGCCGAAATGGTCATTGTCTCAGCTCTCACACTTGGATTTTCAACTTAAATGTGTTGGAAGTGTTGCAGGTAGCAATGGCAGACCCATATCAGGCCCAATGCCTGGAAATCCTGCTACATTAGTATATGTAACATACTGATGGAGTTCAGTTCATCTGGGATCTTATCTTAACCTGCCATCATATACTGTATAGTAGTGTTTATCTGTGGTCAATCATTAAACAGGAGGGAGGATTTGCAACTTAGGTCATAGAGTTGGTTTTAAGGGGAAAGTACATCATATTTTCAGTGAGTGAATATATTTCAAAGTGATTTTTTTTATGTGGCTTTCATATTTTTACAAGGTTTCTTTTTTTTTAAGTAGTTTTGTTATTGTATTAAATACAGATATTTTTAGATTAACCACTGGCAGGAGCTCTGTGCAATTACCATATTCGCTTTCTTAATAACTGTTGAGATAAACAGTAAGCCACATAGAAAGAGCATCATAAACAAACACAAATTTCCAAGCACACTTACCAGCTAGCTTGCAAAAAACAAAAAAACAAACAAACAAATTGTCCCTGTCTAACAGTTAAAAATAAAAACAGAGGGTTTAACTTGCACACATATGCAAAGTTTGTGTAAGTCATAGTGCCTACATCACGGCTTCTCTGTATACCGTGGTCCTAACTATATGGTTTTGAGAGTCTCAAATTTAGTGCCGGTTCACATTTGTGCGATGACAGAGATCGCATGTAATTCGGAGCGCACTGCTAATAAAATTACATGCGATCTCTGTGCGGTGCAAATTCAGCCATACAGTTTGTATGGCTGCATTTGCACCGCAATCGCACTAAAAGACGCACAGGACCCTTTTTTTGGTCCGCAGCAGAATCGGATTGCATGGTGGTTCACACTAGTGCGATCCGATTCTGTGCGAACTTTCAGATCACACTCCGATATGCGATCTGATCTGGGGGTGTCGTTAACTTTTAATTGACACCCCCAGCGTATCGCATATGGAAGTGTGAACTGCCAGGGGTGCGGATGGGATGCGGGAACACGCTGTATATTCGCAGCGTTCCCGCATCGCACAAATGTGAACCGGCACTTAGACCACATACTGTATAGTAGTGGATAGATTAAGGGCAGGTATACATACAGTTGTATTCAAAATTATTCAACCCCCCCCCCCCCCCCAATGCTGTAAAGGGTTTTAGGGAATTTAGTGTACATTTGTAATTGTATTCAGAATGAAATCCTACAAGGACTTCTTAAAGAACCATATGCAACCATATGCAACTAAAATTACATCAATTGGTTTTGTAATACAGTAGTAAATGTTTCTTTTGACACAATTATTCAACCCCTTAAAGACTACCACTCTGAAGAACAGAGGTTCATTGAAGTGTTTTCAATCAGGTATTGAAAACACCTGTGGATGTCAGGGAGCAGCAATAAAGCCTAATAAGCACCAATTAGGCAGCTTTAAAATGACTGTGATACTCAGCTCCTTCTAGATATTAACTGGTGTGGTTACAAACATGGTGAAGTCAAGAGAATGGTCCAGGAAGACAAGAGAAGAGGTGATTACTCTTCACAGGAAGGGCAATGGCTATAAGAAGATTGCACAGATGTTAAACATACCAAGAGACACCATAGGAAGCATCATTCGCAAATTCAAGGCAAAGGGCACTGTTGAAACGCTACCTGGTCGTGGCAGAAAGAAGATGCTGACTTCAACTGCTGTGCGCTACCTGAAGCGTAGAGTGGAGAAAAGTCCCCGTGTGACTGCTGAGGAACTGAGAAAAGATTTGTCAGATGTGGGTACTGAAGTTTCTGCTCAGACAATACGGCGCACACTGCGTAATGAAGGCCTCCATGCCAGAACTCCCAGGCGCACCCCCTTGCTGTCTCCAAAGAATAAGAAGAGTCGACTGCAGTATGCCAAAAGTCATGTGGACAAACCACAGAAGTTTTGGGATAGTGTTCTGTGGACTGATGAAACAAAGTTAGAACTGTTTGGGCCCATGGATCAACGCTATGTTTGGAGGAGGAAGAACAAGGCCTATGAAGAAAAGAACACCTTGCCTACTGTGAAGCATGGCGGGGGGTCAATCATGCTTTGGGGCTGTTTTGCTTCTGCAGGTACAGGGAAGCTTCAGCGCTTGCAAGGTACCATGAATTCTCTTCAGTACCAGGAGATATTGGATGACAATGTGATGCAGTCCGTCACAAACCTGAGGCTTGGGAGACGTTGGACCTTTCAACAGGACAATGATCCCAAGCATACCTCCAAGTCCACTAGAGCATGGTTGCAGATTAAAGGCTGGAACATTTTGGAGTGGCCATCACAGTCACCAGACTTAAATCCGATTGAGAACCTCTGGTGGGACTTAAAGAAAGCAGTTGCAGTGCAAAAGCCTAAGAATGACTGAACTGGAGGCTTTTGCCCATGACGAATGGGCAAAGATACCCGTAGATCGCTGCAAGACACTTGTCAAGCTATGCTTCACGTTTAAAAGCTGTTATAACTGTAAAAGGATGTTGTACTAAGTACTAAATTTGAATGTAACTTGGGGTTGAATAAAACTGATAATGATGTGAGCACAGAAAAGACATTTGTGGTTATTTCATTATAAATGTTATGTTATATTTGTCTGACCTACACATGCCTCTTTGATTTAATTGTAAGCAGGATGACTGAATGATCAAAATCAATGTCAAACTGGCCAAAACAATCAATTTCAGTGGGGGTTGAATAATTTTGAATAGAACTGTAAGAAGACAGATGGCCCATGGTGCAATGAAAAGGAGTAAACTACAGCCTCAACATGCTCTGTGGGGGAGTAGAGAGAGCCAGGAGCCCGGAGCCCAGGAACAGCTCTTAGAGGAGAGTGCTACTGGGGAAAGAAGAGAGAGAGGACGTGCCATGGGGAATCATTACTGTCTGCCACCGCACTGCCAAGTGAAGCTGAAGGACAGAGCTGCTGCTGGTACACAACCCTCCGTTCAAAGCTGTGACCTGTGAACAGGGGGAGCGACTGAGCCACTGCCAGGGTACAGATGGGCTGCTTTACAGTCTGTAAAGCAGGATAAAGTTATAACTGACAAGTCTATTGTAATATTGTTGGTTTATATTTTGCTGCTGTTTTTTTTTTCTTTTATATCATTTTGTTTTGTGGAAAAAATATAATAAAAGAGATATTGAACTTAAAGCAGGATAAAGTAAACCAGGTGTGTTTTTGGGTTGGTACCTCAAGCCAAGTTTTGTGGGTGGGGACTTTTAAGGCAAGTGATAATAATCGTATCAATACAGAATAGTAAAATAAGACAAGTATTTATTGTCTTGTATTAAGTGGTGTATATACAAAATACATAATAAATAAATGAAGGGTTATAGACCCGGGTGAAAGAAGTGTGAATAGTTGAGAGATTTGTGACAGGTGTTTATTTTGTGACTGTTTAGGATAGATCTCTGTCTTGTCAGAGAGTTTCTCCAGCGTTTTTTCCCAACGCGTTTCGGCTCTCAGTCGAGCCTTTGTCAAGGGTAGTAGTCACCAATTCTGTAATGGTTATACAGATACATTCATTAATAATCTTGTAGTAAATACCACTGATTTTATTCAATGTGGTATATAAGAAAAATATACATACATCTATTTTTTCTCTCGATGTGTGATTGTGTTTATCCCTTTAAGAACAGCGAGAACCTGAGCCGCATCCTGAAAGATATGGTACTGATTAGGGTGGGTGTGGAGATGTGATTGTGTGATTCAGTAATGGGTAAGTATCGGTTATTTGCACTTACAATCAATATTGGACGAGTGTTGCCAATTGGAGCATACACCTGTTCAATCACTTCTGCCGATTGTATACCAGATTATATGTTTATTCCAGATTGGATCCTAAACACTTCCAATCGCATCTGTTAATAGAATAGGTTTTTATATTCATTATAATTTATGTTTTGGTACTAAATGAGTTTCCTTTAAGTAGAATTTGTCTGATTGAGAAATCTTGTATTAACATTTACTTAATGATAAGTATATAGGATTTACTGACCAGGGACGGTATGTCCTTTGTATTGATTCCGGCAAAGGATTACTTTATTCCTCTGTTTTTTAGGGGATCTGGGGATGGATAACAGCTGTCCTCCTCATTCCCCATCAGACAGGGAGGAGAGAGGACACATCGCAGCAAAGCATCCTGAACAAACTGGCAACAAAGTGAGTACACCCATCTGCAGGAATCTTTACATAATATGCTACCCCTTACAAACCAGCCTGTAACAAAGCTATAATTTGCAGTTACACGATCTGGGGGATAACAAATCCAACCGAGGTGGACATCCATAGGAAATCCCAGAAAAAACGCAGAGAGGTCCCACATTACAGACTAATGCCTCGTTTCCACTGAGTGGTACGGTACGGTTCGGTTCAGTACGGTACGGTTCGGTACGGTACACATTGCGTTTCCACTGCCAATAGTACCCTTTCATGATAGGCGTGGTGTAGCAGGAAAGCTGTGATAGAGAATTCTCTGTCAACCAATCAAAGTTCTGCAGAGTGTAGCTCCACCCAGTTGGTACGGTACTAATGTTCTTGTTACCCCAACGAAAGGGTACCAAAAAATTGTTACGGTACGGTTCGGAATTAGGGTACCATTCATAATGGAAACGGCATAAATAGCGTACCGCACCGAACCAAACCGTACCAGAAAGCTCAGTGGAAACGGGGCATAAGAATAAGGTAAAAGAACAAAACCATTTCCTTCCACTAAAGGAAAATTTACATGATACACTGTGGTTTCACCAACTCACATGTTATCCATCCCCAGATCCCCTAAAAAACAGAGGGATAAAGTAATCCTTTGCCGGAATCAATACAAAGGACATACAGTCCCTGGTCAGTAAATCATATATACTTATCATTAAGTAAATGTTAATACAAGATTTCTCAATCAGACAAATTCTACTTAACCACTTTACGACTGCTCACATTAATATTACTGCGGCAGAGTGGCTCGTTATCGTCTGACGACGTAGTACTACGTCGTCAGACACTCCCCCTTCTGGGCGGCGCTTGCGCGCCGCCGGAGGCTCGCTCCCGCTGTTTTCATTCACAGCGGGAGTCGGGCCAGGGGAGGAGCAGCGGCGATCGCCGCTGCTCTTACCCGATCGTCGGGGATCGAGTCTGGAGATCCGCCCGCTGTGTGTAAACACAGCGGGCGGATCTCCATAGTGACAGGGAGTGACAGATCGGACTGTTCAGCATAGCTGGACATCCGATCTGTCCATGACTCACTCAGTCACCTCCCCCCCTACACGTCAGTAAGCACCAGGCATACATTAACCCCTCCCTCTCCAATAAAATTAACCCCTTCCCTGCCAGTGCCATTTTTACAGTAACAGTGCATATATATAGCACTGATTACTGCAGTAATGTCACTGGTACCCCCAAAAGTGTCAAAAATGTCAGTCAAGGGTCCGATCTGTCCGCCGCAATGTCGCAGTCCCGCAAAAAAAATCGCAGATCGCCGCCATTACGCGTTAAAAAAAAAAAAACCAAAAATGACAGAAATCTTTCCCTTTGTTAGTAAACGCAATAACTTTTGCGCAAACCAATCAAAATACGCTTATTGCGATTTTTTTTACCAAACATATGTAGCATAAAACAAATTGGCCAAAATTTTTTTAAAAAATTGGTTTTTACATCTTTTTTGGGGGGAATTTCATATAAAAAAATGTTAAAAATATTGTTATTTTTTCAAAATAAACGCTATTTTTTGTTTATAGCGCAAAAAGTAAAAATTGCACAGGTGATCAAATACCACCAAAAGAAAGCTCTGTTTGTGGGAAAAAAAGGACGTAAATTTCGTTTGGGTACGGTGTCGCACGACCGCGCAATTGTCAGTTGAAGTCGCACAGCGCCGAATCGCAAAAAGTGGCCTGGACGGAAGACAGCAAAATCCTCCGGTGGTAAAGTGGTTAAAGGAAACTCATTTAGTACCAAAACATAAATTATAATGAATATAAAAACCTATTCTATTAACAGATGCGATTTGAAGTGTTTAGGATCCAATCTGGAATAAACATATAATCTGGTATACAATCGAATACAATACAAAAGAAGTGATTGAACAGGTGTATGCTCCAATTGGCAACCCTCGTCCAATATTGATTGTAAGTGCAAATAACCGATACTTACCCATTACTGAATCACACAATCACATCTCCACACCCACCCTAATCAGTACCATATCTTTCAGGATGCGGCTCAGGTTCTCGCTGTTCTTAAAGGGATAAACATAATCACACATGGAGAGAAAAAATAGATGTATGTATATTTTTCTTATATACCACATTGAATAAAATCAGTGGTATTTACTACAAGATTATTAATGAATGTATCTGTATAACCATTACAGAATTGGTGACTACTACCCTTGACAAAGGCTCGACTGAGAGCCGAAACGCGTTGGAAAAAACGCAGGAGAAACTCTCTGACAAGACAGAGATCTATCCTAAACAGTCACAAAATAAACACCTGTCACACTTCTTTCACCCGGGTCTAAAATCCTTCACGATTTATTATGTATTTTGTATATACACCACTTAATACAAGACAATAAATACTTGTCTTATTTTACTATTCTGTATTGATACGATTATTATCACATGCCTTAAAAGTCCCCACCCACAAAACTTGGCTTGAGGTACCAACCCAAAAACATAACTTACATTGGGACGACGGCAAAACCTATACTCCTGATAGGCTGATAGAGATCAAAAAAAATTTCTAAGTAAACCAGGTGTGGCAGAGGGGCTGAGGTTGTTTGTGGAGCTGGGGTGCAGAACAGGGAACCCCAATTCACAAGCATCTCCTTCAGGGGTAGTGCTATATAAGGGAAGACTCTGATCGACACTCCTGGATGTAAGAGGTAACTCTTGAAAAAAATATTTGATTTCAACTCACAAATATTTTTAAAATCCACAATGTGGCCCTGATACTGAAAAGGTTGGAGACCCCTGCATTAGACTATGGAGTAAACTTACATTGTTTTTGCATGAAAACCTTAAGCAGTCAGGTAGACTGTTGGGCTTCATTGTGATTGTGACTGCAGTGCAGCTTTTACCAGAATAAAATGTGCACAGTGTGCCTTTAGTACATTAAACTGTGTATGCAGCGTTACTGAAACTAGAAGCGAATTTACTGCTAAATAATATAGCTGAAGCAGCATACAGAATCTGCCATTCATGTCCACATCTTCAGACAACACAGAGTGTTAAATTTATGTTGCTTCTACTTTTCACAGAATTAGTCACATAAACCTTTTTTTTTTTTTTGCTGAATCGGTCACAAGAATAGGAAGTATTTTCTTTACCAAGAAGCCTAAATGATGTAACATGTAGAAAAAGTTACTTCTGATATTAGCGTACTGTATGTATCATACTGATGGAATTCAAGTAGTGTTTAAATGTGGTCGTTCATTTAACAGAAGGGAGGATTTGAAACATAGGTCATAGAGTTGGTTTTAAGGGGAAAGTATATCATATTTTTAGTGAGTGAATATATTTCAAAGTGATTTTTTTATGTGGCTTTCACATATTTGCAAACTTATTTCTTCAATAGTATTAAAGACAGAGATGTGTTCTAATACTGCCTGCAGGCCTCATTGATGATCCCTCAGGCTGGATGTTCACTCACTCTGGGCTGTCTGGGCGACTCCAGTATGCAAAGCAGGATAAAGTCAACTGGGCTGGTATGGCTGGCTGCTGTCCTCCGGGGGGGGGGTATGGCTAGCTGCTGCTTTCCCCCAGGTGGGTATGGCTGGCGGCTGCTGCTGTCCCCCAGGCGGGTATGGTTGGCGGCTGCTGCTGTCCCCAGGCGGGTATGGCTGGCGGCTGCTGCTGTCCCCCAGGTGGGTATGGCTTATGGCTGCTGCTGTCCCCCAGGCGGGTATTGCTGGCGGCTTCTACTGTTCACCAGACGGTTATGGGTGGCAGCTGCTGCTCACCCCCCCTGGGTATGGCTGGCGGTTGCTGTCCCCCAGGTGGGTATGGCTGATGGATGCTGTTGTCTCCCCCAGGAGGATATGGCTGGTGGCTGCTGCTGTCCCCCAGGCAGGTATAGCTGGCAGCTGCTGTTGTCTCACAGTCGGATATGGCTGGCGGCTGCTGCTGTCTCCCAGGTGGCTATGGCTGGCTGCTGCTGTCCCCCAGGCAGATATGGCTGGCCGCTGCTGCTGTCCCCCAGGTGGGTATGGCTAGCGGCTGCTTCTGTCCCCCAGGTGGGTATAGCTGGCTGCTGCTGTCCCCCAGGCAGATATGGCTGCCCACTGCTGCTGTCCCCCAGGCGGGTATGGCTAGCGGCTGCTGCTGTCCCCTAGGTGGGTATGGCTGGCGGCTGCTGCTGTGCTGTCCCCCAGGTGGGTATGGCTGGTGGCTGCTGCTGTCCCTCAGGCGGTCATGGCTGGCGGCTGCTGTCCCCCAGGTGGCTATGGCTTGCTGCTGCTGTCCCCCAGGTGGATATGGCTGCCAGCTGCTGCTGTCTCTTATGCAGGTATAGCTGGCGGCTGCTGTTGTCCCCCAGGTGGCTTTGGTTGGCTGCTGCTGTCCCCCAGGTGGCTATGGCTGGCTGCTGCTGTCCCTCAGGCGGGTATGGCTAGTGGTTGCTGCTGTCCCCTAGGTGGGTATGGCTGGTGGCTGTTGCTGTCCCCCAGGTGGCTATGGCTGGCTGCTGCTGTCCCCCAGGCGGATATGGCTAGTGGCTGCTGCTGTCCCCCAGGTGGGTATGGCTGGTGGCTGTTGCTGTCCCCCAGGTGGGTATGGCTGGCGGCTGCTGCTGTCCTCCAGGAGGGTATGGTTGGTGGCTGCTGCTGTCCCCCGGGCGGTCATGGCTGGCAGCTGCTGCTGTCCACCAGGCAGGTATGGCTGGTGGCTGCTGCTGTCCCCAGGTGGATATGGCTGGCGGCTACTACTGTTCCCCAGGTGGGTATGGCTGGAGGCTGCTGCTGTCCCCCAGGTGGGTATGGCTGGCGGCTGCTACTGTCCCCAAGGTGGGTATGGCTGGTGGTTGCTGCTGTCCCCTATAGGAGAACACCACTGGACCTAAACATTTTTTTAAAAATACACAAAAATGTTTTTGCAAAAGTGGTTACCTATACCTCCAGCTAACATAATAATTGTGGAGCATTCTCGCTCACATCAATTTACATCACGGCCAACTTTACAAGAATATAAATATATATAAAATAATCTTTTAAAATATACATCAAAATCACAGGATTGGACACACCTCCTAACCAATTATTAATCAAAACAATATTAATAAAAAGTTTATATAAAATATACAATGAAGATATATAGAAATATTTGAATTGGATAAGGATACAATTATTTATCACTAATAAATAAGTTGAGGTCAAAGTCCACATTGAGGCCTCTAGGTGAAAGAACCTTGGCCTCAAAACTCCAAAAGATTCTATTCTGCTCAGTTGTCTTAAATAATCCCCCCAATGTGTCTCCACTTTTTCTATCCCTAGAATTGAAGTGAATTCGGATTCTTATTGTGAACATCTCTAAAATGCTTAGACACATTGTGTGCGACAGCCCCCTTCTTAACATTTTTTATATGTTCTGCCACCCTAATGTTCAGGGTCATAGATACATTTTTGTTCGGGGGGGTTCAGCAGTAGGTACTAAGTAAAAGTCTTTTAAAAAAAAAAAAAAAATTGCACCAAATAAAAAAAAGCTGGAAAAAGGAAAACACAATGTGTTGCTCATAGTAAGCGATCTTAACCACTTAAGCCCCGGAAGATTTTACCCCCTTCCTGACCATAGGGTATTTTGCGATTCGGCACTGCGTGACTTTAACGGACAATTGCGCGGTCGTGCGACGCTGTACCTAAACGAATTTGGCGTCCTTTTTTTCCCACAAACAGAGCTTTCTTTTGGCGGTATTTGATCACCTGTGCGATTTTTTGATCACGCGCTATAAACCAAAAAAGAGCGTAAATTTTGCAAAAATAGCAATATTTTTCCCTTTTTTTTATATGAAATTCCCCCAAAAATAAATGTAAAAATCAAAATTTTTTTATATTTTCGGCCAATTTGTTTTATGCTACCTATGTTTGGTAAAAAAAATCGCAAAAAGCGTATTTTGATTGGTTTGCGCAAAAGTTATTGCGTTTACTAACAAAGGGAAAGATTTTTGTCATTTTTGTTGTTTTTTTTTTAACGCGTAATGGCGGCGATCTGCGATTTTTTTTTGCGGTACTGCGACAATGCGGCGGACAGATCGGACCCTTGACTGACATTTTTGACACTTTTGGGGTTACCAGTGACATTTCTACAGTAATCAGTGCTATATATATGCACTGTTACTGTAAAAATACACTGGTAGTGAAGGGGTTAACTTTATTTGAGAGGGAGGGGCTGTGTGTGTCCCTAGGGGCGTGCTTCTAACTGTGATTGGCTGGGGCTTCAACTGTATGCAGAGTGATCAATGGATCTACATAGTAGATCCATGTGATCATCTCTCATACAGAGAGGAGAATGACAGGCAGCTTGTTTACACAAGCTGCCTGACTTTCTCCCTCTCCCCCGCCGATCGCAGAGTGGCCGGCGGCGATCGGGTCCGCCGGTCACACGCGCGGGGGGGTCCGTGACCACGCGCGGGGGGGTCCGTGACCACGCGGGAGCGCGCCTCCGGCGGCGCGCGCTCGCTCCCTAAACCCTCACAGGCGAGCGACGTAGACCTACGTCACTTTGCCTGTGAGGGGCTGACCGCCCACGTAGATAGTCGTGCGGCGGTCGGCAAGTGGTTAATTCTATTTTCTCAGGTCCTCTTGAAAATTGAGCCTGATTTCAGTTTTTCCTTCTTCCAGTTCTTATGAACATTGTCCAGTTTGGTTGGCTATTGTCTAGCCTAAAGCTGGGTACTGGCTGAAGGAAAAAACTGACAGATAACTGTACTAAAACTCGCTGTGTTAGTACAGCGATCTCCCCAGCTGTGCTATTGTGTCCCCTCCCCCTCACCAGAACACAGTGTACAGTGCCCTCAGGCATTGGACTGCCCACAGGGTGGTGCGCTGTAATAGCCAATCTTACTAGGCTGGTGAAAAGGGCACCATCTTGTGGAAGGAAGCACTCACTGATTTTTTTGTTAACCTGGCATACCAGACAAGAGAAGCGGCACTGTGCATTGTTCATACATACAGAACATACCTCACAACTTTCGAGCTTCCGAGAATGAGGGACATTACAGGGAGGAAGTGACTTGCTGCACGCTATGCGCATTGCAGCAAAAAAGGTTGTGGCAAAACATTAGAGTGGAAGGGTCTAAGAGACATGGTTAAACAAAACCTGGGCTTCCTTGTACCTATAAAATACATTGAGTCCGGGGCCTCCATAATTGCTGTTGTGTTTGCCTGTTAGGCCCTGACTTTTCACATGTAGCCATTTGGGATCTTTACTGGGCAGATACAAAGGGCACCATCTTGTGGAAGGAAGCAGCAAAGCACACACTGTTTTTTTGTTAAACAGGCATACAGGACAAGAGAAGTGGTACTTTGCAGACACCGCAGAGTCCATACATACAGAAAAAAGAGAAGATACTTAGAATGCGGTGCACCCAGGAGACACAAAAGTATCACAACAGCAATTGAAGACGCAGCCCAGCCTTAGTCGATGTAATTAAGGCCCTGTTCACATGTAGTGATTTGGGATCACGTGCTGTCAGCATCCCTGTGATTCTGCCTGCAATTCCAAATCACACTGCAATGCTGGCAAAATGCAGCACGTGTGTTTTGGTTCCTTTCATTTTTAGTGGCACCAAAACATGGTGTGGTTTTTGGATCCTTGTGTGATAAATCGCTCAACAATCACAGTAAAGCCACACCACATTTTGGTGTCACTAAAATGAATAGAACACAAACACACATGCTGTGTCTTACCAGCATTGCCGTGCGATTTGGATTGGAATCTGGGTGTGGCAGCAGGCTGAATCACAGGGATATTCTGCCCACAATCCCAAATTGCTACATGTGAACAGTCAGGGCCTAACAGGCTAACACAACAGCAATTATAGAAGACTCAGCACCCAGTAGCTCAATTAACAAACTTTGCCAGCAGTTCCCACAATCTCAGATACCTAGTTATAGTATGAATCAATGACAAGAAGAAACTCTGCACTGCAGTTTTAGCCTGAGTAGCACACAAGGGAAAGAGACACACACACACACACATATCAAATCCAAAATTTGAAACTGCACTTGGAAAACATCATTATTAAATCCACAACTAATTGGTGATATAAGCAGCGACTCTGCTCTGCTGTGAGATAATTAACACAGAATACATTCAAATATGTAACAAAACAGCCGCGCAAAAATAAAGTGATAATAAAAATAATGCGATAATAATAATAATAATGTATGCGATGCATACTAGCACATTGTGCCATTAACTTTCAGGGAGAAGATTTTTTGTGATTTACTGCCACTTTATCTAAGACAAGTAGGCCTAGCATCGCATGGAAAGGGTCAACAACTTCCTCAGCAGGACTACAATGTAGCAGGCTAGCAGCATACATTTAAATAGGGATTAATAACCTTCAGGGCAGCATTCAAATGTAGTAGCACCGCACTCCATACAGCTAAGGGTAAATCTCAGAATGTTTCCATTGTTATGTGAATGTGCAAATATCACATACATGGGGATAGATAGCCTATTCATTTGTAGGTCTCCTTCCTTTTTTTCAGAGCCAATCTTTGTCATATAATAGATAACACAAGAGCAAAATAAATCTATCCTGCCCACTGTGCTTATATTCAGAATGGCAGGATTGGCTTTTGTAAGAGATTATCAACCTTACACCTATTTTACACTCTAATGTTGAGACTGAGGTATGCATTGCAAGCATGAAATAAGAGGAGGATAAGAAGAGATGTTATGAAAGAGTTTATAAAAGAACAGAAGAAAAAAACTGAACTCCAACTGTTCTAGCAGCCCTGATCTAGAACACAGCACACAGAGAGAGACAAACCTGGTGGTTGTTGGTGACCTGTCCTACTGGAGTTAAGGTTAAGGTCCAGACTCCAGCACAGCACAGCAGCACTTCAGAGAAAATTGAGATGATCCTTCCACGTGGTACTGGCAAGCAGGCAGGCTCAGCTGAGCTAACAGCACTCAGGCTCAGGCTTAGGCAGCTCCTTCCCCAAGCAACAGCCAAAGGCAGAAAGTGTCAGCTCGAAAAGAGGAGGAGCCAATCATATGTGTCAGTGGGTGGGATAGATGCTGCCGCTCCCTCCCGCTCTGCTCTCAGTGTTGCTGTCCTCCTGGAAACTTCTGTAACTGGCTGGATAAGTCAAGACATGTCTCTGGAGTCTCAGTCTGGACTAGAGAGGGGGTATGGAGGCAGAGCAGATAGTCAAGAGCACTGTCAGCCAGAGCTTCCCTCATCTCAAGCCAAGCCTACAGCCTGGGCGGCGCTTCAGGTGGTCAGGTGGAGTAACAGCAGGCAGCAGCATTAAAATAACAATGCATTAGTGCCTAGTGCGGCACTAAAAAAAATTCAATGTATATTGTACACTGATGCTCTGGGGGAGGGGGGTTCAACCCCCCCACCCCCTCTTATCTACGTCCCTGCTAATATTCAAACATCTTGACGTACGCCCTATATATTGGGGCCCGCATCCTCACTTCAACATATAAATTACCAAGAATTAAAAGCAATGTGGGACTTTATATGAGGTGTGACCAGCTAGAAAAATAAATATGAATGCATAGTAGAAAAAAACAGATAAGTAATAATGTAATCAATTGTTTATTAAAAGTCTAAAGACCAAGTATTGGTAAAACCAAAGTGCTCACTATAAAGATGTATCCCATGGTAATGGGAAAAACATGAATGATACACATATGGGTATAAATGATCTAGAGACACTGGTACAAAATAATACAATGTTGCCCTAATACATTCTGGTATATAGTAAAACATGTAATGAGGTCATGGTACAAAAAATATAATATACATAATGAACATTTGTAATTGATGAATTGCCGTATTAAACTCAACGCGTTTCGTGAACTCATATTCACTTCGTCAGGAGTAGGCAAAGTTCAAAGATCTAAAAAAGATATATATATAGGTGAGTAACAGTATATGTCCAATCAACAGATGAGCCTGAGAAGCCTATCAGAGGTGTAACTTACAATAAAGGTATCAATTTATGTTTTTGGGGGTAACCAGATTGTCCAGGGGTATGTCCAGCCTGGTGTGACGCTGGGCGCGAATCTTGCCCTGGATCAAGGCAGGTTAGCACTTATTTGTTTGTTTCACCCTTTACTCTCACTCATAACACATTTCTTTTCATGATTCCACACGGTGTCTGCCATTACCTGTATCTAGGCACTTATGCTTTTTTCTGTGCGATATATATCACACTGGTAGTCCACCTGTTGCACCCCTATTTCTTCTTTTTACCTATTTAGGTTGTTTCTTGATGCTTTCATGGCTCTCTGCCTCTTCACTGTGGCTCTATTTAATTGGTTATCTCCCTGGTTCACTTACCCTTGTGATGGATACTAGCATGGCTACAATCATCATTATATATTCCACCTTCTTTGGGTTCTGGTTCTCTTGGGGTCCTGACTAAATCTACTCCCATATAACTACTTGCATTTTGCCTTTAATACTTGCTTATGCAGTTCCCCATTTTTACAGATTTACTCCAATGGTGAGGATAGTTTATTGAGATCCCCTTTTTGAGAGCCGCCTTATATACCTTCTACCTTACATACCTGCTTGATGCACGCGGGCTTCGCTCCCTCAGCTCCCAAACTGGACATACCCCTGGACAATCTGGTTACCCCCAAAAACATAAATTGATACCTTTATTGTAAGTTACACCTCTGATAGGCTTCTCAGGCTCATCTGATGATTGGACATATACTGTTACTCACCTATATATATCTTTTTTAGATCTTTGAACTTTGCCTACTCCTGACGAAGTGAATATGAGTTCACGAAACGCGTTGAGTTTAATACGGCAATTCATCAATTACAAATGTTCATTATGTATATTATATTTTTTGTACCATGACCTCATTACATGTTTTACTATATACCAGAATGTATTAGGGCAACATTGTATTATTTTGTACCAGTGTCTCTAGATCATTTATACCCATATGTGTATCATTCATGTTTTTCCCATTACCATGGGATACATCTTTATAGTGAGCACTTTGGTTTTACCAATACTTGGTCTTTAGACTTTTAATAAACAACTGATTACATTATTACTTATCTGTTTTTTTCTACAATGCATTCATATTTATTTTTCTTAAAAGTCCCACATTGCTTTTAATTCTTGATAATTAATATAGGGATGGAGACTCTTTTGGTCTTGAGTCTCATACAAAGTCCCACAATTCCCTTCTCCATGTACAACATATAAATTACACCAGTAGTGGAACAAATAATCAGATCCTTGATCTGATACCTTCTTTCTGTGCTGGTGGATATAAATTCCTTTTTCTTTTTGATGTTACTTTTAGCATGATGGCAAGCCAAACATCTACCACAGGCATTGAACCTGGTGATGAAACTGAATAATGAACTCTTCTTTTGAATAGGGGGGGTCAATATCTCCTGAGGCCAATATCTTTTTGAGTGGGGGCTTTTTTGTACATACACCTCGGTTTAGTTGATAACGCAGGCCCCCAATACTGTATATTTCCTTAAAATGTTCCAGTGTTTATTGATCATTTTTTCAACCTGTCTGAACTGGACATTATAATCCAATACCAGTTTATATTCAAAATTCTTTACCTCCAGCTGTTTAACATCCTGTAGCAGTAGTCTCTTATCCATTTCTAACACCTTCCTTTTCTCATTCATAATGGTTTCTGCTTCATACCCTTTTTTCTATAAATCTATTTACTAAGACTTCCGATTGTTGTATATAGTCACACTCCTTAGAGAAATTTCTCTGCACTTTAAAGCGGAGTTCCACCCAGGATTTGTTTTTTTTTTTTTTAATACCCCCGGGACAGTCAGGGCTAGTGCATTCCACAATGGCTAGCCTCTGATCTGTCCCGGGTTGCACTTACCTGCAAGACGAAATACTTACCTTGCAAACGTCTTGTCCAGCGCTGCCATCTCAGATGTGGGCAGCTTGAAGCCAGCGCGTCCTCTTCGGCGTCTTCTTCCGCCTTCTGTGGTCCCACTATGCTCTGCGCCGGCCCCGACGTCACTTCCGGGTCGCGCGCGTCACCCCTCCACAGCTTCTGGGCATGCCCAGAAGCTGTTTAGTAGGGGATGACGCGCGCGACCCGGAACTGACGTCGGGGCCGGTGCAGGCGCAATGATTCCTGGGAGCTATGACGTTCAGCTCCCAGGAATCATTGCAGAGCCAGGAAGTGACGACGGGCCGCGGCCGAGGAAGGAGGAAGAAGGAAGTAAGGTAAGTATATTTTCTTCGCTACGAGGTAAGTAAAAAAAAAAAAAATATGCGATTATCCATTTATTTTTCAGGTGACCCGGAGCGAGAAGATGGAGGTAAGTATAAAAATAGGGTGGAACTCCACTTTAATGAACTGCCCTTTGGGGATATTACAGAGCCATGTTCCATGATGGCATGTGTCCAATGGCAGATAGAAAATCCTATCTGTTGGTTTAAAAAAATTCCTAGTAGAGCTGCACGATTCATGCTAAACTCAGAATCACATTATTATTTTGCTTAGAAATAAAGATCACAATTCTCTCACGATTCTCAGCGTAACATCATCTTTTACATTATACAAAAAAATTGGGCTGACTTTACTGTTAAGTTTTTTTTTAATTCATTAAAGTGTATTTTTTCCCCCAAAAAACTGCATTTGTAAGACTTCTGCGCAAATACAGTGTGACATAAAAGATTGCAACAATCGCCATTTTATTCTCTAGGGTTTCTGCTAAAAAAAAAAAAATATATATATATATATATATAATGTTTGGGAGTTCTAAGTAATTTTCTAGCAACAAATACTGCTTTTAACTTGTAAGCAACAAGTGTCAGAAAAAAGGCCTGGTCTTTAAGAGGTTAAACTGCTCTCCCTTACAGACGGAAGTTTATTCCTTTGATCTAAAACAACAGAAAGATAAATTGTAAAGCATTTGGTTTATAGCTATCTCCTTTTTAAATCGTGATGGGGGGGGGGGGGGGGGGTGAATCGAGACTTGGCTCATTTTGGATTTCATGAGAGCTACACATTCCAAAAAAAGTTGGGACAGGTAGCAATAAGAGGCCGGAAAAGTTAAATGTACATATACAGTGTGGATTGAAAGTTTGTGCACCCCAGGTAAAAATTTGTATTAATGTGCATAAAGAAGCCAAGGGAAGATGGAAAAATCTCCAAAAGGCATCAAGTTACAGATTAGACATTCTTATAATATGTCAACAAAAGTTTAATTTTATTTCCATCACTGACACTTTCAAAATGACAGAAAATAAAAAAATGGCGTCTGCAAAAGTTTGGGCACCCTGCAGAATTTATAGCATGCACTGCCCCCTTTGCAAGGCTGAGACCTGCCAGTGTCATGGATTGTTCTTAATCTTCATCTGGGAAGACCAGGTGATGTCAATCTCAAAGGTTTTAAATGCCCAGACTCATCTGACCTTGCCCCAACAATCAGCACCATGGGATCTTCTAAGCAGTTGTCTAGAAAACTGAAACTAAAAATAGTTGACGCTCACAAAGCTAGAGAAGGCTATAAGAAGATAGCAAAGTGTTTTCAGATGTCAATATCCTCTGTTCGGAATGTAATTAAGAAATGGCAGTCATCAGGAACAGTGGAAGTTAAAGCAAGATCTGGAAGACCAAAAAAATATCAGACAGAACAGCTCGCAGGATTGTGAGAAAAACAATTCAAAACCCACGTTTGACTGCACAATCTCTCCAGAAAGATCTGGCAGACACTGGAGTTGTGGTACACTATTCCACTATAAAGAGATACTTGTACAAATATGGTCTTCATGGAAGAGTCACCAGAAGAAAACCTCTTCTACGTCCTCACCACAAAAATCAGCGTTTGAACTTTGCAAATGAACATATAGACAAGCCTGATGCATTTTGGAAACAAGTTCTGTGGACCGATGAGGCTAAAATTGAACTTTTTGGCTGGAATGAGCAAAGGTACGTTTGGAGAAGAAGGGGCACAGAATTTAATGAAAAGAACCTCTGTCCAACTGTTAAGCATGGGGGTGGATCAATCATGCTTTGGGATTGTATTGCAGCCAGTGGCACAGGGAACATCTCACGAGTAGAAGGAAAAATGGATTCAATAAAATTTCAGCAAATTTTGGATGGTAACTTGATGCCATCTGTGAAAAAGCTGAAGTTAAAGAGAGGATGGCTTCTACAAATGGATAATGATCCTAAACACACCTCGAAATCCACCAGGGGTTTACATCAAGAGGCGTAAACTGAAGGTTTTGCCATGGCCTTCACAATCTCCTGACCTCAACATAATTGAAAATCTATGGCTAGACCTTAAAAGAGCAGTACGTGACAGACAGCCCAGAAATCACAAAGAACTGGAAGACTTTTGTAAGGAAGAATGGGCAAAGATACCTCAAACAAGAATTGAAAGACTCTTGGCTGGCTACAAAAAGCATTTACAAGCTGTGATACTTGCCAAAGGGGGCAGTACAAGATATTAACTCTGCAGGGTGCCCAAACTTTTGCAGACATCATTTTTTTTGTTTTCTGTTATTTTGAAAGTGTAAATGATGGAAATAAAATCTAACTTTTGTTGACATATTATAAGAATGTCTAATCTGTAATTTGGTGCCTTTTGAAGATGTTTCCATCTTTCCTTGGCTTCTTTATGCACATTAATACAAATTTTTACCTGGGGTGCCCAAACTTTCGATCCCCACTGTAAGGAACAGCTGGAGGACCAATTTGAAACTTATTCGGTCAATTGGCAACATGATTGGGTATAAAAAGAGCCTCTCAGAGGGGCAGTGTCTCTCAGAAGTCAAGATGGGCAGAGGATCACCAATCAGCGAAAAATAGTGGAGCAATATCAGAAAGGAGTTTCTCAGAGAAAATTTGCAAACTTATCATCATCTACAGTGCATAATATCATCCAAAGATTCAGAGAATCTGGAACAATCTCTGTGTGTAAGGGTCGAGTCCGGAAAACCGTACTGGATGGCGGTGATCTTCGGGCCCTTAGACGGCACTGCATCACATACAGGAATGCTACTGTAATGGAAATCACAACATGGGCTTAGGAATACTCCCAGAAAACATTGTCGGTGAACACAATCCACCGTGCCATTTGCCGTTGCCAGCTAAAACTCTATAGGCCAAAAAAGAAGCCATATCTAAAAATGATCCAGAAGCGCAGGTGTTTTCTCTGGGCCAAGGCTCATTTAAAATGGACTGTGGCAAAGTGGAAAACTGTTCTGTGGTCAGACGAATCAAAATTTGAAGTGCTTTTTGGAAAACTGGGACGCCATGTCATCCGGACTAAAGAGG
Organism: Pelophylax lessonae; assembly: GCF_965119305.1. Taxonomy (NCBI): domain Eukaryota; kingdom Metazoa; phylum Chordata; class Amphibia; order Anura; family Ranidae; genus Pelophylax; species Pelophylax lessonae. The sequence continues at coordinate 261,484,824 of NC_138768.1, read as the reverse complement.
ACAAGGACAACCCAAGTTGTTCTCAGCGCTCAGTTCAGAAGCCTGCATCTCTGATGGTATGGGGTTGCATGAGTGCGTGTGGCATGGGCAGCTTACACATCTGGAAAGGCACCATCAATGCTGGAAGGTATATCCAAGTTCTAGAACAACATGTGATCCCATCCAGACGTCGTCTCTTTCAGGTAAGACCTTGCATTTTCCAACATGACAATGCAAGACCACATACTGCATCAATTACAACATCATGGCTGCATAGAAGAAGGATCCGGGTACTGAAATGGCCAGCCTGCAGTCCAGATCTTTCACCTATAGAAAGATTTAGCGCATCATAAAGAGGAAGATGCAACAAAGAAGACCTAAGACAGTTGAGAAACTAAAAACCTGTATTAGACAAGAATGGGACAACATTCCTATTTCTAAACTTGGGCAACTTGTCTCCTCAGTCCCCATACGTTTGCAGACTGTTATAAAAAGAAGAGGGGATGCCACACAGTGGTAAACATGACCTTGTCCCAACTTTTTTGAGATGTGTTGATGCCATAAAATTTAAAATCAATTTATTTTTCCCTTAAAATTATAAATTTTCTCAGTTTGACATTTGATATGTCATCTATGTTGTATTCTGAATAAAATATTGAAATGTGAAACTTCCACATCATTGCATTCTGTTTTTATTCACAATTTGTACAGTGTCCCAACTTTTTTGGAATCAGGTTTGTAAAAAGTCAGCTTAATTTCCAGTATGTAAAACACAACCATTTGTTCACTACCAATGGTCCAGGTTAGTTTAATATTTTTTTAATTCTTATTCATTTTTTCCATGAACCTATCAAAAGACAATTTATCCCCCATCCAGATGATCACCAGGTCATCTATATATCTTTTATAACATAAGTGATCAGCTGGTCGCTCACTAAGAACTTCATCCTCCCCGCAAGCCATGAAGAAGTTCACCACACTATCCCTATACCAAAAATAATTGTGGGTAAGCCAGAATTTCAAGCATTTCAAAAGATACTTTTTGTGCCTCAGTCAAGTCTGAGCCTTGTAAGGCCCACTTCACTGACTTCAGGGCTTCGTCATGTCCGATTATGGTTTATAATGAGCCCACATCTGCCGTGGCCAGAATACATGTTTCTAACCCTTCCAGTGCTTCAAGACATTGAAGGATATGCTTAGTACCTTTAATATAAGCCTCCGTCTGGACCACCAAGGGTTGCAAAAATAATCAATATATTGACCCAATCTACAGCAGACCTACTCAATACTATTGATAATTGATCTGCCCAGGGGTCTGGCTAAATCTTTATGAATCTTAGGCAAAAAATACATTTAGGGGGTCCTACAAGCCACAGGATTAAGACATGGTGCTTCCTTCTTAGTTAATATATCTCTCCTTACACCTTTCCTAATTAATTTCTCTAACTCCCAAAGGCGGGTATGGTTGGTGGCTACTGCTGTCCCCTAGGTGGGTATGGTTGGCGACTGCTGCTTTTCCCCAGGCGAGTGTGGCTGGCCACTGCTGCTATCCCACAGACAGGTATGGCTAGCAGCTGTTGCTGTCCCCTAGGCGGATATGGCTGGCTGCTGCTGTCCTCTAGGCGGGTACGGCTGGCTTCTGCTGTCCTACAGGCGGGTATGGCTGCCTGCTTGCTGCTGTCCTCCCAGGGGGTATAGCTGGTGGCTGCTGCTGTCCTCCAAGGGGGGTATGGCTGGCGGCTACTGCTTTCTCCAGGCAGTTATGGTTGGTGGCTGCTGCTGTCACCCAGGCAGGTATGGCTGGCTGCTGCTGTCCCCCCGGTGGGTGTGGTTGGCGGCTGCTGCTGTCCCCCAGGCAGGTATGGCTGACTGCTGCTGCTGTCCCCCAGGCGGGTTTGGCTGGCTGCTGCTGTCCCCCAGGTGGGTATGAATGGCAGCTGTTGCTGTCCCCCAGGTGGGTATGACTGGCAGCTGTTGAGGTCCCCCAGGCCGGTATGGCTGGCAGCTGCTGCTGTCCCCCAGGTGGGTATGGCTGGCTGCTGCTGTCCCCTAGGCAGGTATGGCTGGAGGCTGCTGCTGTCCCCCAGACGGGTATGGCTGGCAGCTGTTGCTGTCCACTAGGTGGGTATAGCTGGTGGCTGATGCTGCTGTCCTCCAGGCGGATATGGCTGGCTGCTGCTGTCCCCAGGTGGGTATGGCTGATGGCTGCTGCTGTCCCCCAGGCGGGTATGGCTGGCAGCTGCTGCTGCCCCCCAGGTGGGCATGGCTGGCAGCTGCTGTCCGCAAGGTGGGTATGGCTGATGGCTGCTGCTGTCCCCCTGGCAGGTATGGCTGGCTGCTGCTGTCCCCCAGGTGAGTATGGCAGCTGCTGTTGTCCCCAAAGCATGTATGCCTTGCTACTTACATAGTTACATAGTTTGTGAGGTTGAAAAAAGAGTCCATCCAGTTCAACCTATGATGTGCGTGTGTGTTTGCTGTTAACCTTACATTGTATACCCCTGTATGTTGTGGTCCTTAAGGTGCCCATCTAATAGTTTTTTTAAACTATCGATGCTCCCTGCTGATACCACTGCTTGTGGAAGAGAATTCCACATCCTTACTGCTCTTACAGTGAAGAACCCCTACGTATTTTAAGGTTAAACCGCCTTTCCTCTAGTTTTAGTGAGTGGCCACATGTCTTATTGTATTCCCTTTCTCTGAATAGTTTGTTCCTTATGCTAGGGTCGCCAGTACAGTATTTGTACATTGATATCATATCCCCCCTCAATCGTCTCTTCTCCAGAGAGAATAAGTTCAGTGCTTGTAGTCTTTCCTCATAGCTGCTGTCCCCCAGGCGGTTATGGCTGGTGGCTGCTGCTGTCCCCTAGGTGGGTATGGCTGGTGGCTGTGCCCTTCCTTAGGCGGGTATCACTGACTGCTGCTGTCCCTGGTATCGCTGGCTCCTGCTGTCTTAGGTGGACTACATTTGGTATCACTCCACCTGTGACAGGAGCTGGCGCTATACCATAAGCATCAGTTCTGCTCTCTACTGCAGCCGCATGCTCCCTCTAGAGCCAGTTCCATTCATCACACTGATGCTCTTGGACGGTGGTTCGGGAACCTGCGGTCTGGGCTTGCCAACCTGCCATCTCAGAGCAGGAGGTTGTGGGCCACATGTGTTGGGCACCCCTGGCTTAGTGAAACAACATAAGAAACATGCATAGATGCAGTTGCATTGCCAATATACTGTAACTGCTTGGAGGCATTACACATTGTAAAAATGATCAGTAATGTACAACTACTGTGTAGCACTGAAAAGCAAGAAGCTGAATCTGTGTTTGTATTCAGCAAATATGGTTGTTTCCCAGTACTCTGGTTTCCTCCCACACTCTATATAACGGGTGGGTTTAATGGCTCCTGTCCAAATTGGCCCTAGCATGTGTATGTACAAATGTGAGATGGGGACCTTAGACTGTAAACTCCTAGAGGGCAGAGACTGATGTGAATGTACAATATATCAATATATCAATATATCAATATATATCAATATATATATATATATATATATATATATATATATAAAATATATATGTAATTAGGTAAGTTAGAGTTAGTTGTGCTTTTGATAGGTAAATTTAGCTGCCACACTGTAGTCAGTGTGTTTCCATAAAGAGTATCTGTCACCTGCCCATGCTATCACATGGGAGGTTGTTAGACCCATTGTGATAGCAATTAGGTTAAAAAAATGAAAAGTGTAAAGGGGAAATAAAAAACAATTATATAAAGCAAATAAAAATAATTGAAAAATTATTTAAAGCACCCCAACTACCCCTGTACACACTCCATATAAAAAGAAAAGAGTAAGGCCAGCTTGTGTATGTAGACATCAATTGTGCCACGCTTGTGAGATATCATTGCAAATGTCAGAGTGAGAGCAATAATTGTATTGCCATAATTAATGGTTAACGCTAAAATGATAATCTGTAAAGGCTTTTAAAGCTTATGAAGAATTATGTATACCATCGTTTTTTTTTTTGCAATCCCACGTGTGTGTGTACGATTTTAAGACTGTATAGGAAAAAGATAGATGGTTGGAATCGGCGCTACCTGATATATATAATGTTCCAAGATCTTATAAAATAGTGGTATACCCAGACCGCAAATCAACAATCAATATATAAAGAAAATGTGCGGAATAAAGTGCAAGTGCAAATATGCAAAATGGCAGAGATGATATCTGGGTTAGATATACCTTATAAAGTGCTAAAGGTGCTGTAAAGGATATCACAAGGTGCAGATAAATAGTTTATTGTGAAGTGCAAGAAATTGATACTCTATAAATAGTGCACCAAGGTCTCAATGACCTGACTGGTAAAAGAATATAAAACAGTGACAAAGAAATATATAGTGGAGTAAAAATAAGGGGACAAACCCCTATACAGACAACTGTGCTTAAATAAATGTCCGTGATGGGTGAAAAAATAATAAAGTTGAGTATGGTGGAACACAGGTGCCTGTACCTGAAGTGTCCACTAGATGTCACACTCACCCTTAGAACACATAGAAATGTAACCAAAATGGGTAGATAGATTTCCAGAAGGGGGTATTGGGTCCGGACTGTGACTCCTGAGCAAGGTTCCTGAAAATCCTCACAGATAAGCGGGTTTCATCTAGGTGCTCAAACACAAAGACATCCCCATGGTGTAGCATATACTGTCAACATTATATAGCAAATCGCAGTAACTCACGGTTCAAATTCAGGCTGATCGATTCAGAATGTAAAATGCAGCGCCAGGATGCTTCCGCGTTCCAACAACGGCAAACTGCAAACCGGAAGTGACGTTGACGATAAGTACCGCCCAGGTACAGATATCATCTCTGCCATTTTGCACATCTGCACTTGCACTTTATTCCGCACATTTTCTATATATATTGATTGTTGATTTGCGGTCTGGGTATACCACTATTTTATAAGATCTTGGAACATTATATATATCAGGTAGCGCCGATTCCAACTGTCTATCTTTTTCCTATACAAATTTGGCTCCTAATCTTTAGAGGTTGGTTGGTGGCAGCTTCTACACCTGCAAATTTCTTTCACTATTCCATAGCGCTGGTCAAGTGGCCCATTGAACCTTCGAATCAGCTTACCATCTATGCCCACCTGGTTTTGGACTTGCAGCTGTATACAGTGTCTGGCCACTACATTAATCCAGCCCTGAGTGAGGCCTTTTTACCAGTTTTTACCACTTTTCAGAGTGGCCCGGGGGGCAATTGCCACCCTGCCCCCCTTGCCAGTCCTCCCCTGCCCTTACCCATTGTTAATTTTAAGACTGTTTGGTATCTATTTACTCAACACAACTCAAGCTTCTATATTTTACCAAAATATTGGTGTAATGTTTGTTTGTTTTTTTCCTGAAAATATACTTTTGGGGGGTTTACAGTAACTTCTAGCAAAAAAATGTAGACTTTGACATGTGTGCAAAAAAATATCCAGGTAGGCAAGTGGTTAAAGCGGAGGTCCGGCCTCAAATACCTTTTTTAACAAAAAATACCCCTATAATACTAATCCATCGCCCTTTACAGAACCGCTATTTTCATACTTACAAGGTGTACAGTATTGGATTTTAGTCAAAATCTTACTTTTAAAAACGCTGTCTGGGCGCGGCCATCTTAGATGTGGGCATCTGAAGCCACAGTGTAATCTGCTGTGTCCTCCTTCCTAATTCCAGGGAGTGTTCTGGGAGTTCTTCCTGATTCCAGCCTCCTGGGAGTGATGACAAACAGCTCCCAGGATGCAATGCAAAGGCGGAAGTGATGTCGGTGGCCGTGGCTACAGAGGGGGGAGAAGGAGGAAGTACAATCAAAAATGCCCTGAAAATAAGGTAAGGGACCCCCGAAAAAATTGAAAATGCCCAATTGTTGATCAGCATAGCGAGCACTCCAAGAATCCCTAAAGATGCAAAATAGGCCGGAACTCCACTTTAAGCAGCTTTTATTGAAAGGAGCATCTGAGATATCTTTATATGTTTGTATAGGCATTTGTATTGATTGATTTGCTAGATCATCAAAGCTCTGTATAGTCTGAAATACAAAGCCTTGCACTTGCTGCAAAAGGGGTGCTGGTAGGAAGCACTGTGCTCTGTAGTCCAAGACTCAGGATTTACTCCTCAAACTGACAATATATATAAGTTTGCCATATTTAAACAGATTTTGACAAACATTTATAGTAAGGTTGGCACATTTTCAAAATAAATTCTGGGGGCACCTTATATGGTTTCTAATAATCATGCCCACAACCCCCACCCTCATTTGCAGCCACACCCACAAAGTCACACCCTCATTTTTAACATGCCCTGAGAGAATTTGTCACAAAATTTTGTAACAAGAAGACTAAATATCTTGGGCACCACGAAAAGGGAAATAATGCGCCTAAATGCAGTAACAGTTGGCGGGACTAAAGGGGTATGGTAAATAAAACCTGAGCCTCTGCTGGCCTGCCATGGGTCAAAAGAGTGTAAAACAGAGTGCAAGGGTCAGGTCTAAGTAACACACAGAGCGCAGGCATCAGGAGTAAGTAAGGCACAGAGTGTGAGGTCAGGAATTCGATTAAACAACACACAAAGTTCATAAGAATTAAGTAATACAGAGAGATCAGGGATCAGTAGTAAGTAATGCACAGATTTCAGGGGTCAGGATTAGGTAAATCACAGAGCTCAGGGGTCAGGATTAAGTACCGTACAAAAATCAGGGTCAGGATTAAATAACGCAGATAGTTCAGGGGTCAGAATTAAGCAACACATGGAGTTCTGGGGTCAGGATTAACCTCTTAACGACTGCCCACCGCAGGTCGGCTCTGTCCCGCGAAACGACATAATTGTACGTTGCTTCACAGGACCGCTAGCGTGGGGGGGGGGGGGTCGCAAGCACCCATTCGCCACAGGGAAGTTGATCAGTGGGTCCGGCGGCCACAATTGCTGCCGGGCACCCACGATCGCTCCTCGTGGAGACAGAATGGCGGTCTGCTGTTGTAAACACAGCAGACCGCTGTTCTGTCAGTTATGAACACAGGGATCCTATGTTCCTCCTATTTAGGATCACCGATCTCTGTGTTCATGCAGCAAGCCCATCCCCCCCCCAAAGTTAGAAAGCACCCCCTAGGGACACATTTAACCCTTTGATTGCCCCTGCTGTTAACCCCTTCCCTGCCAGTGTCATTAGTGCAGTAACAGTGCATATTTTTAGTACTGATTACTGTAGTGATGGCACTGGTCCCCCCAAACGTGTAAATAATGACAGTTAAGTGTCCGATCTGTCTGCTGCAACGTCGCAGTCCCACAAAAAATCACTGATCGCTGACATTACTAGTAAAAAAATAAAAATAAAAATGACATCTTTCCCCTAGTTTGTAGACGTGATAACTTTTGCGCAAACCAATCAATATACACTTATTGGGATTTTTTTTTACCAAAAATCTGTGGCAGTATACAAATTGGCCTAAAATGATGAAAAATGTGATTTTTACATTTTTTTAATTGGGAATGTTAGTAAAAAATATATATATTTTTTCAGAATTGTTGCTCTTTTTTTGTTTTTAGCGCAAAATAAAAATTGCACAGGTGATCAAATACCACCAAAAGAAAGCTCTATTTGTGGGGGAAAAAAAGGACATCAATTTTATTTGGGTACAGCATTGCACGACTTCTCAATTGTCAGAGTAACGCAGTGCCATATCGCAAAAAATGGCCTGGTCATTAAGGGGGTAAATCCTACCGGTCCAGAACTGGTTAAGTAATGCAAATGGTTCAGGGGTCAGGTCAAGACCAAGTGACTCACAGATTGCTACTGGTGTCCCCCTTATCCGAACATCCAACTTCTCCCTTCTGTTTCCAGGTCATCCTCAGCTTGGAAGCTGGATAGCATAGTGTAAATATTGCAGTATGCAGGCTCCAACCTAAGTCATAATGCTCAAGCATGATTTCAAAATGGCACAGCTGGAGTCACCTGCGTGTGCTTGGATTGTCGCTCTGGTGGTGCCATTTTGGACTGATGCTCTCACAGCGTGACTTGAGTTGGAGCGTGTGCACTGCAATGTTTACGTTGCTCGGCTCACAAGGATACACTTTCCAGGGACAGACCCCTCACACAGGGACTGTCCCTGGGAAACAGGAATGAATGGTAACTTTAACACATAGACATATCTGTGTGATAAAGATATTAAAGAGGAATTAAACCCTCCTCTGCAAGTTGTACCTATAGGTAAGCCTATATTAAGGCTTACCTATAGGTACTGCAAATATCTCCTAAACATGCACCGTTTAGGAGATATTTACTTTGAATGCAGCCAGTGACATCACTGGCGCATGCGCTCTTAAGGAACGGCCGCTCGTGCCTTTCCTTCAGAGGCCAGTGCCGTGAACATCGGCTCCCGTGCGCATGTGCGAGAGTGACATCACCACAGCTCCAGCCAATCAGATGGCCGGATGCCGCAAACCCGGAAGAAGGGCGACCGAACATGTCTCCCGTGAGAGAGGTAAGCGGTCGCAACTGCGGGGGCTTCGTTCTAAGGTAAGTATTTCATAATGAGCTAGTATGTGATGCACACTAGCTCATTATGTGTTTGTCTTTCAGGTGTTTGTTTTTTTTTTTAAACATTTTCTGAGGTTTACAACCTCTTTAAGGCCTCATGTACACTGCTACTTGTAAACGGACGTTTAGGAGCAGTTTGATGTTTTTTTTCAGAAGCCCCTGAACCCTCCTCTATGTTATCTTATCTGTCCATGTACACTGAGTCGTTTACAGTCATTTAGAGGCAGTTGAGTTCAGTGTCGTTTTTTGGAAAGCAATTATTTGCATGCAGGATGTTCAGAACGTGTGTTTACTGGCGTTTCAAATGCCAAACGCGGCTAAATGCGGCTACCCACGTTTAGCGCTTGTGTTTTTACTGTTTAAAGTGGGAATGATTTTTTTACCTCTAAAAATGGATCTAAGCGCAAACGCCGCTAAACGCGGCATGCAAACGCGACACAACGGACGTTTTAAACGTCGTTTACATAGCTGTTAAGTTCCAGCATTCAAATGAGGTTTGCAAACGTCCAGTGTACACGTAGACTAAAGAGGAAGTAAACTTCCATTGATTATTTAAACCTATAGGTAAGCCTATAATAAGGCTTACCATAGGTACTGTGAATATTTCTAAACGTGCAATGTTTAGGAGATATTTACTGAATATGCAGTCAGTCACGTCCGCGCCATTTCTTCAGAGCCCTGCCCTGAGCCCGGCGGCTCCCGTGCACACGGACGCTAGTGACATCATGCGGCTCATGCCAGTCACACAGCCCGAAAGGAAGACGGGTGAAGATGGATGCGGCCTCCAGCGGTGACAACGAGGACTTTGTTTGCAGGTATGTTTCACATAATGTGCTAGTATGCAATGCATACTAGCATATTATGCCTTTACTTTGTAGGTCAAAAAAAAAAAAAAACATCGGTTTACTTCCTCTTTAAGTACTCCTGCAGAAAGTAAATTACAGGAGACAATATAAATACGGTATGTACTGGGGCAATCAGTGATCAAATACATTTTATGTCATACAGCTTGCAATGCCCCCCTCCTCCCTTATTTCTTTCTGTTCCATTCCCTGCAGTAGTGAAGAGAATTAGCCAGTGTTGGAAGCATGTGACTTTGTGAGCTGGCTGTTGGCAATTAGCCACTTAGGCACCCAGTGCTGTTACACTGGGGTGGGAAAACAGTCTTCACGCTGCAGCACAAGGCTCCTCATTCCCAGCTGTGAACTGCACATTAAGGAAAAAGCAAGTATTGGGCTATTAAATCAATCCGGTTGCTTTGTTGGATAATTATAACTGATGTACGACATGCTCCTTATTGTTGCTAAAAATGGTTACTGGCATGCCTTTTTATATGTATAATACTTTTATCAGATAGGAAATCCAGTGTGCAGTACCTCCAGCAATAAAGAGAGGTTTTGAATCAGTCTCTTTAGAATGCATCAGCTCACCTATAGTGATCACCTATACAGAGAGAAAAGCACGGGTTGTCTTTGCTGACCTTCTTCTAAGTGTAGTGCTAACCCCTTTTGGAGTCACTAAGTATTTTTGGTCCCCTGTTTACTCTGAGCACAGCCCCTGCTGACACCACCGTATAACTTTGACCCCCCTGGCTGTGAAACCCCAAATAATGATGCAGTTTAATCACTTGCCACCCAGGCCACTTCTGACACTTCTCTCCTACATGTAAAAATCATCATTTTTTTTTTTTGCTAGAAAATTACTCAGAACCCCCAAACATTCTATATGTTTTTTAACGGAGGCCCTAAGGAATAAAATGGTGGTCGTTGCGACTTTTAATGTCGCACGATATTTGCGCAGCAATTTTTCAAACTCACTTTTTATTTTATTTTTATTTTATTTACTTTATTTTCTATTCAAATTCATTCCATTTGAATTTCGGAAGATTATTATATATTCTATTTTTTTTCTACGTTATTCTATTCTGTTCTTTTGTTTTTCTATTCTGTTCTCTTCTTTTCTATTCTATTCTGTTCTAATCTTTTTTATTCACATTTATTCTATTCGAAATTGTAATTTCTCAAGATGGTTACACTACTAAAACTTAATTTTGAATTTCAAATAGAATGAATTTGAATAGAAAAGATTAGAATAGAATAGAATAGAATAGAAAATGATAGAATAGAAACGAATACAAAAGAATAGAAAAGAAAAGCAATAGAATGAATATAACGGTTATGCCCCATGCACATCTGTCACGGTGTACCACCAGTGCCCCATGCACATCTGTCACGGTGTACCACCAGTGCCCCATGCACATCTGTCACAGTGCACCACCAGTGCCCCATGCACATCTGTCACAGTGCACCACAATAGACCCATGCACATCAGTCACAGTGCACCACAATGGCCCCATGCACATCAGTCACAGTGCACCACAATAGCCCCATGCACATCAGTCACAGTGCACCACAATAGCCCCATGCACATCATTCACAGTGCACCACAATAGCCCCATGCACATCAGTCACAGTGCACCACAATAGCCCCATGCACGTCAGTCACAGCGCACCACAATAGCCCCATGCACGTCAGTCACAGTGCACCACAATAGCCCCATGCACATCTGTCACGGTGCACCATCAGTGCCCCATGCACATCTGTCACAGTGCACCACCAGTGCCCCATTCACATCTGTCAGTGTACCAGTGCCCCATCAATATCTATCACAGGGTACCACAGTGCTCAGAGCAATAATATGTTTCAATAACATTTGGCAAAAGCCATGAATGTCTTATACCCCGTTATTATATACAGCACTAGTAACCAACACTAGGAGGAAGAACAAAAGAGAGGAAAAGGGAGGAAAGGAAATCTTCAGAAATTCAAATTCTGAATAGAATTAATTTGAATAGGAAAGATTAGAACAGAAAATAATAGAAAATAATAGAATAGAAAAACAATTAATATAGAATAGAATAAAATAGAATATAACCGTTATATTCTTTCTATTTTATTCTATTCTATTGATTTTCTATTCTATTCTTTTCTATTCTCTTATTTTCTGTTCTGTTCTATTCTTTTCTATTCTAATTAGGGTTGAGCGGACACCTAGATGTCCGTGTTCGACGGGTTCGGCCGAACTTTAAAAAAAAAGTCCGGGTCCGTGTCCCGGACTTTTACCGAACTTTTCCCGGACACCGAACCCCATTGAAGTCAATGTAGAAGTCATGGAAAGGGCTAGAGTGCTGCAAATGGCAGCAAAACGTAGTTAAGAGCATGGCAAGTGCTCTGCAAACAAATGTGGATAGGGAAATAACTTAAAACAACAAAAAAAAACAGAAAAATAAAACAATGTTCTTCATCTCTGAAGGACGAGGCCCATAAGGAGTAGGAGGGAGGTTGAGGTGGTGGTGGATGTGGCGGTGTCATAGGCGTGCGCACAGGGTGTGCCTGGTGTACCTGGGCACACCCTAATCACCTAGGGCACATAGCATTATCGCTCTGTTTGCCAGTGAGGAGATGGGAAAGATCTCCCTCGCACCTGCTCTGCTCTATTTCTCTTTGCCAGCAGGGAGAGTAATGTATCGGGGCCATGTACATGTAGGCAAACACATGCATGTGTATTTCAACTTTGGGGTGCACACCCTAATGCAATAGGCTGCGCACACCTATGGGCGGTGTAGGTGGAAGCGGCGGTGGAGGAGGACCAGGGCCGGATTAAGAGCATCATGGTCTTGGTGCTGAGGATTTTGAAGGGCCTTAAGGGCCGTGCCTTGGCATGCACCCAGAGGAGGAAGGGTGCAGCCATGCATGCCTAATTCAACATGGGATGCTGTCTCTGAAGCCCATAAACACATCCATGCATCGGCAACTGTCCCTCCTTGTCCGGCCTTCATGCTGTGTGGGGAGGTTCTGAGGGTGCTGCCTGGGGAAGCGAGCATAGAAGCCAGACTTCTGTGTTTACAAGTGACAGAAGAGCGGTCACAGTGAATATGGCCAACCCGGGGCCTATATAAAAGGTAGGGGCCTGCATGGAGCTGCAGCTCCAATAGCCCCTACGTTAATCTGGCCCTGAGGAGGAGGATGAGGTAGCCAACACTGCTTCTTTTCACAAATTTTAAATGAGGGTACACCCCAAAAGAGTGAGAAAGAGCAAAAATGGAACAATGGCTGTTTAAGGTCGGTATCCATTGCTATTCTGCACAAGGTACGGAAAAGTCCCGTGGGATCCATGCCTGGTTCATTTTAATGAACGTGAGCTTGTCCACATTGTCTCTGGACAGGCGGCTGCGCTTGTCTGTTATAACACCCCCAGCCGTGCTAAATACCCGTTCAGATAATACACTGGCTGCAGGGCACGCCAGCACCTCCAAGGCGTAAAGGGCAAGCTCAGGCCATGTGCCCAATTTGGAGACCCAGAAGTTGAAGGGGGCAGACCCCTCATTCACTACATGTAGGCGTGTGCACACATACTGCTCCACCATGTTGGTAAAATGCTGCCTCCTGCTAAGACGTTCCATCTGAGCTGCTGGTGCTGCTGTTTGTTGTGGCGTGCTGACAAAGCTTTTCCACATTTCGGCCATGCTAACCCTGCCTTCTGAAGTGCTGGCGGTGCCCTGGTTGAGTTGGCGACCTCCTCCTCCTCCTCTGCCTTGTGCTTCCACTGTGGCCCCGCTGTCAGATGGGAATGCCAGCAGCATCGCGTCTACCAGCGTGCGCTTGTACTCGCGCATCTTGCGATCGCGCTCCAGTGAGTGAATTAAGGACGGTACGTTGTCCTTGTAACGGGGATCCAGCAGCGTGGCCACCCAGTAATCAGCACAAGTTAGAATGTGGGCAACTCGGCGGTCGTTGTGGAGACACTGCAGCATGTAATCGCTCATGTGTGCCAGGCTGCCCAGAGGCAAAGAAAGGCTGTCCTCTGTGGGAGGTGTATCGTCCGTGTCCTCTGTATCCCCCCAGCCACGCACCAGTGATGGCCATGAGCTGGCCTGGGTGCCACCCTGCTGTGAACATGGTTCCATCTCCTCCTCCAGCTCCTCCTCCTCCTCATCCTCCTCATCCTCCAGAACTGTGCCCCTGCTGGACAATTGTGTCCCTGGCGTTTGTGTGTGCAGGAACCCACCCTCGGAGCCCCTTGCGAATGACTGCCCTGAAAGCCTTTGAAATGTTACCTCTTCATCCTCCTCCTCCTCCTCCTCATCCTGTGCCACATCCTCTTCCATCATCGCCCGAATTGTTTTTTCAAGGAGGCATAGAAGTGGGATAGTTAAGCTGAGAACGGCGTCATTGCCACTGGCCATGTTGGTGGAGTACTCAAAACAGCGCAACAAGGCACACAGGTCTCGCATGGAGGCCCAGTTATTGGTGGTGAAGTGGTGCTGTTCCGCAGAGCGACTCACGCGTGCGTGCTGCAGCTGAAACTCCACTATGGCCTGCTGCTGCTCGCACAGTCTTTCCAGCATGTGCAAGGTGGAGTTCCACCTTGTGGGCACGTCACATATGAGGCGGTGAGCGGGAAGGCCGAAGTTACGCTGCAGCGCTGCCAGGCGAGCAGCAGCAGGGTGAGAACGCCGAAAGTGCGCACAAACGGCCCGCACTTTCTGCAGCAGCTCTGACATATCGGGGTAGTTTTTAAGGAACCTCTGCACCACCAAATTCAGCACATGCGCCAGGCAAGGGATGTGCGTCAAACCGGCTAGGCCCAGAGCTGCTATGAGATTTCTCCCGTTATCGCACACCACCAGGCCGGGCTTGAGGCTCGCTGGCAGCAACCACTCATTTGTTTGCTGTTCCATGCTCCTCCACAACTCCTGCGCGGTGTGTGGTTTGTCCCCCAAACAGGCAAGTTGTAAAACTGCCTGCTGTCGTTTACCCCTGGCCGTGCTGAAGTTGGTGGTGAAGGTGTTACGCTGTCCGGATGAGGAGGCGGTAGAGGATGAGGAAGCGGAGTAGGAGGAGTTAGGAACAGGAGGCAAACTGAAGCGCCCTGCAATCCTCGGTGGTGGAAGGACATGCGCCAAATTGCTATCCGCCTCAGGCCCATCCGCCACTGCATTTACCCAGTGTGCCGTTAGGGAGATATAACGCCCCTGACCGTGCTTACTGGTTCACGTATCGGTAGTTAGGTGGACCTTGGCACAGATGGCGTTGCGCAGTGCACACCTGATTTTTTCCCCCACTTGGTTGTGTAGGGAAGGGATGGCTTGCCTGGAAAAGTAGTGGCGGCTGGGCACGACGTACTGTGGGACAGCCACCGACGTAAGGTTTTTAAAACTGTGCGTCTCCACCAGACGGAATGACAGCATTTCAAAGGCCAATAATTTTGAAATGCTGGCATTCAGGGCCAGGGATCGCGGGTGGGTAGGGGGGTACTTCCTCTTCCTCTCAAGTGTTTGGGAGATGGAAATCTGAACGCTTCCACGGGACATTGTGGAGATGGTTGTTGGTGACCCAGGTGGTGGTGTTGCTGACAGATCGCCTGTTTGCGGGGTGGCAGGTGCCGGTATCACTACAGATGTGGCTGGAGCGGCCGAGACTGCAGCAGAAGAGGAAGCAGGATGAGCCAGAGACGTTTCTTGGTTTTGAAGGTGTGTAGCTCGTGCTTTGCACTTAGATGCCTGATCATGCAGGTTGTGCTCAGGTTGAGAAGGTTTATGCCTCGCTTCAAGCTCTGATTGCACAGGGTGCAAACCACTCGTGTCCTGTCATCAGCACATTTTCTAAAGAACTTCCACGCTAGAGAACTCCTTTGAGCTGACTTTGGTGCGCTCGTTCCCTTGCTGCGTTGGGCAGTAGCGGGCGTAGTGTCTAGGGCACGGCCGCTCCGCTTCTGCACCCTGCTCCCTCTTCTGCTGTGCTGGTGGCTCTGTGCGACCACCGCCTTTTCCTCCAAACTACTCAGGTCACCTGCATGACGTTCATTCCATGTGGGGTCGAGGACCTCATCGTCCTCCACATCATCTTCCACCCAGTCTTCACCCCTGCCCTCCTTGTCGGTCTCCACAATGCTGAACGCCGCAGCAGTTGGCACCTGCGTTTCGTCATCATCGGAGACGTGCTGCGATGATCCTTGCATGTACTCATCTTGAGAAATAAGTGGTTGGGCATCGCTGCACTCAATCTCTTCCACTTCTGGGGCAGGGCTAGGTGGATGGCCCTGGGAAACCCTGCTGACAGAGTCATCAAAAAGAAGAAGAGACTGCTGTATGGCTTGGGGCTCAGACTGCTTGCCTGATTTGCAAGGGGGTGAGGTGAAAGACAGTTGGACATCGGCTGCAGGTGCCAACTGTGACCTTTCTGCAGTAGACTGGGTGGGAGACAATGTGAAGGAACTGGAGGCACTGTCAGCAGCAAACCAATCTACTATCGCCTCCACTTGTTCTGGCCTCATCACTTCTAGGGGCGTATGATGCCCTACCAAATACTGATGCAGGTTCTGTCGCCTACTCACACTTGAGGAAGGTGTTTCACTTGTGCGTGTAGCTGGCACAGATCGACCACGTCCTCTCCTTGCAACAGGAGCTCTAGCAGCAGCACCACCACGACCCAGGCCACGGCCCCTATTTGACGCTCTCCTCATATTTCTGAAATTTAAGATCTTGCCCTAGAAAGGTCTTTATTGAATAGCGGAACAAAAGAACAACAGTATCGCACGGGTGTATCTCACAGTCAAATATGCAAACTATGCCGCAATTTAATGTTTTTTACACCAAAAGGGTGTGTATTGAATAGCGGAATAGGATAAAAAACTGTGTATCTCACACGTACAAACACAGACTAGGCCCGATTAAATTTTTTCCTACCCTAAAGGGAGGATGAGGAAGAGGAGTATGGAACAGGCAGCACCCTCAAATCTTCAGAAGTATGAGATGAACCCCAAAAACTTGGAAAGGTGGATCTCACACGTACCGACACAGACTATTCCGCAATTTAATTGAGCCCCAAAGGTTTTTATTGAATAGCGGAATAGGAAATATGATCAAAAAAAAGTGTATGTTTTTCACACGTACAGAAGCACACTAGGCCCCAATTACTATTGTTTGTACACCTAAAAGGATGGATGAGGAAGAGGAGGAGGAGGAGTATAGAACAGGCAGCACCCTCAAAGCTTCAGAAGTATGAGATGAACCCCAAAAACTTGGAAAGGTGGATCTCACACGTACCGACACAGACTATTCCGCAATTTAATTGAGCCCCAAAGGTTTTTATTGAATAGCGGAATAGGAAATATGATAAAAAAAAAGTGTATGTTTTTCACACGTACAGAAGCACACTAGGCCCCAATTACTATTGTTTGTACACCTAAAAGGATGGATGAGGAAGAGGAGGAGGAGGAGTATAGAACAGGCAGCACCCTCAAAGCTTCAGAAGTATGAGATGAACCCCAAAAACTTGGAAAGGTGGATCTCACACGTACCGACACAGACTATTCCGCAATTTAATTAAGCCCCAAAGGTTTTTATTGAATAGCGGAATAGGAAATATGATCAAAAAAAAGTGTATGTTTTTCACACGTACAGAAGCACACTAGGCCCCAATTACTATTGTTTGTACACCTAAAAGGATGGATGAGGAAGAGGAGGAGGAGGAGTATAGAACAGGCAGCACCCTCAAAGCTTCAGAAGTATGAGATGAACCCCAAAAACTTGGAAAGGTGGATCTCACACGTACCGACACAGACTATTCCGCAATTTAATTAAGCCCCAAAGGTTTTTATAGAATAGCGGAATAGGAAATATGATCAAAAAAAAGTGTATGTTTTTCACACGTACAGAAGCACACTAGGCCCCAATTACTATTGTTTGTACACCTAAAAGGATGGATGAGGAAGAGGAGGAGGAGGAGTATAGAACAGGCAGCACCCTCAAAGCTTCAGAAGTATGAGATGAACCCCAAAAACTTGGAAAGGTGGATCTCACACGTACCGACACAGACTATTCCGCAATTTAATTAAGCCCCAAAGGTTTTTATAGAATAGCGGAATAGGAAATATGATCAAAAAAAAGTGTATGTTTTTCACACGTACAGAAGCACACTAGGCCCCAATTACTATTGTTTGTACACCTAAAAGGATGGATGAGGAAGAGGAGGAGGAGGAGTATAGAACAGGCAGCACCCTCAAAGCTTCAGAAGTATGAGATGAACCCCAAAAACTTGGAAAGGTGGATCTCACACGTACCGACACAGACTATTCCGCAATTTAATTGAGCCCCAAAGGTTTTTATAGAATAGCGGAATAGGAAATATGATCAAAAAAAAGTGTATGTTTTTCACACGTACAGAAGCACACTAGGCCCCAATTACTATTGTTTGTACACCTAAAAGGATGGATGAGGAGGAGGAGGAGGAGGAGTATAGAACAGGCAGCACCCTCAAAGCTTCAGAAGTATGAGATTGTATTCACTGTACCCCACAAAGATTGTGTTCACTGTACCCCACAAAGATTGTGTTCACTGTACCCCACAAAGGTTTTGTTCACTGCACCCCACAAAGATTGTGTTCACTGCACTCCAAAAGGATTGTCTTCACTGCACCCCACAAAGATTGTGTTCACTGTACCCCACAAAGGTTTTGTTCACTGCACCCCACAAAGATTGTGTTCACTGTACCCCACAAAGGTTTTGTTCACTGCACCCCACAAAGATTGTGTTCACTGTACCCCCCAAAGATTGTCTTCACTGCACCCCACAAGGATTGTCTTCACTGCACCCCACAAGGATTGTCTTCACTGCACCCCACAAGGATTGTCTTCACTGCACCCCACAAAGATTGTGTTCACTGTACCCCACAAAGATTTTTTTCACTGCACTCCAAAAGGATTGTCTTCACTGCACCCCACAAAGATTGTGTTCACTGTACCCCACAAAGGTTTTGTTCACTGCACCCCACAAAGATTGTGTTCACTGTACCCCACAAAGGTTTTGTTCTCTGCACCCCACAAAAATTGTGTTCACTGTACCCCCCAAAGATTTTGTTCACTGCACCCCACAAGGATTGTCTTCACTGCACCCCACAAGGATTGTCTTCACTGCACCCCACAAGGGTTGTCTTCACTGCACCTCACAAAGATTGTGTTCACTGTACCCCACAAAGGTTGTGTTCACTGCACCCCACAAAGGTTTTGTTCACTGCACCCCACAAAGATTGTGTTCACTGCACCCCACAAAGGTTTTGTTCACTGCACCCCACAAAGATTGTGTTCACTGCACCCCACAAAGGTTTTGTTCACTGCACCCCACAAAGATTGTGTTCACTGTACCCCACAAAGGTTTTGTTCACTGCACCCCACAAAGATTGTGTTCACTGTACCCCACAAAGGTTGTGTTCACTGCACCCCACAAAGGTTTTGTTCACTGCACCCCACAAAGATTGTGTTCACTGCACCCCACAAAGATTGTGTTCACTGTACCCCACAAAGGTTTTGTTCACTGCACCCCACAAAGATTGTGTTCACTGCACCCCACAAAGATTGTGTTCACTGTACCCCACAAAGATTGTGTTCACTGCACTCCAAAAGGATTGTGTTCACTGCACCCCACAAAGATTGTGTTCACTGTACCCCACAAAGATTTTGTTCACTGCAACCCACAAAGATTGTGTTCACTGTACCCCACAAAGATTTTGTTCACTGCACTCCAAAAGGATTGTCTTCACTGCACCCCACAAAGATTGTGTTCACTGCACCCCACAAAGATTGTGTTCACTGTACCCCACAAAGGTTTTGTTCACTGCACCCCACAAAGATTGTGTTCACTGTACCCCACAAAGGTTTTGTTCACTGCACCCCACAAAGATTGTGTTCACTGTACCCCACAAAGATTGTGTTCACTGTACCCCACAAAGGTTTTGTTCACTGCACCCCACAAAGATTGTGTTCACTGCACCCCACAAAGGTTTTGTTCACTGCACCCCACAAAGGTTTTGTTCACTGTACCCCACAAAGGTTTTGTTCACTGCACCCCACAAAGATTGTGTTCACTGTACCCCACAAAGGTTTTGTTCACTGCACCCCACAAAGATTGTGTTCACTGTACCCCCCAAAGATTTTGTTCACTGCACCCCACAAGGATTGTCTTCACTGCACCCCACAAGGATTGTCATCACTGCACCCCACAAGGATTGTCTTCACTGCACCCCACAAAGATTGTGTTCACTGTACCCCACAAAGATTTTGTTCACTGCACTCCAAAAGGATTGTCTTCACTGCACCCCACAAAGATTGTCTTCACTGTACCCCATAAAGGTTTTGTTCACTGCACCCCACAAAGATTGTGTTCACTGTACCCCACAAAGGTTTTGTTCACTGCACCCCACAAAGATTGTGTTCACTGTACCCCCCAAAGATTTTGTTCACTGCACCCCACAAGGATTGTCTTCACTGCACCCCACAAGGATTGTCTTCACTGCACCCCACAAGGATTGTCTTCACTGCACCCCACAAGGATTGTCTTCACTGCACCCCACAAGGATTGTCTTCACTGCACCCCACAAAGATTGTGTTCACTGTACCCCACAAAGATTTTTTTCACTGCACTCCAAAAGGATTGTCTTCACTGCACCCCACAAAGATTGTGTTCACTGTACCCCACAAAGGTTTTGTTCACTGCACCCCACAAAGATTGTGTTCACTGTACCCCACAAAGGTTTTGTTCACTGCACCCCACAAAAATTGTGTTCACTGTACCCCCCAAAGATTTTGTTCACTGCACCCCACAAGGATTGTCTTCACTGCACCCCACAAGGATTGTCTTCACTGCACCCCACAAGGATTGTCTTCACTGCACCCCACAAGCATTTTCTTCACTGCACCTCACAAAGATTGTGTTCACTGTACCCCACAAAGGTTGTGTTCACTGCACCCCACAAAGGTTTTGTTCACTGCACCCCACAAAGATTGTGTTCACTGCACCCCACAAAGGTTTTGTTCACTGCACCCCACAAAGATTGTGTTCACTGTACCCCACAAAGATTGTGTTCACTGTACCCCACAAAGGTTTTGTTCACTGCACCCCACAAAGATTGTGTTCACTGTACCCCACAAAGGTTGTGTTCACTGCACCCCACAAAGGTTTTGTTCACTGCACCCCACAAAGATTGTGTTCACTGTACCCCACAAAGGTTTTGTTCACTGCACCCCACAAAGATTGTGTTCACTGTACCCCACAAAGATTGTGTTCACTGCACTCCAAAAGGATTGTGTTCACTGCACCCCACAAAGATTGTGTTCACTGCACCCCACAAAGATTGTGTTCACTGTACCCCACAAAGATTTTGTTCACTGCAACCCACAAAGATTGTGTTCACTGTACACCACAAAGATTTTGTTCACTGCACTCCAAAAGGATTGTCTTCACTGCACCCCACAAAGATTGTATTCACTGTACCCCACAAAGGTTTTGTTCACTGCACCCCACAAAGATTGTGTTCACTGTACCCCACAAAGGTTTTGTTCACTGCACCCCACAAAGATTGTGTTCACTGTACCCCACAAAGATTGTGTTCACTGTACCCCACAAAGGTTTTGTTCACTGCACCCCACAAAGATTGTGTTCACTGTACCCCACAAAGGTTGTGTTCACTGCACCCCACAAAGGTTGTGTTCACTGCACCCCACAAAGGTTTTGTTCACTGTACCCCACAAAGGTTTTGTTCACTGCACCCCACAAAGATTGTGTTCACTGTACCCCACAAAGGTTTTGTTCACTGCACCCCACAAAGATTGTGTTCACTGTACCCCCCAAAGATTTTGTTCACTGCACCCCACAAGGATTGTCTTCACTGCACCCCACAAGGATTGTCTTCACTGCACCCCACAAGGATTGTCTTCACTGCACCCCACAAAGATTGTGTTCACTGTACCCCACAAAGATTTTGTTCACTGCACCCCACAAAGATTGTGTTCACTGTACCCCACAAAGATTTTGTTCACTGCACTCCAAAAGGATTGTCTTCACTGCACCCCACAAAGATTGTCTTCACTGTACCCCATAAAGGTTTTGTTCACTGCACCCCACAAAGATTGTGTTCACTGTACCCCACAAAGGTTTTGTTCACTGCACCCCACAAAGATTGTGTTCACTGTACCCCACAAAAATTGTGTTCACTGTACCCCACAAAGATTTTGTTCACTGCACCCCACAAAGATTTTGTTCACTGCACCCCACAAAGATTGTGTTCACTGTACCCCACAAAGATTGTGTTCACTGCACTCCAAAAGGATTGTCTTCACTGCACCCCACAAAGATTGTGTTCACTGTACCCCACAAAGGTTTTGTTCACTGCACCCCACAAAGATTGTGTTCACTGTACCCCACAAAGGTTTTGTTCACTGCACCCCACAAAGATTGTGTTCACTGTACCCCCCAAAGATTTTGTTCACTGCACCCCACAAGGATTGTCTTCACTGCACCCCACAAGGATTGTCTTCACTGCACCCCACAAAGATTGTGTTCACTGCACCCCACAAAGATTGTGTTCACTGCACCCCACAAAGGTTTTGTTCACTGCACCCCACAAAGATTGTGTTCACTGTACCCCCCCCCCCAAAGATTTTGTTCACTGCACCCCACAAGGATTGTCTTCTCTGCACCCCACAAAGATTGTGTTCACTGCACCCCACAAGGATTGTCTTCACTGCACCCCACAAGGATTGTCTTCACTGCACCCCACAAAGATTGTGTTCACTGTACCCCCACAAAGGTTTTGTTCACTGCACCCCACAGAGATTTTGTTCACTGCACTCCAAAAGGATTGTGTTCACTGCACCCCAAAAAGATTGTGTTCACTGCAGCCCACACACAGAAAAATGGATGTGGATCACTGACACCTGCCTATCTCCTATCCCACACCACACAGCAATATCGATTGTAGTTTGTAGAACACAGTTTCCCTAAAATTCAGCAGACTCTGTCCCTAACAGGATTGAGAAGAGATCGTAGATCAGGAGAACTAAGTGCAGACCCCACCCCACACAGCAATATCGATTGTAGTTTGTAGAACACTCTGACCCTAAAATTCAGCAGCAGCCTCTCCCTAACAGGATTGAGAAGAGATCGTAGATCAGGATTGAGTGCAGACCCCACCCCCCACACAGCAATATCGATTGTAGTTTGCAGAAGACACTGACCCTATAATTCAGCAGACTCTATCCCTAAAATGCCTACAACTCGCCCTGCCTAAACACTCCGACCTGTCCCTCAATTCTATCCGGACACAAATGGTTTTTTCCTGCCTATCTTTCCCTAATCAGCAGCCAGCACGTTGATGTGTGCTCTGTCCCTGATCTAAGCAGCATAATGACGCCGCTGCGGCTGCCTCGAACTTATAAAGACTTGGTCACATGCTTCAGACGGCCAATCACAGCTACTGAGACATTTGCAGGCATGGCTGGGATGGCTTAAGGCACACCAGTTAAACGATTGTTGATTGGCTGTTGAAAGCCCGCCATGAAAAGAGCGCCAAAGCATGCAAAACCCGGAAATAAAACGACCGAACACGGATTTTTACCCGAATATACAGTAAAGTGTCCGTGTTCGTGTTCGGGTAACAAAAATCCAATTATTCGGTACGAACACGAATAATACAGTCCGTGTTCGCTCAACACTAATTCTAATCTTTTCTTTTCAAATTTGAATTCAATCTATCATTGTTTACATCAAAAAATTTACTCCAATAACATCAATAAAAGATATGTTCACTTCTACACTTCTAAGGCTCCGTTCACATCTAGGCGTTTTGGGGCGTTTTTGGGGAGTTTTTCTGCTCTAGGATCAGCTCTCAAAACGCCCAACAAGACAAATCCTATTCATTTCAATGGCCCCTGTTCACATCTGAGCGTTTTGACGCTGTATACAAAACGCCCAACACTCAAAAAAGTACATGAGCTTCTTTTTGGGCAGATTACAGGCGTTTTCCATTGGTATCTATTCGATCAAAAAACGCCTGCACAAAAAACGCCTGTAAATCGCGGTAAAAATCGCGGTAAAAAACGCGCGAAAACACTACGCTCAGGTGTGAATGTAGCCTAAAATTACTACAAGACATGTACTTGCTTGTTATGTGTTTATGTGACTCTCAGTCAGTGAACTCCTTAGTGACTTATTTAACATAGCAATTATAAGAAATAGGCGGAGATTCAACTGTGCCCCAGGCCCCCAAAAAGAAAGTCTTGCATACTAGTGAGTTCACGCCCAATGAGATATGTGTAATTTAACACTGTGCTAGCATTAATCTGAAGGTTTAAGGAAGGTGTTGTATCACACATTCACTGGGGTCTATACTGCCAGAAGAGCACGCGACTGCTTGGGTGAGTAATGAAACAATTATCATTTTTGTAATGTTTTTATTTGTATTATGTATTGCATGTATTTGAATAGCACTAACAATGTATACAGCAAGTTACAACCATTCATATCATTTCCTGTCTTTACAGTCTTAGGTCCCTATATCACATACAAACACACATACTAGGGCCAGCTTGGACAGAAGTCAATTACCATACCAGCATATCTTTAAAACCCACACAAGCACAAGGAGAACATGCTTTACCCAATCCAACATTTACCTTTATAGCCAATGTAGAATAACTTAAGCTCCTGTTTGTAAGAGGTAATCTATCTACAGTATTTAAAAAAGTACCCACGCTGCAGAAAAACATGGAACAGCCATGGTTGTTGTATTTTGCGTGTCTATGATGCTAGCTGTCATTTCCAGAAGCTGACTGATTAATATTACAGCTGCAGTGCTGTACATTTACCTTACTTGGCCTCATTTATGATTTGTCTTACATAACAACTGTTCTGTGCTGCCCACAGCCACCAATCAGGTTCAATCTTGCCCTGCAAAATGAGAGGGAATGGAAATTTGGGGAGAACGTAGAACCTTTCTCACCTAAAACAAATAATATATTTGATTTTCAGAGTTTAAATGGTTTATCGGGACTGAGGTTTATTTGGCATTTGCACAAAGAACACTGAGGTTGCTAAAGAAATAAAGGTTAATGTCCATATTGGGAATCGGAAGCAGCAAAAGATCTACATGACACTCTACTGTATGGAGGAAACTGAGGGACTGATGAATTAATCGTGCAGATATTGTCGGGATTGGACATATTTTGACTCATCTGCATTTACATAGAGTTAACGATATATTTTGCTTGTCATATAGCAATATTTTCTAAAGAATAATCTAGATTAGGCATAACAAATTGTTTTTATATGGGCCGCATGCGTTCCTCCCACTTCTTCTCTGTGGCCCTCAATTTAAGGACAGAAAATATAAATTTTAGACTCCAGTTAGTTACACAATTATTTAATTTTGTAGCTAAATATTTCAGGAAATTGGTTATGACCTATTTGTATGTGATTAAATATTTTAAATGCAATTTTGACTATAATGTTAAATTCCAGATTTATAAAATTGGTGCACTCAGAATCTGGTGCAGCTGTGCATGATAACCAATCCGCTTCCAACTTCAGTTTGTTCGATTTAAGCTTTGACAATAAAACCTGGAAGCTGATTGGTTGCTATGCAGAGCTGCACCAGATGTTGCACTCTTCACTTTTAATAAATAACCTCTATAGTTTTTCTAAAATCAAGAAGGTACAGCCCACAACAGTGAAAAGATTGAAGAGTAATGCCTCGTACACACGCAACGATTGTTGGCCGTGAATTTTCGGCCAACGTCCGATCGGCTGATTGTCGGCTTGTTAGTATGATGCTTCCGACAACCGACTGCGACTTTTCGGCCGAAAAAAATCTGGTGTGCATGCTATAAAATTTTTGTTGGCCGTCAACAGAACGGCCGATTTTCAGTCAGTCAGTACAGATTTCGGCAGACAAAAATCAGATGAGCAAGACTGGGCATGTTCAGAGAAGAAAAAACACACGGAAAGTAAACCAGAACATGACATCACTTCTGCAGTTGGTTGTTGTTGGCCGAAAAAATTTGTGCAGTCTAGAGCACATTTCAACCAACACAACAACACTGGACAAAAGTCGGCCGATTGGTCGGCCAACAATCGTTGCGTGTGTACGAGGCTTTAGTCCTCTTAATTAAGCCCACTGATTTATCAGAATTTGACATGCCTGCCCTCGATGGACTGGCAATTAACATGTTATACATAGTTATATAGTTAACATAACCTATAACATGCTAACATGTTAACATATAACATGTTAACATAGTTATATAGATTTTCTACAGCAAAGCAATTATGTTAAGCAAATTCCAGTAACTCATAGCATTTAATCAGAGTTCTTTTTTTTTTTTCAATCTACAGCAGTCAGTACTAGAGTTAAGCACATTCATATTAATGAAACAGGGTTCAAACATCATTGATACCTTTTTAAGTAGAACAGTACATGTTTGTGCCTCCACCCAGAACCCTTGCCCTAGGCCTCATACTCCCTAGTAGTTTTTTTTTTTTTTCTTCTTTTGTTAAACGTGGCAAAGCTGAACGAAAAAAAAAAAAACTGACACCTCAGGAGCTGACAGCTGTCCTAATCCAACATTAGTACACCAATCTCTCCTGCCAGGACACTCTGGCCATTGGCTGAGAGTGCTGATCAGGAGCCGATTTTTTTTTTTTTTCTGGTCATGCCCCCCTAACGGCCAGTTTCTGTTGGTCCGACTGCAGTACATACAGGCCAAATGTCACCCGGTTTCTATTGAACCGTCCGACGTTCGACCCATGTGTACTAGGCTTCAAGTGCACTCTATGGCAGACTTACATGTCTTTCTCCAGCAATGGAAGGTTGGCCTTCACCCTTGTGGCTCCATCACCACTGTTGCCATCTTCTCCCAGGCATCCTTCAGGATTGAAGTCTTCTGTCTTCTCCATTGGTTGGCCATGGAAGACGTTACTCCTGCCTATGTGTATATGTCTCTGTAAGGTGCTGGAATTGTACACTTAGCTGTGAATGCACAGTAGTCAGTGTGCAGTTAGGAGACAGGATAGTGATTTTATGGCAAAAGAGACATTCATTGTCTCTTAATTCACTAGGGCAATTTTTTTAAATTAAGTGTTGGTTCACACTATAGTGATGTCAGACATCTCATGTTATTCGCACCGACTTCTATGCAAATCACATGCAATGTCTGTGCGATGCAAATTCAGCCATACAGATTGTATGGCTGAATTTGTTTTGCATTCTGACCAAAGTCGTGCAGGACCCTTTTTTGGTCCTCACCAGAATCGGATCGCATGGGTGTTCACACCTAAGCGATCTGATTCCTGTCTGAATTGACAGTTCGCACTGCAATATGTGAACTAATTTGGGGGGTGTCATTAACTTTGTATTGACACTCCCAGCAGTTTGCATATGGCAGTGTGAACTGCCTGCGAGTCAGGTGTGATGTGGGAATGTGCAGTGGATTTGTAGGGTTCTCGGATCGCACCAGTGTGAACCAACTCTAAAGTGTGTACACACCATAAATATTTTGCTCCCTTTTGGTCTGTTTAATATATTTTTAAAGGACATTTCTTATATCTTATTTCTTATATATAAAAAAAAAAACCCTCTCTGCTGTCCTGTTTCCCCTGCTCACTTCCTGTGTTATCGCAAACAACCCTCCTAGTTCTTATCATGTAGTACAGAATGATTTGCCTTTGTGTTGTAAAATCAAAGAGTGGGAGGGGTTCAGTAGTTTAGCAAAAGACACTTGGAAGCTGACAACACTCAGTCCACAAAAGCACGAGTTGTCAGTCTACAACAAGTCTTAAGCCTCGTACACACGAGTCGAAATTCGGCCCGGAATTTTCGTCCGACGACCGATCTGCCGATTTTCGGCTTGTTAGTATGGTGCTCTCGACAACCGACTCCAGAATGTGCAGGCTATAAAAATTTTTGTCCACCGTCAAAACACGTCCGATTTTCGTGCCGTCAGTACAGATTTCGACAGGGAAAAATCTTATGAGCAAGACTGGGCATGCTCAGAGTTGAAAGAACACAAAGAAAGCAATCCAACACATGACATCACTTCTGAAGTATAATTCTGTCAGACAACAAAATTCGTGTGCAGTCTAGAGCACATTCCAACCAACAGACACCACTCTGGACAAAAGACGAACGACCGGTCGGCGGAAATTCGTTGCGTGTGTAAGAGGCTTTAAGAGCTAAATGCATTGTAGTCAAACCATAATGAATCATTTAGGCTATGCTGTTACAAAATTCAGTTGTACTGTCCCATCAGCACCCATAAACATTCACTGATTCTTTGTGACCTCATTATCGTGTAGGTCATTTTTTATGTTGATATACCTCAGTTTCTGCTCAGTATACCTCTTTCCCCTTCTCCACTTTTTCACAGCGTGGGATTTGACAGATGGATCATTTGGAGGGCCAAACTTGTCCTCTTATAATTGATGTTCATTGAAAAAAAACAAATGCAATAGAGGTATATTGCATAATGACTACTTATTTAAAATGTATAATCGATCTAAATGTAAAATGTGATAGGTTATTCATCTTGTAACTCCATGTAGCTCTATGCAATTCTATAGTCCAACTTCTTTGGCATTGTTAATATATTGCCTAGTGATCCTATCAGGTAGATCCACCTCTTTGGGCAAATGACAAAACTCACTTGCTGACTTTTAAAAGAAGTACAGTGACCATTTTTTTTCTTTGCCATATTTTTCTTTTCTTGTCCTGATTTAAAATTTAAAAGCCTCTTAAATTAAAAATTTGAAAAAGAAAAAAGGAATCGCAACATATAACAGACAGGTACTGGGGCTGTGTATTAAGACTGAATGCCGCTGCTGGGCTTTCGGTTTCAAAGACAGTACCATCTTATCTCTGCAGGGTTACCCATGCAACAGCAGAATCCCTGCAATAGAATGGCAGCTGTTCACTAAGAGAGTATCCCTGATTGCTTCTCCAATTTGATGCATTGGGAAAATTGTCTACTAATGGGTCAGTAAATTAAGAGAACTCTGTCATAAGAACATAATCAAGTCTACCATTTCTGAACCCCCATTTGAGAATTTTGGTTCCCTGTCAATGATTTGGCTTCCAAGCTCTGGAATCAATAACTTGGAACAAATATAGGAAGTTAAGACACTTTTCTGATACTCCTTTACATCATATTTGTTCTGGGTCTCTGAAAAAAAGTATTTAATTTAGACACCGCCATTCAACTAACATTTTTGAAGTAGGCAAGCAATGGCAGCCCTTGTATATCTCTCATGATGGTGTCACTTCAGGTACACACTGTTCAGCTATATTAAAAAATAATGTGATTCCCCAATTCTGTGCTCCCTTACCTTTTTTTTTCAAGAAATAGTCACATAATTTATTAATCTAGTTATAATTAATATGTAAAAGACCAATAGCAATAATGCAACTACTACTGTAACCTCTGAAGTAATATTGCATATCTTTGTCTGCATTGCAATAAAAAATGTTTTGGCATCAGAGAACAATGTCCGTAATCAAATAACCCCCTTCCATCAATTTTCAAATATCCCCTCCCAAGCCGCACTTTATAAATATAAAAATACATAAACTGAAAATGTGTAATAACCAATCAGGGCTTTCCTTTCCTCTTTGTACAATGAAATGATTATTAAATATATTAAAATGAACTGTATAAAGGTGTAACAACCAGTATAAATATAGGCCCCTATGTGACTCCAAATCACAATTTCACTCCAATAGTAAAAAAACTAACTCCATATGACTTCTTCCTATATAATTCAATGAATACTACACAAAAGGTAGAGGAGTTACACTGGATCTGATATCCTAATAATCCTACTAAAGCAAAATAAAAATCATACTACGTGTAAACCAACATAACAATTTATATTTCGCATTATAACATCTTTCACAACATCTATCATTTGCAGTATTCACTGTTTTTGAAATTTATTTGGTGTGTGAAACAACCAGCTATGGAAAATAATTTGAAAGAACACAGGATGTTGAAGTTTGCCCTGGAAAACGCAGAACGTGGAGACCCTCAGAGTATTGTGGACAACATAGACAATTACTGCAGACATAAAGAATGGGCCATGAACGTTGGAGATGAGAAGGGTAAGGACCAATACATATTCAGGCTTTCCTCTTAATTTTATTTTAAAAAATGTTCCTAAACGTTCTAGCACATTTATGGTGAGTCAGCCAGACAAGTAAACATAGTTTGGAACTGTACAGATTTGTTACATTGGTTGAACATGCTTTCAAAAATGTTCTACAGCTCTTTGGTGCTACCATGAACACCTTACATAAGCACAAAAAGGAACAACAGCAAAGGTTAAAGAGGGCTATGACCAACAAACATCACAAACACTTCAGTCCACATTTATTTACCTCCTTGATTGCTCATATTTATAAGCTGTGTGCAAAAAGTACTAATGGACAAGTGTTTTTATACATACTGTGTTAAAATAAATGCAGGTTGCATGGTGTGTTTGAACTGATTCCTTGCTGGAAAAGCATTTTAGTCAGTTATGATTATACACAAGATTTATCAAGGACTATGGTTATGTGTGTACACCTTAAAGGATAAATGCACCTTTTCTAACACATTACATGTTACACACGTATTCAGGGTGTAACATGTTAGTGCTGCAGCTGCCCCCGCACCCCCGATCCCCGCTCCAACAGCAGACCGGAGATTTTCTCCCGATGTGTGTTGCCACAATTTAAAAAATATGCATTCATGTGGGGCTCCACCCACCCAGATGTATCACTCATTCCAGAGGCGTAACTAGAACCTTCAGGGCCCCGGTGCAAGAAACCATGATGGGCCCCCTGGACCCCTGGCACCCTGGGGCCCTTTACTCTCGTTGCGGGGCCCTTTATTACGGTCCCGCAGCGGGACCCTTTCACAAGTTCTGCAGTGGGCCCCCTTCCTGCCATCTTGGGGCCTACCCACGGGGGTGGAATGCCAGGGCCCTGTCACCATTGCAATCCTGGAAGTTCACCCACTGATGTCAGTAGTTTTTTTTTGGGGTATTTTAATTGTATTATGTTTATCATTTTATTTAATTTTTTTACAATGTCACTGACTATGACTCTGTCCATTCAGAAAAGGAAGGAGCTTGTAAATTACATATTTACCGACCCCTTCCTGGTTCTCTATTGTGAAGGGAGCATTCTGAAGGGGGGGCAGCACAGAAGGGGGGGACCAGGGGAGCACACAGGGGCCCAGAGACAGCAGAACACAAGTATACTGGATATGAGAAGTGGTGGGGGGCAGCGTACAGAGGAACCAATCTCCTCCATTTTCCTCCTGCAGCTACAGAAGGAAAAAAGGAGGACAGTGATTTCTCTACATGCTGCCCCTGCCGCCCCTCCTATTCAGGTGTACAGGGGAGCCACATGGGCCCCCTTGAGCATGGGGCCCGGTTGCGATTGCAACCCCTGTAGTTACGCCCCTGACTCATTCACAGTATTCTGGGAATGGAAAACTACAACTGCCAACAGCCTTTGCGGCTGTTCGGTTGTAGTTCTCAATTAACCACCATGGCGCTTTTGAGCGCTATGGTAGTTCATTGAAAGTTTCTGTCAGTGTGTATCTGAATACTCCTAAGAGGTTACAAGCACACAGCTTATACACAGAGTCTGCACATTGCACATTTTTACCTGCAAAACAATGTGCATTTATTATTTGAAAGGGTGAACTAATCTAATCCCTAAGCTAGAGTAGAATAAGGCTTGAATTTTTTAATCAAGCCTTTCTACATCTGTGTACAATAAAGAAGTAATTTTAACCACAGTAGATAACAAGAGAGGACCCATGCACATTTAGCCCTATATAGTATAACTAATATATATACAGTAAACCCCCGCTCCATCGCGGTTCAGTTTTTGCGGTCCCGGTATATTGCGTTTTTTTTTGTAATGTTATTTTACTATATAAATCATTAAAAATTAAAAATATTTTTGAGTTTTTCATAGCTCTTGCTATGTCTCTCAGTATCTTTTTTGTGTTTAAATGAGTTTCTATTGTTTTAAAAGTGTGTTTAAAGACCTTAAAATGCTTTTACACGTACAGTGGCAGTAAAAAATATGCCTACAATGCATTTTAATAGGGTTTTTCTATTTCGCGGATTTTCACTTTTCGCGGCTGGGTCTGGAACGTAACCCCCGCAATGGAGGGGGGTATACTGTATATGTATTTTTTAACAGTATACATTAGGCAATGCTGTAGGTCTGAGTCACCATAAATAAATCTGGATGAGATCTGAGGAAAAAAACTTGACAGAAGTTCTAACTATTCCTCGATGGTTCAAAACTTGAAAAAAAAAAAAATGCTGGGGTGGACTTCCCTCCTTTTTTGAGAGGACGTCCTATGATGCAAATATCAAAGGATCCTGCGAGCTACTACAACCAATACTATTTCCATCAAGCTAGCTGCAAGCACTAATTACCATCTCATACTTAAAGCGGAGTTCCACCCTGGTTATACATTTTTTTACAAAAATACCCCCGGGACAGTCAGGGCTAGTACATTCCACAATGGCTAGCCTCTGATCTGTCCCGGGTTGCACTTACCTTTCAGGAGAAATACTTACCTTGAAATTGTCTTCTCCAGCGCTGCCATCTCAGGTGTGGGCAGCTTGAAGCCAGCACGATCCTCTTCCGCGTCCTCTTCGGTCCTCTTCCTCCTTCTTCGGTCCCACGATGCACTGCACCGGCCCCGACGTCACTTCCGGGTCGCGCGCGTCATCCCACCACAGCTTCTGGGCATGCCCAGAAGCTGTTTAGAAGGGAATGACGCGCGCGCCCCGGAACAGACGTCGGGGCCGGTGCAGGCGCAATGATTCCTGGGAGCGATGACGTTCAGCTCCCAGGAATCATTGCAAAAGCCAGGAAGTGACGAATCGCCGTGGCCGCCGAGGGGAGGAAGAAGGAAGTAAGGTGAGTATATTTTCTCTAAAAGGTAAGTGAAAAAAAAAAAAATTGCGATTATCCATTTGTTTTTCAGGTGACCGGGAGCGAGAAGATGGAGGTAAGTATAAATTTCGGGTGGAACTCCGCTTTAAGTGTATAGTGCCATTAAAAAAACAAACCTTAGTGCTGCACTAAATAATATCATATAAAACAATCAAAAATAATGAATAATAACAACTGCTAAAACCTCAGTTGTGACAAGTGTGTGCTATACTATAGATAACATGTGAATTATTAATGCTTGTGATATAATCGGATGCTTCTTTAAAAACATAAAGTCCTCAACTATACAAATTTTATGTAAATATATTGTGGTGATCTTTCCCGCCACCGACATCCGTGTTGTATAGGGTGCTTACTCTTCCTTCTCCTTTCGTGCAGTTAAATGAACACATCCATGTGCCACCACGATGAGTGCCCCCCCCCTTATAGTTGGGTTCTCACCACAAATGATGTGACCTTGCACCCAAGCTCAGTCTAATAACGCCTTTTTGCCTCTCCCTGGCCTGGGGATGAGCATTCAGTTAGCCCCAATATGTACTGCTTGTCTCCTCACTCCACTTCTCCACAGCACCAGTGCAATGCCACATACGAAGAAAGAATTCAATAGTGCTTATACCCTTAAAAGCATATCTTTATTAAAAACAATAGTATAGGTACTCCCATTTTGCCAGTGCTTCCAGCACACCAGTCTAAACATACAAAATCTCCTCCAACAGCAGTTTCATTTGTTCCTGCAAGCCGTCAGTCTACACTCCTGGGAGCTGGTTCTGCCTACCTGCCGGGTGCCTTTGAATTCTTTCTTCGTATGTGGCATTGCAATGGTACTGTAGAGAAGTGGATTGAGGAGATCAAGCAGTAAGTATTGGGGCTAACTGGATGCTCATCCCCAGGCAAGGAAGAAGCAAAAAGACATTATTAGACCGAGCTTAGGTGCGAGGTCACATCATTTGAGGTGAGAAACCAACTATAAGGGGGGAGCACTCATCGTGGTGGCACATGGATGTGTTAATTTAACTGCACGAAAGGAGAATGAAGAGTGAGTACCCTATACAACATTGATGTCGATGGCGGGAAGGATCATCACAATATGTTTACATAAAATTTGCATAGTTGTGGACTTTGTTTTTAAAGAAGCATCTGAATATATCACAAGTATTAATAATTCACATGTTATTTATAGCAGCGTTTCCCAATTGGTGTTCCACGGAACCCTAGGAACCCATTTTGCAAATCCAAGATGGTCGTTGCTACCTGCTGTTTCCGGGAAGGTCGGAAACAGCAGAAATTGTACAACCGCGATCTCATAAGGGATCACGGGAGCGTGATCTTAAGCCCGCCCTGCCGTCAGCCCGCCTTGCTGTCAG
Organism: Pelophylax lessonae; assembly: GCF_965119305.1. Lineage (NCBI taxonomy): Eukaryota > Metazoa > Chordata > Amphibia > Anura > Ranidae > Pelophylax > Pelophylax lessonae. The sequence continues at coordinate 261,451,063 of NC_138768.1, read as the reverse complement.
AGCCCACCCAGCCGCCTGCCCTGCCATTAGCCAGCCACTTAGACTTAGGTCGTCAGTGAGAGGGAGCACCCAGCCGTCAGTCAGCCCGCCCAGCAGTCAGCCAGCCCTGTCCGTCAGCCTTTTTCTATCACTCGTGGTAGAGGAGTGATAGAGAATGGAGCTGATAGTTAAAGCTCTGTTTTTGTCATAGATGGAAAGCTCTGTAAGGTATGGACATAGAAATCTCTTGTTAGGTAGGGAAATAGAAAGCTCTGTTAGGTAGGGGCATTGAAAGACTCTGTCAGGGGCATTGAAAGACTTTGCCAGGGGCATTGAAATTCTCTGCTAGGGACATTAAAAGGCTCTGTAAGGGACATTAAATCGCTGTGTCAAGGGCATTGAAAGACTCTTTCAGGGGCATTGAATGACTCTGTGAAGGGCAAAAAAATGTTAACTGTATTTTTCAAAGTGTTCAAATCTTTTTGAACTCATAACTCAAAAATCCTGCTTGAGTTCAGTTCTTTCTAAGAGTGTTATCCAAATCCGCATCCTTTTCAGTCAGGTTGTGAGATCTGTATTCAGCCAGGTTGTGAGATCTGTATTTTTCAAAGTGTTTTGTTTTACCAATAAACTACCATGAATTTGGAAAGCTGAATAAAGCAGGGAACTCTTCAGAGAGAAATTATTACTACTTTTTCCTGTTCGGCATTTCTAGAAACTGAGAAAGAAAATACAACTATTTAACTTTTTTTCCCTTTCCAAAGATATTGGTTTAATATAGATTGTAGGGAGGCAAAATAGTGGTTAGATATGGGTATTGGCATCTTTCAAAATAGATATAGTGGATAGGCATGCATATAGAGCTAATATTACTGATCGCATGCTCCCCTAAAATCCAAACTTCATTAGTACCCTTGCAAGGTATGCACAGTGTATCCTGTCAAACGCCTTCTCTGCATCCAAAGCTAGGAACAGAGAAGGCGTTTTTGATTTTTCCACAAAGTGGAGGATGTTAATACCTATTCTAGTAACATCCAGTGCTTTAATTGGGGGGTATGCACTGGTACTCAGTAAGGCCACTTCCAAATATGGCTCTTGAGCATACCGCCACCTCTCCGTGCGCCTTAGCGTACCAGTATGCTCATTTTGGACATCTGCGCCCTCAATTGCCCCCCAGAAGAATATTTCCCACTCCAGAGCCAGACCAGTCACCAACAATGAGTCCCCCTGCTCCGGAGTCCCAGCCCAGGCCAGGGGGGGTTGCTCTGATGTGGGGTGGGGGGGGGAAATATATAGGCTATAATAGAGTACCGACACCTCTTTTGGGCCACTTAAAGCACTGGTGGCATCAGATGTTTGATACATCAAGACCAGTCCTGGTTTACTAAAGGCAGACAGAGTGGGCAATATGTTAACTAATCTAAGGGCTAAGTTTGGCATATAGTTTTAGATCTTCATTCAATAGGGAAATATGACGAAAATTTTTTGGGAGTGTTTGGATCCTTCCCTGGCTTAGGTAGCGTAAGAGCACTTAACATTTCCTAAGGGGAAATAGGATGAGGCTGCAGCAGTGTTAAAGATTAACTCCAAATTGGGACCCAGTATGTGTTTACATTTTTTATAATATTCCCCCACAAATCCATCCGGTCACAGTGATTTGTTGTTGGGGAGGGAGTCAATGGCTTTATGTATCTCCGTCAAGGTGAATGGGGTATTTGTCAATTTTGGCAGGTTCAATTGGGCCAGAAAGTCATCTATCGTCGGTATGGATGTGATTTAGGAATTATATAGTGGATGGGTGTGATTTAGGATAATATAGTGAACTGTAGTAACAGTTAAACCCGTCCACAATCTCCTGTGGGTTGTGAACCTTTTGCCCGCTAATGTGATGAATCAGGTTAGCGATTTTGGTCCTACTTCTATATCCCTGTAGTCTTCTTGCTAAAGATTTTCCAGCCTTGTTGTCAGTTGCATAATGTAGCATTTTTAGACGTCTAGTGTTTCTCTCAAAGTTTTGGAAGAGCAGTAGACATAATTCATGTCTTAAACCAGTAAATCTAGTACGGAGGGAAGGGTCAGAGTTAGTTTTTTATTTAGTAATTTGGTCTGTTTAATATCTGCTAAAAGGCTCTCCATCTGCTGCTGCCTTCTCCTTTTCTCCCTAGACCCCAATTTAATGAAAATGCCTCGCATAAAGGCCTTGTGGGCATTCCAGAGGACTAAAGGGTCCTTCACAGTCCCCATGTTATGCACAAAATATTCTTTCAATTGAGTAGTTACTAGTTCCTTGTTGTATGGAGAGTTGAGCAAGTTTGGGTTCAGTCTCCAGATGGACACAGGTAGGGATGTAGAAGAATCCAACACATCTAACGTTATAGAGGCGTGATCCAACCATGTGATGTTATTTATTGATGCATTCTGAGTTTTCTGAAGTGTCCATTTATTGACTAAAAACGAGTTGATCCTCGAATAAGAGTTGTGACTGGTAGAAAAAAAGGTAAAGGCTCTCTCCGAAGCGTGTAGGCATCGCCAAGCGTCGTAGAGGTCGTAGGAGGTGAGAGAGGATTGTAGGGAGGTCATACTATGTTTGGAAGTAGTAGTTGTGCCTATCTCAGGGTTAGGGGTTAGATTAAAGTCCCCACACATAATCAGTGATCCTTGTTTAATTGTTTTTTTTTTTTCCAAAAAGCTTTATTGAACAAAGTACACATTAGAAAAGGGTACAACAGTTAGATCATTCCGATCAACATTCTCGGTGATCCAATAATAACTAAAATAATAACAATCGAAAATACATAGTAATGTAAACACAATAGCAGGAGAGAGGTTCAGATGCGATTATTTCACGAATATTGAAGTGCTTTTAGTAAAGGATAATATGATAGGGATGCTTCCCTTATATAGGATTAGATGTGTTTTATGACTAGAGTTTCTATATATGAAAAGCATCAATCACGTATCTCGGAAGTTGCTCTGTTTAATTGTATTTATTTTTCGCATTAACCTATTTTGAAATCGAATTTGATGGGTGTTGGGGCCATAGATATTAGCTATAGTGCATTTGGTGGAATTCAGTTCACATACTAGAACAATATATCTTCCTGCTGGATCTTTTATTTCCTTAATCAAGGTAAATGCCATAGTGTCCCTTTATAACAAAAAATACTCCTCTCTTTTTTGCTGGCATAGACGTGGAAAAGGTATATCTTCTATGCAGGATGAGGAAACCTTACAAGCAGACCTGAACAAAATAATGGGGTGGGCAACTACATGGCAGATGAGGTTTAATGTTAAAAAATGTAAAGTAATTCACTTGGGTGCCAGAAACCAGAAAGCAAGCTACTCACTAGGGGGGGGGGGGAACCTCCTGGGTCAGTCTAGGATGGAAAAGGACCTGGGGGTACTGGTAGACAACAGGCTTGGCAGTGGCATGCAATGCCAAGTCGCTGCAAGCAAAGCCAACCTAATACTGGGATGCATAAAAAAAGTTTCACTCCAGAAATAAAGAGATTATTCTCCCTCTCTACAAGACTCTGGTCCGGTCACATCTGAAGTATGCTGTCCAGTTCTGGGCACCGGTCCTCAGGAAGGATGTGCTGGAACTGGAGAGAGTCCAGAGAAGGACAAGAAAAATAATTATGGGAATGGAGGACATCAGCTATGAGGAAAGACTACAAGCACTGAACTTATTCTCTCTGGAGAAGAGACGATTGAGGGGGGATATGATATCAATGTACAAATACTGTACTGGCGACCCTAGCATAAGGAACAAACTATTCAGAGAAAGGGAATACAATAAGACATGTGGCCACTCACTAAAACTAGAGGAAAGGCGGTTTAACCTTAAAATACCTAGGGGGTTCTTTACTGTAAGAGCAGTAAGGATGTGGAATTCTCTTCCACAAGCAGTCGTATCAGCAGGGAGCATCAATAGTTTAAAAAAACTATTAGATGGGCACCTTAAAGACCACAACATACAGGGGTATACGATGTACGGTTAACAGCAAACACACACGCACATCATAGGTTGAACTGGATGGATGGTTGTCTTTTTTCGACCTCACTAACTATGTAACTATGTATGTGGGGAATTCCTATGAGAGCACCTAGGCGATACATCCACGTGGAAGTGTGTCTCCTGTACACACAAAACATCACAAGTATACTGTAGGGCCTTTTTGCAAAGTGAAGCTCTTTTGGCAGGGTGGTTTAGGCCCTTAGAATTGATGGAAAGAAATTTAATGGACATTATGGGTGGAAGTGGTATGTATAGATATAGGCAAAAGTCACTTACTGGTACTTGGCTGTCATATATTGAAATTATATCTTCGTGAGTTGTCGCCTGGAGAAATCCTGTAGTTTGTCCTTCGGTACAGTGTTTGCATATATCAGCAGTGATGATCCAGGTTAGAAAATAAGGAAAAATCAAAGAAAGAAAGAATAATTAAAAGAAACCGTAAAAGAAAATAACTAACACTTTAAAAGTGAGGAATCTGGTGATCCTTGTGCAGTATAGCACTGCTCAAATATTTCGGGGTTGGAGTTCGCTAGCAAGCAAGGTCCTGACCAAAGAGGCCTGGAGGATCTCTTCTTAATCAAAAAGATTATTCAGGCAGGGTGGTCATTTTGAAGGGGGAGTGACAGGTCTGGAATGGTGATCGTTGGTCATGGAATGTGAGTCTTTGTTCTCTTTGTTTTTTTTGGTAGGGGTATCTGCCGTGATTCCCCATGCTTTTTGGAGCTGCAGCCAGGGCCGGACTGGGGATAAAAACCAGCCCTGGAAATAATTTAATACCAGCCCCATAACATTATTATACCAGCCCAACAGCTTAACGTCACCTCACCCTGTTTTCAGGTGATCATAGATTGTATTACATCCCCATCTATAAAAGAGATATGGAGCACATACCGCTCGTCACTAAGATTCCCAATATACCCTCTGTATCCCCTTCCAGTAAACGTTCATACTAGTGATGGACCGATATAGGTTTTTCATTGCCAATACCGATCTTTTAGCCAATGCATATCGGTATCGGATGATATTTTTGTACATTTAAAATGTTTTATTTTTTTTTTTTTTTTAAAAGTACTTTTGTGGAGGGATCTGGGAGAGGAGGAACCCCTCCTCTGCACTTAAATGCATTCAAAACGCCAAGTTTGGCTGTTTTGAATGCCGTCATTTTTTTTAATCTGGCGCCAGACAGTACCCAGAAGTGATATTACTCATGACATCACTTCCGGGGTTTTGCGTGGAGACCCAATCAGAGCCGAATGTGGCTTTGATCGGGTATTCGACAGCCGTGCAGGCTGGTTGCCCAGGTCTCCCAGTGGGACAGGAGACCTGGACGAGCCGTGGAAGGCTCCCCTCCCGCTCCTTGTAACGACAGCTGAGTGGCTTCTCAGCATCGGTTGTCATTATAAACAGCTGACCGTCGGCTATGGACGCCGGTACCGGGGTGACGCCTCAAGCTGCAGGCATCACTCCGGTAAACGCACTTTCCCGAAATATCGGCAATATTGGCCACCTCCGATATATCGGGGAAAGTGCATATCTTTGCTGATAATCGTGTCTAACGTAGCACTGAGTCTCTAAAGCAGGGGTAGGCAACCTATAAAAGATGGAGATCTACCTGAACAACATTGAAGAGATCAAAGATCACCGGGGTGCAGAGCTACCTTTTTTAGAATCCCCTTTTTATCATTTATTTTTTTTTCAAATTAACTAGCAAATCCATAATAAAAATTAAAGGTGGCATAAAGAAAACCCTGAAAAAAATACTAAAACTAATGTCACTGTAAAAATATAAACTTAGCCTACCTTAAAAGTTAGCTTCAGTGAGAATCTCGTCATTCACTTTCATTCACATTTTTTTTGTCTAGTCTGGGGGGGTAATTGGTTGCCCCCACAAGTCAGATGCCGGAGTCCATCATGAAGGCAGAACATCTGGTACTGCAAGCGGATTTTCTTGATTAGTTTCAAGCCTGGCTATGTGCTCTGATTTCTGGCCAGTGTCAGTAGTATGTAGGGCAGTGTACAGAGGTCAGTAGGATGTAGGGCAGTGTGCAGAGGTCAGTAGGATGTAGGGCAGTGTACAGAGGTCAGTAGGATGTAGGGCAGTGTACAGAGGTCAGTAGTATGTAGGGCAGAGTACAGAGGTCAGTAGGATGTAGGGCAGTGTACAGAGGTCAGTAGGATGTAGGGCAGTGTACAGAGGTCAGTAGGATGTAGGGCAGTGTACAGAGGTCAGTAGGATGTAGGGCAGTGTACAGGGGTCAGTAGGATGTAGGGCAGTGTACAGAGGTCAGTAGTATGTAGGGCAGAGTACAGAAGTCAGTAGGATGTAGGGCAGTGTACAGAGGTCAGTAGGATGTAGGGCAGTGTACAGAGGTCAGTAGGATGTAGGGAAGTGTACAGAGGTCAGTAGTATGTAGGGCAGAGTACAGAGGTCAGTAGGATGTAGGACAGTGTACAGAGGTCAGTAGGATGTAGGACAGTGTACAGAGGTCAGTAGTATGTAGGGCAGAGTACAGAGGTCAGTAGTATGTAGGGCAGGGCACAGAGGTCAGTAGTATGTAGGGCAGTGTACAGAGGTCAGTAGGATGTAGAGCAGTGTACAGGGGTCAGTAGGATGTAGGGCAGTGTGCAGAGGTCAGTAGTATGTAGGACAGTGTACAGAGGTCAGTAGTATGTAGGACAGTGTACAGAGGTCAGTAGTATGTAGGGCAGTGTACAGAGGTCAGTAGTATGCAGGGCAGAGTACAGAGGTCAGTAGTATGTAGGGCAGTGTACAGGGGTCAGTAGTATGTAGGGCAGTGTACATAGGTCAGTAGTATGTAGGGCAGTGCACAGAGGTCAGTAGTATGTAGGGCAGTGTACAGAGGTCAGTAGTATGTAGGGCAGAGTACAGAGGTCAGTAGTATGTAGGGCAGTGCACAGAGGTCAGTAGTATGTAGGGCAGTGTACGGAGGTCAGTAGTATGTAGGGCAGGGCACAGAGGTCAGTAGTATGTAGGGCAGTGTACAGGGGTCAGTAGTATGTAGGGGAGTGTACAGAGGTAGCATATAGGGCAGTGTACAGAGGTCATCAGTATGTAGGGCTGGGGTAAGGGGGCACAGTACTACGGGATCAGAAGGGCACCGTGCAGGGGGGGGGGTCAGGAGGGCAGGGTATTGGGGGGTCAGGATGGCTGGAGTGTCAAGAGGGCATGGCACCGGGGGGACAGGAGGATATGGTATTGGGGGGATCAGGAGGGCTGGGGTGTCAAAAGGGCATGGTGCTATGGTGTCAGAAGGCCATGGGGCTGGGGGTCAGGAGAGCATGGCACTGGGGTTCAGGAGGGCATGGTGCTGGGTGTTCAGGAGGGCATGGCTTTGGGGGGGGTCAGGAGGGCATGGCACTGAGAGTTCAGGAGGGCATGGCGCTGGGAGTTCAGGAGGGCATGGCGCTGGGAGTTCAGGAGGGCATGGCACTGGGGTTCAGGAGGGCATGGCACTGGGGTTCAGGAGGGCATGAGGCTGGGGGTCAGGAAGGTATGGCGCTGGGGGTCAGGAGGGCATGGCAGGGGGAGCTCAGGAGAGCATGGCCCTGGGGTTCAGGAGAGCAAGGCGCTGGGGGTCAGGAGGGCATGGCGCTGGGGGTCAGGAGGGCATGGCGCTGGGGGTTAGGAGGGCATGGCGCTGGGGGTTCAGGAGGGCATTGCGCTGGGTGTTCAGGAGAACATGGCGCTGGGGGTAGGGAGGGCATGGTGCTGGGGGTCAGTAGCATGGCACTGGGGGTTCAGGTGGGGCATGGTGCCGGGGTTCTGGAGGGGATGGCACTGGGGTTCAGGAGGGCATGGCACTGGGTGTTCAGGTGGGGCATGGCGCCGGGGGTCTGGAGGGGATGGCACTGGGGTTCAGGAGGGCATGGCACTGGGGGTTCAGGTGGGGCATGGCGCCGGGGGTCTGGAGGGGATGGCACTGGGGTTCAGGAGGGCATGGGTATGGCACTGGGGGTCAGGAAGGTATGGCGCTGGGGGTCAGGAGGGCATGGCAGGGGGAGCTCAGGAGAGCATGGCCCTGAGGTTCAGGAGAGCAAGGCGCTGGGGGTCAGGAGGGCATGGCGCTGGGGGTCAGGAGGGCATGGCGCTGGGGGTTAGGAGGGCATGGCGCTGGGGGTTAGGAGGGCATGGCGCTGGGGGTTCAGGAGGGCATGGCGCTGGGTGTTCAGGAGAACATGGCGCTGGGGGTAGGGAGGGCATGGTGCTGGTGGTCAGTAGCATGGCACTGGGGGTTCAGGTGGGGCATGGTGCCGGGGTTCTGGAGGGGATGGCACTGGGGTTCAGGAGGGCATGGCACTGGGTGTTCAGGTGGGGCATGGCCGGGGGGTCTGGAGGGGATGGCACTGGGGTTCAGGAGGGCATGGCACTGGGGGTTCAGGTGGGGCATGGCGCCGGGGGTCTGGAGGGGATGGCACTGGGGTTCAGGAGGGCATGGGTATGGCACTGGGGGTTCAGGTGGGGCATGGCGCTGGGGGTCTGGAGGGGATGGCACTGGGGTTCAGGAGGGCATGGGTATGGCACTGGGGGTTCAGGTGGAGCATGGCGCCGGGGGTCTGGAGGGGATGGCACTGGGGTTCAGGAGGGCATGGCACTGGGTGTTCAGGTGGGGCATGGCGCCGGGGGGTCTGGAGGGGATGGCACTGGGGTTCAGGAGGGCATGGGTATGGCACTGGGGGTTCAGGTGGGGCATGGCGCCAGGGGTCTGGAGGGGATGGCACTGGGGTTCAGGAGGGCATGGGTATGGCACTGGGGGTTTAGGTGGGGCATGGCGCCGGGGGTCTGGAGGGGATGGCACTGGGGTTCAGGAGGGCATGGGTATGGCACTGGGGGTTTAGGTGGGGCATGGCGCCGGGGGTCTGGAGGGGATGGCACTGGGGTTCAGGAGGGCATGGGTATGGCACTGGGGGTTCAGGTGGGGAATGGCGCCAGGGGTCTGGAGGGGATGGCACTGGGGTTCAGGAGGGCATGGGTATGGCACTGGGGGTTTAGGTGGGGCATGGCGCCGGGGGTCTGGAGGGGATGGCACTGGGGTTCAGGAGGGCATGGGTATGGCACTGGGGGTTTAGGTGGGGCATGGCGCCGGGGGTCTGGAGGTGATGGCACCGGGGTTCAGGAGGGCTGGGGTGTTAGCAGGGCACAGATGTCTTTTACTGCAGAGTGGGGTTGGGGTAAAGAAGGTGCAGTGGCAAACCCACATGACATATCTTGGCTCTGAGTCCTGTGTTGCCTTCCCACCTGGCATCACCCAAAAACCCTTAGGATCGGGGAGGAGGGACTGTGGGGATGAGTGCAGAGGGAGGGATCATAATCGGCGTGCCCGCGACAGTTACCAGTCGGGTCGCACTCGCAGCCTCGCCCGCACGCTCAGCCAGCCTCCCTCCACTGACTCAGCTAGTCAATTTTCCCGCCGCTGAGCCGCCCCGCCCCCGTGACCGTCCCGCCCCCGTGACCATCCCGCCCCCGTGACCATCGGCGTCCTGACGGCTCACAGCGGCTGACGTCACACGAGTGGACCCCAGTGATTAAAGCGGCGCTGCGGCGGCCCTTAAAGCGGCGATGCGGCTGCGCCGGCCTTAAAGCGGCGATGCGGCTGCGCCGGCCCTTAAAGCGGCGATGCGGCTGTGGCGGCCCTTAAAGCGGCCCCAGGGCCAGCGGCCCACCGGGAAACCTCCCGGTATCCCGCTAGGCCAGTCCGGCCCTGGCTGCAGCCCCTTTTCCATTGTGTATATGGTGTGAGTAGTGCCATTTTTTAAAATCAGTAGTTTAGACGGGTTTCCCCATTTGTACATAATTTTGTGGCTTCTCAGTGCCTTTGTAACCGTGTTCACTTTTCTTTAGTTGCACCGTGTATTGTGACAAATCCGCAAAAAAATTGTATATTTGTGTACGGTGTGGGGAGTGATTCTGAGGAATGAGATCTGTACATCAACTGATCTTTGACATGGTAAAAATGTATGCGCATCAGCACATCTCTCTGAACTTCTTCGGAGAGGAAAGGGGGTTTAGGCAACCTACTGTATGCATCCTGTCTATGATCAGTTTCGATTCAGGCACCTCCAGTAGTAGCAGTTTAAATAGGTCGCACACATAGCGACGTAAATCTGGTGTTTGCACTGACTCAGGTATGCCTCTGAGCTTTAGATTGGTCGGCGAGTTTTGCTTTCATCCACGCATGGTTATCAATGTGTTCATCGTGGACATCCACCAGATCATTAATGGTATGGACAAACTCACCCATTTTATTTTCGATATGTGCGACCCTCGACCTAGTTCCCCTTTTAAATTTATTAGTAATGTGCATTATATCGGCATGCATGGAGCTGCATAGTGAAATTAACATGTCTTGCATAGTGGTATCCATAATAGGCTGATTTGATGTGGGGAATGAGGTAATGGAATCAGGGAGCTTCCTGGTTTCATCTAGTGTAAGTGCAGCAAGAGTTAAACTCACCAAATGCAGGGCTGTCTTCTGACAGACTAATTTCAGACTTAGCTGGGCTGTTTAGCAGTGGTGTAGAAGCCGACGGAGAGTGTGGATCGAGAGGTGTTCTCGTTGAAGTTTCTCCAGTGCTCTGTGCAGGAGAGGAGCCTTTACTCCCGCCCGTGACAGGGGACGAGCCTGCGCCATCTTGCTGACTTCCCTTGTGTGTTTGGGGGAAGAAAGCCATCAGCTTTTGAGGTTGGCTATCTTCCCTTCTCTTACGGGTCATATCTGCCTGGTGTTCAGGGACCTGTGCGTGGCAGCTACGGGCTGAAACGAGGCCTGCCTGATGTGCTTCAAGCCGCTCATCATCTTCAGGTGGCCAGAGCTCCAGTCTCAAGTCCCCATTCTCGTGTGTGCACTAGCCATGCCCCTCTAGTGTCATGTATTGTAGGTGAGAAGTTGAGAAAAAAAAGCTGTGCCACTTTCCAACAACACAGTTTTGCACTGTATTCATGATCTTGCTGATGACATCCATACTGAATTAATTTCTCAACCGCATCAATGTGATGGTTACTCACTGCAATTGGACAATTGGAGTCCACAGATGTTGCAGGACTTTCAATTTTTGTTGCTTTTTGTTATAATTATAACAAATATATAGTTATAACAAAGATATATAATTTTGACAAACAGATTGAAGAAGACTTGCTTCTGTGTGAAACTTTGAAAACTCATATCACTGGTGAGAACATATTTAACTGTATCCAGAAGTTCATGAACACACACAGTATAAATTGGGACAAATGTGTAGATGTGTGCAGTGATGGTGCCAAAGCAATGGTTAGAAAAGTAGCAGGTGCTGTGACACGAATAAGAAATGAAGCAAAAAACAGCACCAGTTCTCACGGTGTTCTTTACAGAAATGCACTGGTAGCTAAAAATATTTCAATCTCACTTAAAACTGTGCTACACGAATCGGTCCTGATTATTCATTTTATAAAAAGTCAACCATTACAGTCATGACTATTTAAAATGTATATGTGAAGATATGGGTAGTCACCACTCTGCTCTGCTTTTGCATTCAGAAGTCTATTGGCTATCAGGAGGTAAAGTCCTTGTTAAAATGTTTGAATTGCGTCAAGAGCTGTTTTGCATATTTCCAGAATCATAAATTTGGATTATCTGATCGATTAACAAACACTCTGTGGTTATCCAAAGGAGCATATCTTGCAGACATATTCACAAAATTAAAGCGGAGTTCCACCCTCGTTATACATTTTTTTATAAAAATACCCCCGGGACAGTCAGGGCTAGCACATTCCACAATGGCTAGCCTCTGATCTGTCCCAGGTTGCACTTACCATTCAGGAGAAATACTTACCTTGAAATTGTCTTGTCCAGCGCTGCCATCTCAGGTGTGGGCAGCTTGAAGCCAGCGCGATCCTCTTCTGCGTCCTCTTCCTTCTTCTTCGGTCCCACGATGCACTGCACCGGCCCCGACGTCACTTCCGGGTCTCGCGCGTCATCCCTCCACAGCTTCTGGGCATGCCCAGAAGCTGTTTAGAAGGGAATGACGCGCGCGCCCCGGAACTGACGTCGGGGCCGGTGCAGGCGCAATGATTCCTGGGAGCGATGACGTTCAGCTCCCAGGAATCATTGCAAAAGCCAGGAAGTGACGAATCGCCGTGGCCGCCGAGGGGAGGAAGAAGGAAGTAAGGTGAGTATATTTTCTCTAAAAGGTAAGTGAAAAAAAAATAAAAAATTGCGATTATCCATTTGTTTTTCAGGTGACCGGGAGCGAGAAGATGGAGGTAAGTATAAATTTCGGGTGGAACTCCGCTTTAAATGAGGTATGTTTATCACTCCAAGGAAAAAACACTAATATTTTTAATGCAAGAGACCAAAATATTTTAACTCTCTCGTAAGCTGCAGTCTGAGCAAAATCATTTGAACTCTTTGCCAACACTTAAGGATTTTCTTGAAGTATCATAAATTGAACTTGAAGATGAAATTCGCAATGAAATTGTAGATTATCTTCGCCATTTAATCACATCTATTAATCAGTATTTTCCATTCTTGAATAAAAACAATATTGACTGGATTTGAAATCAAGCCAATTTTTCTGATCGATATAACTTCTGACAGTCAAGTAAGCCAAAAATTTTAAAGAAGTTTCTCTTATTGCTTTTTGGGGTGATTTACGCGAAGAATACCCAGAATTGTCTAAGCGGGCAAATAAAGTTCTGTTGGCATTCGCCAGCACATACTTATGTGAAACTGGATTCTTTCTTTACTCTGCAACAAAAACAAAGTATCGAAATCGACTTGAGGCAACTGCAGACATGCAAATACAATTGTCAACAATTAAACCAGGTATAAAAAAGAATTTGCCAGCAAAAGAGAACATTACACTCTGCTCATTGAAAGGTTTGCGCTGCGCTGCGCTACTCTAGGGCACACATTTTTTTTGTTGGGGGTTCCAAATTTATGCTATACCATGTCAAAGGGTTCCATGGGAAAAATTAATTGGGAAACCCTGATCTATAGTATAGCACAGGAGTTCCCAAACTGTGGGTCGGGACCCACTGGTGGGTCGCGAGCTGCGTTTGAGTGGGTCGCGCTGAGCTGGAAATCACAGAGAGCAGGCCCCCCTTAAATTGTGCTGTGTGAGCCCGTGAAAATTACAGAGAGCCAGAGTAGTCAAATCGCAATGGATTCAGGACCCCGCCCATGCAGTTTACGGAGGCTGGTCTGCATTTCCAGCGAGGAGGATACTTGCATCAGGGCATGTATGTGGGCTGTTATGTGGTAGGTAGGATATGTTCATGGGGTGCAGAGCCAGCTCCTTGGTCCTGCTAGCGGCAGCGGTGGTGGCTAGACTGGCGGCGGGAGTCTCTCAGCTATAGCGGGCAGAGACCCAGCCTCGGTGTCATAGGAGGACCAGGTGGCCCGGTGGTGTCAGGAGTTCATTGCAGCTTCTGTGACCGCAGTAGTGGATCTGAAGGAGAAGAGTCAGGACACCAAGACCAGCATAGAGCTCCTCATTATGGAGACTCTGGGTGAGGTGTGCTGGGGCCTTGGAAAGGGCAAACAGGGGCTTCACCTTCACTGTGGACCACTGGGAGAGGAAGGAGGGTGAGTGCCATATAGACTGCTGATCACTGTCCTGGGGTGGTTTGACACAGCCAGTCGCACCGTGGCTCAATCTGTCACTGGCTGTGTCCACTGATCACTATACCAGCCAGCTGCCAGTGTTATGTGATCGCTGTAACCAATCACAGCACAGCACATGTAGACAATGGATGGCTTCCTTTACCCTCCCTGGTGGTCTGATTTATGTCAGTATTTTTGAATGTCAAAGCGGTACATTGTTTTGCATGGAAATCTGTTTTATATTGTAGGCCTGTAATTCTTAGGAAAACTCACATAAATCTGTCCAAACAAGAGTCTAGTAGACATCCTGGGTATGACAAAGTTTGAAACGCGAAATCATGAATTATAATATAATAAAACATTTTATTCAATAATGTAATCAAACCAAAAACACCGAAATTTGTCCAAATAAGGGTGCAATATTACTTATCACTGTGATACTAGACACTGCAAATTGGTTTAGTAAACATCCGGGGTATGAAAATCTTTGAAACCTGGGACTGCACAAAGTCTGACGTCACAAACAGGACAATAGAACCTGGTTTCCTTTCGGATTTTCCTTCCACTGTCATCTCGCTTTGGGCAACAGACCACGCACATCCTTTGTAGGTGCTGACTTTTTCTCAGGTGGGTGGGATGTCATCGATTGAAGTGACGACCAGTCAGGCATTCCAGGTTGACAATGCCAACAGCACGACCAATTCCACAAGCATTGCTCAAGAAGATGTCTGAAGATCTTCTTGTAGTACTTCTTTTGCTGTTTCCTCATTGCTGGGTAGAATGTCCCTGCTTGGTCGGCTCTGTCGACACCTCCCATGTTATTGTAGTCTATCACTACTTGTGGCATCACAATTTCTTTCCCACCTTTCGTGCCTACCATAACAGTGGAGGTAATATGAATTGTACTCATTAGGCACACATCTTTCTTGTCACGCCATCGCAGTGCCATCATTTAGCCTTTCTGCCAGGCAACCATTTCGCCAGTATTCAGCTTCTTATTGCCAAATGTTGGCGGCATGTCGCGCCGGTTAGCCCTAATGGTTCCATAAGCATCTGTTTTGTTTTGCAGAAGAAACTCAATAAATAAAAAAATAAAAATAAATAAAGTTCAGGAGACGTATAAAAGTTATCGGTTGTTACAAAATAGCCCTGTTTTAGCAATGGCTCGATGAGTGAAAGAACGGAAGATGTTGCCATTCCATAGTTGCTGTATTTTGGATTTTTTGGAATTTTGTGCCTTTTTCCAGTGTATGTGACTGAATTCCAAATGTAGCCAGTTGACGATTCGCATAGCATGTAGGATTTTACCCCAAATCGTGCCCTCTTTGATGCAATGTATTGCACCCAGCTGAGCCTTCCCTTGTAGGCCATTAGACTTTCATCTATGCTGATATCTCTTTCTGGCACATAGCTCCATTGGAAATTCTTTAGAATCATTTGAGATTTCCTAAATTTTCTTTAGTTTTGGTGCAGGATGAGCAGTTTCATCAAATTGTAAAATATATAAAATAAATATCCACAAGTGATAAATATGATATATCCCCTGCGCACAAGTATAAAATATATCAAATGAGTCCGATTCCAGACCTATCGCAGCTACTTTGGGATTGTAGATGTATTAAGGTTACCAGAAGAAAGTCACAAATCATGAACAAACAACTAGTAAAAGTAGCGCAGATAGTAAAAATGGTAATCCTCCACATAAAGGATAAAAGTCTCTTTAAAATCTCATGCAGAGTCTCTTAAAATTCTCTCCACCAATTGGGAATAATCGTGATTTTTATGGGGTCACCACACCACACATCCTTCACCTCGGTGCTCAATAAGGGGGGTGGCAACTCACCGGACAGTGTGGCCCACCTACTCTCATAGGATAGGCAGCAGGGCAGAATAACACAAATCTCCTCCAGTCAAATGTCAGCAAACGACTGTGTCTTTTCTTGCAAAGATTTCCTCCTCCTCACAGTAATATTCCCATTCACCACAGTTGCAAGGAAAGAAGGGAAAGCCACACTAGCGTAATATTGTTTACACTCCACACATTTTATTCACCAAATCCAAAAGAAATGTACTCACAAACCAAGCATATATAAAAGCCTCCAATATCATACGGACAGTGTCACGGATGCACCGATCGGTGCTGAAGGTCTGGCTCACCCTCTCCACGCTGATGATCCGGACCGCGCCAGCCTCCGTAGGTAACACCCGCTCACTTCCGGTCGCCGTAAGGTTCACTCCCTGACATGTTTCGTCATATCCGACTTGTTCACAGGGGCGTGAACCTTACGGCACAGCGTTGTATTTAAATGCAGTGAGATGCTGACACATCGGGTAGCGTCAAACGGGCACACCCATTCATGCTAATTCCCAGGATCCTAATTCAGTCTCCTTAGAGACCGTATACAATAGATCGGCCACATGGAAACTAGGTTTCTCAACCCACCGCCCACATTCAAATGGATCCGACTACAGGGTACGCCTGTGTGTGTGTGTGTGTATATGTATGTATGTATATATATGTGTGTGTGTGTGTGTGTGTATATATGTATGTATATATATATGTATGTATGTGTGTGTGTGTGTGTGTGTGTGTGTGTGTGTGTG
This sequence comes from Pelophylax lessonae, assembly GCF_965119305.1. Lineage (NCBI taxonomy): Eukaryota > Metazoa > Chordata > Amphibia > Anura > Ranidae > Pelophylax > Pelophylax lessonae. The sequence continues at coordinate 261,434,863 of NC_138768.1, read as the reverse complement.
TGTGTATGTATGTATGTATATGTGTGTGTGTGTATATATATATATATATATATATGGCCTGGGCAGGAAGGGGGTAAAAGTGCCCAGTATTGAAGTGGTTAATGAAATACTTTGGTCCTAAATTTGCCAAAAATGTTGTCCAACATGATAGTTTGCCCTTGCTTATGGTATTTTTAACAAACAAACTAGGACTATTGTCTTTTGGAATTTTATGCAGTCATATGCTGATAAAGTCTTTTCTATTCAGAATTGTGTAGGTGCAAACGAAATTAAAGCTGAACAAAGTAGAGACTTTAACAGATCTAGAATATGGGATCTGTGGAGCATGGTAAAATTATATTTGTAAGAGACTTATAAATTGGGTCATGGTGTGTATATTTAGTGCCACATAATGGTAGAGAATAAATTATTCTTATATCATCATTTTGTTTAATGGAAAACCCATTCTGGATAGCTGTAGTTTCTTAAATCTATGTAGTGTACATAGATTACAGATGGATGTTAGCAGCAGTTGAGCATTCCAGAAAAGCATTTAGGGTGTTGGCAAACACGCTCAAATGGAATGCAGTTGGGAGAGGTTAAGCTGTAAATTTAGCGTAAAAAAAAATGTTACACCTGTTTCTTTTAGTGGTTGATTGTGTCTGCATTATTCATTCACCTGGCAGTAATTTTTTTTTTTTTTTTTTTAAGTTTAGAATAGAATACATGCAGCTCATAGCTTGCAAACTTCTACAATGTTTTCTTTAATCCTAGATTAAAGTCTGCAATAAAACGAAACCGCTAAATGCACATGTGTGTTTTTCCCTAACAAAATATTTCTAATTTTGTTCAGCCATTCTTGTTATTTACACATACCTACCGCAGTGACATCACTGTGCACAAAGGCTAGGCTCACACTTCTCAGGGTGGTTGTGGGTGCAAATACCCGCAGCCAAACTGTGCTGCTCTTTTGTAGCTGCACGGGGTGGCCATCCATTTTTGATGGCACCCCCATGTATCTGAAAATGCAATGCTGCAGGGAACTTTATGTACACAGGACATTTGAAAACCTCTTCTGAATGCTGGAACTTGACAGCTAGTAACCGACATTTTAAAAACATCAGTTTTGCCACTTTTACATGCCGTGTTTAGCGGCGTTCATGTGCGTTTTCGTTTATAAGCGTTTTTCCTAGATAACAGATTGTACTGATCAGTATACCCTCCCAAATGCCTACAATGCAGGAAAAATCTCTCTCTCCCTCTCCTCTCTCGTTTTTCCCATGTTGCAAATGGTCACAAATGTTTCCGCATTAAAAACACCTTTAAATAAAAACACGTTTTACCACGTTTCAATGTGTTTGCACGCTGTTCCAACCATTTGGCGTTTCAAATGCCAATTTGAACGCAATTTTATGCTTTCAAAAAAATGCCACTAAACTCAACTGCCTCTAAACTACTCAGTGTACATATACAGATAAGATAACATAGAGGAGATTTCAGGGGCTGCTGAAAAAAATGTCCAACTGCTCCTAAACGTCTGTTTATCAGCAGCAGTGTACATGAGGCCTAAGTATGAACCTAGTCTAATGCAACTTTTTTAAGTTGCTTGCTGAGTGCACATCATCACACTGTTGCAGTGCACTCTGTATTCTCCTCTGCCTATTTTCCACATTCTATTGGGAACCTAAAGGTGCCTACACATACCTGCAGTGAGCTTGTAAAGCTGAATCCCTGGCAGCTTTAGAAAGGAGGGGTTTGGGTTCCTGGAGAACTGGGCCAACCTTTCATTTGGTTGCTGCCTACTGGGAGAGAAGATTGCCGAAAAGTTAGAGGGACTTTTAAACTAGGTGATGGGGGGGAGGGTCCAGATTTAGAGCTAGCCAGCAGGGAACAGGATTCAGCAGGCAATATTGAGGGCATTAGTGGTAGGGTGGCCAGAGATCCAGAACCCAAGGTAGACAAATCCAAAATGCAGTCTCATAATATCTAACAAGGGTATAGTATGCAACCAGACAATATTACGAGGTTTGTATACTAATGCTAGAAGATTGGCTAACAAGATAGGAGTACTAGAGCTGCTATGTATGAGGAGGATTTAGATTTTGTGGGAATTTCAAGAACTTGGTCTGACGGCTCCCATGATTGGCTGGCAACCATTTAGGGGTATTCTCTTTATCGCACAGATAAGGAGAGTAAAAAAGGGGGAGGGGTATGCCTATATCAAGAACAATGTGCAAGTGAATATGAGGGACAATATCACAAATGGAGCTAGGGAGGAGGTGGAATCCCTATGGGTAGAGCTTCAAAGAAAAGAAACTAAGGGGAAGTAATATTGGGCACATACTATAGGCCACCTAGCCAGAGGGAGGAGGGGGAGGCGGACCTCCTATCACAGCTTGGAATGGCAGCAAAGATGGGAAATTATAATGTGGTATTTTAATTATCCAGATATAGACTGGGCAGAAGGAACCACACATTAGTCTAAGGCTCGCCATTTCCTAAATGTTTTGCAGGACAATTTAATGGGTGAGATGGTGAACGCACCAACGTGAAACAATGCGTTACTAGACCTACTGATTACGAGTAATACAGACCCAATTGCGTATGTAGAAATAAGGGGCAACTTAGGAAACAGTGACCACAGGTCAATTCGTTTTAAGATAGATCACAGAAATAGGAAACATAAGGGTAATACAAAGACACTGAACTTCAAAAGAGCCAACTTCCCTAAACTGTGCTCTATGCTAGACAATATTAAATTGAATAGAATCCTGGGAACAAAGAACACTGCGTTAAAATGGGAGTGCTTTAAGAACATACTTAATAAGGGTATTGGCCAGTGCATTCTGACAGGGAATACATTTAAAAGAGGTAAAATAAACCCTGGGTGGCTAAACTCCAATGTAAAAATGCATATAAAAACAAAAGAAAAGGCCTTCAAGAAATAGAAAGCTGAGGGTCATTGGCAGCATTACAAAGAATGCAATAAAAAAATGTAAGAGTGCAATCAAGGCGGCTAAGATAGAACATGAAATGCACATACACAAGAGTAAAAAAAAAAAAAAAAAAAACCCCAAGAAGTTCTTTAACCACTTAAGCCCCGGAGGATTTGGCTGCTAAAGGACCAGACCCCTTTTTTCAACTTGGCACTTCGTGACTTTAACTGATAATTGCTCGGTCATGCAATGCTGTACCTAAACGAAATTTACGTCCTTTTTTTTCCCACAAACAGAGCTTTCTTTTGGTGGCATTTGATCACCTCTGCGCTTTTTATTTTTTGCGATATTAATAAAAAAAGAGCGAAAATTTTGCAAAAAAATGACATTTTCAACTTTGTCTTTTAAAAAATATCCAATATACTCAATTTATGTCATTTTTTTTGGCCAAAATATATTTAGCTACATGTCTTTGACAAAAAAAAAATCAATGAGCGTATTTTTATTGGTTTGCGCAAAAGTTATAGCGTCTACAAACTATGGTGTAAATACTGAAATTTACGAAGCTTTAATTTCTGACTGCCTATCTCATTTCATGAAGTGCTAAAATGGCGGGGCAGTACAAAACCCCCCCAAACTACCACTTTTTGGAAAGTAGACATCCTAAGGAATGTTCTGAGAGGCATGTTGAGCTCATTGAATATTTTATTTTTTTGTCACAGGTGTTTGAAAAATGACTAAAAAAATTTTTTTTTTTTTTTTTTTACACAAAGTTGTCATTGAAATGATATATTGCTCACACATGCCATGGGTATATGTGTAATTACACCCCAAAATATATTCTGCTGCTTCTCCTGAGTACAGGGATACCACATATGTGAGACTTTTTGGGAGCGTAGCTGTGTACGGGAGCCGGAAAACAAATCACCACCATCAGAATTTCAAAGGGCGTACATTTTTCATTGCATTTTCTCACTACCTATAACGGTTTAGGAGGCCCTGAAATGTCAAGATACCACAAAACCCCCCCAAATGACCCCATTTTGGAAAGTAGACACCCCAAGCTGTTTGCTGAGAGGCATGGTGAGTCCATGGAATATTTTATATTTTGCCACAAGTTTCGGGAAAATTACAATTTTTTTTTTTAATTTTTTTTTTTTACACAACGTTGTCACTAAAAGATAAATTTCTCACACATGACATGGGTATATGTGGAATGACACCCCAAAATACATTCTGCCGCTTCTCCTGAGTATGGGGATGCCCCATGTGTGAGACTTTTTGGGAGCCTAGCTGTGTACAGGACCGCGAAAACCAATCAACACTCTCAGGTTTTCTAATGGCGTAAATTGTTCATGTCACCTCTGCACTACCTGTCGCAGTTTCGGAGGCCCTAAAATTCCAAGATAGCACAAAACCCCCCCAAATGACCCCATTTTGGAAAGTAGACACCCCAAGCTATTTGCTGAGAGGCATGGTGAGTCCATGGAATATTTTATATTTTGCCACAAGTTCCGGGAAATATATATATATATATATATATATTTTTTTTTTTTACACAAAGCTGTCAGTAAATGATATATTGCTCACACATGCCATGGGTATATGTGAAATGACACCCCAAAATACATTCTGCTGCTTCTCCTGAGTACAGGGATACCCCATGTGTGAGACTTTTTTGCAGTCTAGCCGAGTACAGGACCCCGAAAACCAACCTCCACTTTCAGGCTTTCCAAAGGCGTAAATTGTTGATTTCACTCCTGACTACCTATCACAGTTTCGGAGGCCCTAAAATTCCAAGATAGCACAAAACCCCCCCAAATGACCCCATTTTGGAAAGTAGACACCCCAAGCTGTTTGCTGAGAGGCATGGTGAGTCCATGGAATATTTTATATTTTGCCACAAGTTCCGGGAAATATATATATATATATATATATATTTATTTTTTTTTTACACAAAGCTGTCAGTAAATGATATATTGCTCACACATGCCATGGGTATATGTGAAATGACACCCCAAAATACATTCTGCTGCTTCTCCTGAGTACAGGGATACCCCATGTGTGAGACTTTTTTGCAGTCTAGCCGAGTACAGGACCCCGAAAACCAACCTCCACTTTCAGGCTTTCCAAGGGCGTAAATTGTTGATTTCACTCCTGACTACCTATCACAGTTTCGGAGGCCCTAAAATTCCAAGATAGCACAAAACCCCCCCAAATGACCCCATTTTGGAAAGTAGACACCCTGAGCTATTTGCAGAGAGGCATGTTGAGTGTTTTGCAGATCTCACTTTTTGTCACAAAGTTTTGGAAATTGAAAAAAGAGGAAAAAAAATGCATTTTCCTGTTTTTTCTTCATTTTCCAAAAAAAATGAGAGCTGCAAAATACTCACCATGCCTCTCAGCAAATAGATTGGAGTGTCTACTTTGCAAAATTGGGTCATTTGGGGGGGTTTTGTGCTATCTTGGAATTTTAGGGCCTCCGAAACTGTGATAGGTAGTCAGGAGTGAAATCAACAATTTACGCCCTTGGAAAGCCTGAAAGTGGAGGTTGGTTTTCGGGGTCCTGTACTCGGCTAGACTGCAAAAAAGTCTCACACATGGGGTATCCCTGTACTCAGGAGAAGCAGCAGAATGTATTTTGGGGTGTCATTTCACATATACCCATGGCATGCGTGAGCATTATATCATTTACTGACAACTTTGTGTTAAAAAAAAAAAAAAAATTATTTTCCCGAAACTTGTGGCAAAATATAAACTATTCCATGGACTCACCATGCTTCTCAGCCAATAGCTTGGAGTGTTTACTTTGCAAAATGGGGTCATTTGGGGGGGTTTTGTGCTATCTTGAAATTTCAGGGCCTCTGAAACTGTGACAGGTAGTCAGGGGTAAAATCAGCAATTTACGCCATTAGAAAACCTGAAGATGTGGATTGGTTTTCGGGGGCGCGTACACAGCTACGCTGCCAAAAAGTCTCACACATGGGGTATCCCTGTACTCAGGAGAAGCAGCAGAATGTATTTTGGGGTGTCATTTCACATATACACATGGCATGTGTGAGCAATATATCATTTAGTGACAACTTTCTGTAAAAAAACAACAAAAAAAAAAGAAATAATAATTTTCCCGACACTTGTAGCAAAATATAAAATATTCCATGGACTCACCATGCCTCTCAGCAAATAGCTTTGGGTGTCTACTTTTCAAAAAGGGGTCATTTGGGGGGTGTTTGAACTGTCCCGGCATTTTATGCTCAATCTTATCCACACATCACCCACTCTTCTAACCACTTGAAAACCAAGCCTTTTCTGTGCCTTTTTGTTTACATGAAAAAATATTTTTTTTTTACTAGAAAATTACTTTGAACCCCCAAACATTATATATTTCTTTAAAGCAGAGGCCCTATAGAATAAAATGGGGGATGTTGCAAATTTTTTTGTCACACGGTATTTGCGCACAGATTTTCCAAACGCAATTTTTGCGAAAAAAATACATTTTTTTTAAATTTATTTCACAAATACACTATATAATTCCAATTTTTTTGGTAAAATTTAAAAGATGATCTTATGCCGAGTTCATAGACACCTGACATGACATGCTTTAAAAATTGCGCACGCCTGCGCAGCGGCAACAACGTACGTACATTTTTAAAAACTTTAAAAGTCTCTACAGGTTACCACTTTAGACTTACAGAGGAGGTCTACTGCAAAAATTACTGCACTCGATCTGGCGATCGCGGCGATACCTCACATGCATGCTGAAATTGCGGTTTACATATGACACTAGACCAACGCTTGCGTGTGCCATTGCGTGCAAGCACGGGGGGAAAGGGGGGGGGCTCAATTTTTTTTTTTTTTTTTTTGCTTTTTTATGTTATTTTGACACCTTTCCTTTAATTTTTTTTTTTTAAATCATTTTTATTGTTATCACAGTGAATTTAGATATCCCCTATGATAGCAATCGGTAGTGACAGGTACTCTTTTTTAAAAAAATTGGGGTCTTTTATACTCTAGATCTCTCCTCTGACCTTAATGTATCTGACCACGCCAAAATTGGTGTGATAAAATACTTTCCCAATTTCCCAATGGCCCTGTTTATTTCTGGCGAAAAAGAAGTCATGAAATGCTCGTAGCCTCCGGCATCTTAGGCCATAGAGATGATTGGAGCCATTCTAATCTTCAATTAGCTCTATGGTTAGATAACTGAACCACCGGCTGCACTCTCGGGTTAACCGGTGGGACAGGAGAGCCCGAGAAAAACCACGGAAGGCTGCGGAAGGCGGCGGTGGGGGGGGGGGAGACCCCTCCCACTGCATGTAAAAGCAGTCTAGCGGCCAATTACCTGCTAGGATTGCTTTTACATGTTAGCCGACCGCTGGCTGTAAAAAACGATACCAAGATGATGCCTAAATCTGCAGGCATCATCCTGGTACAACCACTCAAAGTCCAGCAACGTACCAGTACATTGCTGGTCCTTGTTTGGCATATAGGTTTTTTTTTTTTCATGCAGCCTGTGGGCTGAACGGAAAAAAAGAGAACCTATCAGAAATCAGCACAGGAATAATGCGTAGTATTACTCATCATTAACCGCCCAAACAACCACCCACTGAATTTAATGATGGGTATACACGACACTATCCACGTATACCAAAATAGGATTTTAACTGCAGTGCTGAAATCAGAAAATCACCACAGCTGCTATCAGCAAAGGTATCCATATATGCTGAGCGCAAACACTGTTTGTGTCAGAATATATAAAATCAATGCGTGGTAGCCGACGAGGGACCTGCAAGAGAAACAGGTCACAAAAGAATGAAAAAACAAACAAAGTACATTAAAAAAAGTACATTAGGAAGAGTAGGACATATAAAATGACTGACACAACAAAAGTTTTTGGATTCTCATCATTAACCGCCCAAACAACCACCCACTGAATTTAATGATGGGTATACACGGCGCTATCCACGTATACCAAAATAAGATTTTAACTGCAGTGCTGAAATCAGAAAATCACCACAGCTGCTATCAGCAAAGGTATCCATATATGCTGAGCGCAAACGCTGTTTGTGTCAGAATATATAAAATCAATGCGTGGTAGCCGACAATTACCTGCAAGAGAAACAGGTCACAAAAGAATGAAAAAACAAACAAAGTACATTAAAAAAAAAGTACATTAGGAAGAGTAGGACATATAAAATGACTGACACAACAAAAGTTTTTGGATTCTCATCATTAACCGCCCAAACAACCACCCACTGAATTTAATGATGGGTATACACGGCGCTATCCACGTATACCAAAATAAGATTTTAACTGCAGTGCTGAAATCAGAAAATCACCACAGCTGCTATCAGCAAAGGTATCCATGTATGCTGAGCGCAAACACTGTTTGTGTCAGAATATATAAAATCAATGCGTGGTAGCCGACAATTACCTGCAAGAGAAACAGGTCACAAAAGAATGAAAAAACAAACAAAGGACATTGAAAAAAGTATAGTAGGAAGGAGTAGAAGGACATATAAAATTACTGACACCACAACAGTTTTTGGATCCTTTTATTTTACTTTCTAACTGTTCCTTTATTTCTTGATTTGGGAGGGAGTGCGATCTTCTGCGATCTTCTCTTCCAGCTTGGGTCTCTCAAAATGTCGATGGACATCCAACATCCTTCGAGACCCTGTGTTTATGTGCCCTACACTGTGTCGTGCTGTACCCTACACTAATACTCCACTAGTGTATGGTAGCGCTCAAAACATTCCCCGATGCAGAGACCAGGATGGTCAGGACATTTGGGACAATAATAACGGGTGTCACGCCTAAATCCCCGCCTGCTACAGACACGACATCGTCTTTGGGGTCGTATTTGGGTAGGGGTACTCGGGAGGGCATAAGGAAAATGCCTCTCATGCAGCCGGCTCACTGCATCTGGAAGGGGAAGTTGGGCAGGCATGCCTCCTGGGTACAGGTAGGCAAGGATGACCGCTTCCTGGAATTCCCGGAAGGGTCCAGTTCGTCCTGACGCCCTGTATAGGACAAAGGCGTTCAGCATAGCCAATTGGAAAAGGTAAACAGACACTTTTTTGTACCAGCGTCTGGCTTTACGGGCAACTAAATACGGCGCCAAAAGCTGGTCGTTAAGGTCCACCCCTCCCATGTTAAGGTTATATTCGTGGACACAGAGGGGTTTCTCCATAACGCCAGTTGCCGTAGGGATTTGGACTGTCGTGTCTGCGTGAAGGGAGGACAGAACATAAACATCCCGTGTATCCTTCCACTTCACCGCAAGTAATTTGTCCGTTTTCAAGCAGGCTCTCGCCCCCCGACTAAGACGGGAATTTACAAGCCGTTGGGGGAAGCCCCGGCGATTAGGTCGCACGGTGCCACATGCGCCAATTTGTAAATCAAGCAGGTGACTAAATAGTGGCACGCTTGTGTAAAAATTGTCCACGTACAAATGGTACCCCTTTCCGGATAAGGGTGACACCAATTCCCAAACAATCTTACCGCTGCTCCCTATGTAGTCTGGGCAGTTCGGGGGCTCCACAGTGCTATCTTTTCCCTCATAGACACGGAAATTAACTGTATAGCCTGTGGCCCTGTCACAGAGCTTATACAACTTGACCCCGTATCTGGCATGCTTGCTGGGGAGGTACTGTTTGATAGCAAGACGGCCAGTAAATTTAATCAGGGACTCGTCAATGCAGACAACTTGTTCGGGGGTAAACAAGGCTGCAAACCGCTGATTGAAGTGGTCTATGAGGGGCCGAATTTTGTGGAGCCGATCGTATGCAGGGTCTCCCCGAGGACGACAGATTTCATTGTCGCTGAAATGCATAAATCGCAGAATTTGCTCGTATCTCCCCCTGGACATGGAGGCAGAGTACATGCGCATATGGTGAGCTGGGCTAGTGGACCAATATAGCCGCAATTCACTTTGTTTAGTTATGCCCATGTGGAGGGAAAGGCCCAGAAAGATCTTAAATTCGGAAACCGTTATAGGATTCCAGCCGAATCGTCTGGCAAGGTGCGAATTTGGGTTGGCGGCGATAAATTGTTGAGCATATAAATTTGATTGATCCACAATAGATCTGAAAAGATCTTCCGTGAAGAACAGCTCAAAAAAGTTCAGGGGCGTAAAACCAGCTGTCTCCACGTGGATTCCAGGTTGGGCGGTGAATGGGGGAAGTACTGGCGCTGTAGAATCAGTGGGTTGCCAATTGGGATATGCCAGCGCATCAGGGAGGGCACTATGGGCTCTACGGGCCTGTCTTCGAATACGCGGTGGCTGCGGGCCACTACTTGTGCTAGCCACCGCACCAGCTTCAACTGCACTTAGGGGACTCGCCACGTCACCAGGTCTTACTGCAGTGCTGGTTGTACTAGGTCCAGGTTGTACTAGGCCGCTGGCGCTTGCCAGGTCGCCAGAAGGCTGAGCGGCACTAGTACCCACACTCTGCTCCATACGAGCACCCTGCGATTCCTGCATTTCAACAACACCAGAATGGGGTCGGGTACGCCTGGGTCTAACAGGGACCCATCTGTCGTCGGAGCTGTCTGTCAGGGAGCCGCTGCTGTCATCTGGTTCGTATACTGACCCTGATTCTGCCGGTGAGGCTTCCCCATCGCTCTCACCTGACATGGACATTATACTGTAAATAGCTTCATCACTGTACGAACGTTTAGACATTTTGGTAACTAAATTTACCCGTACAGTGATGCGACTCACAGGTAATAAAAGCACCTGGTTGTCGAAGACTATTTCAAGCGCTACCAAAAAAACTGCTAATGCTAGCAGGGATCAGGCCTGACTCTGCTAACACAGCGGTTTTGTGTCTTGTGTTTTTTGTAAGTGACAGTAATCTATTGATTACTACACTTACCTGGGTGAAAGGGTTAAACGCAGGTGCTGGCCGGAATCAGTGCTGATCGTGCAAACACCGCGTTTTGGGAACCCTAAACTATGGGGGCGCTAGTATAGCTCTGATCAGATCAGATATTGATCTGTTCAAACACTATACTAGAAATGGAAGTGTAGGTGCGTGCGTGCGTGTGTGGTGATCAAGGGGTTACTTCTAAACTATGCGCCGGGGATCTGGGGGGGGGGTGGCGGAGACCCTAAACCTCCTTTGGGAAAGAAACTAGCTAGCTAGAGCAACCTCAAGTCACAATGACACCAATACAAAAATACAGTAAAAACAGTATATTATGTGTGTATTAGTGCTAATGTGACAGAGGGTGTAGGGGTTAACGGGATGTGATCAGGGGGGGATCAGGGGTTTAAATCTTTATTGGAAGGGACTGGCGGGTATCCTAAGGATAAAAGGAACGGTGGCAAGCGCTAAACCTGGTCACAAGTCACACTTATACGGGTATATAGAAAATGCTATATACTGTATACAGTGTGCGTTGTGGCAGGGGGTGTAGGGGTGATCAGGGGGGGATCAGGGGATTAAATCTTTATTGGGCGGGTGGCGGGGACCCTAAACCTCCTTGGGACACAAACTTAGTCGCCTGCGCTAATTCTGATCACAATCACACTAATACAAAAATACAAAAACACAGTATATTACGTTTGTATTAGTGCTGATGTGACAGAGGGTGTAGGGGTTAACTAGCGGTGATCAGGGGGGGGTCAGGGGAGATCAGGGGCTCAAATCTTTATTAGGGGGGGGTGGCGGGTAATTCAAGTGGAAAAAAGGGGGTCGCAAGCGCTAGACCTGACCACAAATCACACTTATACGGGTATATAGCAAAATGCTATATACTGTATACGGTGTGTGTTATGGCAGGGGGTGTAGGGGTGATCAGGGGGGGGTCAGGGGCTTAAATCTTTATTGGGCGGGTGGCGGGGACCCTAAACCTTCTTGGGACAGAAACTTAGTCGCCTGCGCTAATTCTGATCACAATCACACTAATACAAAAATACAATAACACCGTATATTGCGTTTGTATTAGTGCTGATGTGACAGAGGGTGTAGGGGTTAACGGCGGTGATCAGGGGGGGGTCAGGGGAGATCAGTGGGTTAAATCTTTATTAGGGGGGGGTGGGGGGTAATTTGAGTGGAAAAGGGGGGGTCGCAAGGGCTACACCTGTTCACAAATCACACTTATACAGGTATATAGGTATATGCTATATGCTGTATATAGTGTGTGTTGTGTCAGGTGCTGTAGGGGTTAATTGGGGGGGCGATCGGGGGTGAAATGTGCCTATCTAAGTGTGTATGTACGTGCTTGGTGCTGTACTTACAATTAGATGTGCTCTCCTCTCACGCTGGATCCAAAAAGACCGTTGGGAGGGGAGGGCACATCTCCTCTAAGCCTGTGTTTACATTTCACAGGCTTAGAGGGAGATCTGATTGGGCAGGACCGATCAACAGGTCCAGACCAAAAATGATTGGCCTGGACCTGATGACTGATCGGTTCTGAACCCAATCGAGTCATCGGCGGGACCGCGGGTGCGCGCGCGCGCGCGCCAGAGCGGCGAAGGCTAGTGACGTACCGCTACGTCACTCTGCCTGGCCGGGGCTGACCGCCGCAGTATATAGTCGTGCGGCGGTCGGCAACCGGTTAAGTATATAAAAAGTAAGAAAGTGAGGCCAGAACATATTGGCCCCATGAAGGATTATGAAGGGAATCTGGCTATAAAGGACAGAGAGAAGGCAGAGGTTCCTGAATAAATTCTTCTCCTCAGTCTTCACAAAAGAATTGGGGGGGATACAGTAACCTAGACTGTAATTTTAAAGTTAATAACACGTCACAGGAAGCACTCTCATGGTTAAAAGAAGACAGACTCAGAACTAGACTCTAAAAAGTCACCGGGACCAGATGACTTGCACCCGAGTGTCCTTAAGGAACTCAGCCAGGTGATAGCCAGACCATTGTTCCTAATTTTTAAGGACAGTTTAGTGACGGGAATGGTACCAGCTGATTGGAGAAAAGCCAATGTGACACCAATATTTTAAAAAGGGCTGTGCTATATCCCTGAGACCTACATGCCGCTTAACCTAACCTCAACTCAATGGTGTGCAAGTTATTGGAGGGGATGATAATGGACTATATACAAGATTTTAGTAATAAAAACAGTATCATCAGTAGTAATCCGCATAGATCTATGAAGAATCGTTCTTGCCAGACAAATCTATTAACCTTCTATGAAGAAGTGAGCTGCCATCTAGATAAAAGAAAGCTAGTAGATGTAGTCATGTATCTTGACTTTGCAAAGGCATTTGTTAAAGTTCCCTACAAATGCTTACTGTACAAACTAAAGTACGTAGGTATGGACCATAGGGTGAGTACCTGGATTGAAAACTGGCTCCAGGTGAGAGTCCAGAGGTTGGCAATAAATGGGACGTACTCAGATTGGTCGGGTGTGGAAAGTGGGGTCCCCCCAAAGATCTGTCCTGGGACCAATCCTGTTCAATTTATTCATAAACGACCTAGAGGATGGGATAACCAGCACAATCTCAGTATTTGCGGATGACACTAAGCTAAGCAGGGCAATATCTTCTATACAGGACGTGGAAACCTTACAAGAAGACCTGAACAAAATAATGGGGTGGGCAACTACATGCCAAGTGAGGTTTAATGTTGAAAAATGTAAGGTAATGCATTTGGGTGTCAGAAATACAAACGCAAGTTACTCGCTAGGGAGAAAACCTCTGGGGGAATCTAAGATGGAAATGGACCTGGGGGGTCCTAGTAGATAACAAGCTCAGCAATGGCATGCAATGTCAATCTGCTGCAAGCAAAGCCAACAGAATATTCGCATGTATAAAAAAGGGGATTCACTCCTCCAGAGCTAAAACGATAATTCTCCCACTCTACAAGACTCTGGTCCAGCCGCATCTCGAGTATGCCGTCCAGTTTTGGGCACTGGTCCTCAGGAAGGATGTGCTGGAACTGGAGAGAGTCCAGAGAAGGGCCACAAACATAATTAGGGGAATGGAGGACTTTAGCTATGAGGAAAGACTGCAAGCATTGAACTTATTCTCTCTGGAGAAGAGATGTTTGAGAGGGGATATGATATCAATGTACAAATACTGTACTGGTGACCCTAGCATAGGGAACAAACTTTTCAGTGATTTAAAGACCCGTGGTCATTTACTAAAATTAGAAAAGAAAAGTTTACCCTTAAACTGCGTAAAGGGTTCTTTACCGCCAGAGTGGTAAGGATGGGGAATTCTCTTCCACCAGTGGTGGCTGGTCAATAGGGGGCGCAGGGGCGCCACCCCCCCCCCCCCCAGGCTAGTCACACACAGTAAAATGCAGCATCTTAAAAAAAAAGTGTATCTTTCAATGCCAGGGGCGCCGGACACATTGCTGTCTATGGGAGCGGTGGGGGTTTTTGCATCATGTGCTTTTTTTCTCTCTAGCCGATTGGCAGCCTTCTGGTGTGTCCTCAGGGTGCAGAGCGATGCGCCCGAACACTCCCACTAGCGTTTCCCAAATTTGCCTTCCTGTGATTGGTCCAGTTTGGACCAATCAGGACGTCCGATGTCGTAGGGGCGGTGCTTGGGCGGGGCGTCACTCTCTGCTTTCTGCCGCTTCACCCCAGAGCCCAGCAGATGCCTTTGTCTCTCGCCTGGGCTGGAGTGTGGAGTGATCTGTGACTGTGAGACTGTGACTGCATCAATTTCAACTCAGTCAGCATTGATCATCTTGAACTTGGTAAGCATGTGGGACGTTTACTAAGGGAAAACATATGGGCTCCAAACATTTTACCAGAGCAGGTGTACATTCATGAAGGGTGCATTTAATGCACTATAGTTCTTTAAAGTGGAGTTCCACCCATTTTGTTAGTTGAGAATTATGTAATCCCCTTTAAATATGCTTTTACCAATGCAAACTATTTTTTTTTTTCTTTTTTGAAAGGAAATACCATTTTTCTTCTTTTTTCAGCCGCACTTCCGGGTCCTGCCACCTATAGGTGATTACGTCACTAGGCGATTCCCAAGGGCTCCTGGGATAGCGGCATCATGTATCCCAGCAGCCCTTGCGAATCGACTAGTGACGAAATCTCGTGTTATTGCCAGACCAGCATCAGCTGTTCTCAGGGATGTATTGCACTTAGTCCGCGCTCCGCCCCACCTCCACCTGCCTCCTCTCAGTGAGCTCTACGGGATGTAATGCTTTCAGTCCGCGCTTACTGAGAGGAAGCGGGCGGGGTGGAGTGTAGACTGAATGCAATACATCCCTGAGAACAGTTGATGCTGGTCTGGCAATAACGTGAGGTTTTGTCACTAGGCGATTCGCAAGGGCTGCTGGGATACATGACGCCGCTATCCCAGAAGCCCTTGCGAATCGCCTAGTGATGTAATCGCCTATAGGCGGCATGACCCGGAAGTGAATAAAAAAAATAAAAAAATAGTTTGCATTGGTAAAAGCGAATTTAAAGGGGATTACATATATCTCAACTTAATAAATGGGTGGAACTCCTCTTTAATATTCCATAAACCAAAAGTGCAGCACAATTTTAAAATTAATAGTAAAGTCCAAAAGATCCAAGAGGTGCACGTGGGAAATGGAAAACAAAAGGAACCCTCCACTGGTGTGATATGCACCGCGCTCACCTTATCTCAATCAATGAGCGCCTGAATGAAAGATATCCAGATGGCAGAAAGGACTCCCACATTAGGTTCCAGATAGCCACTTCCTGATACGGGAATCTCCTCACAGACTGCACACTCCGGCCATGACCATATAGTATAAAAAGAACAGGGGCAGGATCTAAGTGCTCACTGTTTAAAAACGTTTATTTAAGAACACATAAAAGCCAGTCACATTAAGATGATAAAATCCAGCATGTAACAATGAATCGGATGGCATGAGCGGTGCATACACACTAGCTGCGGCTTCCGGCTTCATAGACATATGAGGATGGCAGTGGGTGACAGGCAGCTCCACATCCCGTTCGCGTATCATCCAATTAGATCTTCGCCCCGCGTTCATTGTTACATGCTGGACGTAGGTTAACATGACAAAATGTGGATTATTTCAAGGGGTGACTATGAATACTTTTTCAAGGCACTGTACCTTGATTACTGAAGGTCCCTTTCACACTTTTGTGACCTCAAAGTCACGCAATTTTTTTACCGCGTTTTTTGCCGCAAAGCAATGCCTATTAAATTTTTTCTTTTTTGCGCCCCCCCCCCCAAAAATTTTGAGCACCAGCCGCCACTGTCTTCCACAAGCAGTGGTATCAGCAGGGAGCATCAATAGTTTCAAAAAACGTTTATTTTATTTAACTTTTACTATTAGATGGGCACTTTAACAACCACAGCATACAGGAGTATACGATTTACTATTAACAGCAAACACACACACTCACTCAATATAGGTTGAACTGGATGGACGGTGTCTTTTTTCAACCTCGCTAACTATGTAATTATGTAGCGCACTAGCGCTGATAGGCAAGTCTTTGGCATTTCTTGACAATGCTGAAGCTTTCCACCCTTTCTAGCTTCCTACTTATTTCTATAGGCCAGTGAGGCAGCACTCTCATAGTCCAAAAGGAATGGGAGGGCTAGTGGCAAGCTTCAACAGTACATTCACCTATAAGGATTCGCTCATAATGACAGTGTGCCTCTATTTATACCTGCAGATATTTTTTCTTTAGCGACAGATTACCTTCAGTGCCGGGTCATACTACGTCGCTCCGACTTCGGGGGCGACCTGTGAAGTTGCGTGCAGTGCGACTTTGGCGCGACTTGCACGGACTTCATAAAATGAATGTCTATGCAAGTCGCCTCCAGGTCGCACCGAAGTAGTACAGGACCCTTTTTCTAAGTCGGATCGACTTGTGTCGCTCCTATTAGAACGGCTCCTGTACCGCACAATGGGAGCGTGACGGACCGCGACTTGTCAGGCTGACAAGTAGCGGTCCAAGTCGGACTAGTGTGAATGCGGTCTTAAAGTGTACACTTCTGCAGTCAAATTTGAGAAAACCCCATTAACATGTTTGCTATGTGTTCCCCTCGACAACATACCTAAAATAATTTAAAGAGGCAGTAAAGTCTGTTTATTTTTTTTACCTGCAAAGTAAAGGCATAATGTGCTAGTATTCAAGGCATACAAGCACATTATGTGACGCCTGCAAACAAACCCCCTAGTTCTTCTCGCTGGAGGCCACATCCATCTTTGCCGGTCTGCCTTCCGGGTCTGTGGGAGCCGCGTGATGTCACTCCTGCGCATGCACGCCGGAGCTGCCGGTCACGGCACAGGGCTCTGAAGAAAACTCCAAAACAGAAGTTTTAGTCTGCTATGCAGAAGGAGTTAGAAAGTTAATGTTTACCAAAATGTAACCCTGTCTATACTGTGTTGTCAGATCTCATTATGAGTTGTCAACTAGATTTGAACACCGTGGGGGAGATCTACCTAAAACTGGTGCACAAAGAATCTGGTGCAGCTGTGCATAGTACCCAAAAAGCTTTCAACTTCAGCTTGTTCAATTAATCCTTGGTAATAAAACCAAGAAGCTGATTGGATACTATGCTCAGCAGCACCAGATTCTTTGTGCACCAGTTTTAGTAAATCTCCCCAACGGTATTCAAATCTAGTTTATAACTGGTAATGAGAACTGACAACACAGTATAGACAGGGTTAACTTTGGTAAACGTTAACTTTCTTCTGACTAAAACTTCTGTAAATGAAAATGAAATAAAGATAAAACTTAAACAAAAATATAAGAACTTAGCTAGTCATATGAAATAAGAACTATGGCATTGTACACATATACAACAAAGATTACCCAGCAAAATGGCTGCAGATCACATGCCCTGGGTCGCTATGGTATTGTACGTACATACCACTTATATAACCCAACACCTTGGATGCGAATCACGTGCCCGGGGCTGCTATGGTGTATGAAAATGGGGGGGGGGGGTGATTTTACAAATAATAATACGGACATTTTATATAATATCAATATAATTATTCCATGCCCCCTTCTCACTGTTCTGTTTAGGGGTAGGTCAGCAATTAAACAGACAACACACACTGTAGGCAAAAAGATTATAAGATTATATTGTACGAAGAATCATTTTGAATAGCTTTGTCACAGATAAGGAAATTATTTTAAATTACTTTTATCAAAAAATTTAAAGATGTAAACATCACAGACACATTACCAGTGGCACCGGATCCTAGCAAATAATACTACCCCTGCACCTAAGAAGACAAATGCCTTTTAAACTCGCAACAATACTCAATACAATACTCAAGCAACAATCCTGCAGCTACAGGAGGAAAAAGGAGGACAGTGATTTCTCTAAATGCTGCCCCTGCCGCCCCTTCTATCCAGGTGTACAGGGGAGCTGCACAGGCCCCCTGGAGCATGGGGCCCGGTTGCAACTGCAACCCCTGTAGTTACGCCTCTGACACAGCACTTTCTGAGTAACTGTGTTTCTCAACACATTTTACGATATCTTAATGTAAAATATTGTGCTCACATATCAAACCTGCTGTTTATGATGAGATGCTGCTCTATATCTTCACCATTGTTCTCATACTGTTCTATTTTGTATATATTTTCTTTCTCAACCGAGATATGTAGACCATCCTACTGGTTGCAGGACATGCTTCTCTTTATAATAATTACTTCAATAATTACCGATATGTTATGTGATGATACATTTTTATGTTTACTCTTCAATAGATAAGATTGAGTGTTAATAACATTTGCCTATAATTCCTGTATAAAGTGGGTTGTATGCCAGAGCTACCATCAGAATCTTTTGTGTTTTCTCAGGCCTGATCCTGGACAAAGTAGTGAAAGAGACAGATCCTTCAATAATCCTGGAACTGGGTACATACTGCGGATATTCTGCCATACGAATTGCTCGCTTGTTGAGGCCTGGAGCTCGGATGTTCACCGTGGAGCTGAATCCAGTTCATGCTGCTGTGGCCAAGCAGATGATTGAATTTGCAGGAGTTCAGGATACGGTATACCCAACAGATGGCTTGCAGCAAATTTCAAAGTTCAACAAACCCAGTCAGCAAAGAACCGTGATGACTTACATGTCATTCATTTCCCTAAGCAGTTTATCAAGATATGCAGCTCTGTGCTAATAACAATAATACCATTTTAATATGTAAATATAATAATTTTAAATCAATGTAATGGCACTTTGATTAGAAAAATATACTGTGTGTGTATGTATGTATATATAATATACACACACACTATATTGTCAAAGGTATGGGGACGCCTGCCTTTACATGCTCATGAATTTTAATGGTATCCCAGTCTTAGTCCATAGGGTTCAATATTGAGTTGGCCCATCCTTTGCAGCTATACCAGCTTCAACTCTTCTGGGAAGGAGGCTGTCCACAAGGTTTAGGAGTGTGTCTATGGGAATGTTTGACCATTCTTCCACAAGCGCATTTGTGAGGTCAGGCACTGATGTTGGCCGAGAAGGCCTGGCTTGCAGTCTCCGCTCTAATTCATCCCAAAGGTGTTCTATTGGGTTGGGGCCAGGACTATGTGCAGGACAGTCAAGTTCCTACAACTCAAACTCGCTCATCCATGTCTTTATGGACCTTGCTTTGTGCACTGGTGCGCAGTTATTTTGGAACAGGAAGGGACCATTCCGAAACTGTTCCTACAAAGTTGGGAGCATGAAATTGTCCAAAATGCTGACGCCTTAAGAGTTCGCTTCACTGGAACTAAGGGGCCAAGCCCAAGCCCTGGAAAACAACCTCAAACCATAATCCCCCCCCCCCCCTCCACCAAATAATTAGGACCAGTGCTCAAAGCAAGGTCCACGTGCGTGTAAAGGAAGGCGCCCTAATACTTTTGACAATATAATGCGTGTGTATATACAGTATCTCACACAAGTGTATGTATGTGTGTGTATATATGTATGTGTGTGTGTGTGTATGTATATGTGTGTGTGTGTGTATATGTATGTATGTATATATATATATATATATATATATATATATATATATATATTATATATACACACACAGTATCTCACAAAAGTTAGTACACCCCTCACATTTTTGTAAATATTTTATTATATCTCTTCATGTGACAACACTGAAGAAATTAGACTTTGCTACAATGTAAAGTAGTGAGTGTACAGCTTGTATAACAGTGTAAATTTGCTGTCCCCTCAAAATAACTCAACACACAGCCATTAATGTCTAAACTGCTGGCAAAAAAGTGAGAACACCCCTAAGTAAATATGTCCAAATTGGGCCCAATTAGCCATTTTCCCTCCCCGGTGTCATGTGACTCGTTAGTGTTACAAGGTCTCAGGTGTGAATGGGGAGCAGGTGTGTTAAATGTGTTGTTATCGCTCTCACTCTCTCATACTGGTCACTGGAAGTTCAACATGGCACCTCATGGCAAAGAACTCTCTGAGGATCTGAAAAAAAGAATGGTTGCTCTTCATAAAGATGGCATAGGCTATAAGAAGTTTGCCAAGACCCTGAAAATGGCACGGTGGCCAAGACCATACAACAGTTTAACCGGACAGGTTTCACTCAGAATAGGCCTCGCCATGGTCGACCAAAAGAGGTTGAGTGCACGAACTCCGCTTTATATCCAGAGGTTGTCTTTGCTGCAGAGGTTGAAGGGGTGGGAGGTCAGCCTGTCAGTGCTCAGACCATATGCTGCACACTGTATCAAATTGGTCTGCATGGCTGTCATCCCAGAAGGAAGCCTTTTCTAAAGATGATGCACAAGGAAGCCTGCAAACAGTTTACTGAAGACAAGCAGACTAAGCACATGGATTACTGGAACCATGTCCTGTGGTCTGATGAGACCAAGATAAATGTATTTGATTCAGATGGTGTCAAGCGTGTGTGGTGGCAACCAGGTGGGGAGTACAAAGATAAGGGTGTCTTGCCTACAATCAAGCATAGTGGTGGGAGTGTCATGGTCTTGGGCTGCCGGCACTGGGGAGCTACAGTTCATTGAGGGAACCATGAATGGCAACATGTACTGTGACATACTGAAGCAGAGCATGATCCCCCCTCCCTTCATAGACTGGGCCGCATGGCAGTATTCCAACATAACTACCCCAAACACACCTCCAAGATGACTACTGCCTTGCTAAAGAAGCTGAGGGTAAAGGTGATGGACTGGCCAAGCATTTCTCCAGGCCTAAACCCTATTGAGCATCTGTGGGGCATCCTCAAATGGAAGGTGGAGGAGGGCAAGGTCTCTAACATCCACCAGCTCCGTGATGTCGTCATGGAGAAGTGGAAGAGGACTCCAGTGGCAACCTGTGAAGCTCTGGTGAACTCCATGCCCAAGAGGGTTAAGGCAGTGCTGGAAAATAATGGTGGCCACACAAAATAATGACACTTTGGGCCCAATTTGGACATTTTAACTTAGGGGTGTACTCACTTTTGTTGCCAGGGGTGTACTCACTTTTGTTGCCAGTGGTTTAGACATTAATGGCTGTGTGTGGAGTTATTTTGAGGGGACAGCAAATTTACACGGTTATACAAGTTGTACACTCACTACTTTACATTGTAGCAAAGTGTCATTTCTTCAGGGTTGTCACGTGAAATGTGAGGGATGTGCTCACTTTTGTGACATACTGTGTGTGTATGTATGTATGCATGTGTGTGTGTGTATATGTGTGTATATATATATATATATATATATATATATATATATATATATATATATATATATATATATAATTTAATCTTTTCATGTGACAACACTGAAGAAATTACACTTTGCTACAATGTAAAGTAGTGAGTGTGCAGTTTGTATAACAGTGTAAATGTGCTGGGTGTATCCACCTTTGTGAGATATTGTGTGTGTATGTGTGTGTGTGTATGTGTGTATGTGTGTATATATATATATATATATATATATATATATATATATATATATATATATATATATATATATATATATATACTTTAAAACAAACTTTTGAACTCTAGGGTAATTCATCTTCTAAGCTCCAAAAAAAAAAAAGATGTTTTTCGCTTAATTGACATTTGCTGTCAGATGCTGAACATTCAATTTTGCATTAGATGACAATTGTTAAAGTATACCCTGATATAAAGAAATGTATGGGTTACCATTGCTGTTGCTTGACTCTGGCTTTGGTACCCCTGATTCATGAACCAAAACAAGTGTGCAGAAAATTAGTAGAAGAAAAGTCAGCATGCCTTACCTTGTTCAGGTCAATGGCTCAAGCATCAGCATGGCAGACAGACATCTAGCATTCGCAGAAGGGATGTCAGCAATGGCATCTTCATTTTTTTTTTTCTCTCATGACAGGTTTCCTTGAAACCATGTCTGTAGTGAATTTCATACTGCAAAATGGATGGCTTCCGCTGCATAAAGGTTATTATAGGTATATTATTATAGGTATATAAATACCTGTAATAAATACATTTATAAAGTTTGTTTTTACTAGTGAATTTGCCTAATTACTGTTTACTAAAGCAGAGTAAGAACCAAAATAAGTGTGTGGCACTAGAATGTATCCACGTCATAGAAAAAAGGCACAACAAATTACCTAACCTTTGGTTTTAGGTGGAAATACCTTTTAGGCCTCATGCACACTCATCCACGGTGCACACTGTGAAGGAAAGCACACCGTCCAGTTCCGCTGGTGGCAGCTTGTAAAACTCTATGTTAGGAGCGTATGAACTCCTGCTCTGTCATAGTTGCTGGTTCCAGCATCCTGGTTTTGGCTATGGCATTCTCCTTGTCTGTCTGTCCACCTGCAAGGTGATTGATTGATTGTAGCCAGTCTCTGGGTGGAGACCAGATCTGATTTAAGTCAGCCAAACCTGCAGTCTCATGCTGGTGATATTGCATTTGTAACACATTTTCCAAGCTTCCCGATTTTCTGCTCTGCTAGATTTGACTTCCTTGTGTATGACCTTAGATTGGATAACGACTGTTCTCTGAACTATGCCTGCCTTTTACCTGGACTGTCATTGAACCACTCTGCCTGTCTGCCAAATGCAAATACCTGTTTGCTCAGTTCACGCATTACCTGGCATGGTAGCCAGGCATTATTTTATTGTGTATAAGTCCTGGGGGCAGCTGTGTACCGGTAGGCCTGCTTGCCTTATGGGAAAGTGGGCTGCTATAGGTGAAGAACACAGTAGCCAACTATAGTGTCTGACCACCTGCGGTAGGGGTAAGCATGACATTATCACAAGCCTTTAACAAGGAAAATGCTGAAGATGGACTCAGGCTAGTTTAATTGCTAAGGAGATTTGCAAACTGACTAACTGTCTGTGCATGTAAATGCACCTCCAGCAGAAGCCAGAGCCCAAAGTTAACCCGCCTGATTGTTTTTCTGGTGACCCCCATATGTTTTCCAGCTTAAAAATAGTTATATGCTATACTTTAAACTTAAGCCATGCTCTTCTGGTTCTGAAGCACAGTAGATTAGCCTGAATATTACATGGTTGCAGGGGGACCCCAGTCTTAGGCTTTATTCTCCCCACAGATAACCCAGTCAGAGGGTCAGTTGAAGCTTTTTTCAAAGTCCTAGGTTTACTCTATGATGATCCTGACCGTGTCCAGTCAGCTGAAACTAACCTTGGGTCATGATGTCAGGATAAGCGCACCACTGAACAATACTGTTCTGATTTCCGCTGCTGGGCACCTGACTCAGGGTGGAATGATATAGCTATAAGAAGCCAGTTCAGGTTACGCTGAACCAAAGTCATTGAATGAAGCTATGCAAGTAGCCATATGTATAGAGGCGTTTATGGGGAAAGGTATGCTGAGAGGTTTTTCTTTGCCCCCTAGTACGCCCATTTCTTCATCAGACCTTCCTGAGCCCTCTCAACCTCTCCAGGAAGAGGAGCCCATGCAAAGTGGCATTACCCATTTATCCTCTGGGGAATAGGCTAGAAGAAAATCCCAGGGACTCTGCTTATATTGTGGCAACCACGTCCACTTTGTCACCAGTTGCCCTTATAAGGCTGGGAAATGCCAAGTGTCTAGTGCGGGTGGGGTCTGCTTTTTTAGACTATACAGTCATGTTCCCTTCGAGATAAACTATTTGTTCCTGCACAACTTGGTTCTGCTAAGTTTTCTCATTACCTCCTTTTTTTTTTTTTCTAATAGATTCTGATGCCCCTAGCAATTTCATTGATAGGGACCTAGCACTCCGTCTACATATTCCCTTGGCTAATATGCACAAACCATTTTCAGTCTTAGCTGTTGAAAGCTCTCTTTTGTTCATGGGCATGGCCACCTTGTGCACTGTACCTATTACTCTGATTATTGGAGAATTTCATATAGAGACAGTCTTCTAATTGATAACAACATCTTTTGCCTATCAACTTATTTTAGGTTATCCTTGGATAAAATTTTAATAATTTCCTGCATATTGAGCTACAGGAGAGATTAGGTCCTGTTCCCAGACCTGCATCCAGAACTGCGTTAAAACTGCTGACTAGTTGCTCATTTGTAACTCTTGTGTAGCTAGTACCAGTCATGGGCCTTTATTACAGTCCTATTCCGATCTTGATAAAGATAATTTTTCCAAGTGTGACTCCAGTTTGCATAACCATTTGCCTTTATATGCCTCTGTTGTAGTACAAGACACTGAAAAATGTATTAAACCCTCTACAGACCACCTCTCCAGCCAATTGCCACAGTCTGAATATTTTCCTTCCTGAGGCCAAACTTACCCACTGTCTCACAGCCTTGACCCCTGATTGGAAACTTCCTCTTAAGTTTTTACAATATCTCACTTCCAGCACAAGGAATGGGGGCCTTTTCCCCTGACATTTTGGCCATGCACCTAAGGATCTCTAAAACATTTTTTTGGTTTCTCGCAGGCTTTGGTGGCCCTCTCCCCATAAGGACTCCTGTTCCTATGTAAAGGCTTGAAAAACTTGTGCTCACTCTAAATCCTCAAAATTCAAGCCCTCTGGATTACCCATACCTTTGCCTGTCCCTAAACTCTCATGGACGCACATCCAGGCTAACTGTAACAAGTTCTGCTGCCTCCACACCTGAGAATGTGGTCCAGTCTGTCTCTACACACATGCCAATACAGTCCAGTCTGTCTCTGCACCAGTTATTCCAGTTCAGCACATGCCATTTGAGCCTCCTGTTTTTTCCTATTCAGGACTTTCAGTAACTTGGCCTCACCCTACTGCAATTACATCTGCTCGAACTTGAATAAAAAGTTTCATCCATCCTTTGGATAGACTGTCTCATTCATCCAGGTGGGGCCTTTGATCTTTTCCTCAAGCAAATCTGCATTCAGCCTGCGTTCCAGCTAAAATCTTGTGACATGTCACCTGCTAACCAACTTGACCTCATTGATCCCCTGACCTTTGCCCAGCTTGATGGTCCTGTCCTGGATGTCCAGCTTGTCTGTAAGGGTCAGGGGGGCCTCTCCTCAGAGGGGGGTAATGTTAGGAGTGTAAGCGCTCCTGCTCCATCATAGCTGCTGGTTCTAGCATCCTGGTTTTGGCTATGGCATTATCCTTATCTGTCTGTCCACCTGCAAGGTGTTTGATTGTTGCCAGACTCTGGGTGAAGACCAGATCGGATTTAATTCAGCAAGTCAGCCAAACCTTCAGTCTCATGCTTGTGATATTGTGTTAGTAACACGTTTTCCATGCCCCCTGTTTGTCTTCTCTGCCAGATTTCTTTTTTTGACTTTGGACTGGATAATGACTATTCTCTGAACTCTGCCTGCCTTTCAACTGGACTGTCATTGAACCACTCTGCCTGTCTGCCAATCCCATGTACCTGTTTGCTGTGCTCAGTTTTCACCTGCCCCAGCATAGTAACCAGGCTCTATAGCATTGTGCATAAGTCCAGGGGGCAACCGAGGATCGGTAGGCCTACTTGCTTTATGGGAAAGGGGGCTGCTATAGGTGAATAACACAGTAGCCAGCTATAGTGTCTGACCACCTGAGTACGGGGAAAGCGTGACACTCTGGCAGACTGACAGTTGCTGCAGCTGGATGGGGCTGAATGGTGCACCTAGCAGTACTAAAACCCAGTTCTGGGCTTTTATCCCTGGCCACATACTGCCCTAAATGTTGTTATACTCCCAATGTACACAATGCCTAAATCAGAGATTGTTGATGTAATGATTGCATGTTTATCTGATCTTGACAAGTCTACATGTTTTTGATTTTTAGGTTTTGGTGCTGGAAGGGTCCACAGCAGACATCATTCCTCAGTTAAGACAAAAATATAACGTGGATGCTTTGGACTTTGTGTTCTTGGACCACGCAAAGGATCGATACCGGCCAGACACCATACTGTTGGAGGTAAATATTAGAGTGAGGATGCCCCTGTTTATGTACTGCTGTGTCCTATTAGCAGTTATCTCTATTAAGCAGCTGATATATGCTCACAATTTTGCTTGTTGACTTATAATGCTATAGGTCTGCTACTCGTATAATTAATTTGTTGGAGAAGCTCTAGGGGGTTACCTGTAAAGACCTACAACCAAGATACAAAGACTGTTTTAGCCCATATTCTTAGTGTAGATATATGGCACTAATTAGAGCTATGGGGCCCTAAACAACATAGTAAATATTACTACCTACACACACCCCACCCCAACTGCTCCATTCATCAGTTCCAATCTTAGTTTTTGTATCCTGCACACACTTGCATATTACACATTCTTATTTGTGTGTGTGTTTGTATACGTAGCAGGATTCCCAGCCATTTTGCTGGATATGGGTCCCCCTGGGTCACTGGGTGCAACAAAAGTACCTTTGTGCTTGTTCCTCCAAGTGTGAGCACTGAGGCAATGACCAGTCCAGTATCTTTGGGTTTTTGTATTTATTGAGAACTTGGATGGGAGAAGGGAATGAGTGGGATACTCCTTTGGCTCAACTATGCACAATTTGCTAGGGACAACTGGAAAATGCCGGTTGATGCTGGTTAACGCTGGCTTGCTGCCTGTTAACTCCAAACTGACTTTAGGCTGCTTTCTTGAATAAAGAAGTCCTCTTTGAGCTCCCTTAAGCACTCCTTGCTGAGGTAGCTACTTGTACTACTGCTGCGCTGCTGAACACTTCAGGGCCCACACCGGCACCCCCTTTCTCTCACTTATCTTCAGGGCTTAGACTCTGGCACCCCCTTTCTAAGCCTTCTCCACAGGTTAGCTGGCTCCCGGATCCCTCTGACCTTCTTGAGTGGTCCACTCTCCTAGGCAGACCCCTGGGCAGTTTCAGGTACTCACAATACTGTTTACCTGGAAACTTCTGCCCAGCAGCTCCACTTGGTCCACAGCCAGGGCAGCCATCAGGGGGGCACAGCCCATACACATGTAAGGGGCCCAGGCGTTCCGAGGGGCCCGGCTGCCCAGGCCCCAACCAAGGAGACCGAGTAGTTGCAGCTGCAGTAACTAGCAATTGCTAAAGCATAGCGACTGCAGAGTAAGCCAATGCAGCTGGACGGATGTCTCTTTGCTGGATTGCGTTGACTCTTAAGTTGTAAGAGTGTTAAAATAGAAGTGGGTGCACTGAAGGACTCGGTGGGATGGCCAGTGGGCGGATTCGGTGGGACGGCCAGAGGGCGGGCCCTGCGGAATGTTGGTGGTCAGGCCCGGTGGGGCACAGGCCTTAAGCTGTGTAAGGGGCCCCAAAATTTCTGATGGCTTCCCTGTCCACAGCACACTGGATCCCTCTCTGCAGCTCAGCTCAACCTTCGTCCTCTAGGCCGACTGCCCAGGACACTCTCACTCGCGCTGAGAGGAGGGGAGACAGCGGTCACCCTCCTCCAGGAACTCTGCTTCCCGCCAAAGACACCCTGTCACATGCTCCCCTCAGACTTATAGCTCATCCCAGGGTGCATTGTGGCAAACTCCACCCACTGAGATAGCCATAAGCCCTGGTGTGCCATTGGCTAGATTTCCTCCACTGTCCAATAAGAGCCCTCATTGGTCGCAGTGGGGAGAACACTAGGCACAACAGGTCACACCCGGAAGCATGTGACAGCCAGCCACAATTAAATGATCAGGCCCCCCTGATATGCAAACAGGGCCACCCATATGCTTTTTCCTAGCACCTACCTAGGAGGGTGCTACATATATACAGTTATAAGTTCAGCTATAGTGTAAATCACAATCACTCCCTGGCACATGGTTGATGACACAGTCAATTGTACACTGCATGCCAACCTCAGTCAATGCTTCCAGCTCTTTAATGAGACATTAATGGCTGTCATCAGAAGTTATGGGTAGCCTCACTGATTTCATGGCTGTCCATGAAATGTGATGTTTACTGGGTTCAGCACTTGATCGTTGTTGGTGATGATGTCAGTTAGAGATAGCAGGCAGGCAATGAATACATTACAGCCTACAACATGGGCAAGTGCACGCTGTGGGAGACCTAAATGTGTGGCACATGCCCATTGGACACCAGCTTCTCTTCTTGAGTATAGTGGAATTTGGGGGAGACTCATGTGGTCAAAATTGTCTTCTCAAGTCTGAATCATGGGCATCAAGTGACCATTTCAGGATACAGCTCTCTGCTTGGGAGTACACTTGCCTGTCGGCCTTCTGCAGTGCAATGGAACCTTTAGTGCGTGTTGCCATATTGCAAACTGCATAAAAGGTACAAATATTTGCCTATAGACCTTTCTGCCTCCACATCAGGTATGGCAAATGGGCACAGCTGCCACTGTGGAAAATATCTGCCACACTGAGGTGGACAAAGGAAGACCTGTGCAGTACCTTGTCTACAACCAATTTTGCTGGTATATTATCATTTGGCAAACTCAAGTAGGTAGTCCATTTTTACCACCTCTTCCTACAGTATCTAACCTAAACTACTAAGATCCCCTACTATTACACTTTCCTGCTGGTGGTTCTTGGAAATTTCTGGTTCTGGCCTGAATTGTGGTTTGGCATTTGTTTGCAGGAAATGCTATAGACTGCCTGCAAAGGCACAGGCAGCCATTCAGTGTAAATCTGGTAAGTGTAATCAGGGATTATTTATCTGGCTTAAATAGAAGAGGGAGAGAAGGTAAGATTTGGACGCACAAAATGGTTTGCATTTGTCACAAAAAGATTCTTGGAAAATTGGCTTAAAGTGTACTAAATGCACAACAGTAAAATCAGTCTGTATATGCAGTAAAGCATGCTTGTTCTACTCACTGTGGAGCCTAAGGGGTTAATCCTCCAACGGCTGTTTGATCCTGTCTTCTCTGATCCTCCCCTTCTTCCACAGCCCCCAATCCATCTCCCGATATTACAGGGATTTGGAGGCACTCTGTACATGCTCAGTTCGGTGTGTATTGCCAGAGTTTTTTTTTCTTTTTTGGAAGGGTGCATGTGATTGGCACAGGGCCAACTAGCTCTGTCCAGACAGAGTCAGTGGTCATGCAGCCTCATAGGACAGTCAGAGGAGAATGAACTCCTCCAACCAGATTTTAACCAGATACTGATAGAAGTCAAGACTGCTAATGAGAAATGGTATTTAGCAGTTTATATTTACAAAAATAATTAAATTTCCATGTTCTGTGGAAGACCAGATATAGTGAATGCAGGCTCCTAGGTTTAGTAACACTTTAACTATTTGCTGACTGCCCCACGCAGATTTACTGCGAAAGTGCGGCTCGGCTGCGCATAATCACATAGATCTATGTGATTATGTGCACCTGGTCTCAGCGGTGCGTGTGAAAGCCTGATCTCTCTGTGCCTGTCACAGGGCCCTCAACCCCCCCCCCCCCCAGTCAGTAAGCACAAACAGGCCTACATTTAACACTTTGATCACCCCCAGTTTTAACCCCTTCCCTACCAGTGTCATTATTACAATAACAGTACATATTATTTAGCACTGATTACTGTATTAATGTCACTGGTCCTCAAAAAGTCTCAAAAATGTCAGTTAGGGGTCCGATCTGTCCGCTGCAATGTCGCAGTCCCGCTAAAAATCGCAGATCGCTGCCATTACTAATAAAAACAAAAAAATAATAAAAAGTCCAAAAATCTATCCCGTAGTTTGTAAACGCTATAACTTTTGCGCAAACCAATTAAAATACGCTTTTTGGGATTGTTTTTACCAAAAATATGTAGCAGAATACAAATTGGCCTAAGCTGATAAAAAAAAGTGTTGATTTTTTTATTGGGAATGTTTTATAGCAGAAAGTAAAAAATTTGTTTTGTTTTTTCAAAATTGTCACTCTTTTTTTGTTTATAGCGCAAAATCTAAAACCACAGAGATGAACAAATAACACCAAAAGAAAGCTCTATTTGTGTGGAGGGGGAAAAGGACATTTATTGTATTTGGGTACAGCGTCGCATGACCATGCAATTTTTAGTTAAAGTAACATAGTGCCGAAACGTAAAAAATGGCCTGGTTATTAAGGGGGTTAAACCTTCCAGAGCTGAAGTGGTTAGGAAGCACTACAGGTCTGTCCTCTACCTCTGTCTAGATAAAAAACACTAGGTACTAGAAAGTATCACTCCTGGTGATAATAGTCATGAGGCTACGTTCACATCTTGGCGTTGCTATTACAGGCGTTTTTATGGGCGTTTTAGCAGGCTTTTTACAGGCGTATTTTGTGCAGGCGATTTTAGATTGACTAGAGACCAATGAAAAACGCCTGTAATCTGCCCAAAAATAAGCTCATGTACTTTTTTGAGCGTTGGGCGTTTTGCTCACGGCGTCAAAACGCTCAGATGTGAACTGGGGCCATTGAAATGAATAGGATTTGTCTTGTTGGGCGTTTTGAGAGCTGATCCTAGAGCAGAAAAACGCCACCAAAACGCCCCAAAAACGCCTACATGTGAATGTAGCCTAAAGGATAAACCTAGAGTGTAAATGTATCGAGGAGGGAAAAAGACAACAATGAAGAAAGGTTCAGGTGGGGTGTAAGGCTCGGTTCACACTATTGCGATGCGGGAAGGCTGCGAATTCGCAGCCTTTTCCCGCATCGCACACGCACCCCCGGCAGTTCACACTGCCATATGCGATACGCTGGGGGTGTCAATGTAATCTTAACGACACCCCCAGTTTGATCGCATATCGCAGTGCGATCGTGCAGTTCGCACAGGATGGGATCGCACAAGTGTGAACCGCTGTGCGATCCGATCCTGATGCGGCTGCAAAAATGCCTCCTGTGCGTGTTTGCACCGGGTGCGATGCGAATTTAGCCATACAAAATGTATGGCTAAACTCGCACCGCACAGCTGATCGCATGTAATGTCGGAGCAGTGCGCTCCGACATTACATGCGAACCCGGCACTCGCATCAGTGTGAACCGGGTCTAAAGGGTGATATAGGGAGCTAGTGTTTTGTGACTCTTTTAGGTTAGTGGCATGTATTTACACAATTTTAGCTTCTTTGCAGTGACCAAAACTACAAACACTTTAAAATCAGTAAATCTAAATGCTCTGCTCTTGTATTTCTGTCTTCCTTTTTGACTAAAATCATGTTTTTAGTCGATACATTAATATAAACAATATAAAAAGTGCAGTGCTAATTAAACATTAAAAGCTTTCTTTTGGTGGTATTCGATCACATGTGCGATTTTTTTTTTTTGGGCTATAAACAAAAAAAGAGCGTCAATTTTGAAAAAATAACAATTTTTTACATTTTTTTTTATATGAAATTCCCCAAAACAATGTAAAAATCTAAATTTTTTTAACATATTAGGCCAATTTGTTTTCTGCTACATATTTTTGGTAAAAGAAAGCGCAATAAGCGTATTTTTATTGGTTTGCGCAAAAGTTATTGCGTTTACTAACTATGGGAAAGATTTATGTCATTTTTATTGTTTGTTTATTTTTTTAACTAGTAATGCGGCGATCTGCGATTTTTTTTATTTTTTTTTTTGCGGGACTGCGACATTGTGGCAGACCGATCAGACCCCTGACTAACATTTTTGACACTTTTGGGGGTACCAGTGACATTACTACAGTAATCAGTGCTATACATATGCACTGTTACTGTAAAAATTACACTGGCAGGGAAGGGGTTAACTTTATTAGGGATCAAGGGGTTAAGTGTGTCCCTAGGGGCGTGATTCTAACTGTAAAGGGGCGTGGCTTGTGATGTTACCACAGAGAAATGCGATCCTACATAGCAGGATCGTATAGTCTCTGTTCTTACATCAGGGAGAATGATAGGCGGCTTTGTTTACATCAGCCACCTGCCTTTCTCCCTCTCCAGCGGGAGATCGCGAGTGGCCGGCGGACATCGGAGCCACCGGTCACTCGCGCTGGGGGTGCCCGTGAACGAGCGGGGGCGGGAGCGTGCCTCCGGCGGCGCGCGCTCGCCCCCCTGCAGGCTCCTGGGCGAGCGACGTAGTACTACGTCGCTTTGCCCAGGAGGGGCTGACTGCCGCAGTAAATACAGTATACCGTGGGCGGTCGGCAAGCGGTTAATCTTGTACCGATGTATTGGAAATAAACCGGAATGCAAAACATAGTGTAATACCGCTAAAAATTTATTGGTTAAAATAAAGCAAGTACACTTAGACATCCCATGGATATGCACACATCAAGAATACATAGATAGGCTGTCAGCGGCGTCGCCTTGACGTGTTTCAGCAGATATGCCTTTCTCAAAAGCTATTGCCAGGCAATATTTTGTGTTTATACACCCGCTTTACCTGGGACTGCTAATTTACGGTATGTCTGATTTTTATTTTAACCTCCTCAGGACTGTTTTGACCTTCACTTTACTATATATGTTTATATATATATATATATATATATATATATATATATATATATATATATATATATAATGTTTAATTAGCGCTGCACTTTTTATATGTTTTTATATGTTTCCACTGGTCAAAGTTGTTTTGCGCAAGCAGCTTTTGTCACAGTTAGCGCAGTCATTTTCTGTTTTTCATTAATACGTTAATATAGAGAGCTCCCTGAAGTTTAAATTCTGAGGTAGAAAAGTTTCTAAGGAGCACATTACACTTTCAATTATAGATGCTGTAAAATCTGTACCCCCATGCTATTTGCCTCCATGACACTGGGATTGATTTAGTAAAGGCAAATCCATTGTGCACTACGAGTGCACTTGGAATGCAGTCGCTGTAGATCTGAGGGGGAAGATCTGAAATGAGGGGAAGCTCTGCTGATTTTTATCATCCAATCATGTGCAAGCAAAATGCTGTTTTTATTTTCCTTGCATGTCCCCCCGAGATCTACAGCGACTGCACTTCCAAGTACACTTGCAGTGCACTTGTAGTGCACAGGGGATTTGCCTTTAGTAAATAAACCCCACTTTCTTATCCTTTCTATTCTTTGTGGAAATGTAAAACAGACACTAGTTAAGTAGTGACTAACTTTCTTCTGGGTTGTTACTGAGATTTCATGGTGACAGATACAATGCACATGTAATTTATTCCTACATAACTATGGTAGAGTGCTATTATGTTGACTGGAATTCTGCTGTTTTGTTGATGTGATGCTTCAAATGACTATGACGCATAACTCTGTAATATATGTTTTTGCAAACCAACAAAAAACAATTGAAAGGGAAAAATGTCACAGGCCACAGTGACCTAAAATGTTGCAGGAGCATGAGGAATTATTCATTGAATATCAGGTCTTCTTTTTTTTTTTTTTTTTTTTTTTTTTTTTTTTAGAAAAGTTAAAATAAATTATGGAGCAGTGACCTCACAGATCTAGTTATTTTGATTGGTATGTTGAACACAAGCTTTTGTACAGTTGTACTTGTTC
Source organism: Pelophylax lessonae (assembly GCF_965119305.1). NCBI lineage: Eukaryota > Metazoa > Chordata > Amphibia > Anura > Ranidae > Pelophylax > Pelophylax lessonae. Next base: position 261,401,313 of record NC_138768.1, on the reverse strand, counting down.
ACCAATGTACAAACAAAATCCTCTCCTTTGAAGAAAGGTCTAGAAAAGCCTGTTAGACCAAATACCTATTATGTGTCTTTCTGCAGTGGGTCATGTCCCCCTAGGTATCACATTATCAGAAGTAGATATCAGGAAAGACCGGTTAGCCTAATTGAGTTATGCATAGTTACTGTGCAGTTTAGGATTGGAGCTTGGTTTCTTTGAGGTCAATTTACTAAAACTGGAGAGAACAAAATCTGGTGCAGCGCTGTGTAGAAATCAAGCGGCTTCCAGTTTTTTTGATCAAAGCTGAAGTTAGAAGCTTATTGGCTGCCATGCACAGCTGCACCAGAATTTGCACACTCCAGTTTTAGTAAATCTACCCCCATATAATCATTGTGCAGAAAGTGTCATTCGTTTCTAATATGAAAATCTCTTTTACCATGTATCGCTCTGTAACCCTACAGAGTCTTGCAAATTGGCAGCTCACTATTAAAACATGGGAGACTTATGTAAAAACACAGGTCTCCTATCACATGGTAACTCTCTTATAACATGGAAGCCTCCTTTATTAAGGCTTCTGAGCTGTGGGCACAAATCAGGAGTAAGCAATTTGATACAAGCATGGGGGAGTTCTATAGAAATTTACCAAGGTAGGTTTCTGCTACAGAGGTCCAAACTAATGTAGCACCCTCCTAATGTAGGTGGCTAGGCAAATTTAGTTTGGCTCCTTTTTGTAATCAGGGAACAGTAATTGCTTAGTCTGGCCTGTTCAGAGTCTCACAGGCTGCGAGTTTCAAATGCTTCCCCCTGTCTCTGGAAGACGCTTCTAGAGCTTAGAGCAGGAGATTCAAATCGCCCAGCCTGAATATTCATCAGGTTCCAGCAATGCCCTGGAGGTGAAGTTTACAGCAGGGGCTAGAGTGTAGAATCTACACTCTAGCCCCTGTAGATAAATAGTCTGAGACACTGGAGAGCAGGGTTCCTTCTCCCTAGGAGGGTTTCAGAGGGGGATGCTGCTGTCCAGCAGTCCATGGACTGAACATCAGCTGAAAGACTATGAAGGTGCTAGGATCTAAGGCTCAAGTGGATTTTTGCTCATAGCTGACTGCAGAACACCACCACAAGGGATCCAGTCCTGAGAGGCGCCATCTCAATCACTGGGTTGTGTCCAAAGGAAGCTGGAAGAAGCTAGCTGTCCTTTGGACTTGTGAGTAGCAACTTTAAGCAGATCCCTGAGACTATGTGCTGGGCTCTGAATTGGGTATTGGTGGACCCTTACTTCCTTGTGAGTTCTACTCCAAGAAGCTGTCTCCAACAGAATGCAATTATGAGATTGGAGACGGAGATTCTGGCTCTCAAGCAGTGGAGACACTTGCTTGAAGGTTCTGTGGTTCCAGTTCTCATTCTCCCTGAGTCTATTTGCCCGGCTCCAAGAATGTTAAAGCTGATGCCTTGTCTCACCAGTATTCTGAGTTTTCCAGGGTGGAATCGTTGCCGACACCGGTCATACCTTCAGGTCATATCCTGGCTGCCATCCGCACTAACTTAACCTCACCTCTTGGGGAACAGATCTTGGCTGTCCAACACAATGCTCACACAGAGAAACCTGCTTACAAATGTTTTGTACCTGAGGGGTTGCGCATCAGACTGTTGCGCACGTACCACAATTCCAAGACTGCCGGTCATCCTGGTATGAACCAGTTGTTCAGGGTTATTTCCCATCAGTTCTGGTGGCCATCTCTCCGCACTAATGTTGCTGCATATGTGGCTGCTTTTTTGGTCTGTGCCCAGAACAAATCTCTGCCGCACCTTCCCTTGGGTCTACCGCATCCCATTTCCAATGGGGAGTGTCCCTGGTCTCACCTGACCATGGATTTTATTGTGGAACTTCCCGCATCTTGAGATTACATGGTTATTCTCATGGTTGTTGTTTGGTTCTCCAAAATGTGCCATGTGTTTCATTTTAGTGGCTATCTACCGCTCAGGAGCTTGCCTCTGTGTTTGCCAGGGAGGTTTTCTGCTTACACGGGTTGCTTAAGGAGATTGTCTTGGACTGTGGGAGCCAGTTTGTCTCTAGGTTCTGGCCCGCCTTTTGCTCCAAGTTGGGTATTCGACTCTCCTTCTCCTCGGCCTACCATCCGCAGTCCAATGGTGCCGATGAGCATTCCAACCAAGCTCCGCTGCAATATCTCTTACCATCAGGACAATTGGGTTAATCTGCTACCCTGGACAGAGTTTCCAGGAACTCTGCCATCAACTCGTCAACCCATTGTGTTGCCTGAGTCGATCTCGCCACAGGACATCCCGGCTGTGGAGGATCATCTTTGTGCCCTCCTTTCTTCTTGGGTGCAGATTCAAGAGTCTTTACGGGTAAAGGCAGACCGGAGATGTTAATCTGATCCTTCGTACCAGGTCGGGATAAGGTGTGGTTGTCCACCCGTAATCTCAACTTACGGTGCCCACTCCTAAACTGGCACCCTGTTTTGTTGAGTTATTTTGCATCCTCTGTAAGGTGAACCCAGTGGCCTATGCCCTTGATCTTCTTCCTGGCATGCGTATCTCCAGTGTCTTTTTCACGTGTCAATTTTGAATCCACTGGTTTGCAATCGCTATACTTCTTCACTTCCTCGCCCTTGCCTCATTCCTGTGGGCAATCATAAGGAGTAGGAGGTTAGCAGCATCTTAGATTTTCATCTGTTCCGAGGTCAGGTTCAATACCTGGTGCTTTGGAAGGGTTATGGTCCTGAGGAACTCTCCTGGGTTCCCTCCACTGTGTTCATGCTCCTACCCTTCTCCACGCTTTCTACGCTCGCTTTCCTCAAACAGTTTTGTGCTCTGCAGAGGAGGGGTCGTTGAGGGGAGGGTATTGTTAAGGTATTACCTTGCCTTCCTGTTGGAAGCCATTTTGGACTTGTGCAGACTGCTGTCTCTTATAATCTCTGTTTACATCATTACTTGCCTGCTTCTTGGGCGTCGCTCAGTGATGATGTTGCACACCTGATAACTTGCAGTCCCTGCCCTTGTGTTTTGTGCTCCAAGGTGCATCACTGCTAGCAGTCTTCTGTTCTCCGTGTTCCTCCGTGCATGACCTGGCTTGGCTGATGACTTTCCTGGCTCTCGACCCCGCATTGACAGACGATCCTGCATTGACAGACTACCCGCTACTGGACTCAACCCCGGTTTGGATGACTTCCCGCTTCTAGACTCGATCCTGGCAGTTCCTGATTTTGCTCCTCACTCTTGCTGTGCATTTATTGTTGTTGCTCTAATAAACTGCTTTATTTTACTTGCATCTTCATGTGGTTTGATTTCCTGGCACCCTGACAGGAAGGAGGGATCCACAGACATTGTGAGTACAGGAACGGAGTGTAGGATCCTAGTGAGGGTTTACTGCTACTATCCCTTAGGCATCAGTGCCAGAGCTTGCTCTAATTGAGACATTTCTTATGGTGCCTCAGGGTTGCTAATTTCCTTAGTTTCTACTAGAAAGACAGAATTAGGAAGCTTTGACAAAGTAAAGAGTGTCCTATTGCTTTCCAATGTTGCTGGAGTATCCCACAGCTCCCTGCACTATATCCAAGTTTAATTTTGCAACAAAGCATGTAAGGGATAGGGTGAAGAGGAGGTTGTCATGTCCTCCATATTTCCCTCCTTGTTGGGCACCAAGCAAGTGTCACATGAGAGGCCTACCCCAGGATGGGTTCTGCTAGGCACTTTATACAGGGTTACTACCTTACAAACAGGGTACCTTTACTTTGAACAGATGATTAAACTCTCTCCATGTACTAAACCTCACCATAGTTACTTTTGCATTTAGCAGGGACACACAGAGGCTTTGCCCTCTCCACCTGGCCAGCGTATCACCCCTACCTCACTCCCAGTGATGGTATTGGGTCCCGCTGTGCACCTAGCATGGACTCCATGCTTGCACTTCACTTAACTCTTCTTTATCCATACCTGTGTACAGGATGAGGGCCCCAGTGGTGCAGGTCTGCTCCCGCTGCTATGGGAGACAGATCGCTGCTGAAGGAGTGCCGACAACATCTCCCTTGCTGCAGTAGGCTATCTCATCTGCCACATGTACACGCTTAACTACAGGCTGCTAGAGAAACCTTCATTACCCTTGGTACGCAATTGTATCTTCACACGGTGTTAACTCTTGTACCACTGATGTCTTCATACCCCAATGTTATTAGTGAAGTGAAGACTATGTGTGCTGGTTACTTACATTGCATGCCTGTAATAACTTTGGACCAGGCAGAGGCAAAGTTTCAAATATTTTACAAATAACATGATGACACTGACAGACAACAGTCCAAAGAAAGTGCAATCAATCCCCTTCCATCCCTATTCCCTAACTCAGGCTTGTGACTACCCCAGCATACCTTCATAGGAAAGAATCCATTCTTGGCAAAGTCCACAGATGGTGTTTTCAGGAGAGACTGCAAACCCCAGCAATCCTCCTGGGCAGTTAGAACTTCATCTTCGGCACATCACTGGATTCCCAGACTCCGTCAGAACAGTAGCAAAAAAACCCTAGGCCCCCTGGGCTTGAATCCCCTCTTCCTTTTATATCACATGGAACCAGTAGGTTGGACCCAGCAAAGTCCAACAAAAGAAAACCAAGGAACACAACTCCCACCTTCCTGGCTGGGGCAGTGTTAAACAGTACCTGCCTACAAGCACCCCTAGGCTGTTGAGTCAGAAACAGAGAATGTTGCCGTGCGCCTGGCTGCCACTACACCAACTAGGGAAAAGTACCTGGGAAAAATCAGCAGGCCCTTTGGGGGGTGAGCGCTACAAGTATGAAGATGTAGATGTGCAGGTTATTAAAGTTTGTCACTACAGTATCTCACAAAAGTGAGTACACCCCTCGCATTTTTGTGAATATTTTATTATATCTTTTCATGAGACATAACTGAAGAAATGACACTTTGCTACAATGTAAAGTAGAAAGTGTACAGCTTGTACAACTTGTATTCCAGTATAAATTTGCTGTCCCCTCAAAATAACTTAACACACAGCCATTAATGTCTTAAATGCTGGCAACAAAAGTGAGTACACCCCTAAGTAAAAAATGTCCAAATTGGGCCCAACAGCCATTTTCCCTCCCCGGTGTCATGTGATTCGTTAGGGTTACAAAAACTCAAGTGTGAATGGGGAGCAGGTGTGTTAAATTTGGTGTTATCGCTCTCACTCTCTCATACTGGACACTGAAAGTTCAACATGGCACCTCATGGCAAAGAACTCTCTAAGGATCTGAAAAAAAAATAAAAATGTGTTGCTCTACATAAATATGGCCTAGGCTATAAGATTGCCAAGACCTTGAAACTGAGCTGCAGCACGGTGGCCTAGACCATACAGCGGTTTAACAGGACAGGTTCCACTCAGAACAGGCCTCGCCATAGTCGACCAAAGAAGTTGAGTGCACATGCTCAGCATCATATCAAGAGGTTGTCTTTGGGAAATAGACATATGAGTGCTGTCAGCATTGCTGCAGAGGTTGAAGGGGTGGGGGGTCAGCCTGTCAGTGCTCAGACCATACACCGCACACTGCATCAAATTGGTCTGCATGGCTGTCGTCCCAGAAGGAAGCCTCTTTTAAAGATGATGCACAAGAAAGCCCGCAAACAGTTTGCTAAAACAAGCAGACTAAGGACATTAATTACTGGAACCATTTCCTGTGGCCTGATGAAACCAGGATAAACTTATCATAAAATAAAGAAAGAAGAACCCAGATGATCTGGAGTGTTGGGGAACTCAACCCAAACTCAACCCTTCTAAAATGTAGGACTTTATAGGCTGTGAGGTTGTCATAAACTGGAAAAGCACATAATGTTTAGAATAAAATCTTTATTCGAACATCAAAAAGATAAAAAAGTATGTATATAAAAAAAGTTGTACAACCATAATTCAGGCTCATATGCCTAGATACACTCAATGTAGATACAGTAGTGATAGGTCCTACGTATTTTGCTGAGCGTTCTGCTCATTCAATTGCTTCCTCAGGGACGAAGGTCGAATGGGGACTCCAGTGGCAACCTGCGAAGCTCTGGTGAACTCCATGCCCAAGAGGGTTAAAAGCAATGCTGGAAAATAATGGTGGCCACACAAAATTTTGATACTTTGTGCCCAATTTGGACATTTCCACTTAGGGGTGTACTCACTTTTTTTGCCAGCGGTTTAGACATTAATGGCTGTGTGTTGAGTTATTTTGAGAGGACAGCAAATTTACACTGTTATACAAGCTGTGCACTCACTACTTTACATTGTAACAAAGTGTCATTTCTTCAGTGCTCTCACACGATATTTACAAAAATGTCAGGGGGTGTACTCACTTTTGTGAGATACTGTATATCCTGAATAATTGAATGCAAAAACATCACTGGATATGTTTCCTTTGAATTAAGAGATCCATCAATATAAAGCAAGCTTAAAAATGTATTTTGGTATTCAACTGCTTGACAAATCATAAACTTTCTTTTTAACCAAGGCCTTTAAGTCAGAAGTTTTTTTTTATCTTAATGCATTCTATGCATTAGGATATAAAAAAAAAAACCTTCTGCATGTAGCAGCCTCCCCAGCACCTCCTAATACTTACCTGAGCCCATCTCTCTCCAGCGATGTCCACGAGTGTCTCAGCTGTCCGAGACTCTCCTTCCTTCCACTCCCACTGCTGTCAATCAAAGTCAGTCAGACAATCAGGAGAGAGAGCAGACGGGCCGGACCGCAGCTCCGTGTCTGAATGGATTCAACAGGGGGTGTCCAGGAGCACCAAAGAGGGACCCAAGAAGAGGAGGTTTCCGGGACTGCTCTGTGCAAATCCAACTGCACAGAGGAGGTAAGTATAACATGTTTATTATTTTTATTGAAAAAAATAAGACTTTACAATCACTTTAAGCAATTGTCAAAAATTACATCAAAGCCTCGTCTGTCTTATATGTCATTTGAAAAAATAATACTAATGCAAGGACAGGCACTGAATGTAAAAGTTATGCACTTTAGACACACCATATGCAGTATGTGCCATTCGCAAATTAAAGAGGAAGTAAAGCTCCCTCTGTAACTTTAACCCATAGGTAAGCCTATGATAAGGCTTACCTATAGGTACTGTAAATATCTATATTTATTTGCATGAAGCCAGTGACATCACTGGCGCATGGGCTCTGAAGGAACGGCCGCCCGTGCCGTTCATTCAGAGCCCTTTGCCATGAACGGCGGCTCCTGCGTTCATGCGCAGGGGTGAGGTCATCGCGGCTCCGACCAATCAGATGGTCAGAGGACGCGAACCCGGAGGGAAGACGGGTAAACATGTCGGCCATCTCAGCAGTGAGCGGGCGCTGAGGGAAAGGCTTCATTCTAAGGTAAGTATTTCAAAATGAGCTAGTATGTGATGCATACTAGCTCATAATGCCTTTGTCTTTAAGGTTTTTATTTTATTTTTTTTTTTTTTTTGTTGAAGGTTTACAACCTCTAAGTACAAAATGTAGGAAATTAGTTCAACTACTTCCGGTCCGCGCTATAGCCGAAAGACGGCTGCAGTGCGGACTCTAATTTTCGGGAGGCCGCCTTTAAACGGCCTCCCAGACACAGGGGGCATCAGGGAAAATCTGTGTCGGCCGTGTCCCTTGGACACAGCCAATCACAGATCGTGGTAAATGGCCAATCACAGCGGCCATTTACCACGTGATCGGCCCATGCAGGAGCGCCAGCGCTCCTTCCTCACACGGAGACTGAAGTGTGAGGAAGGAGGAGAGCCGAACAGCCGCCGGGGACACAGAAGAATGTAATCAGGGCACTGATCACCAGTGCCCTGATTACTATAGAGGTAAAAAACATACACAAAGTGCCCACCATCAGTGCCCACAGTGCCCGCCATCAGTGCCCCCCATCAGTGCCCACAATCAGTGCCCATAGTGCTGCCAGTCAGTGCCCATCTCGGCACTGATGGGCACTGGCAGATGGCACTGATGAGCACTGACTGGCAGCACTATGGGCACTGAGTGTGGGCACTGATGGTGCTGCTCATCAGTGCCACCGATCAGTGCTCATCAATGCCACCCGTCAGTGTCCATCAGTGCCATCCGCCAGTGCCCATCAGTGCTGCCCGTCAGTTCCGCCTCTCAGTGCCCAGCAGTGCCACCTCTCAGTGCCCAGCAGTGCCGCCTATCAGTGCTCATCAGTGCCGCCTATCAGTGCTCATCAGTGCCGCCTATCAGTGCTCATCAGTGCAGCATATTAGTACCTCCTCATCAGTGCCACCTCATCAGTGCCCATAAGTGCCACCTCATCAGTGCCCATCAGTGCAGCCTATCAATTACTCGCAGAAAATAAGAAAAACTTTTTTTTTTTTTTTCAAAATTTTCTGTCTTTTTTTCTTTTTTTTTTGTAAAAAATAAAAAACCCAGAGATGATTAAATACCACCAAAAGAAAGCTCTATTTGTGTGAAAAAATGATAAAAATGTCATATGGGTACAGTGTAGCATGACCGCGCAATTGTCATTCAAAGCGTGAGAGCGCTGAAAGCTAAAAATTGGTCTGGATGGGAAGGGGGTTTAAGTGCACAGTAGGCAAGTGGTTAAAAATGAGAAATGGTTTGGAATGTAAAGTCTACAAGGCCTCATCTTGATGTATGAACCTTGGTGCATGAACATTATGAGTTGGTAACCTTAGAAGATTTGCCTTTCTTTAGATTTTTTCTTTTCGGATAAACATTTGTGATTATTGTTGTTGATGTATTGTTTTCTTTTGTTCCTCTTTCCATTTCTTCAGGAATGTCGCTTGCTGAAGGAAGGCTCTGTTTTGCTGGCTGACAATGTTGTTTATCCAGGGATTCCAGACTTTCTTGAACACGTCAGAACCTGTGGCCGCTATAACTGCACTAATTACCCTTCACATGCACAATATATGAATGTAGATGATGCTTTAGAGAAAGCTGTATTTAGAGGTTACTTATAATTTCTCAGATGGGCACTGTGTTGCTAATTCAATGTTATTATGTCCCAGTGAAGGGATTCCTCTATCTACCTTGTTTGTGTGGATGAAGGAATCTGCTATTTTTTTCTGTTCAGCCCACAGGTTCTATGGGTTTGCTTTGAGTTGTAAAAACCTGCATAATTATGAACTAGCGTGCTGTTCAAAAACTACTGGAGGAGTTCTATTAACCATCTTTTAGAACCACTAGCGATTTTCAAATTGACAGATTTCAACATTAAAAATGAGATTTCAGATTCAGAAATTCACAAAAAAAATAAATGAATACCAGTTTTATGTGGCTCAAAATATGCTTATTTATACCATAGTTTCTTTGGCAACACATTTCTATCTACAAATAGAATTGGCACATTTATTTACATTATAATTAGTCATAAAACAACCATACAGTTTAAAATAGGCAGGATAAATCCAATATTTTGATTTCTGGAATCTCTTGAAGCAGACAGTTTGCTTGATGAGGATCCTCTGTTTTAGATATAATGGTTGGTTGGTTCCTCTCAATACCACAGACTGATGTGATGTCATTTCTGACTTCCTGTAGCAGCTGACCTGCTGTTTTAAAATCATACACTTCTCTCACTTCCTTCAATCTAAATACATACACAACTCTATGAACATGAGAAAATTGCGTGAAAAACAGCCCCCTTCCTTCCCTTTTTCCCCTCTCCCCCCTCCCTCTCTTTTTTCTCTCTTCTTTTGCTACCCTGCGATACTTATGGCCTCCCCTGAGGGTGAGGAAGACCTGCAAGAACCTTTCCCTCCCTAGCCCTACCCCATCCTCTACCCCAGGGGTGTCAAACTCAATTTCATCGCGGGCCGCATCAGAATTATGGTTGCCCTCAAAGGGCCAGTTATATCTGTAGGATTAGATGTTCAGAGCATCCCACGCCCCCTTACACCCTTACATGGGATTTCAAGAATCCCCCCACCATCAGAAGTCAAGAGTCACCCATCCTTCCTTACATAATAATGCACCCCCTTACCTTGTGCTGCTGCCAGTAAGAAGATGTGGGTGGATCTGATAAGAAGAGCAGGGCCTGGAGGAGAACCAGAGGAGGGCTGGAGTCAGCCTCCAGAGTCTGCTGAATGCTGAGACCAGGGGAGGCAAAGGCAAGGTGGTGTTGCGGCTGCACAGAGAGGTGCAGGATCTGCAGGAGGAGTTCTGCCCTCCTCTCTGCTGCAGACTGCTGAAAAGGGTGGGTGGGCAAAGATGAGCCTTTCTGCAGCTGCACAGAGGAATGCAGGATCTGGCAAAGGAGTTCTGTCCTCTGCTGCCTACTACAGAAGATGGTGGCAGAGACAAGGGGGGGTGTCACAGCTGCAGGAGAGGTGCGAGGGCCACATGAAATGGCCTGGGGGGCCGCATTCGGCCCCCGGGCCTTGTGTTTGACACCTGTGCTCTACCCTAATGCTGGCCATACACTATACGAAAAATTGTTCAAAAGAATTTACGAAAAACGAACAGTCGGCCGTGAGAGCAGACGATCGTGCCACCATGTAATGACCAAATTTTGATAGATAAATCATTCAATGGACATCAATGAATCAGTTTTTTGTTCATTTTGTCACATATGCCTAGTGCAAACAGTTTGGGAGAGAAACACATTAACCTTTCAATTTATCGTTCGTTCGGCAGAATTTTCCAAACTGTTCCTTCAATTTTTCAGCTCCGAAAAGTTAAAACCGATTTTTTTATTTGTGCCCATTAACTGGACGAAAAACGAACAAACGGACCAAACAACAGATTTTCGAACGATTTTTCGGCTAGTGTATGGCCAGCAAACCAGGGGTGGAAACTGCGAAGTCTGGTTCATTTTTTCAGTTGTTACAGTAAAAGATTACTATGTATTTCTTCTCTGGAACCATAATGTTCTTTGAAATCACCAATAAAAATATATTGAATGAAATCTAAATACATACATTAAAGTGTAGACCCAAAAATGAAGCTAGCCAATTACTCAAACTACCCCAATGAAAAGGAACTCACTTTTTACTAATGGAATCAAAGACCTCATATTCACTAACAGTGGTTGGCTCCCATTCCTTGACTGTAAAACATGAAGCTTCCTCCATCGTTATCTCATTGTATTTCACTAAACATAAAGTTTAGCATTAGACTTTAAAAACAATCAGGTTCAATTATAGTTGCATTAAGTATATAATTGTATTCATAAAATGTATTTTTTGTGTGTACACAAAAATAATTCCTTAATATGTCAGTTGCTTACTAGAAATATGAATAATCAAAGATCAACCTGTCATTTAAACTTAGTATTCTATTCTGCGCACTCAGCAGAACATTGATCTGTGCGTACTTCAGCCAAACCGATCAGCCATAACATTATGACCAGTGACAGGTAAAGTGAATAGCACTTTATCTCTTTCTAATGGCATCTGAAAGTCGGTGGGATATATAAGGCAGCAATTGAACATGTTGTCCCTGAAGTTGATGTGCTCAATGCAGAAAATGGGTATTGTAGTTTGTAACTTATGCAAGGAATAGGATAGAACAGAGAGAGGTTGGTGAACACTAAATAAACTGAGGTGAAAAAAAAAGAAATGGACACCTTATCTTTTTATACTAATACCTGCTTGTATTGGACTTTTCCTTTCTATATCAGACTGTGATGTCATGTCATTTCCGACTTCCTGCAGCAGCAGCTGACCTGCTGTTTTAAAATTTGATGCTTTCCCCACTTCCACTTTTCTAAATCTAAACACATAAAACGCTATGAACATGGAGAATTGTGGGGAAAAAAAACTGTAAACAGCCCCCCTTTAATCCCTTCTTCCCTCCTCCTTTTTCTCTCCTCGTTCTTCTTTTAACCTCCTGAACCTTTTCAACCCTGCCTTTCTATGGCCTCCTCTGAGGGTAAGACCCCTTTCACACTTATGCGACGCAATTTTACCGCGATTTTGCAGTGATTTTGACACGATTTTGAAAGCACTGGCAAGGCTATATGCCTCAAAACGCATTAAAATCGTGGCAAAGTAGTGCAGGAACTACTTTGAAGTCGGTGCGACTTCAAAATGCACTGATATGAATGGGGCTCATTGAAAATAATGGAAAACGACTTGTCATGCGATTTTACGGTCCAAAATCGCGGGACAAGTCGCACTAGTGTGAATGGGGCCTAAGGGAGACCTGGACTTCATCTGAGAATCTTTCCCTCCCTAGCTGTACACCATTCCCTACCCTAAAACAAGTGGTGGAAACCGATTTAGTCTGTTTCATTTTTGCACTTGTTACGGCAGAAGATTACGTTTTATAAATCAATATTTTTGTGCTTTTTACTACGATGAAGCATATTATACTGTATATATGTATTTTTTCCCTGGAACCATAATATTACTGAACCTTCCTTCACTAATTGAGTGTATGAATTCAGCTTCTTCGCTTCTATTTTTTTACAAACCTGGCATCTGATGGGTCCTCACAGAAGTATTCTACTAGCTCCTTCAAGAGTTCGTCAACATGCTGCCAATCTATTATCTCCTGGTGTTCAGTACTGGCCTCTGCATTTTGAGAAACATATTCAGGTAATAGAAAGATAGGACAGATAGGGGATGGTAAAAAAAACTGGGGTAAAACAAAAAAGAAATGGACATCTTATCTTTTTGTACTATACCTCCTGGTACTGGAACCTTCTGCTCAATACCAGAATCTGATATCATGTCATTTCTGACCTCCTGTAGGTATGTATCTGTTTTAAAATCGGATGCTTCTCCCATCTCCACTTCCTTAAATCTAAATACATACAACTCTATGAACATGGGAAATTGTGTGGGGAAAAAAAAAACAGTAAACAGCCCTCCCTCCTTCCCTTTTACCCACTCTCCCTTTTTTTCTCTCCTCTTTCTTCTTTTTCTACCCTGCTGTACTTATGGCCTCCTCTAAGGGCGAGGAAGACCTGTACTTCACATGAAAAACCTTTCCCTCCCTAGCCTTTACCAAACAAACCCCTACCCTAAAATAAAGGGTTGAAACCGCTGAGTTTGGTTCATTTTATGCAATTGTTATAGCAAAAAAATGAAAAAAAGTCATGCTTTGTACTACAATTAAACATAATATATACAGTATGTGTGTATTTTTCCCTGGAACCATAATATTTCTGAACCTCCCTTCATTGATTGAATGTATAAACTCAGGTTCCTCCCACAGACCATCTTATATTTCACAAACCTGGCATCTGATGGATCCTCACAGAGGTATTTTTCTATCTCCTTCATTCGTTCTGCAGTATATTGCCAATCTAATATGTCCTGGTGTTCAATAGTGGCCTCTGCCTTTAGAGAAACTTATGCAGGGATTAGGAGGATAGAAGAGAGCGAGCTTAGAAAACACTAAATAAAATTAAGTTTAAAAAAAAAAAAAGAAATGGACACCTTATCTTTTCATGCTATACCTGCTTGTACTGGACTTTTCCTTTCAATGCCGGAATCTGATGTGATGTCATTTAGGACCTCCGGTAGCAGCAGCTGACCTGCTGTTTTAAAATCTGATGCTTCTCTCACTTCCACTGCCTTAAAACTAAACACATACAACCCTATGAACATGGGAAAAACAGTAAACAGACCCCCTTCCCTTCCCTTTTTTTCTTTCCTCTTTCTTCTTTTTCTACCATGCCGTACTTATGGCCTCCTCTGAGGGTGAGGAGAACCTGGACTTCATGTGAGAACCTTTCCCTCCCTAGCCCTACACTGTCCCCTACCCTAAAACAAGCAGTGGAAACCACTAAAGCCTCGTACACCCGCAACGAATTTCCGCCGTCTGGTCGTCCGTCGTTTGTCCAGAGTGCATGTCTGTTGGTTGGAATGTGCTCTAGACCAGTGTTTCTCAACTCCGGTCCTCAGGGCACACTAACAGGCCAGATTTAAATTATTACCTTGGGGAAATGTAGACTAGAATACTGCAATCACTGAGCAGCAAATTATTTCACCTGTGATGTATTTCAGTTTTCTTGCAAACCTGGCCTGTTAGTGTGCCCTGAGGACCGGAGTTGAGAAACACTGCTCTAGACTGCACAAGAATTTTCCCGTACGACAGAATTCTATTTTAGAAGTGATGTCATGTGTTGGATTGCTTTCTTTGTGTTCTTTCATCTCTGAGCATGCCTAGTCTTGCTCATAAGATTTTTCCCCCGTCGAAATCTGTACTAATGAGACGAAAATCGGACGTGTGTTGACGGACGACAAAAATGATATAGCCTGCACACCAGATTTTTTTCGGCAGAAAAGTCGGAGTCGGCTGTCGGAAGCACCATACTAACAAGCCAAAAATCGTCAGATTGGTCGTCGGACGAAATTTCCTGGCCGAATTTCTTATCGTGTGTACGGGGCTTTAGTCTGGTTCATTTTTGCAGTTGTTACAGCAGAAGATTACTGTGTAGTAAGTCAAGATTCTCATGCTTTATACTACAACGAAGCATATTATACTGTATATGTATGTATTTCTTCCCTGGAACCATATAATTACTGAACCTTTGTTTAATGATTGAGTGTATAAATTCAGCTTCCTCACTATTCTATATTTTTCACAAACCTGGCATCTGATGGGTCTTCACAGAGGTATTCTTCCAGCTCCTTCAACAGTTCGTCAATATACTGCCAATCTAATATCTCCTGGTGTTCAGTAGTGGCGTCTGCATTTTGAGAACCGTATGCAGGCAATAGAAGGAGAGAACAGCGAGAGGTTGGTTAAAACTAAATCAGCTGAGGTGAAGAAAACAGAAATGGACACCTTGTCTTTTCATACTATACCTGCTGCTACTGGACTTTTCCTCTCAATAACACAATCTGATGTGATGTCAGTTCTGACCTTTTCAATTCTATGAACATGTAAAAAGAATCAGTAAACAGCCCGTCTTCCTCTCCCCCCCCCCCCCCCCCCCGCCTCCATTTTTTCTCTTCTCTTTCTTTTTTTTCTACCTTTTGTTACCCTGCCATACTTGTGCCTCCCTCTGAGAGTAAAGCCTTGTACACACGCGTCGAAATTCGGCCGGGAATTTTTGTCTGACGACCGATCCGCCGATTTTCGGCTTGTTAGTATGATGCTTCTGACAACCGACTCCGACTTTTCGGCCGAAAAAATTCTGGTGTGCAGGCTATAAAATTTTTGCCCTCCGTCAAAACATGTCCAATTTTCATGCAGTCAGTACAGATTTCGACAGGGAAAAATCTTATGAGCAAGACTGGGCATGCTCAGAGAAGAAAGAACACAAAGAAAGCAAATCAACACATGACATCACTTCTGAAGTAGAATTCTGTCATGCGGGAAAGTTTGTGTGCAGTCTAGAGCACATTCCAACCAACAAACACCACTCTGGACAAAAGACGGACGACCGGTCGGCGGAAATTCGTTGCGTGTGTACTAGGCTTTAGGAAGACCTAGACCTACCTCATCCCCTTCCCTAAAACCAGCACTGGAAACTGCTTAGTTTGATTCATTTTTGCAGTTGTTACAGCGGGGCTTGCCCAACCATTTGACCTTCCTGGGCCACATTTGAAGAAGAGGAATTGCCCTGGTCCCCACATAAAATGCAGCAAAAGGTTGAGAAGATGAATTAACGACACAATTGACACTGTTTTTTATAGACTAACACATCAATATCTGATTCAATGCATGTAGTAGCAATTCTCAATGATTTCTCAAGGTAGTTCTAATTATCCCCTTCCTGTGCCTTATCCTTGAAAAAAAAGTAGCTTACAAATATACATTTGATGCTGCCAAAAACTGATGACATGAATAAGGGGTGATTGTTACATAGTTACATAGTTACATAGTAGGTGAGGTTGAATAAAGACAATAGTCCATCCAGTTAACCTGTGTAGGTGTGTGTGACTGTAATCATCTAACATAGCCCTCAATCTCCTGATCCTTGAGATGTAAGTCTAAGAGTCTTTTGAAAGTCACCATACTACCCGCAGAAACCACCTCTTGTGGTAGACAATTCCACAATCTTGTAGCCCTAACAGTAAAGAACCCCCCACGTTGCCTGAGGTTAAAACGCTTCTCCTCTAATCGCATTGTATGTCCTCGAGTCCTCATGCAATTCCTTCGAATGAACAGCTTTTCTTCTAAGCTGAGATCCCCATTAAGATATTTATAAATTGCTATCATGTCCCCTCTCAGACGTCTTTTCTCCAGGGAAAATAAATCGAGCGATTGCAGCCGCTCTTCATAGGTAAGGTCCTCCAACCCCCTAATCAGTTTAGTTGCCCTTCTCTGGACTTTCTCCAGCTCCAACACATCCCTCCTGAGGACTGGCGACCAGAACTGGACAGAATACTCCAGATGCGGTCGGACCAGAGTTTTATAAAGTGGAAGGATTATAGTCTTATCTCTGGAATACATCCCTTTCTTTATGCATGCTAATATTCTGTTGGCTTTGGAAGCTGCCGCTTGGCATTGCATGCTGTTGCCTAATCTATCATCAACTAAGACTCCCAGATCTTTCTCCATTTTTGATTCCCCCAAGGGTTCCCCTCCTAACGTGTATTGTGTTTTTATGTTTTTGGTCCCCAAGTGCAAAACCTTACACTTCTCCACATTAAACCTCATTTGCCATGTCGTTGCCCACTCCGTAATTTTGTCCAGGTCATTCTGTAGGATATCTGCTTCATGCTGTGCAGTTATTGCCCTGGCCAATTTTGTGTCATCTGCAAAAACTGATAACGAACTACTGATCCCTTCCTCAATGCTGTTTATGAATAAATTGAACAAGGTTGGTCCCAGGACTGAGCCCTGGGGCACCCCGCTTACTACCTCAGACCAGTCTGAGTATGCGCTGTTTATTACTACCCTTTGGACACGGCCTTTTAGCCAATTCCGTATCCAAGAGCAAACCCTGCTGTCGATACCTGCAGACCTTATTTTATAAATTAGGCGCTTGTGGTGAACTGTATCAAACGCCTTAGTGAAATCCAAGTACACCACATCCACTGGTCTCCCCCTATCTAGCTCACAGCTCACTTCCTCGTAGAATGCTAAGAGATTGGTTTGACAAGATCGCCCATTTGTAAACCCGTGCTGGTTACTACTGATGATGTTGTTGTCTTTAGCATACTCTACGTTATAGTCCCTTATCATCCCCTCCAAAAGTTTACATATTATTGATGTCAGACTGACAGGCCTATAATTTCCCGGGATATGTCTCTGGCCCTTTTTGAATATCGGAATCACGTTAGCCTTCCTCCAATCCCCTGGTACATCTCCTGTCCTAATACTGTCAGCAAAGATCAGGAACAGTGGTCTAGATATAACCATACTGAGTTCCTTGAGCACTCTCGGATGTACGCCATCCGGGCCTGGTGATTTGTTTGTGTTAAGTTTATCCAGTCTTTCCCTGATTTCCCCCTCTGTTAGCCATAGTGGCAAGTCCTGTGTATTACTACTAACCATACAGTCATGGTCAGTGTACCCTTCCTTTTCCTGCGTAAAGACTGACGAGAAAAAAGAATTCAGCACGGTTGCTTTTTCAGTGTCCTCTGTAACCATCCTCCCATCATCGCTAATTATGTGTGCAATATGCTCTGCCCTAGTTTTTTTGCTGTTGATATATTTAAAGAATTTCTTTGGGTTTTTTTTACTATCCTCCGCTATTTGTCTCTCAAAGTTGATTTTAGCCATCTTGATTTCGTGTTTACACTTCTTATTTTCCTCCTTGTATTGCTGGAAGGCCGATACGGTGCCCTCTGATTTATATTTCTTGAAGGCCAATTTTTTTCCCCTAATAAGTTTTTTAACGCTACGGTTTAGCCAGCCAGGTTTGGCTTTGTCTCTTCTAAATTTATTCCCCATAGGAATGCACTGCAAGATGCCTTTGCTTAATATTGTTCTAAAGCATTCCCATTTTTCCTCTGTGGTCAGTGATCCCAGGGTTTGGTCCCAGTTTACCCTTTCCATCAATGAGTACAATTTTGGAAAGTCTGCCCTTCTGAAGTTTAGGGTTCTTATGTTCCCCACTTGCCTTTTTATATTGTTATTTATACTAAATGTGATCATCCTGTGATCGCTAGAGCCCAGGTTGTCCTGGACTCCTACCTCCGAGATTATGTCTGGGTCATTAGTGATCAATAGATCCAGGATAGCATTCTCTCTAGTAGGGGAATCCACCAACTGCGACATGTAGTTATCCTGTAAGGTTTCCGTGAATAGCCGGGCCTTATGCGAGTGTGCAGTCCCCTCTTCCCAGTCAATGTCGGGATAATTGAAGTCCCCCAATATGATGACTGATCCTAGTTTTGCCGCTTTACCTATTAGTGCTAAAAATTCCAGCTCTACCTCCTCCCCTTGGTTAGGTGGCCTATAGCAAACCCCCACAACTACTTTTCCCTTATCTTCTTCCCTATCGAGTTCAACCCACACAGATTCTAAATCCATGCTCATCCCATCCGTAATGTCACTCCTTTCTAGCACCTTTATATTGTTCTTGACATAGAGACATACCCCTCCCCCTCTTTTACCAACCCTGTCCTTCCGGTACACCGAATACCCTTGGATATTGGCCAGCCAGTCATGTGAGGGGTCGAACCAAGTCTCCGTTATTCCCACAAGGTCTATGTCCTCCTCATGTACTAACATGTCCAACTCATCCATCTTATTAGCTAGGCTCCTGGCATTAGCATATACCCCTCTTAGTTTTACGGAAGTTAAACGTGATTGGCGGTTTTGTTTATTTCTGTTTGGTCTGCTGTTCTCCCGCACAGACCCGCCAATTGATGTTGTTGACCTACTGTCGCTATTGACCCTACAACTGCCTTCAGTCCTCTGCTCCCTTCTGACTGATTCTATTTCTGAGCCCTCCCCCCCGTCTCCTAGTTTAAAAGCCCCTCCAACTCGGTGGCCATCTTTCTCCCCAAAAGAGCTGTACCGTCCCCATTAAGGTGCAGCCCATCCTTACTAAAGAGCCGGTAGCCGACTGAGAAGTCAGCCCAGTTCTCCAGGAACCCAAACCCCTCCTTCCTACACCAATTCCTCAGCCACTTGTTAACTTCCCTAATCTCCTTCTGCCTCTCCTGTGTGGCTCGAGGTACAGGCAGTATTTCAGAGAAAACCACCTTGGAGGTCCTTTTCCTCAATCTATTACCTAAGTCCCTGAAATCGTTCTTAAGGATCCTCCACCTACCTTTAACTTTGTCATTAGTGCCCACATGCACCATGACCGCTGGGTCATCCCCAGCCCCGCCCAACAATCTGTCTGCCAGATCTGCGATGTGCCGAACTCGGGCGCCCGGTAAACAACAAACTGTTCGGTTCACGCGATCTTTTTTACAGATTTCCCTCTCTGTCCTCTTGATAATTGAGTCCCCAACTACCACAACCTGTCTAACCTTTCCTGCGTTACGGCCCCCCTTCTTCCTGGAGCCGTCCCTCCCCTGGCAGCTGGGGGAGGGCGCATGCTCCAGCACTGCCACCCCTGAGTTGATATCCCCCTCAACCTGCAACTCGGCAAACATGTTAGGGTGTACCAACTCAGGACTGGCCTCCCTGACTCTCCTCCCCCTAACATTCCTAACAGTCACCCAGCTGCGTACCTCTGCTGCTTGCGTCTCCTCTATTCCTTCCTCCTCTATGCTGACCCCTGCCAGCGCCTGATGGGTAAAGTCCAAGCTCCTTTCCAGGTTGTAGATGCCACGCAGTCTTGTCACTGTGTTCTCTAGATCCACGATGTGGGCTTCCAGAGCAACAAGTCGCTCACATCTTGCACAGCAGTATTCTTCCTCGATTGTTTCATCAAGGAACGCATACATGCCGCAAGAAGTGCACTGAGTGGCATCCCCAATCCTGTCGGACATTATTACCCTCTACTCTATGGGGATAATATTAACGACCTGCTCTTCCTTACCTACACTACCTCTAACTTCCCTGGTACAAAACCTGGGGTACCCACCAGTCGCTAATACCCTCACCAGTCACTAGATACTCACCAGTCGCAAGGATCCTCACCAGTCGCAAGGATCCTCACCAGTCGCAAGATACTCACCAGTCGCAAGGATACTCACCAGTCTCAAAGATACTCACCAGTCGCAAAGATACTCACCAGTCGCAAAGATACTCACCAGTCGCAAGCTACTTCACCAGTCGCAAGGATACTCACCAGTGCAAGGATACTCACCAGTCGCAAGGATACTCACCCGTCGCAAGATACTTCACCAGTCGCAAGGATACTCACCAGTCGCAAGGATACTCACCAGTCGCTAGGATACTCACCAGTCGCAAGGATACTCACCAGTCGCAAAGATACTCACCAGTCACAAGGACACTCACCAGTCGCAAAGATACTTCCAGTCGCAAGGATACTCACCAGTCGCAAGATACTCACCAGTCGCAAGATACTTCACCAGTCGCAAGGATACTCACCAGTGCAAGGATATTCACCAGTTGCAAGGATACTCACCCGTCACAAGGTACTCACCAGTCGCAAGGATACTCACCAGTCGCAAAGATACTCACCAGTCGCAAAGATACTCACCAGTCGCAAAGATACTCACCAGTCGCAAGATACTCACCAGTCGCAAAGATACTCACCAGTCGCAAAGATACTCACCAGTCGCAAGGATACTCACCAGTCGCAAGGATACTCACCAGTCGCAAGGACACTCACCAGTCGCAAAGATACTCACCAGTCGCAATGATACTCACCAGTCACAAGATACTCACCAGTCGCAAGGATACTTACCAGTCGCAAGGATACTCACCAGTCGCAAGGATACTTACCAGACTTCCCAGGTACTCAGTTGCAGAGACAGTCACACAGCAGTCAGTCGCAGTACAGACAAACAGCTATTGATTTCTTACAGATTGTGACGAGTGGGATATTATTCTTTGGGAAGATAAAAAAGCCCAGTAAAAAGACATTGTTATATTTTTCTTTGGCTGCATGTGTTCGCTAAACGTAAAGGCATTTTTACAAACAATTCCAAAAAAAATGAAAATTTTTAAGTAAGTTTGCGATTTTGTATTGGGCTGCATTTATAGCCATCTTGGGCTGCAGGTTGGACACCCCTGTGTTACAGCATAAGATTACTATGTATATAACACATTTCTCATGCTTGTACTAGGATTATATATATATATATATATATATATATATATATATATATATATATATATATATATACAGTATCTCACAAAAGTGAGTACACCCCTCACATTTTTGTGAATATTTTATTATATCTTTTCATCTGACAACACTGAAGAAATGACACTTTGCTACAATGTAAACTGCTGTCAACAAAAATGAGTACACCCCGAAGTGAAAATGTCCAAATCGGGCCCAATTAGCCATTTTCCCTCCCTAGTGTCATGTGACTCATTAGTGTTTCAAGGTCTCAGGTGTGAATGGGGAGCAGGTGTGTTAAATTTGGTGTTATCGCTCTCACTCTCTCATACTGGTGACTGGAAGTTCATCATGGCACCCCATGGCAAAGAATTCTCTGAGGATCTGAAAAAAGAAATGTTGTTCTATATATAGATGACCTAGGCTATAAGAAGATTGCCAAGACCCTGAAACTGAACTCCAGCATGGTGGCCAAGACCATACAGAAGTTTAACAGGACAGTTTCCACTCAGAACAGGCCACGCCATGGGCGGCCAAGGGAGTTGAGTGCACATGCTCAGCGTCATATCCAGAGGTTGTCTTTGGGAACTAGGCATATGAGTGCTGCCAGCATTGCTGCAGAGGTTGAAGGGGAGGGGGGGGGGGGGGTCAGCCTGGCAGTGCTCAGACTATACGCCGCACACTGAATCAAATTGGTCTGCATGGCTGTAATCCCAGAAGAAAGCCTCTTCTAAAGATGATGCACAAGAAAGCCCACAAACAGTTTTCTGAAGACAAGCAGACTAAGGACATGGATTACTGAAACCATGCCCTGTGGTCTGATGAGATCAAGATAAACTTATTTGGTTCAGATGATGTCAAGCGTGTGTGGCGGCAACCAGGTGAGAAGTACAAAGACTAACGTGTCTTGCCTACAGTCAAGCATGGTGGTGGGAGTGTCATGGTCTGGGGTTGCATAAGTGCTGCCGGCAGGGGAGGGCTGGCAGCCTTAGGCCTGGGGGGCAAGTCCAGTCAAGTGGCCCACTGAAACACCGAATGAGCTCACCATCCATCTGCAGCACATTGCCCGCACAGAGAGAGAGAGGGTGACTGCTCCACATTGCCTTCACAGAGAGAGAGAGAGAGAGAGAAATAGACCACTCAACATTGTGCAGGCTATGTGGAGCGGTCTCTCTCTCTCTCTGTGCGGGCAACGATAACTCTCTGTGCGGGCAGCGTGAAAGCGGTCACTCTCTCTGCGGGCAGCGTGAAAGCGGTCACTCTCTGTGGGGGCAGCGTGAAGCGGTCACTCGCTGTGCGGGCAGCGTGAAAGCAGTCACTCTCTGTGCAGTCAGCGGTAACTCTCTGTGCGGGCAGCGTGAAAGCGGTCACTCTCTGTGCGGGCAGCGTGAAAGCGGTCACTCTCTGTGGGGGCAGTGTAAAGCAGTCACTCTCTGTGGGGTCAGTGTAAAGCGGTCACTCGCTGTGCGGGCAGCGTGAAGCGGTCACTCTCTGTGCGGGCAGCGTGAAGCGGTCACTCTCTGTGCGGGCAGTGTGAAGCGGTCACTCGCTGTGCGGGCAGCGTGAAAGCGGTCACTCGCTGTGCGGGCAGCGTGAAAGCGGTCACTCTCTGTGGGGGCAGCGTGAAGCGGTCACTCTCTGTGGGGGCAGCGTGAAGCGGTCACTCGCTGTGCGGGCAGCGTGAAGCGGTCACTCTCTGTGCGGGCAGCGTGAAGCGTTCACTCGCTGTGCGGGCAGCGTGAAAGTGGTCACTCGCTGTGCGGGCAGCGTGAAAGCGGTCACTCTCTGTGGGGGCAGCGTGAAGCGGTCACTCACTGCGCGGGCAGCGTGAAAGCGGTCACTCGCTGTGGGGGCAGTGTGAAGCGGTCACTCGCTGTGCGGGCAGCGTGAAGCGGTCACTCTCTGTGGGGGCTACTCTCTGTTTGGGCAATCATGTGGAGCAGTCTCTCAGAGACTGCTCCACATGATTGTCCCAGAGAGAATGAGACAGAGAGCCTGCCCCTTCCCCACACTCAGTACACAGACCAAAGAGACTGCAGGAAGATGAAGACTAAAGTCTTGGCTGTCACTGCTGCCACACTAAGCGCTACTTGTGGAGTCTGGACCTTCTCTGGTGAGTGAGCACCACACCACTGGGCAAGCCAAGCAAGCAGAGTAGCCGAGAGTCACAGTGAGCGCAGCAGGCTAAACACGCAAGTCCTGCTGTCTCCCTGGGCACAACCACCAAATTTCCCAGGCTGCAGGCTCCTCCTGTGCCAATTGCGGGTAGTGAGAATAGCACATGCTGGTGCACCGGCCCCCAGGGCCAGATTAAGGGCATTGTGGGCCTGGTTATGGAGTGGCAGGGATATGCCGTAAGTAACACCATATCCCAGCTCTCTGGCCCCCTGTATTTCCCAGGAGCCTGTGCTGGCTTGTGCCCAGACTTGGTCACAGCCGCACAGGTGTAATGCTCAGGAAGCCTGGCATTTGATTTACCAAACTTCCATAAGAACTGTGTGCTGGCGCGTGCTCTGCAGTGAAAGTTTCCCAGCCATCAGAAAACAGTGAACACTGCCAGCAGCTATAACAGCCAGCAGTGATCGACAAAAAAAAAAAAAAAAAAAGACACGCTGGTTGTACTGAAGTCAATTGATAGATTGGATTCTGTACAACCAGTCTGCACATAGATGGAAATTCTGCCGGTTCAGCAGAAATGTCAATCTGTCTATTGTGGCTTAAATCCACAAGTCTCTGGGTTTAACCACATCCCGTCCGCCCTATAGGCGTTTGACGGCGGGATTGTGGTTGTATTATCCTGACCGGACGTCATATGACGGCGGCAGGATAATACAGCTCTGCGCGCCCCCCCGGGGGCGCGCAGAGCGGCGATCGTTGATGCGAGGTGTCAGCCTGACTCCCTGCATCTCCGATCTCGGTAAAGAGCCTACTGACGTAGTCTCTTTACCATGTGACCAGCCGTGTCCAATCACGGCTGGTCACATAGTAAACAGGAAGAGCCGTTGATCGGCTTTTCTCAGTACCTGCACTCAGGCACGAGTAAAGGAGCGCCGATCGGCGGCTCCCCTGACAGGTGGGGGGTCGGCACTGGTAATCAGATCATTGATTACCAGTGCAGGGGGGGGGTGCCACTAGAACCACCAGGGATGCCCACCCATGACCCCAGGGATGCCCACCATGACCCCAGGGATGCCCACTATGGCCACCAGGGATGGCAATCAGGGCTCAGGGAGCAGCCCCCTATTGCCCTTCCCATCAGTGCTGCCTGCCAGTGCCCTCCCTATCAGTGCTGCCCACCAGTGCTCATCATTGATATCTATCGGTGGCGCCCACCAGTGCCCATTATTGCCCATCAGTGCCGCCTATCAGTGCCCATTAGTGTCCATCAGTGCCGCCCGTCAGTGCTGATCAGTGCTGATCAGTGCCGCCTATCAGTGCCCATCAGTGCCACCTATCAGTGCCCATCAGTGCCACCTATCAGTGCCCATCAATGCCGCCTATCAGTGCCCAGCAGTTCCGCCTATCAGTGCCCACCAATGCTGCATATCTGTGCTACCTATCAGCGCCGCCTATCAGTGCCACCCCATCAGTGCCTGTCAGTGCAGTCTCATCAGTGCAGGAAAAAATGTATTTATTTACAAAATTGTATAACATAAACAAAAAAACTTTTTTTTTTTTTCAAACTTTTCGGTCTTTTTTTATTTGTTTAGCAAAAAGGAAAAAACCCAGAGGTGATCAAATACCACCAAAAGAAAGCTCTATTTGTGGGGGGAAAATGAAATAAATTTGGTGTAGGTACAGTGTTGCATGACCGCGCAATTGTCATTCAAAATGCAACAGCGCTAAAAGCTGAAAATTGGCCTGGGCAGGAAGAGGGTGAAAGTGAGCAGTATTGAAGTGGTTAATAATATCCTCAAATCTTCCAAAAGGGGCTCCACTTAGGTGTAGAAATTCACCTTGAACTTCACCTTATTTCCATAACTCTCTATAGGTAATAAAATGAGGTGGATGGAATGGAAATAAGGTGGAGTTCAAGGTGAATTTCTACACCTAAGTGGAGTCCCCCTTTTAGAAGTGCCAATTAACCTGGAGGGACTGGCATTTAGGAAGTTAATACAGGCAGGGAGGAAATGTGATATCACCTCCTCACTGCCTGACAAATGCCTCTGAAAAGTGATCTGAGCATGAATTGCTTTTCAGTGGAGTGTCAGTGCCTACTGTAAGTGCATACAAGCCTTTGGGCTCACACGGTGTGCTGGCACTTTTCTTTAGCTGCAGGCCCTTTGACTCTTTTAGGTTGTGCGTTTTTGCTGCATTTTCTGAAAGTGCACCAAGGAAGCAGCATGCAGCATTTTTTGTTCACTTTCAGAACATGCAGTAAAAATGTGCAGTCTAATAGGAGGTCTATGGGACTGGGGGTAACATGCAGGAAGGCTGCCAGTACACCAGCATTGCAGCCAAACAGCATACCAGTGTGAGCCCAGTGCATTGCACCTAGCATAGGGCAAGGGACTGTCACAGGCTGATAGAAAGAAAAATCTTTCTCTGCAGTGAAGGGGAGGGGGAGGGAGAGGGATTTGGGAGAGAGAGGGAGGGAGGAGAGGTGAAATTCACTTACTTGGACGTTCACTCACTCTCACTGGATTCATTTTAAAGCTCTCTATCTGTTGAGCCGACAGCTCAGTTTGAACTTTCCCGCCCGCCCCACACATTCTCCACATTCTCTTCACCGACTCGGCTGCTCGGCCTCGGAATGTGGGCGGGCAAAGGGAGAGAGAGGTTCCAGCCTCTCTAGCAGCTGTTCCTGTGGAGGAGGGAGGGGCTGGGTAGCTCGTTCTGTAAGGCAGACACTCAGCTCTGTGACAGAACACATCCTGCCTCTGCCTGCCTCGCAGTATTGGATGGAATTCCTTAGTGTACAGCCGCACTCGGCCAACTCCGGAACTGCGCGTGCGCAGTTCTGAGCTGGTGACAGCGGCCTTTTTTACAAAGCATCAGAGCAGCCCAGGGGGAGAATGCCTCCCTTCCCCCCGGCCCAGTCCGCCCCTGGCTGCCGGCACTGGGGAGCTACAGTTCATTGAGGGAACCATGAATGCCAACATGTACTGTGACACACTGAAGCAGACCATGATCCCCTCCATTCAGAGACTGGGCCGCAGGGCAGTATTCCAACATGATAACGACCCCAAACACACCTCCAAGACAACCACTGCCTTGCTAAAGAAGCTGAGGGTAAAGGTGATGGACTGGCCAAGCAGGTCTCCAGACCTAAACCCTATTGGGGCATCCTCAAATGGAAGGTGGAGGAGCGCAAGGTCTCTAACATCCACCAGCTCTGTGATGTCGTCATGGAGGGGTGGAAGAGGACTCCAGTGGCAACCTGTGAAGCTCTGGTAAATTCTATGCCCAAGAGGGTTAAGGCAGTGCTGGAAAATAATGGTGGCCACACACAATATTGACACTTTGGGCCCAATTTGGACATGTTTATTTAGGGGTGTACTCACTTTTGTTGCCAACGGTTTAGACATTAATGGCTGTGTGTTGAGTTATTTTGAGGGTACAGCAAATTTACACTGTTATACAAGCTGTACACTCACTACTTTACATTGTAGCAAAGTGTAATTTCTTCAGTGTTGTCACATGAAAAGATATAATAAAATATTTACAAAAATGTGAGGAATGTACTCACTTTTGTGAGATACTGTATGTAATATATATATATGTATATTTCTGCCTTGTAACCGTAATAATAACCTGTATTCATAGATTGACTGTATAAATTCAGCTTCCTCCCAGAGATCATCTGTATATTTCACAAAGTTGGCTTCTGATGGGTCCTCATAGGAGCATTCTTCTAGCTCCTGCAACAGTTCTAATATGTCCTGGTCCTCAGTAGTGGCCTCTGCCTTTTGAGAAACTTATGCAGGGAATAGAAGGATATAACACAAAGGCTGATATAAACTAAATAAACAGAGGTGGAAAAAAAAAAAAAGAAATGGACAACTTATCTTTTCATACTATACCTGCTGGTACTGGACTCTTTCTCTCAATATTATAATCTGGTGTGATGTCACTTCTGACCTCCTGTAGCAGCAGCTGATCTGCTGTTTTAAAATCTGATGCTTCTCCCACTTTCCATTCCATTAATCTAAATGCATACAACTCTATTAACATGGGAAAAATAGTAAACAGCCCTCTCTGCTTCCCTTCTCTCCCCCCTTCCCTTTTTTCTCTTCTCTTTCTACCTTTTCTTCCCTGCCGTACTTATGGCCTCCTCTGAGGGTGAGGAAGACCTGGACTTGGTGCGAGAACTAGGGTTGCCACCTTTCCTTCAAGCCAAACCTGAACACATTAGCGGTGCACAGTAAATTTGTTTTGTTTTAATATACACTATAGGATTGTAACAGACCTGGGACACCTTTGGGCACTCCAAAGAGATTAGTATTGCTGCACATAGTGCACCCTAAAGGCCCGTACACACGCACCGATTGTCGGCCGAACGATCGGCCGTCTTTTGTCCGGTGCTGTCGTGTAGGTTTAAAAAGGGCTAAAGAGTGCACACGAATTTTGTCGGCCAACAACAACCGACTGCAGAAGTGATGTCATGTGATGGTTACTTTCCGTGTGTTTTTTCTTCTCTGAGCATGCCCAGTCTTGCTCATCTGCTGTTTGTCGGCCGAATTCTGTACTGACTGAGGAACAATCGGCCGTTCTGGTGTTGGCCAACAAAAATTTTAAAGCATGCACATCAGATTCTGTGCGGCCGAAAAGTTGCAGTCGGTTGTCGGAAGCATCATACTAACAAGGCGACAATCGGCCGATCGGACGGTGGCCGAATATTTACGGCCGACAATCGCTATGTGTGTACGGGCCTTTACCCTCCTGTCAAGTCCTGTTCTGAGCCACATTTCTGTCTATCAGGGTGAATCTCGGACAGCTGGCAACCCTAGCGAGAATCTTCCCCCCCCCTCCCCCTCCCAGCCCTACCCCATCCTCTACTCTAAATCCATTGGTTGATACTCAAAAGTCTGGTTCATTTTTGCAGTTGTTACAGCATAAGATTACTATGTATTTCTTTCCTGGAACCATAATGTTCTTTGAAAAACACAATAAAAATGTATTGAACGAAATTTAAATACATACCTTAAAGCCAGTGTAGACCAAAAAATGAAGCTAGCCAATTGCTAAATTTACCCCTATGAAAAGGAACTCACTTTTTATCAATGAGATTGAAGACCTCATATTCACTAACACTGGTCGGCTCCCATTCCTTGACTGTAAAACATGAAGCTTCCTCCATTTTTATCTCAGGGTATTTCGCTAAACATAAAGTGCAGCATTAGTCTTAAAAAAAAAAATCAAGTTTAATTATATTAATTATAGTTGAATTAAGTATATAATTGTATTCAATAAAATGTATTTTAGTTTGCACCAAAAAAAATTCCTTTCTATGTCAATTATTTAATAAAAATATGGATACTCAAAGATCAACCTTCCAATTAAACTCAGTATTGAACTCTGCGCACTCATACTTCCACTGTGTACATCAGGGGTACTCAACCTTTTGAAGAGCAAAGGCCACTTAAGTGATTTGGAAACTGGTTGCGGGCCATAATGAAATTAAATGGTTCAAAATTTCAAACCTTTTTTATTTTAAATAGCATAATGAAGATTTTAAACAACCATCAGGATATTCATTAGAGTTGGCCCAAACACCCCCGGTTCGGTTTGCGCCAGAACTCCCGAATATGGAAAAAGTTTGCACCCGAGCAACAAACCCTATTAAAGTCTACAGGACCCAAACTTGAAAAATCAAAAGTCCCCATTTAAATGCTTTTATGCAAGTTATAGGCCATAAAAAGGGTATGGGGGCCCGGGTACCACCCTGGGGGACATGTATCAATGCAAAAACATTTTTTTTTAAATATAATTTTTACAGGAGCATTGATTTTAAAGATGCTTAAAGTGAAACAATTAAAATGAAAAATTCCTCTAAATTATCCCTACAAAATACAATAAGATTTGGGACCGCTGGCTCAAAGAGTCTGCCACATGTGAATAATCTTGCTGCATACATCATCCCTCACATTTATCACTCTCCCATATCAAAGTGGTGTAATTTATGATGTTGTTCCATGAAGTTTAAACTTTGTCTTGCAACAAAAACCCTTGCTGTATCCAGACTTGTATAAAGTACTCGAAATTTCTACTTGAGTAAAAGTACAAGTGCTCGATCAAAAAATTACTTGAGTAGAAGTGGAAGTGCTCGCAGAAAAAGTTACTTAAGTAGAAGTACTAAAGTATTCAACATTTTTTTTACTTAAGTATTGCAAGTAGTTTTTTCAAAAAATTTGCTACTTAAGTACTAAAAGTAAAAAGTACCAGTAGTTTTGAAAAAAAATTTCTACTCAAGTACTGAAAGTAGAAGTACAAGTACTGTGTTATGTAGTTATTAAAGAAAGAAGTCAAAAGTATGAACATCATATTGTTTTTATTATTTCAAATGATTTATTCAAATGATTAACCTGTGTTTGTTAGTAGTTTCTTGATGCACTTTAAGCGCTGTAGCACCATTTATTTGTTTGTTTCATATTTTCTTTTTATTGGAAAGATTTGGTATAGCAGCTTTTATTATACACAGCCTTTATTTTCGTATGCGCTGATTTACAAATGACATTATACACATTTTTTTGAGCTTTATGCAACCTGCCATCTACTGTTCTGGCAGTGGTAATTTTTTTAAAAGTAACGAGTAACTATGCAGCACAAAAAAAAAAATACTTGAGTAGAAGTATCGAAATCATCGAAAAAATGTAGTGAAGTAAAAGTAGAAGTAGGAGAAAAAAATTCTACTCTAGGAAAGTACAGATACCGCATTTCGGTACTTAAGTACAGTACTTAAGTAGTTCTACTTCGTTACTATACATCTCTGGCTGTATCTCAGGGAATCTCCACGTACTTCTGTACGAATAGATCAGATAAACTTAACCACTTGCCTTCTGTGCACTTAAACACCCTTCCCATCCAGGCCAATTTTCAGCTTTCAGCGCTCTCACACTTTGAATGACAATTGCGCGGTCATGCTACACTGTACCCATATGAAATTTTTATCATTTTTTTCACACAAATAGAGATTTCTTTTGGTGGTATTTAATCATCTCTGGGTTTTTTATTTTTTACAAAAAAAAAGAAAAAAGACAGAAAATTTTGAAAAAAAAAAAAGTTTTTCTTATTTTCTGCGAGTAAATTTTGAAAATAAAATTTTCTCCCTCACTGATGTGCGCTGATGAGGCGGCACTGATGGGCACTGATAGGCTGCACTTATGGGCACTGATAGGCTGCACTTATGGGCACTGATGAGGTGGCACTTATGGGCACTGATGAGGTGGCACTTATGGGCACTGATGAGGAGGTACTAATATGCCGCACTGATGAGCACTGATAGGCGGCACTGATAGGTGGCACTGATAGGCGGCACTGATAGGCGGCACTGCTGGGCACTGAGAGGTGGCACTGCTGGGTACTGAGAGGTGGCACTGCTGGGCACTGAGAGGTGGCACTGATGGGTGGCACTGATGGGCACTGAGAGGCGGCACTGATGGGCACTGGCGGGTGGCACTGATGGACACTGACGGGTGGCACTGATGAGCACTGATGGGCGGCACTGATGAGCACTGATGGGCAGCACCATCAGTGCCCACACTCAGTGCCCATAGTGCTGCCAGTCAGTGCTCATCAGTGCCTAGATGAGCAGGCACTGATGGGCACTGACTGGCAGCACTATGGGCACTGATTGTGGGCATTGATGGGGGCACTGATGGCGGGCACTGTGGGCACTGATGGGGGGGCAATGTGTGTGTTTTTTTTACCTTCAGTAATCAGGGCACTGGTGATCAGTGCCCTGATTACATGTCTCTGTGTCCCCAGCGGCTGTCGGCTCCCCCTCCTTCCTCACACTGCAGTGTCTGTGTGGGGAAGGAGCGCCGGCGATGAGAGATGATCTCATATGTTTACATATGAGATCATCTCTCATTGGACGGCTTGATCACGTGGTGAATGGCCGCTGTGATTGGCCATTCACCACGATCTGTGATCGGCCGTGTCCCTTGGACACGGCCGACACAGATTCTCCCCGCTGCGCGCTCGCAGGAGCGCGCGGGGGGGCGTGTCACTGGAGGCCGTTTAAAAACGGCCTCCCGAAAATTCGAGTCCGCGCTGCAGCCGTATATAGGCTGTAGCGCGGATGTGAGGAGGTTAACACTGAACATGAAAATTTTATATACATTGAAAGCTGTATACTGTTTTGTATTATTGTCTTGTTTTTTCATTGGATAAATAAAGTTGTTTAACCAAAAAAAAAAAAAAATTCCTTTAACCACTTCAAAACCAGGCACTTTTCCCCCTTCCCGCCCAGGCCAAGTTATAGCTTTTAGCTCTGCTGCATTTTGAATGACAATTGCGTGGTCATGCAAAACTGTACATAAACCAAATTTATGTCATTTTTTTTCCCCACAAATAGAGCTTTCTTTTGGTGGTATTTGATCACCGCAAGGTTTTTTCTTTTTCGCTAAACAAATAAAAAAAGACCGAAAAGTTTGAAAAAAAAAAAAGACTGAAAAGTTTGGAAAAAAAAAAAGTTTTTTGTTTATGTTATAAAATTTTGTAAATAGATATGTTTTTTCCTGCATTGATGAGGCCGCACTGACGGGCACTGATGAGGAGGCACTGATGGGGAGGCACTGATGGGGTGGCACTGATAGGCAGCACTGATATGCAGCACCGATGGGCACTCAAATATGGCACTGATAGGTAGCACTGATATGCATCATTGGTGGGCACTGATAGGCGGCACTGATGGGCACTGATAGGCGGCGCTAATGGACAGCACTGATGGGCGGAACTGATGGTCACTGATAGGCGGCACTGGTGGGCAATAATGCGCACTGGTGGGCGGCACTGATAGATGGCAATGATGGGCACTGGTGGGAAGCACTGATGGGGAGGGCACTGGCGGGCTCCCTGAGCCCTGATTGCCATCCCTGGTGGCCATGGTGGGCATACCTGGGGTCATGGGTGGGCATCCCTGGGGTCATGGGTGGGCATTCCTGGTGGTTCTAGTGGCACCCCCCCAAGGGTCTGCACTGGTGATCAATGCTCTGATTACCAGTGCAGACCCCCCCCCTGTCAGGAGAGCCTCAGATCGTCTCTCCTCTACTCGTGCCTATCAGGCACGAATTGAGGAAAGCCGATCAACGGCACTTCCTATTTACTATTGATTGGACACAGCTGGTCACATGGTAAACAGCCTACCCCAGTAGGCTCTTTACTGAGATCGGAGATGCGGTGTGACAGAGTGACAGGGGGCGCGCAGAGCGCATTATCCTGCCGCCATCATATGACGTCCGGTCAGCATAATACAACCACCTTCCCGCTGTCATTTGCCTATAGGGTGGGTGGCAAGTGGTTAAATATAGTGTCTGGGGGGGTCCCCTTAGTCTTCCTGTAAAGTGATGCATTTGTACCGTGTAAAGAACCACCTGCAGCAAAACTGACATATATAAAGAAAGAAAATCGGCAATACAAAAATGTTAAAAAAAACGGTGTGGGGGTCCCCCGCCGAATTCATGCCAGGCCCTTTGGATTTGGTATGGATTTTAACCACTTAAGCCCGGAAGATTTTACCTCCTTCCTGACCAGGGCCTATTTTGCGATTCGGAACTGTGTGACTTTAACGGACAATTGCGTGGTCGTGCAACGCTGTACCTTAATGAATTTGACGTCCTTTTTTTCCCACAAACAGAGCTTTCTTTTGGTGGTATTTGATCACCTGTGCGATTTTTTGATCATGCGCTATAAACAAAAAAACATATGTTTGGTAAAAAAAAATCGCAAAAAGCGTATTTTGATTGGTTTGCGCAAAAGTTATTGCGTTTACTAACTAAGGGAAAGATTTTTGTCATTTTTGTTGTTTTTTTTTTTAACGCGTAATGGCAGTGATCTGCAATTTTTTTGCGGTACTGCGACATTGCGGCGGACAGATCGGACCCTTGACTGACATTTTTGACACTTTTGGGGTTACCAGTGACATTACTACAGTAATCAGTGCTCTACATATGCACTGTTACTGTAAAATGACACTGGCAGTGAAGGGGATAACTTTTTTCGAGATGGAGGGGCTATGTGTGTCCCTAGGGGCGTGATTCTAACTGTGATTGGCTGTGGCTTGAGGTGTATGAACAGTGATCAACGGTCCTACATAGTAGAACCGTATGATCACTATTCATACACAGGGGAGAATGACAGGCGGCTTGTTTACATTAGCCGCCTGCCTTTCTCCTACTCTAACGGACGATCGCGAGTGACCGGCGGACATCGGGTCCGCCGGGCACACACGCGGGGGGGTCCGTGACCGCGCGGGAGTGGGAGTGCGCCTTCGGCGGCGCGCGCTCGCTCCCTAGACCCTCACAGGCTAGCGACGTAGTACTACGTCACTTTGCCTGTGAGGGGCTGGCAAGCATTTAAGTGCCCAAAAGCACCCCCTCCTATGTTGAGGGCATGTGACCTGATATGGTTCAGGAGGGGGGACGCTCGCTCGAACCCCCCCCCCCTTTCCTGGCCTGCCTCACTGCATGCTCAGATAAGGGTCTTGATTGGGTTTTTTTTTTGGGGGGGGGGGCACACCATTTTTTTTTCAAATTTTTTTTTTTTCAGCCCTCAGCAGGGAAGTTGTTTTTGTGCTGGAAAAACAACTTCAATTTATAGAGGTCCCACCTCGCAACTTACAAGAGTTAAAGATTCTGCTACTGACGGCTTGGTGCCACATACCACAGTATACCTTTATGCCCCATACACACGTGCAGATTATCTGCAGACTTTTGTCTGCAGACTTACCTTTTCTATGTAGTGCAAGGGCCTGCCGGATTGCATACAAATTGAAAGTGTTTAGGTTTGACCATATATTATATGGTTTTGGTAAGTCTGCAGACAAAAGTCTGCAGATAATCTGCACGTGTGTATGGGGCATTAGAGGTCTAGTGGAGTCCATGCTGCAATGGGTGAGGGCTGTTTTGGCCGCAAAAGTGAGACCTTCTCAATATTAGTTGGGTGGTCATAATGTTATAGTTGATCTGTGTATAATGTTCGTACTACTTTGGTGGGCTAAGTAATATGTACAGAATTATATCGCTTGGTTTGCATTCATATAAAAAAAATTACATTATATACTGTACTTTTTTGTACCCATATATTGTAAGTAGCACAAGGCCTATTTGACAGGAAAGTTGGGGATCTAGTACTTAGTCATTTTCAACCAGAAGTTCCCAAGCTTGTGTGTGTCACTATGGCATTGGCCTTTTTCCACATCAATGAAATTGTATTTATCCTCTGACAACCTGCCCAGGTAAACTCAGTTCCTGATTATTGTAAACATTTTTAAACCTTACTTATGGCCTTGGTGGAACATATGCTGTTTCATCTGTGAGACCTGATCTCTGACACCCAGATTGTGCTGTAGGATGCCACAATACAAAGAGCAGTGGCCTTCCTTATTCAGGAAGGCAAAACGAAGTGCAGAGATAATACATATGGTGCAGCAAACAAATTATAGCACATTGCAAACTGTATCTGTGCTGCCTTATTAAATTAGCCTGAAAATCTTTATAATCATTATTTATAAAATTTAAAAATATGTAATCAATATATATGTTTTCAGTAACTTATGTATTTCCCAGAATGTACCTTTACACTGATAACCATATACAGTATGCAGCATTTAAAACTAAGCTCAGGCTTTCTTGTTAACCGCTTAAGCCCCGCCCACCGTACATTTACTGCGGCACTTAGCCGCTGCTGGGCAAAGCAATGTAGCCCTACGTCGCTCGCTCAGGTGACTGTAGGGGGCGAGCCCGCTCATTACCTGGGGAGCCAGCGCATGTGACCGGCGGCTCCGATGTCCGCCGGCCACTCGCAATTTCCCGCAGCTGAGAGAGAAGGACAGACGGCTGATGTAAACACAGCTATCTGTCATTCTCCCTGAAGTGATCACAGAGGCTATGTGATCCTGCTATATAGGATCACATGTCTCTGTGATTACTTCACAAGTCACGCCCCCTGACAGTTAGAATCACGCCCCTAGGGATACATTTAACCCACTGATCACCAGTAATGTTAACCCCTTCCCTGCCAGTGTCATTATTACAGTAACAGTGCATATTTTTAGCACTGATTACTGTAGTAATGTCACTGGTACCCCCAAAAGTGTCTAAAATGTCAGTTAGGGGTCCGATCTGTCTGCCGCAATGTCGCAGTCCCGCAAAATAAAATCGCAGATCGCCGCCATTACTAGTAAAAAAAAAAAAAACAATAAAAATTACATAAATCTTTCCCGTAGTTAGTAAACGCAATAACTTTTGCGCAAACCAATCAAAATACGCTTATTGCAATTTTTTTTTTTAACAAAAATATGTAGCAGAAAACAAATTGGCCTAAAATGTTAAAAAATTTATATTTTTATATTTTTTTTTCTTTTTGAGAATTTCATATAAAAAATTTGAAAAATATTATTATTTTTTTCAAAATTGTCGCTATTTTTTTTTGCGACTGCGCAATTGTCCGTTAAAATCATGCAGTGCTGAATCCCAAAATAGGGCCTGGTCATTGAGCAGCCAAATCCTCCGGGGCTAAAGTGGTTAAAGGGTTAGTTCACCTTTACAAAAAAAAAAAACGGGCTTTGAAGGTAAGGAGCATTTGTAGAGAAAAATTTAGTTTTTGTAAGAACTTACCGTAAAACTCTTTTCTCCGAGTCCTCCGACAGTCACAGCCCCTCATACAGCCTTCACGAGTGGGTAATGGCACCCTCTACAGGAGCAAGCTAGGCAGTTTTAAATGTTAACAAAAAGGTTTCTACACTTAAGCACACCTCCAGGGGGCTGTCCCTCAGCCATTATCCTGATCCAGTTACCACTGTCCTTCAGTTTTGTAGCAAGCAGTACCGAAAGGCAATAACCCCAAGATCCAAAAAAAAAACAGAGGGGCGGGGGCTGCAACTGTCGGAGGACTCAGAGAAAAGAGTTTTAAGGTAAGTTCTTACAAAAACTCTATTTTCTCTTACGTCCTCCGACGGTCGCAGCCCCTCATACAGCCTTTACGAGTGGGAAGTCCCAAAGCAGTGCAGGTGTGAGGGGTGTGAAAACGCAACCTACCGAAAAGGCAATATATCAATCAGGCCAGAAAAAAACAACTGAGCCAACAGGGCAACAAAGCTCAAACAGGAGCTAACCCAGAACAAGAAAAAACACCCCAGGAAGAGACAAAAAAACACGTCTCTTCAAACAACCGCCGCACTGAAAACCTTGTGGCCAAAGGAATCATCTGAGGATGCCATCACATCAATTTTGTAGAATTTTGTGAAAGTGTGCAGACGTCCAGCTTGCCACTTTGCACACCTGAGCCACAGAAGCCTGATGGCGAAATGCCCAAGAGGCACTGACAGCTCTAGTAGAATGAGCCCTGACAGGGAAAGGAGGAACCTGACCCTTGAGTGAAAAGGCCTGAACAATTGTCTGTCTGATCCATTTAGAAATGGTTGCCGTGGACGCAGCTGAACCCTTCCGAGTTGCCTCAGGAAGGACAAACAGGGAATCAGACTTTCTAAAAGACTCCGTGGCAGACAGGTAAACCCTGACCACCCGGACCACATCCAAGGAATGCAAGGCAAATTCCTTGGGATGCTTGGGCTTCCCACAAAGCAAAGTTAACACAATATCTTCATTGAGGTGGAAAGGTCGACACCAACTTGGGGAGAAAAGACTGATTGGGTTTGCAGGACCACTTTATCCCTATGAACTACCAGATAAGGCGAACGGCAAGACAGAGCCGCCAACTCAGACACCCTGCGAGCCGATGTGATAGCTACCAGAAAGGCAACTTTCTGGGACAACGCATGCAGAGGTATGTCTCTGATGTTCTCAAAGGGAGGCCGTTGTAAAACGGATAACACCAAATTCAGGTCCCAGGGAAGCAAAGGAGCCTTTCTCGGGGGAGCCAGATGCCGCACCCCTTGAATAAAGGTGCAAATTAAGGAATTAGTCGCCAAGGAACGCTGAAACAGAATGGCTAAGGCCCACAACTGACCTTTTATTGTGGTCAGCGCCAAACGCTGATCCACACCTTCCTGCAGGAAGGCCAAAATCCTCGCCACCGAAAAGGAGTGGGAATGAAACCCTTACGACTTGCACCAGGCAATATACGCCTTCCAGGTGCAATGATAAATTTTTCTAGAGGTAGCTTGCCGAGCCTTCAATAAGGTAGGAATGACAGAATTCGGGAGACCCTTGTCTCTCAAGACTTGGCTTTCAACAGCCACGCCGTCAAAGCCAGAGACTGTAAAGCAGGATGGAAGATCGGCCCTTGAGACAGAAGATCGTCTCTCAGCGAAAGCCGCCAGGGAGGGTTGACGACCATCTGCACAATGTCTGCGTACCAAGACCGATGCGGCCAGTCTGGGGCTACCAGAAAGACCTGAAACTGTTCCGGCGCCAACCTGCGGAGGAACCTGGATAACAGTTGAATCGGAGGGAAGGCATAAATCAGCCGATACCCATGCCAAGGCACCACTAACGCGTCCGTGGCGTCTGCCAGAGGATTGCGGGATCTGGCCACAAACCTTCCCTCCTTGTTGTTGAGACAGGACGCGAACAGGTCCACGTCCGGAAACCCCCACCGGGCACACAGGAGGCGAAACATTTCCGGATGCAGGGACCATTCTACCTGGTCCAGGGTCTGGCGACTCAGATAGTCCACCTGCCAGTTCTCCACACCTGGAATGTGAACGGCCAAAATCGCCAGAATGTGTGTCTCGGCCCAAGATAGGATCTTGGCCACTTCCTTGGCTGCCCAGGCACTCTTGGTGGCCCCTTGGTGATTGATGTAAGCCACTGCCGTGGCGTTGTCTGTACCTGAACCCGAGTTGACCAACGGAACAGGCAGAGTTTGATTGCTTGGAGCTCCAAGACGTTTATCAGTAAGGAGGCCTCCTCCGCTGACCACGTCCCCTGGGCACAAAGGGTGCCCAGAACTCCACCCCAACCCGACAGGCTGGCATCTCTGGTGAGCACCATCCACAGCAGAGGCCAGAAGGACTTGCCTTGTATAAGAGTTGGTGACAGGAGCCACCACAAAAGATCCGATCTTGCGAGGTGGCTCAGAGAAATCCTCCTGTCCAACGACTGAGGCGTTCTGTCCCACCTGGCAAGGATCTCTGCTTGCAGAGTTCTCGTGTGAAATTGAGCAAATGGGATGGCTTTGAAAACCGAAACCATCAGACCCAGGGACCACATACAGGCCCGTTGAGAGGAGATATCGTTGTCCCTGAGTGACCTGATCTCATCCCGCAGGGTCCGGAGTTTGTCCTCTGGGAGAAAGACTTTTGTCTGAGCGGAGTCCAGGACCATCCCCAGGTAGGGGAGGCGAACCGAAGGAGTCAGAGCCGACTTCTGAAAATTGATGGTCCACCCAAACTCCTGGAGCGTCTGAACCGTGACCGACAGATCTCCTGTTAAGGTCGAGCTTGTGTGCAACTTTGACGAGTGGTCGTCCAGATAACCGAGGACCACAATCCCCTTTAAACGCAG
The DNA here is from genome assembly GCF_965119305.1 of Pelophylax lessonae. Classification (NCBI taxonomy): domain Eukaryota; kingdom Metazoa; phylum Chordata; class Amphibia; order Anura; family Ranidae; genus Pelophylax; species Pelophylax lessonae. The sequence continues at coordinate 261,362,641 of NC_138768.1, read as the reverse complement.
TAAAGCCAACACTGGAGCCAAAACCTTGGTGAATACCATGGGAGCCGAAAAGCCACAAACTGGTAACACTCCTTTGCCACTGCGAAGTGGAGAAATCGCTGATGACCCTCGTAGATAGGGATGTGCAGATACGCATCCTTCAAGTCGATGGAGTCCAGGAAGACCCTTGGACTCAATGACGCCACCACCGACCTGATGGATTCCATCCAGAACTTTATGTACCCTCACAAAGCGGTTCAGAGACTTTAGGTCCAGAATCGGACGCGATTCGCCCTCTTTTCTGGGCACCGTGAACAAGTTGGAATAAAAACCGCGAAACCTGTCCCGTGAAGGCACTGGTACAATGACTCCTTGGGCGAGAAGATCTTGTACCGCCCCCATGAGATCTCTGAAACGATCGGGAGTGAGATGGATCGAAACTCGATCTTGTACTCTGAACGAATCAGTTCATGAACCCACTTGTCCTGAATTCTGGACAAACAGGGTGTGACGGGATTCACTTTGGGTGCAGAGTGACCAAGAAAATAGTGAACATTGAGAATATGGTTGGATTACTTCAAATGGGACAGTGATATTCATTAACAATGTCTCTCGAGAAGTATGAAGATTTTATCCCCTGTACACTGGTCTATGACCAGGAAGTATAACTCCTAATATAGGCATGCCAGTAAGTTCAGTGTAAGAGACCCACTATCTATTGCTTAACGATGTTGCTTTTGTCAGGATAAGTAAATTGTGATAATCTTGTCTGAGGTGGCTTTCCATTCACCTATTAAGTGTGCTACTGGGGAATGATTTGGCCCCCCTTGTTTCTGCTTACGCCCTGATGGGCCCTGCTGAAGCCAACCCAGTGACTACCCGTGCCCAGACCCGTGCTGTTGGAACCAGCCTGCACGCTGCTGAGACCCAGGTAAGACTATCTTCCCCGACATAGATCAGGCTCCCCTAGGCTGGGATACCCCAGAGGTATTCGGGAGGGAAACCCGGGAGGACCTGACCTTACACAAGTATAGGGCTAAGGCAGATACCCAGAAAAGAGGAAAAGATGGGGAGCTTTATGAATGGGTGGGGGATAGACTGTATAGGATCCCTAAGCCATCCCCGAGAAGTAAAGCCCCTTCGCAGAAACGACAGCTGGTGGTGCCTAAGAAATTTCACCTAGAGATACTGCGAATCGGGCATGATGTACCACTAGCAGGACATCTAGGGTCCCGTCGTACAGCCCATAGGATTACACAGAATTTCTTCTGGCCCAATTTTAACCAGGATGTGCGACAATACTGCAAAATGTGTGACACATGTCAATGGGTAGGTAAGCGGGGGGATCACCCAAAGGCCAGACTTATGTCCATGCCTATTATTGGGGAGCCCTTTTACCGCATATCCGTTGAAATTATGGGTCCCTTGGCCAGACCTAGTCCATCCGGGAAGAAGTATATTCTCACTGTGGTGGACTACGCCACCCATTACCCAGAGGCAGTAGCTATGTCCAACATTGAAGCAGAGACAGTAGCTGATACCCTGGTTAAGATATTTACTAGAGTGGGGTTCCCTAAGGAGATTCTCTCTGACCAGGGAACCCAGTTTACCACTGTGCTCATCCAGCAGTTGTGGAAGGTGTGCAATATTAAGCCCTTGCTGAGCTCATCTTACCACCTCCAGACTAACGGTCTCTGCAAGCGCTTTAATGGGACCCTCAAGCAAATGCTGAGGACCTTTTTGGACGCTTGCAGAGACTGGGAGAGATTCCTGCCTCACCTGTTATTTGCGTACAGAGAGCCCCCCCCTAGAATCTACTGGGTTCTCTCCCTTCAAATTACTCTATGGGAGAAGGGTCCGCGGACCCCCTCAATCTCATTAGAGGACACTGAGAGGGAGAGACAGAGCAGGAGGGGACCCCCATAGTGCCCTATGTTCTGGAACTCAGGGACCACATGGAGCAACTGATGGTAAGGGAGAATCTCCAGGCGGCTCAGGGGAGACAGAAGAGATGGTACAATGGTACGATCGGGGGGGGGGGGCCCGACAGCGTATCTTCCAGGTTGGGCAGAAGGTCTCCAGATGACGTCTGTATGATGAAATGCGTAGGGCAGAGTTTCTGTACGTCAACGTCACTTCCGGTTAAGGGAGCCGAGGCCGTGGAACGCAGGAAGCAACCCGGTGTCTCTCGCTGATTGTGATCATCCACATTGTGAGTTTATCTGCACTCTTTTTTTAATATAACTATATACTATACCATGGGGCACCTTTTGTCTGTCGTTTGAGCTATTTAGATCCTGAAGGACATCTTGGAGGCACATTCCAGCCCACTCAACCTCAGACACTAAGGACACCCAGGATTCTTCTATTTTGGAGCTACCTAATACCAGAAATAATAACCCAGCTTCAAAGGTTTGAAAAGTGCAATACCTAGTGAGGGGCCACGGGTATAGGCACGGAAATCACCTGCACCACTATTGTTTAAAAAATTAACACTCGACTTATTCACTACGCACTAATCTGTTATACACCAGTGGGAGGGAACTCCCTACTTATGTTCTTTTATTTATTTAAGTTTTGTGCTTTTTTGATATACGGTTTACTTTTATAAGAGCACTGCCACTTTATACGTTCACTGAAGGCAGCAATAATTAGTACTTCCAACACCGGTACTACCTCCAAGGTGGAAGACAATATAAGCACCTTATAAGTCAATAAATTCTTTTTTACCACATATTGGGCACTTTTTTCATTTATTTATAGCCTTGAATTACACTTGGCACTGAGCACTTTGTATGGGCATCAGCATATGCCCAATCAGCATTTCACCTGGCACGTGCACCTTAATTGATAAATTAAACAATATTATTTTTTTCACCAAACTTTATTGCATGTTTGATAACAATATTGAGGAAATATTTTGATTTGAATTCATTGCATTTTGTTGGAGATGCATGTTTAAGATTTGCACTACACACTAGGTGGTTTTTTTCCACTTCAAATTCCCTTTAACAGGTAGCGCCATTTACCAACTTTTTTCCCTTTATCAGAAGGTCTTAGTGCTCAAGCCGGTGAAGACCGACAGGCATCTTGGGAGGGCCTGTATAAAGAAGTAGCCCAGGTATGTGATACTACCTATGTTATTGCCAGCTGTGCAGATGAAAGAATCCAGAGAACCTTTCATGTGAACATGCTGAAAGAGTATCAGGAACGGCAGGAGGATGTTGCTGCAGTATGTGTCCCTGCTGCGGATGACTCAGAAAGTTTACCCCTCCCTGACTTACTAGAGAGAGACCCCCAGACTGACCTCACTTGCCTTGTACAGCTAGGGGACCAGTAAAGCCCCACAAAGAAGGAACAGGCTAAGCGGCTTTTGTGGGAGATACAGGTGACTTTCTCCCAAGAATCGGGCTACACGACCTTGGCTGTGCATAAGGTAGAGACCCCGGGACAAGCACCCCTTTGACAGCCCCCCTACCGTATCTCTGATGCAGTCCGAGAAGGAATGCGGAAGGAGACACAGTAGATGACTCAGTTAGGAGTTATTGAGCCCTCTGACAGCCCTTGGGCCTCGCCTGTAGTCCTGGTGCCTAAGAAAGATGGAACTACCCGGTTCTGCATGGACTACAGGCGACTCAATGAGAAGACCACAACTGACGCCTACCCGTTGCCAAGGGTAGACGAACTACTAGATCGTATAGCCAGGGGACATTATTTAACAACAATAGACCTGTGTAAGGGCTATAGGCAGATTCCCCTGGCCGAGGATGCTATCCCCAAGTCGGCATTTGTTACCCCGTTTGGCCTGTATCAGTTTAAGGTCATGCCATTCGGGATGAAAAATGCCCCGGCTACCTTCCAACGTATGGTGGATAGGCTCCTCAATGGCTTCCAGGATTTTGCATGTGCATACCTGGATGACATTGCGATCTACAGTGGGTCTTGGGAGGAGCACCTGGTTCACGTAGGGGTGGTTCTGGACAAGATTTGGGCCGCAAGTCTGACCTTGAAACCAGACAAGTGCCATCTAGGTATGGCTGAGGTGCAGTACCTGGAACACCGAGTAGGGTGTGGGAACCAGAGGCCAGAGCCAGCCAAGGTAGAGGCAGTAGCTAACTGGCCCACACCCCGTACTAAAACCCAGGTTACATAGTTACATAGTTACATAGTAGGTGAGGTTGAATAAAGACCATAGTCCATCCAGTTCAACCTGTGTAGGTGTGTGTGGCCGTAATCATCTCTCATACCCCTGAATGTTTTTCTCCTTGAGATGTACGTCTAAGAGTCTTTTGAAAGCCACCATACTTCCCGCAGAAACCACCTCTTGTGGTAGAGAATTCCACAATCTTGTAGCCCTAACAGTAAATAAAGCCCCCACGTTGCCTGAGTTTAAAATGCTTCTCCTCCATTGTATGCCCCCGAGTCCTCATGCAATCCTTTCGACAAAATAGCTTTTTTTCTATGCTGAGATCACCATTGAGATATTTATAAATTGCTATCATGTCCTCTCTCAGGCGTCTCTTCTCCAGGGAGAATAAATCAAGCGATCGCAGACGCTCTTCATAATTAAGGTCCTCCAATCCCCTAATTAGTTCAGTTGCCCTTCTCTGGACTCTCTCCAGCTCCAACACATCCCTCCTGAGGACTGGTGACCAGAACTGGACAGAGTACTGCAGATGTGGTCGGACCAGAGTTTTATAGAGTGGAAGGATTATAGTCTTATCTCTGGAATACGTCCTTTTTTTATGCATGCTAATATTCTGCCGGCTTTGGCAGGTGCCGCTTGACATTGCATGCTATTGCCTAGTCTATCCTCTACCAAGACTCCCAGATCTTTCTCCATTTTTGATTCCCCCAAAGGTTCCCTCCCTAAAGTGTATTGTGCTTTTATGTTTTTAGTCCCCAAGTGCAAAACCTTACACTTCTCCACATTAAACCTCATTTGCCATGTCGTTGCCCACTCTGTTATTTTGTCCAGGTCATTCTGTAGGATATCTGCTTCATGCTGTGCAGTTATTGCCCTGCCCAATTTTGTGTCATCTGCAAAAACTGATATAGAACTACTGATCCCGTCCTCATTGCTGTTTATGAACAAATTGAACAAGGTTGGTCCCAGGACTGAGCCTTGGGGGACCCCAATTACCCCCTCAGACCAGTCTGAGTATGCGCTATTTATTACCACCCTTTGGACATGCCCTTTTAGCCAGTTCCGTATCCAAGAGCAAACCCTGCAGTCAATGCCTGCAGACCTTATTTTATAAATTAAGCGCTTGTGGGGAACTGTATCAAACGCCTTAGTGAAATCCAGGTACACCACATCCACTGGTCTCCCCCTATCTAGCTCACAGCTCACCTCCTCATAGAATGTTAAGAGATTGGTTTGACAAGACAAGAACGCCCATTTGTAAACCCGTGCTGATTACTGCTGGTATTACCCTTCTTGGGGACTGCAGGGTACTACCGATGTTTTGTCCCTGATTATAGTGCTATCGCCAAACCCCAGACTGACCTGACGAAAAATAATTTACCTAGGCAGGTCCTGTGGTCTCCAGCTTGTGAAGCCGCGTTTCTAGCCCTCAAGCAAGCACTTGTAAATGCCCCTGTCTTGGCTGCCCAGTACCTAACAAACATTTCCTTGTCCACACAGACGCTTCCATGTTTGGACTGGGGGCTGTGCTGAGCCAAGTCTGGGAGGATGGAGGAGAACACCCTGTCGCATACCTGAGCATAAAGCTATTACCCCGGGAAGTGAGCTATGCGGCAGTGGAGAAAGAGTGTTTGGCCACTTAAAAAGTTGAACCTTTATTTGTACGGACAGGAATTTTCATTAGTCACTGACCACAACCCATTGGTCTGGCTCAACCGGGTCTCAGGAAACAATGGCAGGTTGCTGCGGTGGAGCTTAGCCCTGCAACCTTAAAACTTAACCATCAGCTATCGACCCGGTAAGCAAAATGGCAATGCTGATGAGTTGTCCCGGCAAACAGACGTCACTCCGGCCCCCTAGTTCCGGACATCCCCAAGTTGACCTGAGAAGGATCAAGCCGGGTCTGCCGGAGTGTCCCACAAGGAGGGAGCCATATGTGACGGGAGTCACTTTGGGTGCAAAGTGACCAAGGAAATAGTGAACACTGAGAATATGGTTGGATTACTTCAAATGGGACAGTGATATTCATTAACAATGTCTCTCGAGAAGTATGAAGATTTTATCCCCTGTACACTGCTCTATGACCAGGAAGTATAACTCCTAATATGGGCATGCCAGTAAGTTCAGTGTAAGAGACCGACTATTGCTTAACAATGTTGCTTTTGTATGGATAAGTAAATTGTGATAATCTTGTCTGAGGTGGCTTTCCATTCACCGATTGTTAAATGTGCTAATGAACTCACCTGTTATCTGCTAAGGGATGTATTGACACTCAGAGTAATGTGTATTGGGGGCTCGTTATGTAACCATTGTGTGATGTTGGGGGGTGGATTTGGGTCATTATCCTGTAATGACTGCAGTACTCTCAGCTGTATATAAAGAGCCTGTATGCTTTTTAATAGAGTCTGATTCCTGCTTGACCCTCAATACAGAGCCTCGTCTTGTACTTGGGGGGGGGGGGGGGATTATTCGTATGGGTTTTTTGTTCGGCTGACTGGAGTGTTCGGTAGCTGCATTTGTGTTAGGGAACAGGATGTCCTAAACGACTTTAACCCCTTTCATACCCGGGGTGTCGTTACACAGGGTTCCTGAAAACAACACAGACGTCCCCCCACCCCTGAAACGGGTGAGGGCGTCCCTTCAGGAAGAGGTGGACTGGGCTGCCGATTCGGCTGACCGGCCTTTGGCTTACCCGACCACGGCTTCTTGTGACCACCTGAGGTATTGAAGGATTTTTCTTTTTCCTGTACCCCGAAGGACCCACGATGAGCTTTAAAAGAAGGGCCCCGCACAGCGTGGGTTGATTTTTCCCTTAGAGGCTTAGGGCAAAAGCAGGGGAAGACTGAGAACCCTCAGGGCCCCCGGGAAAAATAAATCAAGGGCCCCTATCCAGGCCCCACCCATGTCCCACCTCCAGTCACACCCTTGCCCCACCTCCAGACACACCCACATCCCGCCTCCAGACACACCCTACACAATCTTTAGACACAAGGAACAAAAGTGCAATAATTTATAAACAAGTGCAATATAAATAAATCACAAACCAAGACCAGTGCATTACAAAAATCATAAATAGACAAAACCAGAGCATTACAAATCATAAACATACAAAGCCAGAGCAATTCAAATCATAAACAGACAAAACCAGAGCGTTACAATAGTAAATTGCCAGGTCTAGGGGGGGTAGGGTTGCCACCTCATCCCTTTAACCACTTGCCCACCGCTCACATTGAGCGTACTGCGGCAAAGTGTCACGATCCCGTCCAGCGACGTAGACCTACGTCGCTGGACTCCTCCCCCTGTAGGCGGCGCTCGCGCGCCGCCGGAGGCGCGCTCCCGCTGTTTTCATTCACAGCGGGAGTCGGGCCAGGGGAGGAGCAGCGGCGATCGCCGCTGCTCTGCCCCGTCGTCGGGGAATCGAGTGAGGAGATCCGCCCGCCTGTGTAAACAGAGCGGGCGGATCTCCTAAGTGACAGGGACTGACAGATCGGAGTGTTCAGCATAGCTGGACATCCGATCTGTCCCTGTCTCACAAAGTCACCTCCCCCCCCACACGTCAGTAAGCACCAGGCATACATTAACCCCTCCCTCTCCAATAAAATTAACCCCTTCACTGCCAGTGTCATTTTTACAGTAACAGTGCATATATATAGCACTGATTACTGCAGTAATGTCACTGGTACCCCCAAAAGTGTCAAAAATGTCAGTCAAGGGTCCGATCTGTCCGCCGCAATGTCGCAGTCCCGCAAAAAAAAATCGCAGATCACCGCCATTACTCGTTAAAAAAAAAAACACCAAAAATGACAGAAATCTTTCCCTTAGTTAGTAAACGCAATAACTTTTGCGCAAACCAATCAAAATACGCTTATTGCGATTTTTTTTTACCAAACATAGGTAGCAGAAAACAAATTGGCCAAAAATTAAAAAAAAATTTGATTTCTACATTTTTTTGGGGGGGGAATTTCATATAAAAAAAATGTTAAAAATATTGTTATTTTTTCAAAATAAACGCTCTTTTTTTGTTTATAGCGCAAAAAGTAAAAATCGCACAGGTGATCAAATACCACCAAAATAAAGCTCTGTTTGTGGGAAAAAAAGTACGTAAATTTCGTTTGGGTACGGCGTCGCACGACCGTGCAATTGTCAGTTAAAGTCACACAGCGCAGAATCGCAAAAAGCGGCCTGGACGGAAGACAGCAAAATCCTCCGGTGATAAAGTGGTTAATCAAGGACACATACGAATTACACAGGTTCTGAGGCTTATAGAATGCACATAAGGCACCAAGGGAGTTTAATCACCACCTTATCATCCACGGAACCTGTGTAATTAATGTGTCCTGGTTTAAAGGGATAAGGTGGCAACCCTAAGGGGGGGGCATTAAATAGGGGCAATGGGGGTGAGAAGCAATAGTAAATTGTTAGGTCAGGGGGAGAATAACATTGTGGCAGTGGAGGGAGGGGGGGCAGGCAGTGGTGATTTGCCAGGTCTGGGGGGAAGATCACTGTGCTGCAGTGGGGGTGGTAGGCAGTGGGCAATTGCCAGATTGCCAGGTCTGGGGGGGGGGGGGGGTTACTGTGTAGCAATGGAGGTGGTAGGCAATGGTGAATTGCCAGGTCTGGGGGGGTCACTGTGTAACAGTGGGGGTGGTAGGCAATGGTAAATTGCCAGGTCTGGGGGGGGGGGTCACTGTGTAGCAGTGGGGGTGGCAGGCAGTGGAGAATTACCAGGTCTGGGGGTGGGGGGTCGGGTCACATATGCAGTTTTCTGCAGACACCTATAAGTGGTATTTGCAGTAGGACAGATGGTGTTGCATTTAAAGGGACTGATGGAATAGGATGTTATGGATACACCAATATAAAGTCAGGTAGTATCAGCAGAGGTTTGGAACGGGGTGGCAGTGAATTGGCAGGGAAGGGGGGGGGATAGGGAGTAGTGAATGATCAGGTCTGAAGGGGATCGCATTTTGGGGTGGGGGGATCACAGTGTGGTGCTGAATTTGGGGGGAGATCATATATTGGTGGGGGGGGCAGTGCTGAATCATCAGCCCCGGGTGTCAGTGGTGAATTGTGTGTTGGGGAATGAGAGCAGTGGTGAATTTGGGGGAGATCACATTTTGTGGGGTGTAAGGGGGGGGGGCTGATACAGCAGTGGTGAATTTGGTGGGGGGATCACATATTAGGGTGGGGGTGTCAGTGGTGAATTGTGTGGTTTTGGGGGGCTACACCACCACTGTATCATACCCCCCCCCCCCGCACACAATTTACCACTGATCTCCTCACCAAATTCACCACCGCTGTGTCATTCCCTCCGAATGACACAGTAGTGGTGAATTTGGTGAGGAGATAAGCTGTGAATTGTGTGTGGGGGGTGGTATGATACAGTGGTGGTGAATTTGGTGGGGAGATCACATGTTGGGGTGGGGGGGGGGGTGTCAGTGGTGAAATGTGTGGGGTATGACACAGCAGTGGTGAATTTGGTGAGATTACATATTGGTGGGGGTGTCAGTGGTAAATTGTGTGGTGAGGGGGGGGGGGAATGACACAGCGGTGGTGAATTTTGTGGGGAAATCAAATATAGGTAGGGGGTCTGTGGTGAATTGTGTGGTGTCGGGGATGGGGGCGTGACACAGCTGTGCTGAATTTGGTGGGGAGATCACATATTGGTGGTGGCGTGGGGGGTATGACACAGCAGTGGTGAATTTGGGGGACATCACATATTGGTGGGGGTGTCAGTGGTGGTGCAGGGGGGGTATGACACAGCGGTGGTGACACCTCCGCTGTGTCATACCCCCCCCCCACACCACCACTGACACCCCCACCAATATGTGATCTCCCCCAAGTTCACCACTGCTGTGTCATCGTCCCCCCACCACACAATTCACCAATGACACCCCCACCAATATGTGATCTCCATCAAGTTCACCACCATGGTGAATTTAGGGGAGATCAGATGTTGGTGGGGGTGTCAGTGGATGTGGTAGTTAGCTGAGCTTGCCTTGAACAAAACCTGTACTGTAGAAAGCCAGTGTCGCCGGGCCCCTCCTCCCATGAAAGCAGCGCTGGCCGCTGGGCTCCTCCTCCCACCTCCATAGCACTGGCCGTCCGAGCCCCTCCCCTCCTCCTAGTTCAATAGCATTGGCCGCAGGGTCCCTCCCCTCCTCCCACTTCAATAGAGATGGCCACCGGGCCCCTCCCCTCCTCACACTTCAATATAGCACTGGCCGCCGGGTCCCTCCTCCCAGTTCTATAGCGACATCCGCAGGGCCCCTCCCCTCCTCACACTTCCATAGCGCTGGTCGCCGGGCAGCGGGCCCCGATAGCCCGATGTTGTCTCTGAGACAACATCGGGTGAATTAGTGCTGTACTGGGCGGCGGGTTTCCACCATTACTAGGCGGTCGCCCTCATCCAAGATGGCGCCCAAACCGGCGCCAGAATGAGCTAAAATGGCTGCTGCCCACACAAAGAGGCCTAAACAGCCTGCCTACACCCAAAATGGCGACCGTGCTAAATAAGGCCAAAAATACACGCGCTGGCCCCCACAGAGAACTCCAGAGAGCACCCCCGGGATGTATGAAGCCACCACACCCCCCAGTCATGGCAGTATGCACCGCAGAGCACCCCCAGAATGGGCAGGGAGGAAGGGGGCTGCACCACACGGCCAGGAAGGGGATACCACAGAAGCCACCATGTACTGCCATCCCCTAAGAGTTGGCCCACGGAACAACCCCACAGACAATAGCCCCCATTAGGGACCCAGGGGTAGTAGCACTCACCAGTCCACCGAACGCGGACACCGCTCTAATACGGAACACCTCCCACCCTGAGTGGGGGTGCCGTCAGCCAGGAAGGATGCTAGCAACTTACGGGCGTTCTGGAGTTGAGACATCCCGGCGAAGAAGAGACTCCGCAGGCTCGTTCCCATTTCAAAGGGCACTGTGGTTGCGAAGCCCAGTACTGCTGTTGCTTGTAGTCCTCCAGGAATTCCCTGACTAACTAGCAATAGTGAATGAAATAAAAAAGCTATTTTCAAAGAAAAAAAACAGAATTTTTGTAAAATCTTACCGTAAAAATCCTTTCTTTCCTTTCCAGTCACCGCCCACTCATACAGTCTTCACAAATGGGTATTGACTTCCTCTCCACAGGAGTAGCTAGGCATAAGACTTGTTTAAAACAAAAGCATTTAACATAGACACATCCATGGGGGCTGTCCCACTGGTCAATACCCCCCTGCAATAAGCCATCCCAACTCAGTTTGGTAGCATAGCAGTAAGTGTACAAGAAAACCCCAAAAGAGGGGCGGTGGCGGCGACTGTCGGAGGACTCAGAGAAAGGAATTTTACGGTAAGATTTTACAAAAATGCAGTTTTCTCTTACGTCCTCCGACAGTCGCCGCCCACTCATACAGTCTTCACCAATGGGATGTCCCAAAGCAGTGTAGACATGAGGGGTGGGAGACGCAACCGTAGAAAAGGCAATGCAGTACCCACATCAGAGAAAGGAACCTTACATGAACAGTAAGAGAACCTTCTGGGCAACAGAAAAAGGCTCAACAGGAGCAACAACCCAGGAAAGCAAATAACCCAGGGGATAAACAACCCCAACAGCCAGGGACCCACAAAAAAAACAGGGTCCCCTATGGTACTGCCGCACAGAGAACTTTGCGGCCAAAGGAGGTATCAGCTGATGCCAGAACATCAATCCTATAGAATTTGGAAAAGGTGTGCATCGACGACCAAGTCGCAGCCTTGCACACCTGGGCCACCGAAGCCTGATGCCGGTAGGCCCAGGACGTACTCATCGATCTGGTAGAGTGCGTCTTAACAGGGAAGGGTGGAACCCGTTCCTTCAAAGCATAGGCCTGAACAATCGTCTGTCTGATCCATTTGGCAATGGTCGCCGCACACGCAGCCATGCCCTTCCGAGGTCCCTCAGGAAGGACAAAGAGAGAATCCGATTTTCGAAAGGATTCAATGGACGACAGGTAAACCCTGATCGCCCTGACAACATCCCAGGAATGCAATGCAACCTCCTTAGGATGCTTAGGCTTCGCACAGAGCGAAGGCAAAACAATGTCCTCATTAAGGTGAAAATCAGACACCACCTTAGGGAGAAAGGACGGGTTAGGTCGCAAGACCACCTTATCCTTATGAACCACCAGGTAAGGAGACCGACACCCTGCGAGCCAAAGTGATCGCCACTAGAAAGGCAACCTTCTTAGACAGCAGAGGCAACGATATCTCCCGGATGTTTTCAAAGGGAGGACGCTGTAACACAGACAGAACCAAGTTCAAGTCCCATGGAGGTAAAGGCGCCCTCCGGGGAGGGGCCAAGTGACGCACACCTTGAATGAAGGTGCGAATTAAAGAATGAGACGCCACAGGGCATTGAAAAAGAACAGCCAGTGCAGATACCTGGCCCTTAATCGTGGCCAGCACAAGGCGCTGGTCCACACCAGACTGGAGGAAAGCCAACACTCTCGCCACCGAGTATGAACGAGGAGAAAAGCCCCTGGACTCACACCAGGCAAAATAAGCTTTCCAAGTACGGTAATAAATCTTACCAGATGAGGCTTTCCTAGCCTTGATTAAAGTAGGAATGACCTCGTGGAGAGACCCCTGTCTCTCAGGACCTGGCTTTCAACAGCCATGCCGTTAAAGCCAGCGGCTGTAAAGCAGGATGGAAGATCGGTCCCTGAGACAGAAGATCGTCCCGCAGCGGGAGCCGCCAAGGAGACTCGACGGCCAGGTGAACGATGTCCGCGTACCAGGACGGCGTGGCCAGTCCGGCGCCACCAGAATTCGATCTTGTATCCTGATCGAATGATTTCCTGAACCCACCTGTCCGGAATTCGGAGCAGCCAAGGTTGGAGGAAACCGCGCAAACGTCCCCTTACCCCTGAAACGGGTGAGGGCGTCCCTTCAGGCAGAGGCGGACGGAGCCGCCGCACCTGCGTGGCCGGTCTTTTGCTTGCCCGCCCAGGGCTTTCTCTGGCCACCTTGGCCCTTGAAAGGTTTGCCCTTGTTCTGTGCCTTGAAGGCACGACAGAACCCCTGATAGGGTTAAAAGGCGGGACCCCGCTTACCGCGAAAAGACTTGTTCTTCGGATTTTGGGGCAACAAACTGCTCTTGCCCCCAGTGACTCCTTTAACCAAAGCATCTAAGGCCTCACCAAAAAGGCGAGACCCTGCATAAGGAAAATCAGCCACCATTTTCCGTGATGTCTGGTCAGCTGACCAGCTCTTCAACCAGATCAGTAGACGGTTAAGTACCGCGACACTAGACAGGCGCGCAGCCAAAGGGGCCTCATTCAAGGCCGCATTGCACAAATACATGACCTCTGATGAATTTGGTCCACCATCTCCAGCGTAGCAGGGGGGGCAGAATCAGTCATGAGAGTGCGTCTAAGCACCTTAGTCCAATCCGCCACCGCCTGAGCCACCATGACAGAGGCGAAAATAGGTTTTAGCATGGAACCTGCCACCATGTAAGCATGGAGGGCAAGAAACTTCAACCTCCTGTCCGTAGGATTCCAGAACACCGGGGTATCTTCAGTGGGAACCATCGTAGCCTTGTTTAACACGGCCATAGTGTGATCCACCTGGGGAGCCACACACCAGCGCGAATCCATAGAAGACGCAAAGGGGTAAAGCAGTTGAAACCATTTTGGCACCGTGAAAGGGCGTTTTAAACCGCGCCATTGTTCATTCACCGTGTGATGAAACTCAGCGGGGCAGGGAAAAACCTGTGCCGACTTGCGGGTCCTATGTGTACCAAGAGGACACAATGCCCGGAGGATTGGGCTCATCTTCCAAATTTAGTGTTTCTTTAACAGAAGAAATTAACGCATTCATAGCTTCGCGTTCTTCAGGCGACCCAGGGGGAGAATCATCTACCCCCTCCACCTCCGCCTCCCCCTCAGACCCTAGCGAGTCCTGAGAAGAGCGAGACCCCGAAAAGGGCACGCCACCCACAGCAACCACATCCCCTTCTGAATCAGAAGAGAAAGAGATCCTAGGCCTTTTCCTAGCAGCCTGTTCAACCATCAGCACCTCCATGTTGGACACTAAAGTTGCCACCACATCGGCCAAATTAGTTAGGGCGGGGGATTCAGCAGAACTGGGGTCCCCCACCAAGGCTGGGGGGAATTTGTTGTCCTGAGATTCCATTGCAGAAAAACAATTTTTCCAAGGTACTGGCCCTTTAAGAGCGCTGCGGATCCCGCAGCCCACTGCTAAATAGACCGTGTACACAGATCCCCCGCAGGGACAAAACTGAGACAGAAAGGATAAAACAGAGGAAAATGGAAAGGACAGTCTGCAGAACCCCACAGATCGCTGCTCCAGAGGAAAAGGAAGTGAGGTCGCCAGAGACTGAACTATATGCTGCAGGCTGAGGGAAAATGGCTGCCCACAGGAAGTAATGGGAGGCTTCGGCAAGATGGCCGCCGACATGTGCACAGAATGATCTGTTGCCACACACAAGATGGCGCCGGAGGGCGCCAAAACCACTACATAGAAGCTGTGTAAAAAGCCTATAGTGAAGCCAGACATGCTGCCCACACCTAAAATGGCGGACCGCACAGTTTTCACCCCGCAGCGGCCGCTGCACACACAGTCTGCACCTCCAAACACCGAAGTGACACAGGAGAGGGGCCCCCAAACACACACAGCGCCAGCAGTGCAAATAAAAAAGACCCCTACAGGGATCGCTTTAGGGAGCCCCACAAACGCACAGACATGAGGGGACACCACAGCACACAGGACTGCCACCCCAGACAGAGGCCCCACACAGAGAGTACTTACCTGTACCGGATGGCGTGGGGTGCCTCTCGTTAAACGGAAAGCCGCTGCCCTCAGATGGCAGGGAATGCCGTCAGCAAAAACGCAGGACACAGCAGCATGCGAATAAATCGCAGATGTGTCCAGTGAGTAGCCACCTCACAGGCTGCATCCCTGCGAATAGGGATGGGTCGTTCGCAATGCCAGGGCGAACACATGGCTGAACGCTTGATGGCGGGCTGGGGATCCATCTGACCCTCTGCCCTGGAGAGCCAGGGCTACCAGTCCGATTCCCAGCTCCGCAAAATCTATCTTTGTCCGAAGATCCGACTAAACTAAAGCTGACAAAATAAACAGCTAGTAAAAATGACATTCTTGCAAATAAAAATCATAAAAAAAGATTAGAAGGCTGAGACTGTAGCCCCAGCACAGGGAAGCCTATCTACTCTACGCTAGGCAGAAGACAAACTGAGTTGGGATGGCTTATTGCAGGGGGGTACTGACAAGTGGGACAGCCCCCATGGGTGTGTCTATGTTAAATGCTTTTGTTTTTAACAAGTCTTATGCCTAGCTACTCCTGTGGAGAGGACGTCAGTACCCATTGGTGAAGACTGTATGAGTGGGCGGCGACTGTCGGAGGACGTAAGAGAAACACTTTTTAAAGAAAAAAAGATAAAGAAACTGACACTAGGTCCCAGCAGGGAAAACCTAGCCTACTCCTGACACTAGGCAGCACAAAACTGAAGGACAATGGTAACTGGATCAGGATAATGGCTGAGGGACGGCCCCCTGGAGGTGTGCTTAAGTATAGAAAGTTTTTTATTAACATTTAAAACTGCCTAGCTTGCTCCTGCAGAGGGCACCATTACCCACTTGTGAAGGCTGTATGAGGGGCTGTGACTGTCGGAGGACCTAGGAGAAAACAAACTGTGCAGCTCTGTCTAAAGATGAATAATGCCTTTTCTATAGGTGTAGGCCATTTACTTACCTCCTGGCTGGAATACTTTCAGGACGTTCCTAGGATATTGCTAAGTGAGACCTAAACATTACTGCTCACCTCCACCATCACAGGAGTAAGCTTTTACTCAGATTCAAACATCCTTACATACTCTTTCTCTCCCCTGATGTTGTAACACTGAGTTCAGCTCACTCCTGTTACGGTTGAGGTTAGCAGTAACACGTAGGTAGGCCTCACTTAGCAACGTCCTAGCAAAGTCCTGGGAGTATTCCAATCAGGCTTCATGAGGTATATAAATGGTCTACACCTATAGCAAGTAAATTAATCAAATTGAGTCAGAACTGCACAGTTTGTTTTTATCCACAGACACCCCTTATCTGCATAGGCAGTTTTTTGGTAAAGGTGAACTATGTATTTAAACTAGTACTTTTGCCAGATCATATTGAAATGTGTGCTGAAATGTATCAGTGTTTGTTTATGTGGAGCAAAACATGGTCTGCATTCCCTTTTGCTTTGATGGTTTAATAGGTATGCTATGTTTTCTTATGTACACAGCTGTATGTGGGTCCACTTACCTCTTCAAGTTTGGCAATGGGATGGATGGCAATTTGTTGATTGGCTGATCAAGGGTACCTGATCCCAACTTTCAGTAAAGGCTGCGACCAACTGAATATTTCAAGTGAACTAAACCCGCCCATCCTTTACAGCCAAGGAAGCTGCCATCTTACAGTTTCTCACAATTGCCATGGTGTTGCACATGTGATCAGTTATGACATCAGCCATTTTATGGCTTGGCAGTTTGAAAACCACTTACCCACTGGACCAATTTTCAGCAACACTGTACCCATATGCAATTTTCATCCTTTTTTTTACACAAACAGAGTTTTCTTTTGGAAGTATTTAATCATCATTGGGTTTTTTTGCGCTATAAATGAAAAATCTTTCGGTTTTAAAATTTAGCAAATTTAGTAATTTTTCTTCATACATTTTGGCCAAAAGTTATACTGCTACATATCTTTAGTAAATATAACCCAAATAAGTATACATTATATGGTCTTTGTGGAGGTTATGGAGTCTTCAAGCTATGGTGCCAATCATTGAAAATTGATCAGACCTGAGGTACTGACGGCCTATCTGATTTCTTGAGACCCTAAGGGCTCTTTCACACGGGCGGTCCGATCAGATCCGCCTGTCAGTTTTTTAGGCGGATCTGATCGGATCCTCCATGCAGCTCTATGGGGCAGCGGGTGTCAGCGGGTGCCATCCGCATCCGATCCTGTGCTGAAATCTGGACGGATGGAAACCCTATTTTTCCATCCGTTCAGTAATCGGAGCGGAGCGGATCTGATGAGAGCGGACAAGCGGTCCGCTCTCCTCCGATCCCCCATAGAGGGCAGCGGGTGCTGAGACACCTCCCTCTCCGCTCTGCAAGCGGAGACGGAGCTGTCATCCGCCCGGCTCAGCGGGGATCGCGGATCGATCCCCGCTGAGCAACACGGATCCGCCTGCGGAGGCGGACCGTGTGAAAGAAGCCTAACAAGCCAGTAAAGTACAAATACCCCCCAAATGACCCCTTTCTGGAAAGCAGACATTCCAAGGTATTTAGTAAGAGGCATGGTGATTTTTTTGAAGTTGTAATTTCTTTCCACAATTCTTTGAAAAATTAAGATTTTTTTTCACAAAATGGTCATATTACCAAGTTATTTCTCACAAACAGTAAAGGCATACTTGCAACTACACCCCAAAATACATTCTGCTACTCCTCCTGGGTATGGCAATACCACATGTGGCACTTTTCCGCAGCCTGACCACATACAGAGGCCCAACATCCAAGTAGCACCTCCATGTGTTCTAGGAGCAAAAATTACACATATAATTTCCTGACAACCTATCACACTTTTGAAGGCCCCGGAGTACCAGGACAATGGAAACGCTCAGAAAATGACCCCATTTTGGAAAGCAAACACCCCAACACATAATCTAGAAGGCATAATGCATCTTTTGAACATGTCATTTTTTTTCCACAAGTTTTTGGAAAATGTGGAAAGAAAATGAAATCAAAGTTGTCCATTTATAAGATATTTCTAACACATAGCATGTACATAGCAAAAATGACACCCCAAAATACATTCTACTACTCCTCCTGAGTATGGAGATACCACATGTGTGAGCCTTTTACACAGCCTGGCCACAGAGAGAGGCCCAACATGCAGGGAGCACCGTCATTTTCTGACTTCCTATTACAATATTGTGAGGCACTGTAGGGCACTGATAAGCACTGTAGTGGCACTGATGTGGCATGGATGAACACTGATGTGGCATGGATGTGGCACGGATGAGCAATGATGTGGCATGGATGTGGCACAGATGAGCACTTATGTGGCACGGATGAGCACTGATGTAGCATAGATGTGGCACAGATGAGCACTGACGTGGCATGGATGTGGCAAAGATGAGCACTGACGTGGCATGGATGTGGCATGGATGAGCACTGATGTGGCATGGATGAGGCATGGATGAGCACTGACGTGGCATGGATGTGGCACGGATAAGTACCACTGATGTGGCATGGATGTGGCACGGATAAGCACTGCTGTGGCATGGATGTAGCACGGATGAGCACTGACATGTCATGGATGTGGCACAGATGAGCACTGATGTGGCACGGATATGGCACGGATGAGCACTGATGTGGCATGGATGAGCACTGATGCGGCATGGATGTGGCACAGATGAGCACTGACGTGAGATGGATGTGGCATGGATGAGCACTGACATGGCATGGATGTGGCATGGATGAGCACAGATGTGGCATGTATGTGGCACAGATAAGCACTGATGTTGCATGGATGTGGCACAGGTGAGCACTGACGTGGCATGTATGAGCACTGCTGTGGCATGGATGTGGCACGGATGAGCACTGACATGTCATGGATGTGGCACAGATGAGCACTGATGTGGCACGGATATGGCACGGATGAGCACTGATGTGGCATGGATGTGGCACAGATGAGCACTGATGTGACATGGATGTGGCATGGATGAGCACTGACATGGCATGGATGTGGCATGGATGAGCACTGATGTGGCATGTATGTGGCACAGATAAGCACTGATGTTGCATGGATGTGGCACGGGTGAGCACTGACGTGGCATGTATGAGCACTGATGTGGCATGGATGAGCCACGGATGAGCACTGAGGTGGCATGGGTGGGCACAGATGAGGCATGGATGTGGCACAGATGGGCATGGATGAGGCATGGATGTGGCACGGATGAGCATGGATGAGGCATGAATGTTGCAAGGATGGGCATAATTGAGGCATGGAGGAGGCTGAGGATGAGTACAGCTGCAGCCTCTCTCCTTTCCTCGCACGCTGTACTGATCTCTGTGTACAGCATACGAGGAGAGAACTGAACCGGACTTGTGCCGGTTTGTTGACAAGTGTTTGCTCTGTCATTGGACGGATCAATCACGTGGTAAAGGGGCGCTGTCATTAGCCCTTTACCATGTTCCTTGATGTTCCCGGGTCCCTCGAACCCGGCGAGCATGGACACTTCCATAGTACGCCCTCCCAGAATAAGCCGACCACGCTGTAGCCATCATTCGACTATGGCCAGTCGGCAAGTGGTAAGAGCAGAAACAATGGGATTGTACACCCCATTAACACCCGTTGTACCATAAGAACATTCCTAAAATGTAAAATAAACACACAACAAGGATTGTGAAAAAGTTTAGGCCGCGGCCCCTTTATTGGGTTTAAAAAATTTAAATTTATGCAATTAACTTTAACCTTTAATACCAAACAGAACCCCTGTTGACTGTTAACAGACCAACATGCTTAGTCACAATGTGCCGGTTCACACTGGTGTGATGCTAGACATTGCATGTGATTCGCACTGCATTGCTGTGCAGATCACATGTGATGTCTGTGCAATGCAATTTCAGCCATACAAACTGTGTGGCTGAAATCGCATAGCAATTGAACCAAAATTATGCAGGACCCTTTTTTTGGTTCGCTCTGGAATCAGACCGTATGGGTGTTCTTACCTATGCGATCCAATTCCTGCACCATTTCACAGTTCGCACCAGGCTCTGTGAGCCAATCATTAACTTTAATATATAAAGATATATACTGTGCCAACACTTGGTAACCAGCCGACAGCAAAAACAAACGACATAAAGTGCAATTGTTTATATGTATAAGGACATATACATAGTGTGTACACTTAAAAGCCATTTAATATTAAAGGAAAAAACACACTTACAGGAAATCTGATGGTACACCGCCTGTACAAGATAATAGATCGCGTTTCGTCTAAATAGACACCAGATGTTTATGGCTTTTAGGTGTACACACTACATGAGTTGTTTATTTCCTTGAGTGCCTGGTGGAAGAATCCCCTGCTATAGTCATCAGTGGTTATCCTCCTCCTAATCTGTGGATGATGAGTTATGGATTGAAGTACCATTCTTTGAAGGATTTGTGACATCTGCCATACAGGGTTATCTGTCTCCTGTGTAAGCTTGAATGACCCAAAGAGTATACACTTTGTTGGGTCCACTACATCTGGTAAGCCTTTGATCTACCCATTCCATCGGTGGTGGTTATACACCTAAGATCACTCGAAGGGGAATTATCTGCACCTTGCACTTTTATGGTGGATGTATCACAAACTATACTTATGATGGACTATTTTTTCTAACTGCATCCGTTTTTAATAATACTTATGCACTTTATATATTGTGGGAGATTTAGCTCGGTGGCGGGCATGGATGACCCCTTTGGGGGGTGCGTTTACACAGGGAGGTAGCCGAGAAGTGGTTGCAAACAGTTTGGTTTATTCATGCAATTTTCTTCACCAGACTGCAAGCGTCAAAAATATCAAAATAAAATAAAACACAAAATAAATCCTTGCTAGTGTTGAGCGAACACGGACTGTATTATTCGTGTTCGTACCGAATAACTGGATTTTTTTTACCCGAACACGGACACGGACACTTTACTGTATGTTCGGGTAAAAATCCGTGTTCGGTCGTTTTATTTCCGGGTTTTGCATGCTTTGGCGCTCTTTTCATGGCGGGCTTTCAACAGCCAATCAACAATCGTTTAACTGGTGTGCCTTAAGCCATCCCAGCCATGCCTGCAAATGTCTTAGTAGCTGTGATTGGCCGTCTGAAGCATGTGACCAAGTCTTTATAAGTTCGAGGCAGCCGCCGCAGCAGCGTCATTCTGCTGCTTAGCTAAGGGACAGAGCACACATCAATGTGCTGGCTGCTGATTAGGGAAAGATAGGCAGGAAAAAACCATTTGTGTCCGGATAGAATTGAGGGACAGGTCGGAGTGTTTAGGCAGGGCGAGTTGTAGGCATTTTAGGGATAGAGTCTGCTGAATTATAGGGTCAGTGTCTTCTACAAACTACAATCGATATTGCTGTGTGGGGGGTGGGGTGAATCTGCACTCAATCCTGATCTACGATCTCTTCTCAATCCTGTTAGGGACAGAGTCTGCTGAATTTTAGGGAAACTGTGTTCTACAAACTACAATCGATATTGCTGTGTGGTGTGGGATTGGAGATAGGCAGGTGTCAGTGATCCACATCCATTTTTCTGTGTGTGAGCTGCAGTGAACACAATCTTTTTGGGCTGCAGTGAACACAATCTTTTTGGGCTGCAGTGAACAAAATCTTTTTGGGGTGCAGTGAACACAATCCTTTTTGGTGTGCAGTGAACACAATCTTTGTGGGGTGCAGTGAACAAAATCCTTTGTGGGGTGCAGTGAACACAATCTTTTTGGGGTGCAGTGAACAAAATCCTTTTTGGGGTGCAGTGAACAACATCCTTTTTGGGGTGCAGTGAACACAATCTTTTTGGGGTGCAGTGAACAAAATCCTTTGTGGGGTGCAGTGAACACAATCTTTTTGGGGTGCAGTGAACACAATCTTTTTGGGGTGGAGTGAACAACATCCTTTTTGGGGTGCAGTGAACAAAATCCTTTTTGGGGTGCAGTGAACAAAATCATTTTTGGGGTGCAGTGAACACAATCTTTTTGGGGTGCAGTGAACACAATCTTTGTGGGGTGCAGTGAACACAATCTTTTTGGGGTGGAGTGAACAACATCCTTTTTGGGGTGCAGTGAACAACATCCTTTTTGGGGTGCAGTGAACACAATCTTTTTGGGGTGCAGTGAACACAATCTTTGTGGGGTACAGTGAACAGAATCTTTGTGGGGTGCAGTGAACACAATCTTTGGGGGGTACAGTGAACACAATCTTTTTGGGGTGCAGTGAACACAATCTTTGTGGGGTGCAGTGAACACAATCTTTTTGGGGTGGAGTGAACAAAATCATTTTTGGGGTGCAGTGAACAACATCCTTTTTGGGGTGCAGTGATCAAAATCCTTTTTGGGGTGCAGTGAACACAATCTTTTTGGGGTGCAGTGAACAAAATCCTTTGTGGGGTGCAGTGAACAGAATCTTTGTGGGGTGCAGTGAACACAATCTTTGGGGGGGTACAGTGAACACAATCTTTTTGGGGTGCAGTGAACACAATCTTTGTGGGGTACAGTGAACAGAATCTTTGTGGGGTGCAGTGAACACAATCTTTGGGGGGTACAGTGAACACAATCTTTTTGGGGTGCAGTGAACACAATCTTTGGGGGGTACAGTGAACACAATCTTTTTGGGGTGCAGTGAACACAATCTTTGTGGGGTGCAGTGAACACAATCTTTGGGGGGGTACAGTGAACACAATCTTTTTGGGGTGCAGTGAACAACATCCTTTTAGGGTGCAGTGAACACAATCTTTGTGGGGTGCAGTGAACAACATCCTTTTAGGGTGCAGTGAACACAATCTTTGTGGGGTACAGTGAACAGAATCTTTGTGGGGTGCAGTGAACACAATCTTTGGGGGGTACAGTGAACACAATCTTTGTGAGGTGCAGTGAACACAATCTTTGTGGGGTGCAGTGAACACAATCATTGTGGGGTGCAGTGAACTCAATCTTTGTGGGGTACAGTGAACACAATCTCATACTTCTGAAGATTTGAGGGTGCTGCCTGTTCCATACTCCCCCTACTCCTCATCTAGCCTTTTAGGGGTACAAACAATAGTAATTGGGGCCTAGTGTGGTTGTGTACGTGTGATATACATACACTTTTTTTGGATCATATTTTCTATTCCGCTATTTAATCAAAAACCTTTGGGGATCAGTTAAATTGGGGGATAGTCTGTGTTGGTACGTGTGAGAGAGATCCACCTTTCCAAGTTGTTGGGGTTCATCTCATACTTCTGAAGGTTTGAGGGTGCTGCCTGTTCCATACCCCCCCTACTCCTCATCTAGCCTTTTAGGGGTACAAACAATAGTAATTGGGGCCTAGTGTGGTTGTGTACGTGTGATATACATACACTTTTTTTGGATCATATTTTCTATTCCGCTATTTAATCAAAAACCTTTGGGGATCAGTTAAATTGGGGGATAGTCTGTGTTGGTACGTGTGAGAGAGATCCACCTTTCCAAGTTGTTGGGGTTCATCTCATACTTCTGAAGGTTTGAGGGTGCTGCCTGTTCCATACTCCCCCTACTCCTAGCCTTTTAGGGGTACAAACAATAGTAATTGGGGCCTAGTGTGGTTGTGTACGTGTGATATACATACACTTTTTTTGGATCATATTTTCTATTCCGCTATTTAATCAAAAACCTTTGGGGATCAGTTAAATTGGGGGATAGTCTGTGTTGGTACGTGTGAGAGAGATCCACCTTTCCAAGTTGTTGGGGTTCATCTCATACTTCTGAAGGTTTGAGGGTGCTGCCTGTTCCATACCCCCCCTACTCCTCATCTAGCCTTTTAGGGGTACAAACAATAGTAATTGGGGCCTAGTGTGGTTGTGTACGTGTGATATACATACACTTTTTTTGGATCATATTTTCTATTCCGCTATTTAATCAAAAACCTTTGGGGATCAGTTAAATTGGGGGATAGTCTGTGTTGGTACGTGTGAGAGAGATCCACCTTTCCAAGTTGTTGGGGTTCATCTCATACTTCTGAAGGTTTGAGGGTGCTGCCTGTTCCATACTCCCCCTACTCCTCATCTAGCCTTTTAGGGGTACAAACAATAGTAATTGGGGCCCAGTGTGGTTGTGTACGTGTGATATACATACACTTTTTTTGGATCATATTTTCTATTCCGCTATTTAATCAAAAACCTTTGGGGATCAGTTAAATTGGGGGATAGTCTGTGTTGGTACGTGTGAGAGAGATCCACCTTTCCAAGTTGTTGGGGTTCATCTCATACTTCTGAAGGTTTGAGGGTGCTGCCTGTTCCATACTCCCCCTACTCCTCATCTAGCCTTTTAGGGGTACAAACAATAGTAATTGGGGCCCAGTGTGGTTGTGTACGTGTGATATACATACACTTTTTTTGGATCATATTTTCTATTCCGCTATTTAATCAAAAACCTTTGGGGATCAGTTAAATTGGGGGATAGTCTGTGTTGGTACGTGTGAGAGAGATCCACCTTTCCAAGTTGTTGGGGTTCATCTCATACTTCTGAAGGGTTGAGGGTGCTGCCTGTTCCATACCCCCCCTACTCCTCATCTAGCCTTTTAGGGGTACAAACAATAGTAATTGGGGCCTAGTGTGGTTGTGTACGTGTGATATACATACACTTTTTTTGGATCATATTTTCTATTCCGCTATTTAATCAAAAACCTTTGGGGATCAGTTAAATTGGGGGATAGTCTGTGTTGGTACGTGTGAGAGAGATCCACCTTTCCAAGTTGTTGGGGTTCATCTCATACTTCTGAAGGTTTGAGGGTGCTGCCTGTTCCATACCCCCCCTACTCCTCATCTAGCCTTTTAGGGGTACAAACAATAGTAATTGGGGCCTAGTGTGGTTGTGTACGTGTGATATACATACACTTTTTTTGGATCATATTTTCTATTCCGCTATTTAATCAAAAACCTTTGGGGATCAGTTAAATTGGGGGATAGTCTGTGTTGGTACGTGTGAGAGAGATCCACCTTTCCAAGTTTTTGGGGTTCATCTCATACTTCTGAAGATTTGAGGGTGCTGCCTGTTCCATACCCCCCCTACTCCTCATCTAGCCTTTTAGGGGTACAAACAATAGTAATTGGGGCCTAGTGTGGTTGTGTACGTGTGATATACATACACTTTTTTTGGATCATATTTTCTATTCCGCTATTTAATCAAAAACCTTTGGGGATCAGTTAAATTGGGGGATAGTCTGTGTTGGTACGTGTGAGAGAGATCCACCTTTCCAAGTTGTTGGGGTTCATCTCATACTTCTGAAGGTTTGAGGGTGCTGCCTGTTCCATACCCCCCCTACTCCTCATCTAGCCTTTTAGGGGTACAAACAATAGTAATTGGGGCCTAGTGTGGTTGTGTACGTGTGATATACATACACTTTTTTTGGATCATATTTTCTATTCCGCTATTTAATCAAAAACCTTTGGGGATCAGTTAAATTGGGGGATAGTCTGTGTTGGTACGTGTGAGAGAGATCCACCTTTCCAAGTTGTTGGGGTTCATCTCATACTTCTGAAGGTTTGAGGGTGCTGCCTGTTCCATACTCCCCCTACTCCTCATCTAGCCTTTTAGGGGTACAAACAATAGTAATTGGGGCCTAGTGTGGTTGTGTACGTGTGATATACATACACTTTTTTTGGATCATATTTTCTATTCCGCTATTTAATCAAAAACCTTTGGGGATCAGTTAAATTGGGGGATAGTCTGTGTTGGTACGTGTGAGAGAGATCCACCTTTCCAAGTTGTTGGGGTTCATCTCATACTTCTGAAGGTTTGAGGGTGCTGCCTGTTCCATACCCCCCCTACTCCTCATCTAGCCTTTTAGGGGTACAAACAATAGTAATTGGGGCCTAGTGTGGTTGTGTACGTGTGATATACATACACTTTTTTTGGATCATATTTTCTATTCCGCTATTTAATCAAAAACCTTTGGGGATCAGTTAAATTGGGGGATAGTCTGTGTTGGTACGTGTGAGAGAGATCCACCTTTCCAAGTTTTTGGGGTTCATCTCATACTTCTGAAGATTTGAGGGTGCTGCATGTTCCATACTCCTCTTCCTCATCCTCCCTTTAGGGTAGGAAAAAATTTAATCGGGCCTAGTCTGTGTTTGTACGTGTGAGATACACAGTTTTTTATCCTATTCCGCTATTCAATACACACCCTTTTGGTGTAAAAAACATTAAATTGCGGCATAGTTTGCATATTTGACATTTGCATATATTGTGCCTTGTTGCGCTGTTTTGGGTACTCCACCAACATGGCCAGTGGCAATGACGCCATTCTCAGCTTAACTATCCCACTTCTATGCCTCCTTGAAAAAACAATTTGGGCGATGATGGAAGAGGATGTGGCACAGGATGAGGAGGAGGAGGAGGAGGATGAAGAGGTAACATTTCAAAGGCTTTCAGGGCAGTCATTCGCAAGGGGCTCCGAGGGTGGGTTCCTGCACACACAAACGCCAGGGACACAATTGTCCAGCAGGGGCACAGTTCTGGAGGATGAGGAGGATGAGGAGGAGGAGGAGCTGGAGGAGGAGATGGAACCATGTTCACAGCAGGGTGGCACCCAGGCCAGCTCATGGCCATCACTGGTGCGTGGCTGGGGGGATACAGAGGACACGGACGATACACCTCCCACAGAGGACAGCCTTTCGTCGCCTCTGGGCAGCCTGGCACACATGAGCGATTACATGCTGCAGTGTCTCCACAACGACCGCCGAGTTGCCCACATTCTAACTTGTGCTGATTACTGGGTGGCCACGCTGCTGGATCCCCGTTACAAGGACAACGTACCGTCCTTAATTCACTCACTGGAGCGCGATCGCAAGATGCGCGAGTACAAGCGCACGCTGGTAGACGCCATGCTGCTGGCATTCCCATCTGACAGCGGGGCCACAGTGGAAGCACAAGGCAGAGGAGGAGGAGGAGGAGGTCGCCAACGCAACCAGGGCACCGCCAGCACCTCAGAAGGCAGGGTTAGCATGGCCGAAATGTGGAAAAGCTTTGTCAGCACGCCACAACAAACAGCAGCACCAGCAGCTCAGATGGAACGTCTTAGCAGGAGGCAGCATTTTACCAACATGGTGGAGCAGTATGTGTGCACACGCCTACATGTAGTGAATGACGGGTCTGCCCCCTTCAACTTCTGGGTCTCCAAATTGGGCACATGGCCTGAGCTTGCCCTTTACGCCTTGGAGGTGCTGGCGTGCCCTGCAGCCAGTGTATTATCTGAACGGGTATTTAGC
Source organism: Pelophylax lessonae (assembly GCF_965119305.1). Classification (NCBI taxonomy): domain Eukaryota; kingdom Metazoa; phylum Chordata; class Amphibia; order Anura; family Ranidae; genus Pelophylax; species Pelophylax lessonae. The sequence continues at coordinate 261,335,482 of NC_138768.1, read as the reverse complement.
ACGGCTGGGGGCGTTATAACAGACAAGCGCAGCCGCCTGTCCAGAGACAATGTGGACAAGCTCACGTTCATTAAAATGAACCAGGCATGGATCCCACGGGACTTTTCCGTACCTTATGCAGAATAGCAATGGATACCGACCTTACCCACCCATTGTTCCATTTTTGCTCTTTCTCACTCTTTTGGGGTGTACCCTCATTTAAAATTTTTGAAAAGAAGCAGTGTTGGCTACCTCGTCCTCCTCCTCAGGGCCAGATTAATGTAGGGGCTATTGGAGCTGCAGCTCCAGGCCCCTACCTTTTATATAGGCCCCGGGTTGGCCATATTCACTGTTACCGCTCTTCTGTCACTTGTAAACACAGAAGTCTGGCTTCTATGCTCGCTTCCCCAGGCAGCACCCTCAGAACCTCCCCACACAGCGTGAAGGCCGGACAAGGAGGGACAGTTGGCGATGCATGGATGTGTTTATGGGCTTCAGAGACAGCATCCCATGTTGAATTAGGCATGCATGGCTGCACCCTTCCTCCTCTGGGTGCATGGCAAGGCACGGCCCTTAAGGCCCTTCAAAATCCTCAGCACCAAGCCCATGATGCTGTTAATCCGGCCCTGGTCCTCCTCCACCGCCGCTTCCACCTACACCGCCCATAGGTGTGCGCAGCCTATTGCATTAAGGTGTGCACCCCAAAGTTGAAATACACATGCATGTGTTTGCCAGCAGGGAGAGTAATGTATCGGGGCCATGTACCTGTAGGCAAGGAGAAATAGAGCAGAGCAGGTCCCAGGGAGATCTTTCCCATCTCCTCACTGGCAATGCTATGTGCCCTAGGTGATTAGGGTGTGCCCAGGCACACCCAGCACACCCTGTGCGCACGCCTATGTCACCGCCACATCCACCACCACCTCAACCTCCCTCCTACTCCATATGGGCCTCGTCCTTCAGAGATGAAGAAGAACATTGTTTTATTTTTCTGTTTTTTTTTGTTGTTTTAAGTTATTTCCCTATCCACATTTGTTTGCAGAGCACTTGCCATGCTCTTAATTACGTTTTGCTGCCATTTGCAGCACTCTAGCCCTTTCCTTTGGTGTTTTAGAGCCATTTTAGTGCCTTAAAGTTCGGGTCCCCATTGACTTCAATGGGGTTCGGTGTCCGGGAAAAGTTCGGTAAAAGTCCGGGACACGGACCCGGACTTTTTTTTAAAGTTCGGCCGAACCCGTCGAACACGGACATCTAGGTGTCCGCTCAACCCTAATCCTTGCCACTGTGGGCGGCTACCTTCTCACATACAGGAACCTACCTACGGAGTCTATCTCCAACCTACTGTTGGGCAAACTTTGCTGATCCTACAGCAGACACTCAATAGTCCATGTTTGTCCTCTTCACACAACAAATGTCCATTTAACATGTCCCTTTTCTCTTCACATAGAACACATTCCTTTGGTTGTCTCTTCACATAGCAACCATTCCTTTGCTTGTCTCTTCACATAGCAAACAGTGCATTTATTTCTTTCCACATAGAAATAGTCCAAGACCTCACCTTGAGTAGTCTTCCGTCTTAATTAATTTCCCCTTCACACAGGAAATGTCCATTGTTTTCTTTTCACATAGAAACGATCCTTGAGTAGTCTTCACACTTGTTACCCTCCTCAGCGCACATCGCTTCAGGAGGTCTTCCCCTCCTATGCTCACACAGATTCAGGGGGCACCCATCTGATTGTCCTCCGCTACCCACACGGCGTCAGGAGGCAGGAATCCTTCTCCCAGGCTCTCACAGCGTCGGGAGGCACACATCTGACTGTCCTCCTCTCCCCAGCCCACACGGCGTCAGGAGGCAGCAATCAATAGGACTTCCTTTGGACAAATTATAGAGGCCTTAACTTCCTCATTCCGAACAGCTGAAGGCCTTTCTTAGACTTCTCAACTTCCTTAGACAGTTCTGGCTACCTTTGCAGCCGACACCCTATAGTAATTAGTGAATTTTCTAAACCAGGTGGAAATGTATCTCCTGTCTGTGACTACATCCACAGATTTACCTGACTTCCTGTCACAATATATGCATTTTGTTTGCTTAATTTTGCACATATATTTGCACTTTTCTGTATAGAGTATATGTCCTTATACATATACTGTACACATTTGCACTTTATTTGCTTAATTGTGAACATTTATTTGCACCTAAAGTGTATACAATTTTTGTATTTCACTCATATCTAGTTCCTCCTGTTTTGAATTGTATTGTAACTGTATTGTCTTCCCTCACATTGTAAAGCGCTGCGCAAACTGTTGGCACTATATAAATCCTGTATAATAATAATATAATTCTTAGATCATTTTTGCACATATGTATTTGCACTTTATAGTGCAGGTATAGATACATATTTTTTTATCAGCGCTGCATCATATATTCATTAATCATTAACTTTACATTGATAACCCCAGCGATTTGCAGATCTCAGTATGAACCAATTTGTGAATCTGGTGCGATGCGGGAACCGCCACTGTATCGCAGGGTTTTCTGCATCGCACCAGTGTGAACCGGGACTTAGACTCAAGCAGCAATATCTTATAACAACCAAATAACAAGGTACCAACCACTGTCCACCCACAAAGTGAACAACATTACCCAAATGGATGGACTTTTATTATCAAACAGAACTGTCGTTAACCAATAACAGACCAACATGCTTAGTCATTAAGACTCAAGCAGCAATATCTTTTACCAAAAACAGAATAGCAACCACTGTCCACCCACAAAGTAGGCGACATTACCCACACAAAAGTGGATCGCAAGGAGGGGAAAAAATAAAGGGGGGGGGGCTGGGAAAGCAGGTCAAAAGATCCAGAAGGAAGGCTGAGGAGAATCCAGAGGTGAGTCCAGCTGACAGACCTGAGGTAAATGCTGACTCCGCCCAGTGAGAAGAGAGGATATAAGTAAAAGGTTACACTCATTGGCTAGATGTTTCCCACCAAAAGATTTGTCACAAATCCAGTGCTTAGCAGCTGAGATACATCTTCCAAGCAACAGCAGGCAGCTTGTCACCTGAAACACAAAACAGAAAGAACCAGCAAAGCAGCCACTAGAGACATGTACTTAACCATCATCATAGCCCTCTATTAAGAGTAAAATGTATTTATAAAACAAATGGGTGTTAGGGGTGACGATCCTCTGGGGCCACTTCTTTATTTAATTTTGTTTTGTGGCCCTGACATTATGACAGTTATCATTCATGGCATCCCTTGAATGTCACGGTTTTGGAAAACAGTTAAATTGATTGGTTTAGTCAGTGGCGTACCAATAGGGGGTCCGCCCTGGGTGCCACACATTGAGGGGTGCCAGGCTGCCCCAGGGTGACACCTGGGGCCGGCTGCCTGACTGCCTCCGCCGCTCACTGACCCAGTAGAGCAGAGCAGGAGGCAGTGAGTGTAAAGCAGAACAGCACAGGGAGAATCCTCAGCGCTGAATATACAGCGGTGCGGGCACTGCCGGAATTAACTTTCTAAGTTAATGAGCAGGTGATTGGTTGCTAGGAACCCCTAGCAATCAATCACCTGCTGTTAACTAGCAAAGTTAACTTCGGCAGTTCCCACTGTATATTCAGGGCTGGTGATGATTATCCCTGTCCGTTCTGCTTTACACTCACTGCTTCCTGCTCTGCTCTCCTAATAAGGTAGGATGGGAGAGCTGTTGCTGTATAATGTAAATAGTTCTTTGGGGGGGGGCTGTATATATAATCTAAAGGGTTCCATGGGGGGGGGAGGTTGTATAATGTAAATGCTTCATTGGGGGGGCTGTATATAAATTCTAAAGGTATCCATGGGGGGGAGGCTGTATAATGTAAATGGTTAATGGGGGGGGGCTCTACATATAATCTAAAGGGTTCCATGGGGGGAGGCTGTATAATGTAAATGGTTCATGGGGGGGCTGTATATAAAATCTAAAGGGTTCCAGGGGGGGGGCTGTATAATGTAAATGGTTCATGGGGGGGCTGTATAATGTAAAGGGTTCCCTGGGATGGGAGCTGTATATTGTAAAGAGTTCCATGGTGTGGGGGGGGGCTGTATAATGTAAAGGGTTCCATGAGGGGGGGCTGTATGAATGTAAAGGGTTCCATGGGGGGGCTGTATAATGTAAAGGGTTCCAGGGGGGCTGTATAATGTAAAGGGTTCCATGAGGGGGGCTGTATGAATGTAAAGGGTTCCATGGGGGGGCTGTATAATGTAAAGGGTTCCATGGGGGGCTGTATAATGTAAAGGGTTCCATGGGGGGGGGCTGTATGAATGTAAAGAGTTTATAATGTAACGGGGCACATGGGAGGCTGTGTGATGTAAAGGGGTCCACGGGGGGCTGTGTAATGTAAAGGGGTCCAGAGGAGTGAGGGGGGAGCTGTGTAATGTATAGGGGTCCAGAGGTTTGAGGGGGGAGCTGTGTAATGTATGTAAAGAGGTCCAGAGGTGTGGGGGGGGCTGTGTAATGTAAAGGGGTCCAGAGGTGTGGGGGGGGGCTGTGTAATGTAAAGATGTAAAGGGGTCAAGAGGTGTGGAGGGGCTGTGTAATGTAAAGATGTAAAGGGGTCCAGAGGTGTGGAGGGGCTGTGTAATGTAAAGATGTAAAGGGGTCCAGAGGTGTGGAGGGGCTGTGTAATGTGAAGGGGTCCAGAGGTACGGGGGGTGTGTAATGCGAAGGGGTCCAGGGGTATGGGGCTACCTCTCAGTGAGAGCCCGGTCCCTGTGCTGGGAGCGTGCTGCACAACCAGCTCCTAGCTCAAACACAGGACACTAATATTTACATTTTTGTGATGCATTATGGTCAGTTACAGATGCATTTTTTTCCTCCGTTTTTTTTTTTGGGGGGGGGGGGAGGACATTTAATTTGAAAAGGAAAGGGTCACTTTTCCTGTGAGTTCATATCCTGTTTCACCTTATTGCAAAGGCTAGGTATAGGTTGCGCGGTGGTTTTTTTGTATAGTTGGTTGAATTCTTCCTTAATCTATCCACTGCGATATGTGCTTCAGCTTTGGAGACTCTGAAAATGATTCAGGACCGCAGTATACAGAGCAGCCTTGACGTGGGCACTGCAGCTTACACATATACTGTATCTGAAAATGTGTACAACATTGTTAGACAGAGTTAATTTGGTTGTTTTGCAGGCTGGCTGGTCTTATTTGTTTGTGATGTGCATTGTCCTTCCATGTGTACCTTACTGTAAAGATTAGTTATAGGTTGGGATGGTTGCACTTTTTTGTACACTTCCTATTCTTCACTGGGACTTCTCCATTGTTTGCTGTGTGCAGCTGTGCGGAAAAAATGTTGACACTGGCAAGCTAATTTATGGTGATGGCCACTGCAGAAAATGCATGCCCACAAGAGAAGGCGGTAATATTGGATCGATCCACTTTTGAAGAAATTAGAAAGCAAGGGCCAATTTTGGACACTTTATGCTGATTTTCGTCAACATCCAGACAGGTTTTTCAAGTTTACACAGATGTTGCTTGAAAAGTAGGCAGAAAGAGGTTTGAGAAGGAAAAAAAACTCCAAACCATGACTACTAGGAATGTGGTCCTGAGGGGGTTAAGCCTCGGCTTTGGGAGTCTTGGAAGGCAGCAGAAAGAGAGCGGTCTCCATGTCAGTGAGGTTGAGAACAAAGAGCGATTCCCAATCTGTAAGCAAATGTGGGGAGCTCTTTGGCAAACTGAGACCCTGGTTCCTAAACCCCTGTGGCCTTTCCGGAATCAACCCTAACTTCAGTGTTGGACCAAGACATTGGTGTTGAGCCTGGTATGTACCTCCATTTTTCCAGAACTTTAGAATGCTTATTTTTTTTTTTGCTGAAGAAAGCTATTTTTTGTTTGTCTGGTTTTCAAAATAAAAATACTGATTGCTTTTACCAATTTGGCTGCCTGATGTTCCCGTGCTACTTCCTATCTCAATATATATAAACCAAATATATATTAAACAAATATAGGTTGTGCTAGTAAAGCCACGTACAGCTGCGCTGAATTCAAATTTGACAGGAACTTGAAAGGAGAAGAACCCTGTGATTCTGTAAGGGGATACCAGCTTGAGGGTGGGGTGCTGCAGACTCTGACTATGTTTTATGCTACACATCTTAAATCTAGGTGTAACATAAAAGATGGACTATTTAGTTGGAATATTTAGAAACCCGCAACTGTTGAGACAACAAGAAAATTTGCTCGGGAACATTTATTAGCCAGGATTATGTAACTAGAGTCCAGTGGTCAGGGGTACCATACAACATAGCATATAATATGTGCAATACATTCTTAATACACATACTAATGAATAACTTGGTCTGCGTCTTCCTCTATATTTCCCTGGGAGGAACATAAGGCCTCAATAAGTGGACACTTAATCAAGATGGCCCCCCAATGAAAGGATGAGCGGGAACAGAGAATTTGTGAGCTCTCTTCTCTTCTGGCTCAGGCAGACGCCACCTGGAATTCCTGACCAACCCACTCATACAGGAAAGCCAGAGACACCCCTAGATACAGAACTTGATCTTCTTTCATACAGGGTGGAGGAGGTCATTAGATGGTCTAGACATAAGTATTATTCTTGTGCCAACAAACCGGGCCCCGAATTGGCCAAGAGGCTCAACTCAGTAAGGAAGCTCTTCAAACCAATTTGCCTATGTACCCATACTGGTGACCTAACCTCTGATGACCCCTCTAAGATTTTGACTCAATTTGCTGACTTTCTAGTGTTTCTTTATGCTAAACCCTCTCCTCTACTTCAAAAAGAAACCTGTTGAATACACAGGCATTTCTTTTCTTGCTTTTCTTTCACACAATAATTATCTGTGCATGTAAAAAAAGTATTTGACTTTTCTGTAAATGCTGGGAGTCTCTTCGGGCTAGGGGTCCACACCATTGCTGTTTTTTGCTCTTTTGATTATTTGTTTTTATTCCCACAGCTACTGCCATGACTTTACCATATGTGTTCTATGCAACCAGCACGCGCAGCCCCCTTTGTTGTCTGCCGGGGGGGGGGGGGGGGCTAATATGGGCTCTAGACCCATCTCGGTGGATTGTGTTTATTACCGACAGGGTGGCAGTGTTTTCTCTCCACCCTCCTGTCTTGCTTCGTGTCGGCACTGCTCTCCATTCACTGTGCTGCCCTTTTCCAACATTGTTGCCGCAACGTCGCCACTTCTGGATACGACGTCATCACGTGCCCCACCGCGCATCGGCAGTGACGTCATACACCGCGAGGCTCGTTGCTTGGAGCTGACGGCAGGGCATATTAGAGACATCTTTCTCTGATAATAAACCTGCAGGTCCAATATATGACACACCTGTACTTTGTGATTTTGGTGCCCAACTGCACCCCTATGATAATCAAGTTCATCATATATGCTGCCTTCATTTGAGATTTCATTGTTGTCCATTGGTGGTGCAGCACAAGGGCTTTTCTTACTACAAAAAAACAGGTCCATGCCATTTTGCATTGACAGACATCTTCCCTATACTAGTAAGACCAGGCTCCCTGGGACTCATCTTTTAGTCTCTTTTTTTATATATATATTTTTTGACAAGATGCTTATGAGCTCTAACAGTTTCTTTTTCTAATCTATGTAGATTTCCTAGGGCCAATCTGAGATTGTCTCCCTGCATTGGCAGAGGGGGATGGTCCCCCACCCTGAGGTCTGAGCTCTTATTATCGGAAACACAGATATAGAAACTCAGGTATTGATTTACTAGATCTTTTTGTAGCCACACTGGATCCTCTATTACTGTTATTTTTTCTCACAGAAACCTTCTGTGTTTTCATACTAGGAGTCCATTAGTCACCCAGGTTAATTTTTCATATATCCCTTGTGCTTTGGATGCATGGCACTCTGTTCATGCACTGCTGCCTCCTACCCCTGTGGACCTCCAGCATGAGGGGGTTATAATTTTGATTATGTAAGTGTTTTTTAATAGTTTCCAAATTCCTAATTATTGGACTCTATAGGACATTATGGATTGTTTGCTGCATTTTTTTTCTTTATATACTTACTTATGTATGTATCTTAGAGATCATTTTGATATGCCACCCACTGCCATCCCCCTGAGGAAGACTCAATCAGGCAAAATGCGTCAGAGCTTTTCTCCTATGCAATTAGGATAATTATGCTGGACTTTATTGTCTACTGCCATCTAGTGACAAAGTGATATGTTACACTTCTTATGCATTTGTGATACCTTGTAAAATGTTCCCCTGGGCTCTATGGGGTTTTTTTTTAATGCTACTTCAATAAATATCTGATTTTATTCTCATACACATTTTCTAGATTCTGTGGGTATCAAAAAGTCCCTTTTCTACCCTTTGTGGATTTTAGGAGCTGCCAGTGCCCTTAACACTGACAATTCAAGACCAAGAAGTTGCAGCAAGTATCAAGTCCCTTAAGTCCTCCAAAAAACCCAGGCCCTGGTGGCTTTGTTAGCTTATGCTAGAATAAATATTCCCCTCACCTCCATCTAACTCACCTCTCTAGCGCTCTGAAACAAGACACCTATTTTCTCTCGACATTACTGCTAGCCCTTATAGCTATGGTCCCCAATGCGTTAGCAGATGCCCTAGAGCCCCAACAGTTTAGACCCATTTCTCTTTTGAATGTCAATAATAAACTGCTTGTAAAATTTTTAGGTAACTAAATAAACAGACATCTCCAGGCCGTAATCCATAAAGATCAAGTAGGCTTCCTCCCAGGACACCAGGTGGGAAATTATGTCTGCAGGGTAGTGTACCTCATCCATCCTTTGCGACATCATAGAATTACAGGCTTCCTTCTCTCTCTTGATATCTATGAAGCATTTGATTTGCTCTTATGGGATTATCTTCACCAGAGTCTACAACAATGGGGCTTTGGGCCATACCTTATTGCATGGATCTCAATATTATATTCCTCCTTCTCCCCTATGATTCAGTACGCAAGATACCCCTGTGAAGCTTTTGGTATCTCTTGTGGCACACAGAGCTGTCCTCTGTTCCCCATTCTTTTTATTCTGGTCTCAGAACCACTCGCCATGAAAATCAGAGCTAACCCAAACATTACCGGAGTCTTGTATTCTAGGCTGCATTTTTAACTTAATCTCTTTGCGGATGGTGCCTTCCTGATTTTCACCAACCTCCATACGACACTCCTAAATCTTTAACACTCTCCCACTTTGCAGATATCTCTGGCCTAAAGGTAAATCCCACTAAATTCAAGGCTCTGAACATTCCCCTTCCCCAGGCAATGGTTACACACATTCAGTCCAACTTTCCACACCATTAGTCAGTTTCTTCTTTAGACTGGGAATTAAACTTACTCGGACTTTGACTCCCATAGGAGGAAGGAGGTCCTGATTCCACTATATAGATCTTTTTTTTAACAAACAAATTGGTGTTTATTGAAAAATGGCACGATACAAAAATGTGAGATATACATGTCAAAGCAATACATGTAGTGAGGTAGTAACAAATGAACAATTTCTTCATTCTAAAAATGCTAAGCAAGACACAAGACGATATGTTTCAAAACCTAAAGACAAAGAGTACAAACGTATCACACGGGAAGTCCACAGAGCCAAGAGACTCAGAGCTTGGACAAAGATAACACAGCCAAGGAGCTACCCAAAGGATCATCATTGTTCTGTCCATAGCTGCCAAACCTTGTCATATTTCTTAGGGCACCCCCTGTTAGTATACGTCAATTTGTACATGGGTAACACTGCATCAATAGGAGATGCCCAGGATGACACGGTAAGGGGGGTGGGGGAAGTCCATTCACTAAGTATTTATTTTTCGGCATAGTACAGCAAAAAATAAATCAGAATCTTGGTATACCGAGGCCTCTGCTCATCATCCTGGATGCCATTGCCTAGTAAGGCTAATTCAGCCGATAATGGCAGAGTTAACTCTATTAATACAGCCAAACACCTCCATCCAGTACTGCCACCACAGAACAGGTCCAGAACATTTGTAAATAGGTACCAGCATCGGCATGGCAATGAGGGCAATCTGGGGATTGCCATGGATATATCTCATGCAGTCTCTGGGGCCTGTAAAAAAAACTGTGTAGAAGCTTGGTTTTAATCAGTTTATCACGAGGTGAAACCACTAGCTCCGAGCTGTCCTCAAAGCATTCCTCCCCAGTTTCCCTGTCCAAGTTCGGGATATCTGCCCTCCACTGCTCCCACAACTTATCCATTTTAGGCAACTCCACACAAAGTAGTGCCAAATAAAGTGATGATAGGGGTTTGTCTAGGGATTCCTGTGCCAAAAGGTCCTCTCTTGAGTCCATCATTAATTTGGAACAGTGGAGAACTGGGCTTTTGCAGCATGCCCCAGTTGAAAATACCAAAAGTACATCCTTTTAGGGGGCCTATGTCTAGTGGAAAGATCTTGAAAGGTTAGCAATGCCCCTGTGGACAAAATATCCTTAAGTGTGTTTTAATTCCAAATCAAGCCCATAACTGAGGATAAGGTATCATTCTAAAATGGGGCAAGGAGGGATTACCCCCACAATGGATGATAAGGGGACCACTGATTGGGTTGTATTAATCTCTAGCAGCCGCCCAGACTCGTAGTGTCACCCATGTAAGACCAGGTAAGGAGGCATAGGCTCTGGGAACTCTATAGATGAGGTTTCTAAGTTCTGTTAGGGAGCCCAGTATGGCTGCTTCCACGCAAACCGCATTGTTGGCCCTAGACTGCACAAACCACCATCTAACGGTGACTAGGATAGCCGGCCAGAAATAAGCCAACAGGTTAGGCAAAGCCAGTCCTCCACAGCCTACTGGTAGCTGTAGGGTTGACCTTACCAGGTGAGGAGTGTAGTGTATTAACACAGACAAGCTGTACAGGTTGCTTCTTTATTCACTGCACATCAGCATGCAACTAACTTCAGCCACACCCAGCTCCCAGACATATACATAATTGTAACATTTTGCAGACAGCAACTTAACCCGTTGCTTACCATACTACATTCCCTCCTCTCTTTGAATAAAACATAACATGCACAACGTATTAATAAGATTAACAAAATGCATGGATGAACAACTAAAAATTTAAACTATAAACTCCTGACTATACACATAGTCCTTGAGGTAGGCCGGTGGATTTGTTGCTCGTTTTTCTCTTGGCCATTCCGATGTGGATGGTTGTGGATTGAAGTCTGGATCACTGGCAGTATCATCACTACTCTTTTCCTGTTCGCCGTCTTCCAATACTTGACCTTCTGGCTCAATAAATTTCTTCACAAATGAGGAATTACGCACTTTTGTGTGACCATCTAAATCCTCTAAAACCACTTGAGTACCTCTTTTCTCCTTTACAACATAAGGCTCAGGTTCAAAGCACGGAGCCAGTTTGTTAAACCGATCACTTTGAAGCAACACCTTATCACCCTGTTGAAGGCCACTAGGTTGACAATGGCGGCGGTGGTTTGCATACTGTTCAGCCCGGATCTTCCTTTCCTCATCAATATGCCGAAAAGGTTTCTGACTTGTAGGAGGACCCCCAATGTCTGGCAATTTTGTCCTGAATTTGCGACCACAAAGAAGTTCCGCAGGACTAACGCCAGTGACAGTATGCGGAGTTGTGCGATAAGCCAAAAGAAAACGCCACAGTTCCTTTTTCCAGTCTCTTCTCTCTAAATGAGCAATCCGCAAAGCTTTCAGCAAGGTTCGATTCTGGCGTTCCACTTCCCCGTTAGCCTGTGGACAGTATGGAGTTGTACGATGATGTTCAATAGCATTTGATTTCAGATAATCCTGAAATTCCTGAGAAGTAAATTGGGCACCATTATCACTCACAATCCGTTTAGGCAACCCATGAGATGCAAAAATGCTCTCCAACCCCTCAATTACAGTTGATGATGTAGCTTTAGTGAGAACTACCACCTCTTGCCACCTTGAATAATAGTCCACAACAACTAAAAGATGGTGTCCAGATGGAATGTCGCACAGATCAATGGCTAAATCTTCCCATGGTCCCTCAGGTAGAACAGTGTGAGTTACTGGTTCTGGTTTAGGTTTGCTGCCCACCAACTGACATGCTCGACATGAAGAAACCAAACGTTCCACATCCTTGTCAATTCCTGGCCACCAGACTTTCTCACGTAATCTTTGTTTGGTGCGTACAATGCCTTGATGGCCCTCATGGGCTAAATGTAATGTACGTTTCCGTAAGTCTTTAGGCATCACAATACGATTGCCACGTAGAACTAGTTGTCCTGCAATACTCAGCTCTTGTTTGATTCTGTGATAGCTTGGGTCACAATCCACCCAAACCCCTTGTCTTACACATTTCCTCAACCGAGCAATTTCCGGATCCACAGATGACAATTCTTCAACCTCCCGCGGTGTCAATGCCTGAGGCATGGCGTTAGTAGCCACAAAACGAATGTACTCTTCTGCCAGGTTATGAACAGGTGCAGAAGACTGAGGCAATCTGGAAAGTGCATCTGCCGCATTAGTCGGTCCAGGTCTGTACCGCACTGTAAAGCAATACGGTAACAATCTGAGAACCCATCTCTCAATTCTGGAGGATGGTTTTGAGCGTGGCGAATATATCACTTCCAGAGGCTTATGGTCTGTGATGATTTCAAAATCAAGGCCGTAGAGATAGGTGTGAAACCTTTCACATCCCCAAACAACAGCCAAAGCTTCTTTCTCGGTCTGAGAATAACGTCTCTCTACATCAGTAAGGGATCTGCTTGCATACTGAATAGGCCTGTAATCGCCTGTGCATTGTCTCTGAACCAAGATGGCGCCTAACCCCACAGGGCTAGCATCGACAATAACTTGGGTGTGTGCAGTAGGATTGAAATAAGCCAAAGTTGTGGCGCAAGTCAGCCGTCTCTTAAGTTCATCAAATGCACCTTGTTCCAAAAAGCCCCACTTCCACGGGACTGCTTTGCGAGTCAACACTCTCAAAGGTTCACTGACAGTCGCCATATCTGGAATAAACTTGGCACAGTAATTCACTAGCCCAAGAAAACTGCGTACTTCTGCAGGGTTTTCAGGATTTCTGGCATCAGACACAGCTTTAATTTTACAGTCCTCCGGATCAATGCCCCTGTCAGACAGCACATGGCCCATAAAAGTCATTTTATTCATTTGAAATGTGCATTTCTTCTCATTTAATGTCAACCCTTTCTCCTTCAAGCGATTTAGCACTGCACGGAGACGTTCATCGTGCTCCTGTGTGTTTGTTCCCCACACAATTATATCATCAGAAATGTTATGCGTGCCTTCACAACCATGTAGCACTTGCTGAATCACATGTTGATAGGCCTCTGGTGCGGACGATACGCCAAACATCAACCTCTTGTATCTAAAAAGACCTTTATGGCTTGCAAATGTAGTGATGACTCTAGATGCTGGGGTCAATTCAATCTGATGATAACCCCATTTCAAATCCAGTTTACTAAAAACACTTGCCCCATTCATTGCATGCAGAACATCTTCAATAGTGGGAATTGGATGTCTCTCTCTCTGCACAGCTTGGTTAGCACATCTCATGTCCACACAAATCCGAATATCTGTGCCCTTTGGTACAACAACTAACGGCGATACCCACGGAGTGGGCCCTTCCACAGGTTCAATAATGTCAAGGTCTAGCAGCTCTGCCAGTTTGTGCTCAACAGGTGATCTCAGGCTATAAGGAAGTCTGCGTACTGGCTGTGCAATAGGCTTTACATGTGGATCAATGTGAAGCTCCAACTGAAAATCCTTTAATTTTCCAAACCCAGAGAAGCAATCTTTAAATTCCTCTTTCAATGCAGAAATAGCAGGAGACACCATATTCACTCTTGCGCTGCCTACATCACGGCCAATCTGTAACACCCCTAGTGCCATTGCGGTTTGACGACCAAGCAGAGGCGACCCTGTGCCATCTACAACATAGAATTCGGTCTGCAATGGAGGACCAGTCTCATGTGTTTGAACAGAGGTATAAAATTTGCCTTTAAGTTGTAGTGGTGTACTGGAGCCATAAGTATAAATCTGTTTAGTGGTGTTACACAATTTAAGGTGATTTTCTCTGCCATTAAGACTGTGCCAAGAAGCCAAGTCCATAACATTGCATGTAGCTCCAGAGTCAATCTACACTGACACATCTATATTTCCAATCTTAATGGTTAATGTCCCAGCTTGCAGAGAACACAGGGAGAATATAAATTCACAGTCAGGAGCACTCTCTTTATCCTCAGCTATAACATTTACTTGTGCAGATTGTCCTTTGGTTTTGTTATCTCTGGTTGTACTTCTACACACAGCTGCAAAATGACCTGTCTTTCCACAAGCAAAGCACATTTTATTCTGTACCACAGTGCAGTCCTGACTTGTGTGTCCCGCCCTGCCACATTTATTGCAGGTTATATGTAAAGTCCTCTTTGGAAAACTCTCTTTCCTACTCCAGATATTCCTATTATTATAGGTAGGTTTGGAGACTGTATTGACAGATGCAGTGTTCTTGGTTTCAATATGCAGAGCCTGGAGCTCAGACAGTTCAATGGCTCTTGCAATCTCCTGCAGACTAGTAAGTGCGAGACTAGGTTCTCTCAATAATCTCCTCCTGAGGTGCACAGATGTGCATTTCTCTATGACCTGATCTCTGATTATCTTCTCAGTTACAGTCCCAAAATCACAAGACTTTGCCAGATATTTCAGCCTAGTCACATAACTGTCTGTGGTTTCTCCCAGTTCTTGCACAGCCTGTCTAAACTTATATCTTTCATAGGGAATATTTTTCTTTGGCTCAAAGTACTCACTCAGTCTATTCATGGCTGTCTCATAGTCTGAATCTTCCCCTGTTGCTCCCAGGGTTTCAAAAATGTCCTGAACTTGAGGTCCAGCTAGATGCAGCAGCATGGCTCTCTTCTGAGCAGGTGCAGTCACTCCTGTGGCTATAACATAGAGCTGAAATCCCTTCTTCCACTTGTCCCAGCGCTGTGAGAGACTAGTGTGGTCTCCAGACACATCAAATGGTCCGATAGCCGGTAAATCCAGAAAGCTAGCCATCCTCGTCGCCAAAATGTAGTGTATTAACACAGACAAGCTGTACAGGTTGCTTCTTTATTCACTGCACATCAGCATGCAACTAACTTCAGCCACACCCAGCTCCCAGACATATACATAATTGTAACATTTTGCAGACAGCAACTTAACCCGTTGCTTACCATACTACAAGGAGTAGACCCTTTCCAAAGAAAGGAGCTATTACAGCCATCAGGTTCCCTTAAAAAGAAATTAGGGATCCAAACTGGACAGTTCCGAAAGATATAATTGAATTTGGGAAAATAGATCATCTTTAGTATGTTTATGCACCCGAAGCAGTGGTGGAACTACCAGGGTTGCAGAAGTTGCACTTGGGACTGGGTCCTGGTGTTGAACCACTGTGTGGGGGGGGGGGCCCAGGGAGTGTTGCAAACTGTCCAGTTTAAAAAAAACAGCCTGATTCGGGCAGGAGAATACGTCTGTAGATGCAGGGACTGGTGGCTACAGATAAACCAAGTGTCTATATGACACTCGCACAGCCCAGCGAGTACAATCACCCCTCCCCGCACAGACCAGAGAGGAGAGAGGAATACAACCTGCTCCTCCTCCTGCCTCTGTTCCTCCTGTGTCTGCACGAATGTCGTGGGAAATATGAATGATTCCGCTGTCTGAGCCTGAGATAACAGCTTTAGCCCTCTGGTGAGTGAACACTGAGCTGTGTAGTATACTGTGATTGCTGAACTGTCCCTATCTCCCTCCCTTGTCTCTCCCCCCCCCCCCCCACTCCCTCTGTTCGTCCAAGAACTTCTCAATCGTCACTTCCAATTAGTCCTTAGGCAGCCCATACATTGATTTTTTTTTCATTCAGGCTGGGTTCACACTGATGTGGTGTACTGCATTGCATGTCATTTGTACAGGAATCGCACCAGATTTCCGTACAAATGACATGCAAATTCAATGTGGTGCGAATTGGCTCAATTCACATTGGATCCACTCCAATAAAGGTGCAGGATTGGATATTTTTTTTCATCAACACAATATTTGAGGCCTGGTTCACACTGATGCGGTGAGGGAACTGTAGCAATGCCTGTCTGGTTCCTGCAATGCATCAGAATTGCCGGCAGTTCACACTGCACTCTGCAAACCACTGCGTGTGTTAATATTAATCATCAAAGTTAATGATACCCCCAAATTCGTTTGCAGAATGCAGTGCGAACTGTGGAATCTGATGAAATTGGATCGCATGGGTCTGAACACCCTTGCGATCCAATTCCAGTGCAGACAAAAAAAAGGATTCCTCCATCTACACATTCAAGGTGGATGTGGGAATCAGAACTACCAGAGTTGCACTTGCAACCAGGTCCTAGCCTTCTGCCACCAGGGGGGTTTCCAGCCTCCTCTTACTGTCCTGCCCCTGCTATTGACAACGCAAATCTGGTGTCTCTGTCTTCTTGGCAGCGGCTGCTGCACATTAGGACACAGTACTGGTAACATTAGGGGGCTGATGGATGTATCATACACAGGGGGGGGGCAGCACTACTGGTTGTAGACAGCTGAGCTATCTGCAAGTCGCCTAGCAGCTGTGACACTGCATAGCCTTCTCTGTTGATATGGTGATCTGGGTGTGATCCCTCACTGGCATGGAGTCCACACGGTTGCTGAGCATATGGCTAATATATGTGTGATTGTACTTTTGATTCTATTAAATATTGTGTTTTATGTCCACTTATTCGATCCAATCGGGAGCATCACCCGAATTGCATCCTAATTGGCAAGTCAACAGAGAAAGCTATGCAGTGTCATTGCTGCTGGGTGACTGGCAGAGAGCTCAACTGTCTACATACAACCAGTAGTGCCAGCCCTCCCGCACATTTGTCCATCAGTCCCATAATGTAACCAGCACTGGATCCTAATGCACTGCAATGAAGACAGAGACGCTGGACCGACCCAGTCAATAGCAGGGGCAGAACAGCAAGAGGAAATTAGGAACCCCCACATTGGTGAAACACCAGGGCCTGGTTGCAAGTGCAACCTGTGCAACCCTGGTAGTTCAGCTACTGCATTGGACCCTTATATGGAGTTGCCTGGTGTGCTGGTGACATATATCTTGCTTTCCACCACCATGGGGGGGCCCATGATGGCAAGAAGGGGGCCCACTGTAGAACATGCAAAAGAGTCTGGCTGTGGAACAGTAATAAAGGGCCCCTGGATCAGTGGGACGAAGGGAAGGACCCCGGGACCGATGGGTGGGAGGGTCAGGGGGGCCCTCTTTGGTTTCTTGCACCGGGGCCCTGAAGGTGCTAGTTATGCCTCTGACCCAAAGAGATTAAGTGGCAGATTAGCCAAAGTGGAGCAATGTTCTTTAAGCTTTGCTACAATGGGGTGAAGATTAAGGCAATGAAAGGATTGCAGATCTCGGGTGACCCGAACCCCTAAATATTTAAATTCTTCCACCCACCGCAACAGGGTCAGGATCGCAGAATCCCTTGCCTGGAGGTCCACGGGAAAAAGGATGGACTTAGTCCAATTCCTATATAGATCTTTAGTGAGACCTCATTTAGAATACTTTGTCCAATTCTAGAGACCTCACTTACAGAAAGATATTGATAAAAAAGAACAAGTCCAGAGACGGGTATCAAAAATGGTGAAAGGTTTGAGGGATAAAACATATCGAAATTTACTTCAGGAACCTAATATTTACAGTCTGGAGGAAAGAAGGGAAAGGGAAGACATGATAGAAACCTTTAAATACATCAAGGGTGTGAATAAGGTTCAGGAGGGCAGTTTTTAAAATATGAAACCAAAACCAAAAACACGAGGATATGATCTCAAACTAACCGGAGGAAAGGTCAAAACTAATCTTAGAAAGCATTATTTTACTGAAAAGATAATTGACGCTTGGAATGAGCTACCAGCAGAGGTAGTGGGACAGTCAACAGTAAATGGCTTCAAAGATGCTTAGGAATTCCCATCTCTCTGCTTGCTCCAAAATCGTACATTCTCCTTTATCTGTGCCTATAAACATCCAAGAATAGCATGAAGGAACCTTTATGCCTATAGGAAACAAGGTGGATTGGGGGTCCTAACCGCTATTACAAGGCAGTGCAAATATCTCAGCTGTCTCTCCTCCATGCCACGGTGGACGTTTCCTTGTGGGAGTTCCTGGAGATGCCTAAGTGTGGCTTACTCCCCATAATGGATCTACTGTGGCTTCCCCACAATGCCTGTCCACCTTCCCTGAATCCACTGATGGCTTACAGTCTGAAAGCGTGGGATTCAGCTCGCTACTCGGGTCAACATATGTCCCTGTTCCTACCTCTATACCTATCCTCCATACCCATCACTTTTCCCAAGGAGAAGATCTTGCAGGGTCCTTGAGATGGTGGACTGCCTGTGGCTTCACCCATGTCTTACACTTTTTGACTTCACCATCCTTTCCAACCTGGGCCTCCCTACAGGTACATCACCAAACACCCAACTTGGAATTCTTCCGTTACTTGCAATTATGCCATTGAGTAATGTCATTATGGAAATAGGGCTTTCATATCTATTTTTTTATTCCTATCTCAATGCATCGGGCCCACCCACCGCACATCCTATGTTGTTCTTTGGAACCGGGACCAAACCACCCCCGTGTATTAAGAAGACTGGAGCAAGGCCTGGTTCAGAATAGTCAAATGTTCCTTCAACATATCTATCTTGGAGACTGCCTACAAAGTCCTTTTCATGTAGTATTGGGTTCCTGCCTGAATCTCCCATGCTAATCCTAGTTATAGTGATAGGTGCTTCAGAGGTTGTGGTCAATCTGGGTTTATGGTTCACATCTTGTGGTCCTGCCTGTGGTTGCTCAGGTTCTGTTCCAGAGTACTTGGCTCATTCCAACCCCTAATACACCTGGTGATTCTCAGAGATGCCTGCACAGCTCTCCTCTACTAGCTTTCATAAACACCAGCAGACTCCTACAACAGATCTCCTCCTGGCAGCTAAACAATCAATTGCCAGAGCCTGGAAGAAACCCTTAGTCCCCATTCAGGCAGTAAGAAACGACATGAATGTGATGCTGATCAATGAAAAATCATCCCGTATACTCAATGATACCGAACCCAAATTTCACAAAATCTGGGACCCTTGGATAAATTACGCATTGCCAACTGAACCTCCCTCTAGTTCTTTCCTCCTTCTCTGGTGTCTGTTGACCTGAGTCTGTGGAGCATGTACCCCAATTCCCTCCCTCCCTTCTCTCTCCCCCCTCTTATTCTTTCCCCTCTTTTTTTTAATCTTTCATTCTTTATCCCCCCTCGTTAACTGGTTTAGTTATCTAGTTTTGACAACATAAGCACCCAGTGCAGCTCAGTTTGCAATGGTTGTCTGTAGGGATGCACCGAAATGAAATTCTTGGCCGAAGCCGAATAATAATGAAATGCTTGGCCGAAGGCCGAATACCGAACGCTGTGTTTCGCATTTCTCTCTCATTTCTCATTTCTCTCTCTCTTGTCCTCTCATGTCTCTCTCTCTCGTCCTCTCACTCTCTCTCTTGTCCTCTCATGTCTCTCTCTCTCTCTCTCTTGTCCTCTCATGTCTCTCTCTCTCTTGTCCTCTCTCTCTCTTGTCCTCTCACTCTCTCTCTTGTCCTCTCATGTCTTTCTCTCTCTCTCTTGTCCTCTCATGTCTCTCTCTCTCTCTCTTGTCCTCTCACTCTCTTTCTCTTGTCCTCTCATGTCTCTCTCTCTTGTTCTCTCACTCTCTCTCTCTTGTCCTCTCATGTCTCTCTCTCTCTTGTCCTCTCATGTCTCTCTCTCTCTCTTGTCCTCTCATGTCTCTCTCTCTCTCTCTTGTCCTCTCTCTCTCTTGTCCTCTCATGTCTCTCTCTCTCTCTTGTCCTCTCACTCTCTCTCTTGTCCTCTCATGTCTCTCTCTCTTGTCCTCTCATGTCTCTCTCTCTCTCTCTCTCTTGTCCTCTCATGTCTCTCTCTCTCTTGTCCTCTTTCTCTTGTCCTCTCATGTCTCTCTCTCTCTCTCTTGTCCTCTCTCTTGTCCTCTCGTGTCTCTCTCTCTTGTCCTCACGTGTCTCTGTCCTCTCATGTCTCTCCTTACCTCCCTCCCTCCCATCTGCAGAGTCGATGTTTGCTGTATGGCTCCTGTGCCCTGTCACAGGCGGAGGCGGAGTACATTTGGTATCACTCCGCCTGTGACAGACCCCGGCGCTAAGCGGCTATACAGGAAGCATCCACTCTGCTTCCTGTAGTGCCTCCGGCTATGTTTACAGTGATGCTCGGGGATGGCGGGTCGCCGGTCGGGGACCCGCAATCTGGGCTTACCGACCCACCATCCGCGTCATTAAAAACATCATTGTTCGGCACAAATTTATTCTGCCTTTTTACTTATTCGGCCGAACACCAAAAGTGCTTTTTTTGCTATTTTCGGCCGAATAATTTCGGTTGCCGAACATTCGGTGCATCCCTAGTTGTCTGTATAATCCAATCTTTTTTCCTAAAGTCATATTTGGTGTTTAGGCGGTGAAAAAGAGCATGTCTTCTACGTTTAATGATGGGGAAACCTGTCTTACCTCATGCATATTGTGAATTATGTGGGGTTTTTTTATTCACGCTATAGTCCCTCTGTGTGGGTGTTTTGTTTTATTTTTTCTTTTACTTAAAATCCAATAAAAATATTGAAACAGAAAAAAAGAAAACAAATGTAATTTAAGTGCAAAAGAAAGTCCTGTTCAAATAAGTCCCACTAAAAAAACATGTGTTGGATACAAATATTTATGTGATAACGCCTCATGCCTCCACCCTTTTCAAATATGTCCCACAAAAAAAAAACACGTGTTAAATCCAAATATTTATGTGACACATTGTGGTGGCACAAGGTCATTTGTCACAACAGTGGTGTTTGTTGCACTTTTAATAAGAATGTTAAATCTGTGTTTATTGAATAGCAGCAATGCAATTTGCATTTTACAGTTTTTGTTTCTAGGTGGAAATTGCTAATTCTGTTTTGGGTGGTGCAGTTTTTTCACAATTTCACATAGCTTATAATATGTGGTTGTCAGGAGTATTTAATGTACAACATACCATTTAGAATGCAGTGGTCTGGATTATGTATTATTCAATATATTGTGTAGAGTGCAATGGTCGCAGGAGTATGTTGCAGCACAGCTAACAAAGTTGGAACTGCGACCCCACAACGTATTTGTGGGCCTCCGTCAATATACGGCTTCCCGCAGTCTTTAATATAGATATCAGATATTCCAGCCGCCCTACATACAAAACTAGCCTGAACTTAGCATGTATGTATCTGAAAACATCAACCACTTTATTGAACAGTCTCACACAATATATACACACATGAGGACAGCCCCCTCCTGATCAAATTACCCCAGCAGGTCACATGCCCGTTTACATTATCATATGCAGATAAAATTGTGTACAGAAATAGAATTAACCTGAACTAATTATCTAGCCATCTGGACAGAAACAATATGTGAGTTAATTAACAATTAACAATGGGACAGACAGGCTTAACAGAAAACACATAACACCTTAATACACAGACAATAAGAATTGAAGAACATGGAACAGAGGCCATTAGTAATGCGATTAGCTCTTTCAACGAACATGTTCAGAATCAAACAGGCCAGGAATAGTCTTCATATTTCTTGAGATATATGGTTTATAAATATTACTGTCCTACTTGAAGTAATTCAAACCATATTCTCAGTGTCCATAAAGTACCTGTCTATCGTTTGCTTGGTCACTCTGTGTCATTAATAGACACAGGGTGACTTACACATAAGAGGGGCCTAGGGAGGCGAGAGAGGGATTTCTCAACCTCTCGAAAGTAAGCTGGGTTCCACGGGCCCCCCAACCAAAGTGACTCCCATCACAAAAATATAGCAGTCAAAACTATGTACAGTAACATACAATAGTGTAGCCGGGTCCGAACTACCATGTTTAAGTATACAGGCTTATCTTTTGTTTGTTGAAATCATTCCTATGCCCCTTTAATGCTGGACTGTGATTGGATCGTCATATTGCAGGAACTGGAAAATTGGCATTGTGGGAACTGTAGTCTTTTGCAGAGTGCTGATCATGGTGCCTAGATTGCTCAGGAAACTACCTTCCCAGAAGGCCATAAGGGAGTGAAGCATTTTGGCAGAGGTTATAAAAACTGTGAGACAGACTAAAAACTCTTTCTCCTGGGACCCACATCAGCCTGCTGAGTGGTGTGTGAGACAGTAGATTGCGGCCTACTGCATGAGGCCTGACCCGTTACATAAGTCAGCCTCAGCGGAGCTGATGTCTGTCACTGCACTGCGGATGTCTTTGCAGTATTGCTGGGAGAGAAAGTGGAGGTCGGCTGAATATCATGAGACCTGACATAAAGCTGACATCACAGCCAGTACAGCTCCAGATGGAGGGCAGGACTTCAAGTCAACCCGCAAGTGATTGGTTGCTAGCAACCAATCACAAGCTGGTTACCTGGAAAAGTTATGCAGATCCCGCCCTTCTTCCAGAGCTGTCCTGCTTCTGATGTCAGCTTCATGCTTGCCGCCATCCATGCGGAGCTGTCCAGCTGTTGTCTGCTCTGTGAGTAATGTGGATTGTGGAGGAAGCTGAGGGTGCTGTGAAGGGGCTGAGGAGAGGAACCTGAAGATGGGGGGGAGCTAAGGACAGGGATCTGAGGATGGGAGTTAGCTGAGGACAGGGAGCTTAGGACAGGAATCTGAGGATGGGGAGGGGGGGGGCTGACGACAGGAATCTGAAGATGGGGTAAAGCTGAGAACAGGAATGTAAAGGGGTAGTGGGGGATAGGAATGTAAAGGGGTAGTGGGGGACAGGAATGTGTAGGGGTAGTGGGGGACAGGAATGAAAAGGGGTAGTGGGGGACAGGAATGTAAAGGGGTAGTGGGGGACAGGAATGTAAAGGGGTAGTGGGGGGACAGGAATGTAAAGGGGTAGTGGGGGACAGAAATGTAAAGGGATAGTGGGGGCAGGAATGTAGGGGTAGTGGGGGACAGGAATGTAAAGGGGTACTAGGGGACAGGAATGTAAAGGGGTAGTGGAGATGAGGACAGGAATGTAAAGGGGTAGTGGGGATGTGGACAGGAATTTAAAGGGGTACTGGGGATGAGGACAGGAATGTAAAGGGGTGGGGAGGGGGTGAGGACAGGAATGTAAAGGGGTACTGGGGATGAGGACAGGAATGTAAAGGGATAGAGGGGCGAGGACAGGAATGTAAAGGCGGAAGGGAGGTGATATAAAGGGGGCTAAGGACAGGAATGCAGAGAGGGGCTGAGGACAGAAATGTGAAGGAGGAGGGGCATGATATAAAGGGGCATAAGGATAGGAATGTAAAGGGGGGGGTGATGACAAGGATGTGAGGGGAGGGGGGGGATATGAAGGTGGGCTGAGGACAGTAATGTGAAGGGGGGATTGTGATGTGCAGGGGGACTGAGAACACTATTGTAATGACAGGATTGTGATGTGAAGGATATGAGGCTAGCTTTATAACATTGCTACCTGTTTTCTGCATGTAGGCAGCCCATTCATTTCATTTTGTGTAATTGTCAGTATAGTAATTAGGTAGGTCAGTGTAGTGATCAGGTAGGTCTGTGTAGTGGTCAGGTAGGTCAGTGTAGGTGTCAGTATAGTAATCAGGTAGGTTAGTGTAGGAATCAGGTAGGTCTCTGTAGTAGTCAGATAGGTCTCTGTAGGTGTCAGTATAGTGATCAGGTAGGTTAGTGTAGGAAACAGGTAGGTCTGTGTAGTGGTCAGGTAGGTCTGTGTAGTGGTCAGGTAGATCAGTGTAAGTGTCAGTATAGAAATTAGTAGGTCAGTGTAGTGACCAGGTTGGTTAGTGCAGGAATAAGGTAGGTCAGTATAGAAATAAGATAGGTCAGTGTAGGTGTCTGTGTAGTGATCAGGTAGGTTTGTGTAGTGGTCAGATAGGTCTGTGTAGGTGTCAGTATAGTAATGGGGTAGGTCAGTGTAGGAATAAGGTAGGTCTGTGTAGTGGTCAGCAGGGTCAGTGTAGGTGTCAGTGTAGTGGTCTGTGTAGTGGTCTAGTAGATTTGTGTAGGGGGCACAAATTACTTACCTTGCTCTGGGCGCTAAAAACCCACGCTACGCCACTGCACTAGCCCCTTAGCGCTCTTTAGCCCCCCCCATCCAGGCCCTTAGTGCTCTTCAGCCCCCCCCCCCCCCTCTAGCCCCGGTTGCGGGGTGCTTGCAGAGCAGCGCTATTCACTTTAATAGGTCTTGTTCAATGCGGGTATAATTTCTGCCATGGTTGTAAAGCATGATATTGCAGCCATGGCATTTTAGCAAAAAAAACTATTTTAATATTTTTGGAGGGGGAGAGGCAGGCCAGGTAGGCTGTATGGGGGCATGTGATTTCTAACAGCAATCCTAGATAACCGTACAGCGAGGGCCGCCGATAAGGGGGTACCACTGAACCAGACAAATTTAAATCCATTTTTGGCCAGCTAGACAGTAGTTTTCAGCTTTATCTGTAACGTGCCACAAACTTGCTAATGCCTTTATTCAACATGAACAGTCTGGCAGGCCATCCTGGCATGTAATCTAGTTACATTTTTATCAAAGCCCGGTTCAGAACTACCCTGTATAAAAGGGCAAGATTTTGCAGAAGGAAAACTAATTTATTTGTCTAGCTCAGTTCTGATTACACATTCTGTGAGGAAGACTGAATTAACTGATTTGTATTAAACAGAATGTTATGTGCTGAGTAGTGATCAGTTGTGAAACTCATTCTTTGTCTGCCAGGTGGGACAAATCCAGTGGGCGTTCGTGTCTGCTTTTTCCCTGTCAGGGATAGCAAGCGTTTTTGCAATGTCATTGCTTAATTTTTCCTTTCTGTGGATTGGCCAGTTCTAAAGAACAATAGAAAAAAATAGCATGTGATTTGAGTCACTTCCTGATCGAGCGCTGGGAAGTGCACATACATATACAACGTGAGTATGATTTATGGTAAGATTGCACTTGGGATAAACAAATGTCAGGAAATATAGGATACTTAAAAATAATAATTTACTTCTTCTTGAAAAAAAGAGAGGCTTGTGTACTACAAATCTGTACAAACGGATTTGTAGGGAAGGCAGTCAGACCAGAAGTGTAGACTGGGAGAGGAACATATTGGGAAACTCACTGCCTGAGCCTTCTACATATTTGAGCTGTATTTGATTACTGTTCAGCCAACATCAGCTGGACATAAAACAAAGGGACATTTATTCCTGTGATCACTGTACCTGGAGCATACACTGCAAAATAACAGTGCAATCTGTGCTGTGTCCGCTGCTTGTGCTGCAGTGTCCCCATGGCTTTGTCAATGACCCAAAGGGTGGAAATATTACTAAAACTGGTGCACACAGAATCTGATGTTGAACCAGCTGAAGTTAGAAGCTGATTGGTTACTATGCATAGCTGCACCAGATTTTGTGTGCACCAGTTTTAGTAAATCTCCCCCATATTGTCATCTTTTAACAACTGTTGTTTTAAAGCCAAACTCCAAGAACAACAACTTTAGAGCAGTTTTAATTTAAAGCTTAATTTTTTCCCTAAAATAATAAACATGTTATACTTACCTGTTCTGTGCAATGGTTTTGCACAGAGCAGTGGCGTACCTAGGGCATTTGGCACCCAGGACGGATCCTATATCTGGCACCCCCCTTGTCTCTCTAATCACAGTACCCCCTTTTACACTCTCTGCTTCCCTTGACAGTCCTACCTTCAGCAAAAACAGATAGCTAATACTATTAGCAATGTGTTTAAGTTTGAGTAAGAGACTGCGGACATGATACAAGAGATGGTCAGAGACTGCGGACATGATACAGGAGATGGTCAGAGACTGCGGACATTATACAAGAGATGGTCAGAGACTGCGGACATGATACAAGAGATGGTCAGAGACTGCGGACATGATACAAGAGATGGTCAGAGACTGCGGACATCATACAAGAGATGGTAAGAGACTGCAGACATGATAGAAGAGCACTATGGGGGCCGGAGAGCACAGGGGAAGCAGAGAGCACTAAAGGAGCTGAAGGGCGGGGGGGGGGGTGTCTGGAAAGCATTGTAGGGGGTTGGAGAGCACGAGGGTGGAGAGCACTGGTGGGGCAGGGAAAATTTGGGGGACGGAGAGCACAGAGTGGAGGGGCAGTGAGCATGGGGGGGAGGGGGCAGAGAGCACTGGGGGAGCCAGGGATCGCTGGGGGGGGGGGACTGAAGATCACTGAGGGGGGGAGCCAGGGAGAACAGGGGGGTGGAGAGCACTGGGGGGGGGCCAGAGAGCATGGGGGGCAGGAGAGGGGGGCTGAGGAGCACTGCGGGGGCTGGAGAGGGGGATGCTGAAAAGCACTGGGGAGGGCTGAAGAGCACTAAGGGGCTGGAGGGAGGGCTGAAGAGCACTGGATGGCTGGAAAAGGGGGGCTGAAGAGCACTGGGGGGCTGGAGAGGGGGGGCTGAAGAGCACTGGGGGGGCTGAAGGGGGGCTGAAGAGCACTAAGGGGCTGGAGGGGGGGCTGAAGAGCGCTGGGGGGGCTGAAGAGCACTGGGAGGGCAGGAGAGGGGGGGGCTGAAGAGCACTGGGAGGGGTGGAGGGGGGGGGGGCTGTACAGCACTGGGGGGGCCAGCAAAAGAAAAAAGAAGTTGGATAGGAGGAGCAGTGGGGTGGCTGCATATAGAGGAATTCATCTTTCTATATTCCTCTTGCAACCGCTGAATGCCTGCAGAAGGGAGAATCAGGCATTTCGCGGCTGCAGGAGGAATATGGAAAGATCAATTCCTCTATATGCAGCTGCCTCACCGCTCCTCCTATCCAGTCACACAGGGAGGCTGCTCAATCCTCGGGCACTCACCTTCTTCCTGCCCCCGCGAGCAGCACAGCACAGACCGAGGGAGCAGCTGCCTTAACATGAGGAGATGAGCGGCGCGAGTACCGGCTTGTCACCCCCCCAGTGCGCGGCATCCGGGGCAGCCTGCACCCCCCATTGGTACGCCACTGGCACAGAGCAACCCTGAACCTGCTCTTCTGTTGTTCCCTGCTGGCGCTCTCCACTCTTTCTCTTCTCTGAGTGCCCCCATAGGAAGCCTGCTGCTATGGGGGCACGCATGGGGGCACGTTCCTGAATCGGGCTGTGTGCATCCATGAACAAATACAATGTAGCTCAGCCCCACCCTCGGGTCCCTCCTTAGAGAATAAGACTGACAGTAGACTATGGCTCCCACTGCTGCTGAGTTTCCTGTGAGAGGAGAGAGAGGGAAGAGGAGCTGCTGCAGATGGGCACAGCACTGGATCGAAGTTAGGCTAAGATAATTGTTAAAAGGGGGGTGGGTGGGGGTTGTCGAGGGAGCATCTATTGAAAGGTTTTTGACCTAAAAGCAGAGAATGCATTAAGGTAAAAAAAAAAAACTTTTTAGCCACTTTAATTTGAATAGATTTCTCAATAGTTGCAAAGCATAACAATTTTGCAAGCACCAAATGCCCTTGCAATCCCAGTTATTTCCTTGTAAATGTAGAGGTAACACCACCACTGTCCTGCACATATCCTCAGCAGAGAGCAGAGATGTAGGAGGCTTCATGCACCAAAAACGCGCCTTCCATTGTAAGTCAATGGAAATCACACCATTTTTTACTTTTCTTTTTAAAGATGCTGGCTGTTAAGAAGCCGGTAACGCCAGTGTCATTAACAACCAGCTAGTCGCAGCATTGCATAAAGTTTTAATGGAACACATTTAAAATACACTATGCGGTGTGACCAGTGTGAATGGCCCTTAAATACAGATGAGTTATAATAAGGGTTTGTTGGGTTTCTAGAATACAGTAATAAGTAGCATATGTTGGTTATGAGTTATGGATTGTGGTTGTGCCATATGAGATACAAAGTTTAGTATTTCTCTGCCTTTATTCTGATCCCTGCAAAGTGGGTTTGGAATTGATCATGTAGTAGCTTGCAGGTTGCACTCCATGGTTTGCATTTCTGGAAATATATTTTGACTTGACTTTATAGGTGATCGGTCGCTGTATCAATGATGAAACATACTAGTGGTCAATAGTGATGGGCTCGGGCGTGTTTGTATCAAACCCACCAGGAAGCCATCACTGCACACGGCCAATCATAGGCAGTTAAGCATTTCCTCACCGGCAGCTGCACCTACACAAGCTGCCTATAATTGGCGTTGTTCCTGGGGGGCTCGGTACAAACACGTTTGAGCCCATCGCTAGTGGTCAATACAGAGCAGAGATCAGGGCAGACAACCTATAATCATAATCTTCATCGAAGAAACAGGCGGGTCTGGCCAAGCAATAGACAGGTGACAACAGGGCTGCTGTTAGAAATGATGGTGCCCCATACAGGCTACCTGATGCTACCTCCCCCTTCAACCCCACCCTCGACCCTGCCTCTGGCCCCACTTCAAAACAAAATGCAGGTTTGTCATTGTTCACATTTTTATCTCTTTTATTGCTATTAGAAGGGATAAACAACGTCCTTTGTGATAGCATGGGCCACGACAGGTTCTTTTTATGGAGAGATCTAGGCCCTATTAGACTCCATGTCTCTCCTCTGGCCTCCAAAGCATTATCGCTTAGTATAGCCCAGTAAAGGTGGTGGCGTGGGAGGGGGGAAGGAACCCACTTCTGCCACCTTTCAAAATAATCCAGTGACATCTTAACCACTCGCGATCATTGTTGCAGCGATGACCGAGATATCACCCTTCCAATCCAGCAACGTACCGGTATGTCGCTCGATGGGAAGAGGTTAAAGGAAAGTGGTTGGGGGGGGGGGGGGCAGGTTCTAGAAAAGCTGCCCAGCTGTACATGTTTACAGCCACCCCGTCCCCCCCATCCCCGAAACGCAAGTGTAAAGTAGCAACTCATTGTGTCTTATGATTATCAGCAAATCACACAGGCAGCACATGCAGCAGGTGCTCTATCATGGCTCTGTCACAGTGTGTCACATGGCTGTTAGGTGCTGACTTTGTTATGGCTGTACTGTGTTTCAGTCTGTAACACACAATACAGCCATAAGTTAACAAAGTCAGCACCCAACAGCCATGTGACACTGGGGCCCTTCCCTTCAAGTCTGGGGCTCTTCCCACTGATCCTGGGGCCCTTTACTTACTCGCAATGGGACCCTTTCACAAGTTCTGCAGTGGGCCCTCTTCTTGCAATCTTGGGGCCTCCCCACGGTGGTGGAATGCCAGGGCACGGTCGCAAGAGCGACAAACCAGTTACAGTGCACGGAAGATAACAGATAACAGAAGCACGGTCGCAAACTTTGTTCACAATACAAAGCCGGCGTCCAAGGGGGCGTGGTGACGTCACATCTGGTACCGCCCACGTGATGGTGGTACAGGACGTGACATCACCACGCCTCCTTGGACTCCGGCTTTGTATTGTGAATGCGGGACGCCGCGGTTTTACCTTCTCTGTCTGCAATATTTGACACGTTTATCGTATCTGGATGCTTTGTAAGTAAATTTTAATAAAAAGTTTTTTTTACATTAGCAGTATTACGCTATGTGTTCCTTGTATCTCCCTCTTATATCCACGGCTTGGCATATTTGATGTGCATTATGAGGAGCTACTGGCGCATTCACTGGCCCTTAATTTCATCTCCTGCTGTATACATGGCTTGCCTTACTGGTGCCTGATGTGAGGATTGGTCTTTGCCGATTGTATAATCTGTGTATCCATTGCGCATATGGTCTTCCCATTTGTTTGGGGGCCCTATATTTCTGGTAAGCAGCCATTCCCTATATCCTACTCACGGGTGTTTTTTCTCTGATCTACGCTGGAAATAAGGCTTCCTATCAATCATACCTCTGCTGGGACTTGTGGTTCATTCACCAAGTATCACACTGTCTGATTTTTTGAGGATTTTCCTTCATACACAGACTATTTTTCCTTTTCAGCAGTTATGTTTATGTGATGATTTTTGGACTTCACTGATATTGTTTTTACTTAGAGTCATTGTTTTTTTATTTTGATTCACGTCTATAATACAATTAATTGGTTTGATGTCAACGTTACACATTGTACACCATTATCAGAGTAAAGAGGGCTGAATACAAATGCACGCCACACTTTTCAGATATTTATTTGTAAAAAAATGTGAAAACCATTTATCATTTTTCTTCCACTTCACAATTATGTGCCCACTTTGTGTAGGTCTATCACATAAAATCCCAATAAAATACTTTTACGTTTTTGGTTGTGACATGACAAAATGTGGAAAATTGCGAGGGGTATGAATACTTTTTAAAGGCAGTGTAGGTTAGTCCTAGATTGTGGATGCCAGTAGATTTAGAGATTTTAGTATTAGGTTGAACTTCTACTTTAACTACTGTAGCTCCTACAGGCACTGCTGTATTTAGGCCTAGGCCGACAAGGCCTAGGCCTAGGGCGGCACTTTGTGGGGGGGCGGCAAAAAAGCCGACCCCCTGCATGAAAACCCCCCCCCCCCCGATTCCGCCGCTGAACCTGAAAGAAAAAAAAAATGGCCGCGGCTCGGGAAAACCCGAACATGATGTTCGGCTATTCCCGGGCAGGTGGCGCCTGCGCGGTGACGCAAAGGCGCCTCAAGGTAAGTGAGACTCGGACTCCTCCGCAGCAGATGCCGGTGCTGCAGGCATGGTACAGGAGATTCTCGTGTACCATGCCCGCAGCACCTGCATCGGCTGTACTATGCTGCCCACAGCCCTGCATCTTTTATATTATGCTGCTCAGTCACAGTGCCCACAGCCCTGCTGCATCTCCTGTACCATGCTGCCAGTGCCCACAGCCTTGCTGCATCTCCTGTGCCATGCTGCCAGTGCCCAGTGCCCACAGCCTTGCTGCATCTCCTGTGCCATGCTGCCAGTGCCCACAGCCTTGCTGCATCTCCTGTGCCATGCTACCAGTGCCCACAGCCTTGCTGCATCTCCTGTGCCATGCTGCCAGTGCCCAGTTCCCACAGCCTTGCTGCATCTCCTGTGCCATGTTGCCAGTGCCCACAGCCTTGCTGCATCTCCTGTGCCATGCTGCCAGTGCCCAGTGCCCACAGCCTTGCTGCATCTCCTGTGCCATGCTGCCAGTGCCCACAGCCTTGCTGCATCTCCTGTATCATGATGCCAGTGCCCACAGCCCTGCATTTCCTGTACCATGCTGCCAGTGCCCAGTGACCACAGCCCTGCATCTCCTGTACTATGCTGCCCAGTGCCCACAGCCCTGCATCTCCTGTACCATGCCTGTACCATGCCCGCAGCACCGCATCTCCATGTCTGCAGCCCCTGCACTATGCCTGCAACTACTGCATCTCCTGTACCATGTCCGCAGCCCCTGCACCATGCCAACAATCCCTGCATCTCATGTACCATGTCCGCAGCCCCTGCAAATTCCAGCAACCCCTGCATCTCCTGTACCATGTCTGCAGCCCCTGCACTATGCCCGCAGCCCTGGCAGATTTTCCCCCTTAATGACCAGGCCATTTTTGCGATTCAGGACTGCGTTACTTTAAAGGACAATTGCGCGGTCGTGCAAAACTGTACCCTAAAAAAATTAATGTCCTTTCTTTCCCACAAATAGAGCTTTCTTTTGGTGGTATTTGATCACCTGTGTGATTTTTATTTATTGCGTTATAAACCAAAAAAGTGAACAATTCGGAAAAGAAAAATATTGTTTTTCACATTCTGCGATATAACATTCCCCCCCATAAAAATTTAAAAATCTAATTTTGTCATCCTTTTAGGCCAATTTGTATTCTGCTACATATTTTTGGTCAAAAAAATCCCAATAAGCGTATTTTGATTGGTTTGTGCAAAAGTTAGTAATAGCGTCAATCTGCGATTTTTAGTGGGACTGCGACATTGCGGCAGACAGATCGGACCCCTAACTGACATTTTTTACACTTTTGGGGGTACCAGTGACATTACTACAGTAATCAGTGCTAAAAATATGCCCTGTTACTGTAATAATGACACTTGGAGGGAAGGGGGTTAACCCGGGGGTGATCAAAGGGTTAAGTGTGAGCCTAGGTGGTGTTTTCTAACTGTATGGGGGAGGGGCTTGTGAAATGACCATAGAGACCTGTGTTCCTATATAGAAGGATCCCAGGCGCTCTGTGATCATTTCAGGGAGAACAACGGTCAGCTGTATTTACAACAGCAGGCCGTCGTTCTCTCTCAGCAGGGAACGATCGCAGGTGCCCGGCTGCAATTGCGGCCGCTGGCCCCGTGGATTGGCATCCTTGCTGCCTAGTGGGGGCCCCCAGGAGCGCTCTCACGAGCCAACGTACCCATACAAAACAACGAAATATACAAGTAGGCACTTTGTACCCACTTTTAATGTACAGAGAGGAAGAGTTGGAGCCTAAAGAGGAAGGGGTGTGGTTTATAGATGATAGGGCGGGTCTGAAACAGGAAGGGGTTTGGCCTTGACAGTAAGGGGTGGGTCGTAGGTAAATTAGGGGGTGCACAAGTTTAGTCCGGCCTAGGGCAGCACAAAACCTAAATACACCACTGCCTAAAGGGGTAGCACACATACACTAGATAGCTAAACTTGAATGAGAGGCTCCTCTCCTTATGTAACATAATTTCTCCCACTCTGACTTTTCTGGTTAAGACCCCAGTGAAGGGGGTATACTCCATGTGATTCTTTCTTCTTATCTGACTTTTACCTTTCTTTGTTTTAAAAATGATTTACTTCCCCCACATCTATCCCCTGTCTCTATACTTCTTCCCAGTCCCTGATGTTCCTTTTTCCCATACATCTGCCCCCCCCCCCAAATCCCCAAGAGATATGCATGTGCACAATTCCTCACTCATTCTCATTACTTATTTTGACTCCGTTATACTGTTCATATTGGACTCTATACAGTCAGTGAAGTCACCCTATGATTCCATTTTGTCTATAAAACATTTAATTTTTTATGTTTAATCTTATTGTTTGCTTTGAACACAAAAAAATCCATAAAACTCTTGTACAAAAAAAGTTTTTCATTTACATATATTTTTTTGTTGTATATTGCTTCATAAAGGCATGCACAAGATGCTCCCTGCCTGCACTAGGGACCACAACAAAATGCATAATATATACCGTATATCTGTGATAATGAGCTATTGCTGTCATTTTAACTCTCTAGGTACCAGGAGTGAACTAAAGCTTTGCAGTATCTATGGCTGAAACCCGGGAACAGAGGATTCTTGAGTTTGTGCTGCAGAATGCAGTACGTGGCAACCCTCAGAGTGTGCTGGACCAAATTGATACCTACTGTCGAGAAAAGGAATGGGCCATGAATGTGGGAGATGAGAAAGGTATGTCTGCAAGTGAAATGGGATATACTGGTACATTGTCTATGTTTTTATGTGAACATAACTATATTTCAAACTAAAACATGTGAGACTGCATGTTTAAAAGCCCAACTCTAACCAAAACCTTTTTTTTTTTTTGGTTTTGGTGGAGGGGTGAAAATTATAATCTCTGTCTTGGGTTTACTGATCTCTGCTCCTGTTGGGGAGATTTCCCATTACTTTCTGTGTAGTCTCCAAGATAGGAAGTAAGCATAGCTCTCTGCACCAGTGAAATAACTCTACACTTTTTATAGTACTGCGTTTAAGGATTTTGACAATCGTTGAGTGTGCAAGACCGCATTTGTTTTTGCACCTGCATCTGCCCTACACAGCAAAGGGTCATCAGTAAGTCGGGGGAACTACCTTAATGTTAGATTGTTTACATGACCACAGCCTCCGCCTGGTCCTGGGCATTGATGAGCGCGCTCCAAAAGGACATATACCCTTGCATGCAAGGCATGTAGGCACCACCCACACACGCTAGTCAGAATAGGTGTTAGGAGGGGGGAATGGGCTTTTTTTTAGATTAGATTAGACAGGTGTGTTAGGTTAAGGGTTGGGTTAGGTAGAGGATTGGGTTAAGATTTTGTTTAAGTGCTAAAGATGGAATTTTAGGCTTAAAGTGTATGCAGGGCCGGCGACCTAGGCAGCCGCCTAGGGTGCAACTTAGCAGGGGGCCCGGGCAGAGCCTGACCAGAGGTAAGTGACTTACTGTAAGTCACTGAAGGGATTTTAACCAGTGGTGGCCGGCCTGTCCATTATAGGCGCAGGGGCACCGCCCCCCCCCCTATCCATGCGTTCGGCCCCCTAATCTACATGCAGGGCGCCAGATGCATGGATTCCAGTGAGGGTTTTTTTTTTTTTAAGCATTTGAATAGAGCCAGAGGCTCTAATAGGCTTCAAAAAGGGTGGCCTCGGGGCGCAGAGCACTGCACCCTGAGCCCACCCAGTTGTGTGACAATAGTGAATTAATATTTGCTATTGTCACACTGATTCTCCTCCCAGCCAATCTGGAAGCAGGTCCTGAGAACTGTTTCCCAATTGGCCAAAGGAGAAGGTATGCTATTGATGGAGGAGGAAGGAGGAGACGGCTGCCGAGAGGGGACATGGAGGAGACTGGGGGGGAAGCCGTCGCCGTCTGGAGGAATAAGGTAAGTGAACTGGTGCCCAGGGGGGGCCAGGTCCGTCTGCGGCTCCCCCGACCTATGGAGCACCAGCCGCCACTGGTTTTAAACCATTCAGCAACTTGGGATGGGGGGTGGGAGAGCATATGGGGGGGGGCGGCAATTTTTTTTTTAAAAATCCTTGCACCAGCTCTGCATGTATGTCCAGCCAACAATTTTGTTCTACCTTTTGAAATGAGTGGAGAAAGGTTAGAACCCATGTCGGAGTTCTACTTCTATCAGGGGCAGAGGCAGAAAATAAAACAATTTATTTTTTAGTAGAGAAGAGCAGAGATAGAACCTCTGTAAAATGTTTAAGTTCATCCATGTTGTTGCAGCAGGTTTTCCTTCATTTCCTTCGGGTGAAACCATTGTCAGTCAGGCAGGAACTGAAGGCATAAGTCTTTATTGGAGCTCTTAGCATTAGAAACCAAAAGCAGCTCTAATTCTTCCTCAATCTAACCAAAACTAGAAAAACATTTTTTTTGCCTGCCACACACTTTAAGTTAATCATTGTTTCAGTTTCAGAAGAGAATTTCAGATATACAGCAAGTCGTGCAAGTTTACAGAGAAAGCAATGATATCTGCAGATTTGTGTAGACCATAAGAAAACCACGGAGATACCACTTTCCTTATGTCTGACCCAAGCCTACAATTTCTCTTTCGTTCCATAGTGCATGATCTCAAAACTCAATACATGCTTCATTATAGTAATGTAGCACTGCCCCCTTGAGGACTGCTGAAATGTGTACCTTGGAATCCCCCTGGGTTACTGTTAGCAATTGCAGCATGCACAATTTAACTCTTTTCTTCCTGGCTCAGTCAATAAACATTCTAGGGGTTGTAGTTTTTGTGTTTTTATTTTAAATAGGGATAGGAGAAGTGAAGAGTGGGATACTCCAGAATTGAACTATTCACAAAAGATGAGGACTACTTAGTCTGTAGATGCAGGCAGGCTGCTGATTCACCTTGCCACTAGATGAACTTTAGGATTAAGTCTTTGAGTAGATGACTTGATTAACTATCTTCAGGGTACTCGTCTAGCACCCCCTTTCACTCCACCAGCTGACACCCGTCCTCTGACGATACTACTCTGGGGTGGCCCCCTCTCAGGTCAGGCCTCTAGGCACGATCCCCTGTTTTCATTATACTGTTTTTCTAGATTCTCCAGTGTCTCAACCCCTCCAGTCAGCTCTCCTGAACCTCTGGGTTCAGCTCCTTCCTTCTGGTCCACCAGGCCGACCACCTTCACCCACGCACCACTTGCTACAGAGGAGGAGGCAGCTGCCACCCTCCTTCCATGACTCTGCTCACCAGCCAAAGATCCCAAGCACATGGGCTCCTGGCTTTTATACCACACCCCAGAATGCACCGAGAAAACCAGTCTGTGCCAATCACTGAGGCTGTATTAAAACCTGTTTACCCATTGGCCTGGTTTCCTCCACTTCCCAATATACCTCCCTATTGGACCAAGTGTGAAACACTCCTTAGACCAGACGAATCACACACTGAGCACCATGAGCAGACCTAACTCACAGATCCTGCTCCCTGTTAAGCAGAAAGCAATATAGAATTTGCCTGCTGCTCCTCTGATAGGCATACAGAGCCAAAAACGATACTCTCTCTCTCTAGCATCTACCTAGGAGGGTGCTACAGTAATACCTCTCAAATATTTCCTCTGTAGAAACTAATCATTAGCAAACATCACATCTGGAGAACAAGCAGTATATGCTGAGTATGGTGCAACAGTAGGCATAACTGTGTGGTAATATTTGGATGAACAATATATATGTGGGCTCAAAGCACATGCCTACAATTTTACTAGAAAGGCATGTAAGCTTTTTTGAGCACAACCAAACCTAATTCACTATCCAAGAAAACTTTAATTGCAGTGATATAAAAATGATCAAATACATAGGTTTAACAGTTAGACCAATGATTTTCCAGTAATAATTCAGTTTACATACAAAACCCATGCATGTGAGGATAAAAGGGAATGTGCATATGTGGGATCAGCACTGTATTTCAATGTCTTTAAATCCACGAGTTGCAGAGTTTTTAGAACTCCATGTAAAAATGTTACTTTTTAATAATATTACATATTTTTGCCATATTTAACCACTTAAGAAGTGCCCTACGTATATGTAGCAGGTTTTCCAGGCATTGGGCCTGATGTGGGTCTGCCATTGTTACCGGTTACCTCTCCAGCCCATGTGAGCTGCGACCCTGGGTGTGAGGACTGAGACATTGACAACTCCGGCATCTTGGGTTTTATTGTAGATAAAGGGGATGAGAGAAGGGAATGAGTGGGATACTGTAATGTTCTGGTACCTTTGGGTACCCTAATTACTCTTTCATAAGTGTATGCGCCCCACCATTCTCTTTTGGTAAGGTGCGCATACACCTTTAAGACTGATGCTGTCATCACTGAGCGCCGGACTGGATGGCTATTTAGATCGCCGGCTCTCACTCACATGTGTTCGTTCAAACTGCTTTGTGCCTTGATGCTAACCTGTCTTGAAGCTCTCATGCTTGCAAGCATACCTCGCTGTCGGAACCACGCTGCGCTGATCCCTGTATTCCGCTACCGGATCATCCGCGCTTGCCGAACCTCTCCTCTGCTACATTGCTATTAGTGATAAGTACCCCACAGGGGAAACCTCTATAACCTTTATACTAAAGCTTACACTATCTAGCTCTGCATACTAAGGACTAGTACTACATCTGCATTATCTAAGATTGCTAGCTCTTGAGCCTACTACCACCTGTTCTTGCACTGGGTTGATCTCTCTTGTATGTCCACCTGCTACTCTGTCATCTACTACCATACATGATTGCTAAACCTATCTGCATCCCATCTGCTACTATCTTACTTTCAAGAACATTTCCTTTCAAGTGTCTGTCATCTACAATCTCTACCCAACCTGTCTCTTCAGCCTATCATCACTGTGTTACTATATACATAAGTCACTCTAGGAAACATCTTATTGAGTGTGTGTATTTACTTGCTGAATTGAGATCATCCACACATGATGAGTCATTGAGAGTTGGGATTGGTGTCTCAGCGTTTCTCTACATGACTACTGAAGTGGAATATTTCTGCAGCTGAAAATCCACATCATACGTAAAACGCAGGAGCGTTACAGATACTCCTTTAGGCTTAACTAAGTACAATTCGAGACTTTATCTAGAAAAAGTCTGTTAAAGCTGCCTTGACGCCAGCTGACGCTAGCCAGCGCTCACTGACGCTTAGAACACATTATATCTTGACTGAAGTGCTGAATCCTCGACTCTAGGTCCAGAAGACTCAAGACTGTGAAGCATAGAACTACTGACGCTGCTGCACTGCAAAGTCACTGACCACCCTCTCCAGCCC
The DNA here is from genome assembly GCF_965119305.1 of Pelophylax lessonae. Classification (NCBI taxonomy): domain Eukaryota; kingdom Metazoa; phylum Chordata; class Amphibia; order Anura; family Ranidae; genus Pelophylax; species Pelophylax lessonae. The sequence continues at coordinate 261,297,612 of NC_138768.1, read as the reverse complement.
GGCACTGGCTTGAGGTAGCTCACTGTGAATTACTGTAAAGCTGCAACTCTCAACTGGCACTCTGCACAATTCAGGGCCCAAACCGCAGGCGCCCCCTTTACACTTTAGCTCTTCAGGGTCCACTGACTATGTACTCCCTTTGCTACTTCAAGGTCCTTAACCTAGGTACCCCCTTTATAGCTAGCTGACACTGGATCCCAGAACCTCCTCCGGAGTGGTCTCCTCTAACTCTCCAGGTAGACCCCCAGGGGCAATCCTCAGTGCTCACGACCTGTGTAGGCTTTCCTGAGACTGAACCCCTCTCGCTCTCCGCTGGTTCTCGGCACACCGGATCCCCTCAGCTTAGCACTCTCTGGATCCTCGAGCAGCCCCCCCCCGAGACATCCTCTTCCTCAAACAGGAGGAGAGACAGCCATTCTCTCCCTCCTGGGACTCTGCTCCCACCAAAGACGCCGGGTCACGCGATTCCCCCAAACTTATACCCACTCCCAGAATCCTTTGCAGCATAATTCTGCCTTCTTGGGTAGTTACGAGCGTGAATATGTCCCCTGATTGGGCTTCCTCCACTGCTCTATGAGAAACCTCTCACAGGAGCAAGTGGGGAGACTTCCCCTTCAGTGCCGTATTTGCAAAAAATGCCCTGGTCATTAAGGGGGTAAAATCTTCCGGAGCTGAAGTGGTTAACCACTTAACGTCTAGCCACGTAGACCTGTGTCGGCTGACTTTGCGTGGTTATACCGGGATGATGCCTCTAGCTAGAGGCATCATCCCGGTACTGTTGTTTGAAGCCGATGGTCGGCTTTCCGTCGGTAACGACCGATGCGGCTCGGGAGCCGCTCGATCGTTACCCGGGGGGGCGGGAGGGGACGTCCCCTCCCGCTGCCTTCCGTGGCTTTGCTCGGGGCTCCCGTCCCACCGGGAGCCCCGAGCACCCAGCCGGCGGCTGGATGGAGTCCCGATGAATGCCGGAAAATGACGTCACTTCCGGGTTACTGTGCTGCAAAAGGCGGCAGTTTTGAAAAACGGCTGTATGCAAAAATGCCGTTTTCGGCGTTTTGCATACAGGGAAGTGTAGTGGAGGGGTCTAGGGTCTTTTAGACCCTCGATCCCTCCATAAAGTGTACCTGTCACTACATACTGGTGTCACAAGGGATGTTTACATTGCTTGTGACAGCAATAAAAGTGATCAGATTATTTTTTTTAAAAACCTGTAATAAAGTTAAAAAAAAAGAAAAAATAAATAGGAAAAAAAAATAAAAATTTACCCGCCTCCGTCACCGTTAGCTCGCGCACAAAAAAAACGTATATACGCAAGTCGAGCCGCGAATGAAATCGCTGTTCAAACCACACATGTGAGGTATCGCAGCGATCGCCAGAGCGTGGGCAATAATTAAAAAAAAAGAGCTACACTCTAACTCTAAACTGGTAACCGTTAAATAGATTTAAAGCATCGCAGATTGAGATCTCTATTGACCGTAGTTTGTCGCCATCCCACGGGGGGGCGCAATTTTAAATCGTAACATGTTGGGTATCTATTTACTCGGCGTGACATCATCTTTCACAATATACAAAAAAATGGGCTAACTTTACTGTTTAGTATTTTTTAAATGCAGTGAAATGTGATTTTTCAAATTTTTTCCAAAAAAATGGCATTTTAAAGACCGCTGCGCAAATACCGCGTGACAAAAAATTTTGCAATGACCGACATTATATTCTCCAGAGTCTTTGCTAAAAAAATATATATAATGTTTGGGGGTTTTAAGTAGTTTTCTAGCAAAAAATACTGATTTAAACTTGTAAACAAAAAGTGTCAAAAATAGGCTTAGTGGTAAAGTGGTTAAGGATGGATGTGTGGATATCACTGTTGTAAAGCGTGTCTTGTGAAAGCTTGTATGTATACAATGACAATAAAGTATTGTCTTATCTTAACATTCATGCATCATGTGTCACTCTTGTTTTACTGTTGCTCCACTTTTAGGCCTGATCCTGGATAGAGTGCTACAAGAAACGAATCCATCCACGGTCCTAGAGTTGGGCACTTATTGTGGTTATTCCGCCATCCGTATAGCTCGCTTACTGAAGCCTGGAGCTATGTTGCTCACCATAGAGATGAATCCTGAGCACGCTGATGTGGCCAGGCAAATTATTGAGTTTTCAGGAGTTAAAGACAAGGTACACTTGGCATATGAAGTAGCACTGAAGTCCAAGGTTAAATCCAGTACAGAGCATTTAGAATTCCCATGAAAGACTGCTTTGAGTTTTATAACCCTCACTTTCTCTCTCAAATTAATGGGAGGTTTAAAAAAATGAACTTGCATTTTAGGAAGAAAATAGGAAAGTAAAATATTTCCACAAATGTTTTGGGTTTACTAGTTTTAGTATGGGTGGAAACCAAAAGCCGTACTGCTTTTTACATTAGAAATTTGCACTGTATTTCTATCTTGTATGTTTATATCTGTAATGAATACATATATATTTTTTAAAATAAGTAATTGAAATCTACTTAACATCATTTTTTTTAAATCAGATTTTATTTTGAATTTTTTTTTGTTTACAAAGAACACATAAACATATACAAAAAAAAAAAAAACAAACAAACAAGATGTCTCAAAGTGCATGGCTTGCAATATGCATAAAAAAACATCAGGTTACAAAAACCATAACAAAGCAAAAACAACCATTTTGTGCCGGTTCACATTTGTGCGATGCAGGAACGCTGCGAATATGCAGCGTGATCCCGCATCGCATCCGCACCTCTGGCAGTTCACACTGCCATATGCGATACGCAGGCAGTGTCAATTAAAAGTTAACGACACCCCCAGTTGCGATCACTATATCGCAGTGCGATCTGCAAGTTCGCACAGAATCGGATCGCACTAGTGTGAACCACTATGCGATCCGATTCTGCTGCGGATGAAAAAAAAGCCTCACGTGCGTGTTTATTGCTGATGCGGTGTGAATTCAGCCATACAAAGTGTATGGGTGAAATTCGCACCGCACAGAGATCGCATGTATTTTAGGAGCAGTGCGCTCCGAATTACATGTGATCTCCGCAATTGCACAAATGTGAACCGGCACTTAATGAAAAAAAAAAAAAAAAAAAAAAACACCCCTTAGTAAACATCCAACATTGGCATAGGTGGCCCACTTTTAATGAACCAAACAGTTCTGTCATTACTAACACTGTTACCTATCTCAATACTGGACTCGTATGAACTACCCACAGTGGCCAAATTAAAGTGGAGTTCCAGCCTTTATTAAAAAAAATAAAATAAAAAAAATAAAATAAAAGTGAGCAGCTACAAATACTGTAGCTGCTGACTTTTAAAATAAGGACACTTACCTGTCCAGGGAGCCTGCGATATCGGCACCCAAAGCCAACCCGTCCATCGGCTCTGGGTGCAGGCATCCTTACTAAGCGAAAAAGGAAGTGAAGCCTTGAGGCTTCACAGCCTGTTTAAAGCTGCGTATGCGTGAGTTGCGCTGCACTTTGTGAATAGTCCAGCTGTCTTCTGGGACCTATGTGTGTCTCTCAGAAGGCAGCAGGAGGAAAGAGGAGGGACCGCAAATTATGTAGGTTGCCTTGGTACCCTTACGTGGAAGTGGGAGCAGGTACCTGTTTTGACAGGTTTCTGCTCCCGCCCGAAAGGTGCCAAAGTTGGCATCGGAAGAGAGGAGGAAGTGCATAAGCAGAGCTTTCACTTTTGGGGGGGAACTGCACTTTAAATTAAATTTCCTAGATAGATTTTTGAGAAAGAAAATGTGTCTCTTATTGGAGATGCACTTATTAAGATCAAAGTTCCAGTTGGATACGGTTGGAGGATGTGGGGAGGTCCACTTTAGGGCAGTTTGTCTTTGAGCCACAAATAGCACTCGTATGACAGTAGTCCGCTTTGGTGGCTTATATACTGAAAAGTCAACATAGCGCAAAAAGCATACAGGATCTACTGGAAGATCAACATCTGAAATCCCATTAAGTATACCTTCGAACTGTGGGCAACACCATAGTAAGTGTATTAAGGAACCCAAATTACCACATCTAGGACAAGCGGAATTGGCTCTTAAGCCTATAGCACACAGAAATTCTGGTGTCCTATACGCCCTATGTAAAATAAAAAACTGAGTTAGCCAATGCGAAGGAGAAATAGACACCGAGGGAATTACCCAAGTAATTTCTTCTCAAGCTTCATTAGAGATGGGCACAAAATTGTGTTCCCATTTAGCTCTAACGGCAAATTAAATATATTAAACGTGCTCTCTAATTAAGCTGAATAAGTATCGGAAATAGAGGTTGGTAGAAGTTGCTTGAACTATTCTATCCAGTACTGGCACAGATGAAAAACAAACTGGGATAGAGGAAAATTGAGCATGTAGAGCATGGCACAGCTGCAGAAATTGGTAAAACCACCTAGGGTTCAAAGGAAATTCCCTCCTCAACTGCTCAAAGGATTTAAGTGTGCCCCCCTCCTATACCTGTGAAAGGGTAAAAACTCCCACCCATTCCCACAGCTGAAAGCCCTGCAGGGTCGATAAATCAGAGAGCCTGTCATTACCCCAAATGGGGGTATATTTGGTGAGGAAGGAATCCCCCATAATCTTCCTAACGAAATCCCAAACCTAGAACAACAGCACCAGGGTGGGCACCCTAGAAAAGAAAGAGCCTCCCAACAGCCCCTCCAGGGCAAGCAGTGGTGGCGTCCCTGAAACACAAGAGAAACTAAGCAATATGAGGCAGTAGCTGAAGCCTCTGATCTCCACTGTGCAATTTGCTGCAATTGGCCTAAAAGAAAATGAATTCTTGGATTTGGGGCCGCCAAACCCCACAGCCTCCATAAAATGCTGTGGAACTTCCAATTTAATACGAGGGACCTTGATGCTCCAAATCAAACCTCTAAATATGTCATTAACCTTAATAAAATTCTTCAGGGGGGGTCTATACTGGGGAGTTGTGTAATAAGTATAATAACTGCGGCATCCAGATAATTTTAATTACATTTATACGGCCTATTACTGAAAGGGGAAGTCTACACCAAACCCTACTTTGAATTTGAAATTTTTTTAACCAGTGGGCAACATTATTGGCTATATATGACAAATGAGACGCTGTCATAGTTACACCCAAATATTTAATAGAGGAAACAACTTTGATATGTTCCAAAGTAGGTGGTAAATCAATAGATAAAGAATCCATTGGCAATAGCATTGACTTATCCCAATTAATACCCAACCCTGAGAATCTAACAAACTTATCCATATAGTTCATGACTGCTGGCAGGGAGGTCCAATGATTGGATAAAAATAAAAGAACATTATTAGCTGTATGCTGATGATGTTCTTTTATTTATATCCAATCTTCAGACCTCCCTGCCAGCAGGTATGAACTATATAGATACGTTTGCTACCTTCTCTGACCAGACCAGCTACATCCGAGGCAGTTCGTAGAAGACAAGCCAAAGGTTCAATAGCTATGGCAAAAACATCATTAAAATCAGATTTGTCTCTACAGATGGCCATAGGCATTGACGTATATTGCAATTTTCCAATGCAATATCACCTGCCAGTGCTTAGCGCACAATAAGCAAACCATATAGGTTTTAAATCTGTGTGATAATGAACAATGTTTGCAAGCTCTAAAAAAATCAATAGGATATGTAACCACTAACTACGGTAATTCAAATAATATCTTGCATAGAATGTATTCTCCATAACCATAGAAATAATGGAAACATTTTAATTTCCAAAATTCACACTGGTTTATAACCGTAAAAGAAATAACATATCTTTATATCTTCAGTAGATTTTCCTCTGTTATTATAGTAATAAGGTCTCTATGTGGGTTTATTGGATTTTGTCCATATATCTGAATTTTATTCCATATAAATCTTCTGTAGGTGAAGATATTGCAGAATTCCACAGAACACATCATCCCCAAGCTAAAAGCAGAGCATGGAGTAGAACACTTTGACTTTGTGTTCATTGATCATTTTGGAAACAGATATTTGCCAGACACACAGTTACTTGAGGTAAGCAAAATATTTTTTTAATTATAAATAATAAAATGAGTAATGAGTTTTTTTTTTTTTTAATAAATAAGTGGTATTCTTCTTTGATGATGACCACTGCTAAACATTATTAAAACACTTTTAAAGAGCCTCATGCACTAGAATGCTATTACTTGCCTTCTGTGGCCTGGAAATTCATAAGTATTTATTTGTTATATATTGATTACAACAGCTCTTCATTTTCCATCGAATGAGTGTACGCAGATATTTTGGTTTAGTAGGAGGGCAAAAGAAGAATAGGGGCCCATTTGCATTCATGTGTTGCACTTTTTAGAATGAATTTAGAATAGCCCCCAATGAACATCTAGTAGGCAACACACCCACACTGCAACACACCACAGCGCTTTCTATGCATTGTGGTGTGCTGCTTTAAAAAATGGGTAATTCCTGTTTTTTTTATGCATTAAAGTGCACTGCCAGCTCATTTATCTTTATTAAGCTGCCTCAACACAGCAACCCTTAACACACAGTAGTGCCTTGCATTAGTTAATGTGTATTAATGCATATTGTAAGAAATTTTAGAATAGGGGTTACTTTTTCATTGCCAACACAATCTAATACAGGTCAGCACAAACAGATTAACTACTTCTGGACCGGAAGGTTTTACCGCCTTAATGACTAGGCCATTTTAACTGATAATTGCACAGTTGTGCGACGCTGTACCAAAATAAAATCGATGACCTTTTCTTCCCACAAATAGAGCTTTCTTTTGGTGGTATTTGATCATCTCTGCAGTTTTTATTTTTTTGCGCTATAAACAAACAAAAAAAAATGACAATTCTTAGAAAAACAAAACAATATTTTTTACTTTCTGCTATAAAACACAGTGATAAAAAAATCAAAAATCAAATGTTTTCATCATTTTAGGCCAATATGTATTTTGCCACATATTTTTGCTAAAAAAAATCCCAATATGTGTATATCGATTGGTTTGCGCAAATGTTATCGCGTCTACAATCTAGGGCAGAGGTGTCAAACTCAATTTCATCGCGGGCCGCATCAGCATTATGGTTGCCCTCAAAGGGCCAGTTATATCTGTAAGGTTAGATGTTCAGAGCACCCCACGCCCCCTTACATGAAATGTCAAGAGCCCCCCACCATCATAAGTCTAGAGTCACCCACCCTTCCTTACATCACATTTCACCCCCTTACCTGGTGCTAAAGAAGATGCGGGTGGATCTGGGAAGAAGAAAGTGCAAGGTCTGGAGGAGGACCAGAGGAGGTCTGGAGTCTGCTTACAGAGTCTGCTGAATACTGGGACCAGGGGAGGCAGAGACAAGGTGCTGTTGTGGCTGCACAGGGAGGTGCAGGATCTGTAGGAGGAGTTCTGCCTTCCTCTCTGCTGCACTGCTGAGAAGGGGGTGGGCATAGATGAGCCTTTCTACAGCAGCACAGAGAAGCACAGGATCTGGCAAAGGAGTTCTGTCCTCTGCTGCCGACTATTGAGACAAGGTGAGGGCAGAGAAAAAGGGGGGTGCTGCAGGAGAGGTGTGAGGGCCATATAAAATGGCCTGGGGGGCCGCATTCGGCCCGCTGGCCTTGTGTTTGTCACCTGTGATCTAGGGGATAGATTTATGGCATTTTTATTTATTTTATTTTTTTTTACTAGTAATAGCAGCGAACAGCGATTTTTAGCGGGACTGCGACATTGCGGCGGACAGATCAGACACCAAACTGACACTTTTGAGGGGACCAGTGACAATACTACAGTAATCAGTACTAAAAATATGCACTGTTACTGAGGTAGATAGATGAACATAGAGATCTGTGTTCCTGAATAGCAGGAACACAGGATCCCTGTGTTTATCTGTGACAGAACGGCGGTCTGCCTTGTTTACATAGGCAGACCGCTGTTTTGTCTCTATGGGGAGCGAGTGGCCTGTGGACAGTGCATCCGCTGGACCCACTGTCCACGCCCCCACTGGCTATTGGATGAAGGGATCTACAGGTAAGTCGTTTCGTGCAATAGAGCCGACCTGCCACAGTAAAAATGTGGCGGCTGGTCAGCAAGTGGTTAAAAAACACCAATTAAAACTACTTAAGATTAAATATACACAGCAGCCTTAACTATCTATCATTTTACTGGCTCTATATTTTAGGATTATAAGGTGCTGCAGCATGTGAATTAATATAATAACACCCTTTGCATTACATTTAAGGAGTTAAACAATTATGCTGTGCAGACATGTGCTTTTTGATGTGTTGACAGTTACTCTACATGTACATTGAGGTGCTATCCTAAGAAAATGGCAGTACAGTGCACATAGTCCCATGCATTAATGTAATCTAAGGTATGGAGCAGTAAACCACATAGGTGCGAAGCCAGCCTTAGTGATGGTTTATCCTGTGTCATAAAATGAATGCTACATGTATTCTCTCATATTTGTTTAGAAATGTCACCTCTTCACCTAATAGGCCCCCTACAAGTTTCTTGCAAGTTTTTGATGGATAATTGAATGTATCAATTTTGTATCTAGAAGTTTTTACTTTGTCATCAACTCTTTGTGTTAAATCAGTAGCTCAAGAGTTTGATATAGTACATACATGTCATCAATATATTTGAGGGTATATAACCAGTAAATACGCTGTTAGGCTTAAAAAAAAAAAAAAAGTCCCCCCCCCCCCCCCCCCTCAATCTATGTGTATGGTTTTATATCTAATCACTGTAGCTGTAGTTTTTACAATGTACAGATTGTCTCCATATTTTCTCTGTACTTTACATACCCTACATTGATGAATAATTTAAATAATTTTACCCTTCCAAATTCCAGTACATGCTCCTACTTTTGATGAATTAAAGTTCAAAATGATTGTTCTAATCATAAAATGAATATACAAAGATTTATGTAAAATGGTCTTGCTCACAAAAGCTCATAATCTAAGAGAAATGGAGGAAGTTAGAGAAACAAATTACTCATTCACAACATGCCTGACGAAGGGGTCCTGCATGGCTTCGAAATGTTGCTTTTTTGTCCCATGTGATGTGTAATCTTCAATAAAGATTTTAGATGGTATTTATTGATCCGTGGTGTGTTGGCAAATATGTACATTTAATCAGTAATGTCTATGTTTTCAGGAAAATATGAGTTGGGAATATCAACATTATTAAGTATAATCTATTCAGGTCTGTAAGAGGTAGCATATATGTGGGATAGTTTAAGCAGTTGTGCTGCTCGATATATCACAACAGGTGGGGCACTCGCGAGCCCCCAGATTATTTGTGAGCATATAGCATTTTCTGGGACACCCTACAGCCCCAAGACCCCAGATGAATTTTAAATGCTAGATTGGAATTAGTTCTAGAGAGGGGATGGGGATGCGTAGTGTACAGAAAAAGTATAGTATTTTGAGTATGAGGGTCATTTTAACTGCAGCTATTCTGCCAGTCCATGAGAGAGTGTATGTCAACCATGTCTTTATTTCCTCCTCCATTGAGGCATACGACAGTATATAATAGACCTGGTACAGTAAGATTATCTCTGAGGTGAGCTTAAAGGGGTTGTAAAGTCAGAAGGTTTTTTTTTTTATCTTAATGCGTTCTATGTATTAGGATAAAAGGTCTTCTGTGTGCAGCAGCCTCCCCAGCACCCCCTAATACTCACCTGAGCCTCATCTCTGTCCAGGGATGTCCACGAGTCCCTTGGCCATCCGGGACTCTCCCTTCTGATTGGCTGAGACACCATGGCGCCATTGGCTCCTGCGGCTGTCAAAGTCATTTAGCCCAGTGGTCCTCAACTCCGGTCCTCAGGGCCCACTAACAGGCCAGATTTTAAGTATTACCTTGGGGAGATGCAGACTAGAGTACTGCAATCAATGAGCAGCAAATTATATCACCTGGGATGCATTTTAGTTATCTTGCAAACCTGGCCTGTTAGTGGGCCCTGAGGACCAGGGTTGAGGACAACTGATTTAGCCAATCGGGAAACACACGCAGCTGCAGCTCGGCTCGGGTGCCCCCATAGCAAACTGCTTGCTGTGGGGGCAATAAACAGGAGGGAGGAGCCAGGAGCAGCAAAGAAGGACCTCAGAAAAGGAGGATCTGGGCTGCACTGTGCAAAATCAACTGCACAGAGGAGGTAAGTATAACATGTTTGTTATTAAAAAAAAAAAAAAAAGTGAGACTTTACAATCCCTTTAATACCTGCATATGGCAAGGCCTGAGGGTGCCATGTGAAGGTTTATGAGATCTTAGGTGAGGCAAGGATGTGGTCTGAGAGGTAAATATTAGGAGCTTCTGGTTTAGATGGACTGAGTCAAAGCCCCTATAATGCAGCACATTCCGCCAGGAGTTGGAAAAGATTGGGGAGGGTAGTGATGGACGAGGTCACAAACAGCAGGAGGTCATCCACGAAGAACCTGCATTTCTGTTGTTTCCCTGCTATCTGGACTCCTTGTATATTAAGGTTCAGACAAATTGGGATTGCAAGCATTTCTATTGCCATTACAAATAATAAGGGTGATAGTGGGCAGCCCTGTCCACTACCAGTTTGTATTTTTATTTGGTCTGACTTATAGCCATTAATGTTTGTGTTGGCAGTTGGATTTGAGTATGGCGCATGCAGAGAAAATTAGGACCATAATTCCAATGCTGCAGTACCGTGAAGAGGCATAGCCAGGACAGGGAGTCAAAAGCTTCATGCAGATCTATAAATAGTAACATGCCCTGTCTGGTCTTGGCTCCATCTCAGTTGGACCGTAGCAATGAGACAATGTTTATCGGCTTTCTTCTGACTTGATCTCTTTGAATATAATATTCCAGAAATCAGTTGATTCTGTTGGCATTAATTTTTGTTAGCAGTTTTAGATCCTTGTTTATGAGGGTGACGGGTCTGCAATTCATCACTTTGCTATGGTCCTTATCAGGTTTGGGCAGCATACATGTAGTAGCTTTATTAGATTCTGCATCGAGAAGTATTCCCTCTCGAACAGCATTGTAAAGTTTTTGTAAGTGGGGGATTAATAGTGGGGCGAGTTTCTTATAATACAACCCTGAAAAACCATCTGGCCCTGGCACTTTGGATGTTTGAGCTTGTTTGATGGCTTGTAAAATTTCTTCCCCCGTGACTACCTTTTCTAGTAGGTCTCTGGGGGAAACAAATAGGGAAGAAATCAGAAGGCTAAGTATGTTGTCATTCTACTTTCCATCTGAGTGAAAGAACCTTCTGGTTTTCTCAGTTTTGGGATAGCGGTACATTGGGGGCATAGGCTAATAGTGTTTCAGGGCGATCTGTTTTGGTATAAAATTTCATGCGTGACAAGTGAAGGCTATTATCTCCTTTGGTGGGCAGAGTTAATCTTGCCTCTGACATCAAGATTTGGATTTTTCTTATATGCTTCTAAAAGGTCCTGCAGAATTTGTTGTTTTTGTTTGATTTCTTCAGTCTGAATACTATTTTAATTATGGTCCTCCGGATCGTGGCCTTTTGAGCTTCCCAATTAATAATAGGAGTAGTGTCAGAATAGTCATTATGATCAAATAATTATTTTATTTGCAGTTCAATGTCAAAGTACACAGAGGGATTACTTAAAGCTGTGTTGCAACCTCCCCCTCCAAAAATTAAAAGTCAGCAGCTACACATACTGTAGCTGCTGACTTTTAATAGTAGGACACTTAGCTGTCCTGGAGTCCAGCGATGTCGGCACCACAGCTGATGTTTCCATCGGCTTTTCGGGTGCTGCCACCGCCATTGCCGGTAGGGAACCAGTCAGTGAAGCCTTGCGGCTTCACGGGCGGGTCCCTACTGTGCATGCTCATTAGATTGGCTCGGCAGTGGGGGAAGGAGGAGGGGGCCAAACTTCTGAGGGACAGCGGCGCGGCGCCGTCTCCCGGAAGTGGGGAAGGGTACCTGTCAAAAACAGGTACCCGTTCCCCCCTGAAAGGTGCCAAATGTGGCACCGGAGAGGAGGAGGAAGCAAATGAGTGGAAGTTCCACTTTTGGGTGGAACTCCGCTTTAAGAGGGAGTTGTTCAGTCTGCAGGAGGTGGGACTTTGTGGGTCTGCAGAGAGAGGTGCAAACCACTTTAACAGGCACTGTGATATCTGTCTATGGAGGAGTAGATCCCATGGACAATTGTGTTTAATCTTTTTTGGATGCATTCGGTTCCCATCAGATATCTACTAAGTTGTGGTGGTGTAACATTCTAGCAAATTGGATTTGTTAAGGATTGACATATGAAGTAGTGTACATCCTATGTTTTTAGTCACTGTGGATACAAGTGTATCTAAGCTCAAGAACAAATATATTTTACATTACAGCTTACCATTGCTAATATGTGGTGGCTGCATTAGTTTTCTTTTTTCTTCATAAGTGACAAACAAAAAATATCCCACTATATCTAACATTTTTAGGCAGTTATGGCTATAGCTTTTTTTTTTCTTTCAGGGATAAAGGTTTACATAAATTAATAAAAGCTAATCATTTTAAGCACCCTAGTCAGTGTTAAATGGTTTGTCTCAACTCCAACTTTTGCTGTATAGCAAACACACACACACATCATAGGTTGAACTGGATAGACGGATGTCTTTTTTCAACCTCACTAACTATGTAATAAAAAAAGCTAAAGGCCCGTACACACGTACCGATCGTCGGCATACAAACGTCGGCGGACGAAAGATCTGCCGATTGTACGCTTGTTAGTATGGTGCCTCCGACAGCCGTCAGCGCACATTCTGCCGACAAGAGTCTGTCTTGCAAGCATGAAAATTTTTGTATGCCGACACCAGAGCGGCCGATTGTTCGCCAGTCAGTACAGAATTCGGACGACAGACCACAGATTTGCAAGACTGGGCATGCTCAGAAAAGAAAAAACACAGGGAAAGTTAACCATTACATGACATCACTTCTGCAGTCGGCTGTAGTCGGCGGACAAAATTCTTGTGCTGTCTTTGCACTTTTCAACAGACACCGACAGCCCAGGGACAAAAGACGTCCGATCGTTCGCTGACGATCGGTATGTGTGTACGGGCCTTAAGTCTGTTAACCACTTCAATACAGGGCACTTTTACCCACTTCCTGCCCAGACCACTTTTCAGATTTCAGTTCTCTCACACTTTGAGTGCCGGTTCACACTTGCGTGTGCGGCGATCGCATGTAATATCGGAGCGCACTGCTCCTTCATTACATGCGATCGGATGTGCAGTGCGAATTCAGCCATACACTTTGTATGGCTAAATTCGCACTGCACCCGCACAAAAGTCGCACATGAGGCATTTTTTCAGCCGCATCAGGATCGGATCGCACAGTGGTTCACACTTGTGCGATCCGATCCTGTGCGAACTGTCAGATCGCACTGCGATATGCGATCAAACTGGGGGTGTCGTTAACATTTTATTGACACCCCCAACGTATCACATATGGCAGTGTGAACTGCCAGATGTGCGTTTGCGATGCGGGAACAGGCTGCGAATTCGCAGCCTTCCCGCATCGCACAAGTGTGACCCGGCACTAAATGATAATTGCTCAGTCATGCTATACTGTACCCAAACATTTTTTTTTCACACAAATAGAGCTTTTTTTTGGTGGTATTTAATCACCACTGTTTTTTTTTATTTTTTGTGATATAAGTGAAAAAAGAGCAAACATTTTGAGAAAAAAGATTTTTTCTAGTTTCTATTATAGCATTTTGCAAATAAGTAATTTTTCTTCATAAATTTGGGTCAAAATGTATACTGCTATATGTCATTTGTAAAAATACTCCAAATAAGGGTCCTTTCACATGGGTTTTCTGATCAGGTCCGCCTGTACATTTTGTCAGGTGGACCTGATCGGACCCTCCAGTCTCCTCTAAGGAGCGGCGGATATTAGCGGACAAATGTCCACTGCCATCTGCCACCACCTGATCTGATTCTGCCTGCAAAATCAAGGCAGATAGTGGTCCTATTTTCCATCTTTCCAGCAGATCCGACAGGATCAGATGAAAATGGACAGGTGGTCCCCCCATCCATGCGTCCGGCCCCCTAATCTGCATGCAGGGGTGCCAGACGCATGGAGTTCAATGGGGCATTTTTCTTTTTTTTTTTTGCATCCTGATTAGAGCCAGAGGCTCTAATAGGGCGATGCAAATGGTGGACCCAGGGGCGCAGAGCAGTGCGCCCTGACTCCACCCATTGTTTGACAATAGTGAATGAAAATTCGCTATTGTCACACGGAAACCCCATGCCATTGGCCGAGGAGGAGGCGGGAGCGGGAGGACCCGAGGAGACGCGCCGGAGGGGCTGAGTAGAAGCCGCGCCGCCGCTGCTGCTGATGATGATCCAGGTAAGTGCACTGGATTGAAGGGGGCATGCACGCTGGTCTCTGCATTGAAGGGGGCATGTACGCTTGTCACTACATTGAAGGGGGCATGTACGCTGGTCACTGCATTGAAGGGGGCATGTACGCTGGTCACTGCATTGAAGGGGGCATGTACGCTGGTCACTGCATTGAAGGGGGCATGTACGCTGGTCTCTGCATTGAAGGGGGGATGTACGCTGGTCACTGCATTGAAGAGGGCATGTATGCTGGTCACTGCATTGAAGGGGGCATGTATGCTGGTCACTGCATTGAAGGGGGCATGTACACTGGTCACTGCATTGAAGGGGGCATGTACGCTGGTCTCTGCAGTGAAGGGGGCACGCTGGTCACTGCATTGAAAGGGGGCATGCTGGTCACTGTGCATTGAAAGGGGGCACACTATACCTTAATTAGTGAAAGGCCCCTTTCACACTTTTGCGACCTCAAAGTCACGCAATTTTTCACAGCGTTTTTTGCCGCAAAGCAATGCCAATTACATTTTTCTGTTTGCGCCCCCCCAAAAATTGTGAGCACCAGCCGCCACTGGTGTCTGTGCCCACTCTGCACAGCGGAGCGGACAGGACCTGCCATCCGCCTGCTCCGCAGGGATCAGCGGAGTGATCCCCCACTGAGCAAGCGGAATCCGCAAGGCGGAGGCACTCATGTGAAATGGGCCTGAGGGTCCTTTCACATGGGTGGTCTGTATGTCCGTTTTTCCTCCCATCCATTTGCGGATGAAAAACCGACATAATGTATGTCCATGGGATTAAGAAAAACAAAGATTTCCAGTCACAACTTACCAACCAGCCAGCGACCAACCGAATTGCACTGTCTAACAGTATGTGTTAAAAACAGGGGTTTGGTTGCAAATACATGCGTAAGCTGCAGGCCGCGGCAAGGCACCCTGTAATCTGCAGTCCCTAACTCTACAATTTAAAGTGTCTCTACAATGAGAGCACATGCATTTAATGGGATAGATGGAGGACAGGTGACTAGACGGAGCCCACCCCTCCTTAAAGGCACAGGGTCACACTGAACACCCAGCACATCGCACAATGGCGGCAAAGGTGTCAGTGCGTTGCCTGGCTCAATATAGATATCAACGATAATGCAAAAATTGGTCACCACCTCCACCTATAACTGGTCTTAATGGTAAGGAGCACTGGAAGGACGGACGCATACTGTTAGACAGTGCAATTCGGTTGGTCGCTGGCTGGTTGGTAAGTTGTGACTGGAAATCTCTTGGTTTTTCTTGATCTGCGTCCGCCCTTCCAGTGCCGCCATTATGCGATGTGCTGGGTGTTCAGTGTGACCCTGTGCCTTTAAAGAGGGGTGGGCTCCCTCTAGTCACCTGTCCTCCATCTATCCCATTAAATGCATGTGCTCTCATTGTAGAGACTCTTTAAATTGTAGAGTTAGGGACTGCAGATTACAGGGTGCCTTGCCAGGGCCTGCAGCTTACGCATGTATTTGCAAATGTGTGCAATCAAACCCCTGTTTTTAACGCATACTGTTAGACAGTGCAATTCGGTTGGTCGCTGGCTGGTTGGTAAGTTGTGACTGGAAATCTCTTCGTTTTTCTTGATCTGCGTCCGCCCTTCCAGTGCTCATGTCCATGGGATTGCAGACGACCATCTGCTGACATCCATTTTGCGTCCATTCCGTTCAGTTACGTTTTTTGAGACGGAAGAGAACCCTATTTTTCTTCCGTTTAAAAAACGGAACGGACGCAAAAACGGATGTCAGCGGTGTCATTCGCTAACGTCTGCAATCCCATAGACACACATTATGTCCATTTTTCATCTGCAAACGGATGAATGAAAAATGGACATACGGAACGGACCCTACAAAAGTGTCATCCGTGTCCTGGCCTGAGCGGAAACAAAAAACAACGGACTGTGCCGTGTGAAAGGACCCTAAGGTCCCTTTCACACAGGCGGACCATTCAGATCCGTCTGTCCGTTTTTGCTTTGTTGCCTGTTCGTTTATGCATGTCTATGGGGCATTGGATGTCAGCGGAGATCTGTCTCCTGACATCCGATCCGATCCGTCAAATCTGGACGGATGGAAACCCTATTTTCCATCCATCCAGCGGATCGGATGAGAACGGACAGACGTTCCGTTCCCATCCAATTCCCCCATAGAAATGCATGGGGACCTGACAGCCGTGTCTCCGCACACAGCGCGGAGAAAAGCTGTCATCCTCCTGCTCAGAGGGGGATCGGCGGATTGATCCCCCGCTGAGATAAACGGAGTCCGTTTGACGGACTCCTAGTGTGAAAGAGCCCTTAAGGGTCGTACACACTTGACGAAAATCGGACGAAATATCCTCCGATTTTTCTCTGTCTTCTCAGCGTTCATTACCGTTTTTAGTCGACAGTGCATAAATGTTCACGAAATTTCTCGTCTGATTTTTCTTTTTTTGGCACATTTGTTCCTAGACTTCCGGGTTGTCAGCAACTTCAGATCATGCGCAGTCTTTCGTATCCGATTTTTCATGGACGTACTGCATACACATTAAACGAAAATCGGTCGTCTGGGGACGGACAAAAAAAATTTTGGTGTTTGTCCCTCCGTTTTTTTCGTTGAAAATGTCGGCATCGGCTGCTGAAAGTTGTGTACACACTAGGCGAAAATCAGACGATTTCACATCGGGCGGGAATTTTCGGCAGATTTTCTACTAGTGTGTACCCTGCTTTAGTGTATATTATTTAGTCTGTGTGAAAGTTATAGAGTCCACAAGCTATGCCACCAATCATTAAAAATTGATCACACCTGATGTACTAACTGCTCATCTAATTTCTCGAGGACCTGAAATGTCAGGACAGTTACCCCCAAATGACCCCTTTTTGTAAAGTAGACAGTCCAGAGTATTTAGTAAGAGGCATGGTGAGTTTTTTAAAGTTGTAATTTGTTCCCACAATTCTTGGGAAAATTAGGATTTATTTTTTACAAAACTGTCATATTAACCACTTTAAGACCGAAAGGATTTGCCCCCTTAATGACCAGGCCCTATTTCACGATTTGGCACTGCGTTATTTTAACGGACAATTGCGCAGTCGTGCAACTCTGTTCCCAAATGAATTTTACATCCTTTATTTCCTACAAATAGAGCATTATTTTGGTGGTATTTGATCACCTGTGCAATTTTTATTTTTTGCGCTATAAACAAAAAAAGAGTGACAATTTTGAAAAAAAAAAACAATATTTTTCACATTCTGCTATATAAGATTCTCAAAAAAAAAAAAAAGTAAAAATCAAAATTTTTTTAACATTTTAGGGCAATTAAAATTTGGTAAAAAAAATTGCAATAAGCATATTTTGATTGGTTTGCGCAAAAGTTATTGCGTCTACTAACTACGGGAAAGATTTATGTAATTTTTTTTGTTTTTTTTATTAGTAATGGCGGAAATCTGCGATTTTTTGCGGGACTGGGACGTTGCGGCGGACAGATCGGACCCCTGACTGACATTTTTTACACTTTTGGGGGGACCAGTGACATTACTACAGTAATCAGTGCTAACAATATTGCGCTGTTAATGTAATAATGACACTGGCAGGGAAGGGGTTAACACTATGGGTGATCAAGGGGTTAAATGTGAGCCTAGGGGAGTGATTCTAACTGTGGAGGGGCGTGGCTTCTGAAATGACCATAGAGACATGTGATCCTATATAGAAGGATCACATGATCTCTATGATCATTTCAGGGAGAAGGACGGTCGGCTGTGTTTACAACAGCCGACCGTCCTTCTCTCTTAGTGGGGAACGATCGTGGCTGTCAGACGGCAATGGGAGCCACCTGACACACGCATCGGCTTCCCTGCCGACAAGCGGGGGCAGGAGCGCTCCGCCGTCGGCGCGCACTCGCCCCCTAGCCTCCTGAGAGCGAGCGACGTAGACCTACGTTGTTTTGTGTGAAAAATAACTTGTTAACCACTTAACGATCGCCTCTAAATATCTAGAAGGAGCTGAGTATCACAGTCATTTTAAAGCTGCCTAATTGGTGCTTATTAGGCTTTATTGCTGCTCCCTGACATCCACAGGTGTTTTCAATACCTGATTGAAAACACTTCAATGAACCTCTGTTCTTCAGAGTGGTAGTCTTTAACAGGGCCGTCTTTTCCATTGGGCATGCCCTGCGGTTGCCCGGGGGCCCCACTTGCCAAGGGGCCCCACACACAGGATGGCAATTACACTGTCCCCCCCAGGCCAGATTAGTTTACCTGGTGGTCTAGGGCCCCCCCTCGTTGTCCCCCGGGCCCCCCCGTTGTCCGCCGGTGGCTCTGTCTCCACTGCACACTGGTTGCTAGGAAGGCCAGCCGATTGGCATCTAGCGACGTTCTGAGAGCAGACCCATCATGCACAGCGGAGGAGGATCCTCCTCCTCTGCTCGTCCTCTCCCCGCGCCTAAAAGAATGGCTCCACCCACCTCCTCCCTTCATGTGCTGTGCAGGCAGAGTCCCAGGGACGGAGATGGGAGCAGCGCTGCATGTGAGTCCGGGGGGCCCCAGCCCCGGCCAGCTATATTTATATTTATTTTTGTGTGTACTTATAAAATATATAGTGAGTATATGTATATAGTTTAACAGATCTGCGTTTTCTGTTCTGTTCTCTCTCTCGCTAGATCATTCTTTTACCTGCTTTCAATTTTTAATACAGATGGCCCTGTGTAATGTATTACTGATCATTGATTTATCGGTGGTAAAAAAAAATTAAATTGGGTCACTGTCCAAGGAAGTATTTTGCTGCAAAAAGACATTGCGCAGATAATTCTTTTACCTGCTTTCACTTTTTAATACACATGGCCCTGTGTAATTCTTTAGCCAGGTTCAGTTTCAGACATCAGGCTATCGGTGGTACAAAAAAAATTAAATGGTGTCGCTGTCCAAGGAAATATTTTGGTGCAAAAAGACTGGAGCTGAAAGGTTTGGTTGTAGGAAATAACTCAGCACTTGCTAACTGGGAGTTTATGAAGGACTTGATGTGGAACTACAAATTCAGCATAGTCTGATACTTATCCTGTCATCTCAATTTGCTGAAGTATATACAATTTACATCCCTTACCATCCCTGCTTTCCTTTTCCCACCTAACAGTTCTTTGTCATCTCTCCCTCCCCTCTCTTCAGATCCCCCTGCTTCCTTTCTGCCCCCTCCCAAATTCTCTCTCTCTCCATCCATCCCTCTTTCTCTCTCCCTCCACCCCTCCGAAGTATCGCAAATTTAATAAATAGTTCCTAGTGCTTTCATACTGCGCCATTTCAGTCTGTAATTTCTTGTTTTTCATGCTCGTGTTATATTGTCCAAACGTTGTGTTAATGGTTAAAAACTGATATTGTTGGAGGTAACAATAAATGTCACCTTATCGATAATTTACATTTTTATTGTCCTGGGTGATTGTGTAGGTGGGGCCCCAGTGCACTGGTCTTTAAGGGGTTGAATAATTGTGTCAATGAAGAATTCACAAAAGAAACATTTACTACTGTATTACAAAACCAATTGATGTCATTTTAGTTGCATATGGTTCTTTAAGAAGTCCTTGTAGGATTTCATTCTGAATACAATTACAAATGTACACTAAATTCCCTAAAACCCTTTACAGCATTGGGGGGTTGAATATTTTTGAACACAACTGTAGGTACTCAGGTACTCTGATGGACTGCAGATAGGTACTTGGGTACTCTGATGGGTACTCTGATTGATTAGCACTTTATTTTGAAACACAAGAGAGTTTCACTGGACATTAAGACTTTTAAATATTATTATATTGCACATTGGAGGTTTTCACTGGCTACTTGCTTGTCCTATATATTTATAAATTTCTTGCACTATAGGTTTAATTTTTATAGCAACTTTTTATTCATAGTTATTTATATATTTATTTACATGCACTTTGATGCACCTTTTGCTCTTTAGGTATTTTAATTTATTATTAGGGTGTCTTTAGTATTGTCCCTAGTTGGCGTCAACTGGGAATTTGCGCTAGATTTATTTTGACACTATTGTGGGTTTGGGAGTTGCGCTGAAGGGTTTATTATTTATTTATCATTTTTCACATTGTGATGACCAGCAGCACACCCATTGTTAGTGCCCAGTAATTGTTTAGCACAGGGGTTCTTCTCATATGTGTCATAGGTACTCTGATTGGCTCACAGGCAGGTCCTCTTTATTTACTGGGGCAATCTGGGCACAATAGCATATACTATGATGGGTAACTCACTGTTCCCGTGATCTCCTCCTCACACTGGATCGGTGTGCGAGGAGGAGAACAAGGTAACAGCCAGTTACTGCGGTTTGCTCACATTTACCGCGATTTGCATACATTTGTGTCCAATCACAGCCGGTCACCTGGCAAAGAGACAAATTTATTGGCTCTTTACCCTGAGGGACATGCCTCTTCCCTGATCGCCATGCTATGTGCCCCCAGGGGCGCACACAAGTGGCGAGACCAGGAGGATGTCATATGACTCGAGACCGGTGGGATGAGATGTTCCCGTAATTCTGTAATACGCCGGAGGGGACCTGGTTAAAGGAAGTTGAAAATCAAATGACTTACTGGCTGGATCAACATATAGTGAAACTATGATACAGAGGGAATTTTGAAAAGCAATGCCTGCTGTGTTATTGCCAGTGACAGACTGCATCATATATGTTATTTTTGGTTTTGCCCATGGTTTCATTTTAACTGATTTATCATTCATCTTGTACAGGAATGCTGCGTCCTCAGAAAAGGAACGGTGTTATTAGCAGACAATGTTTCCTTCCCGACGTCTGCAGACTTCTTGAAATATGTCAGAACAAGCGGCCACTATGACTGTACCAACTATCCTGCTCATTTAGAGTACTCAGATAAGCCTGATGCAATGGAAAGGGCTGTGTATAGGGGGTAGCTGTAAACCGTAGAAATTATATATGAATGAACCACAAAAGCAAATCTGTTTGTAAATTCTTTTATTTATGAAACTAAGAACAAGTATATAAACATCAGTTACAATATGAAACAATTCATAATTTTTCATAGATTAAAAGAAAATATAAATAAAAAAGTAATGATAATAAAGTTTGATATCCTGTCGTTTATCTAGAAAGAGTTAAGATGTTGTTTCAATACTCTTTGTCTGTGTGGAATGACTACAGCAAATTTGCCCTGAATTGCGTTTCACTCATTGCCTTTCTGAAGGCTGCAGGTATCCTAAGGGTTCATGCAGAGAGTTGCATTAAGGTAACGTGCATGTCTGAAAATACAAAACAATTTCATTTAAATATAATCCTCAACACAGCCTCAAAAGATTTAAATCTACTTTTATATACCAAATGCCTTTGTAAACCCAGATATTATCTTGTAAAAGTAGCAGTGATGTAATGTAGGCACAGTGCAGGAGGGACAAAGCAGCTCCAACACTATCTGCTGTCTATTTATTTTTACTCTTTAAAATTAATTTCTTGAAGTACATCATGGGACACAGAGCAGGCTATAATCATGACCATATGGACACTGGCCTACCAATCAGACAGGAAGCCCTCCTTTATATAACCCCTCCCATACAGGAAGTACTTCAGTTTTGTAACAAGCAATGAAACCCCTAAAAGAGGGGAGGGACCTTCTGTGTCCCATAATGTACTTCGAGTAATGGATTTTACAGTTAAGTACAAAAAAATCAAATTTTATTCATCGTACATCATGGGACACAGAGCAGGCTATAATCATCATGACCATCCGGAATGTCCCAAAGCAATGCACCTGAGGGGAGGGGAACACACAAAAAAAACGCCATCAAGCCCAAGGAAACTATTCTGAAGCCCACAATACACTATGGCCAAACACAATATCTTCCACAGCTCTTACATCTACAAAACCTTGTAAAGGTATGTACCAAAGACCAGGTTGCAGCCTTACAGACCTGAACCACTGATACCTGAATAGGCTCCCACACGCCTAGTAGAGTGCGTCTTCATCTGAAAAGACAGAGTTACCCTTCAAGCCATAAGCTTGAGTAAATAAACTGGCAGATCCATTAAATTGTTACTTTATATGCCGCCTTTCCTTTCCTAGGACCCTCTGGCTGAACAAATAACAAGTCTGACTGCTCGACTGCTGCAGATAACCTTAAAGTAGGACTATAGGCAAAACTTTTTTAGATAGCGTAAGGGAGGGTTATAACCCCTGTCAGGTTATTTTTTCACCATCTGTGTCCCATTGCAGAGATTTCCCTTCACTTCCTGTCCCATAGGGGAACAGACAGCAATAAAAACTGATAGGTGTTCTAATCCATCTCCACTATGTCCAAAACTAAAAAAAAAAAAAAAGTTTTGCCTTTAGTTTTACTTTAAATAGATCCTGACAGCCCAAACTACATTCAGAGTGTGAATTTTCTCCTGGCAACTGAGAGCTAGGAAAAAAGGAGGGCAAGACAATGCCCTGATTTTGTCTTTCGGCAAAAAAACAGATGAGGACATAACACTACTTGCCGTGGTGAAGGACAAAAAATGGCTCCCTACAAGTAAGAGCTGCCAATTCCGGCACCCTTCTTGCCAAAGTAATCTAAGCCAAAAAATTGAAAATTTATATCAAATACTTACTGTAATTTTCCTTTCCTGATGGACTCCATGGCAGCATATGTATCGGGGTTAGTCCCGCCTCCAAACCTACCCTATAGGACATCCACTCCCATAAATCTTTGCACCTGTTCAGCACACGTGTTCTGTAACTATCCTCCATAGAAACTGGGAGGGAACTCCTGCTGCCATGGAGTCCATCAGGAAAGGAAAATTACGGTAAGTATTTGATATAAATTTTCCATTTTCCTGAAAGACTCCATGGCAGCATACGTATCGGGAAATAACTTGCCATACACAAACAGGGTGGGCAGGTGCTGAACAAAAGTTTAATTTACTCTGTCAACTTACAGGACTTGTAAACCAAAATTAACAGAAGAAAGAGCCGCCGGCCACTGTTTAGGTACAGTGTTGCGCGGTCATGCAACACTGTACCTAAACCAAATTTGTGTCATTTTTTCCCCACAAATAGAGCTTTCTTTTGGTGGTATTTGATCACTGCCAGGTTTTTTCTTTTTTGGTGCACAAATGAAAAAATACAGAAAAGTTTGAAAAAAAAAAAAAAGTTTTTTTGTTTAGGTTATAAAATTTTGTGAATAGATACATTTTTTCCTGCACTGATGAGCACTGATGACGCCGCACTGACAGGCACTGATGAGGAGACACTGATTGGGTGGCACTGATGGGGTGGCACTGATGGGGTAGCACTGATATGCAGCACTGATGGGCACTGATAGGTAGCACTGATATGCAGCACTGATGGGCACTGATATGTGGCACTGATAGATAGCACTGATATGTAGCATTGGTGGGCACTGATAGGCAGCGCTGATGGGCACTGATAGGCAGCACTGATGGGCACTGATAGGTGGCACTGATCGGCACTGATGGGTGGCACTGATTGGCACTGATGGGGGGCACTGATGGGCACTGATAGGCAGCACTGGTGGGCAATAATGGGCACTGGTGGGCGGCACTGGTGGATGGCAATAACGGGCACTGGTGGGCAGCACTGATATATGGCATTGGTGGGCAGCACTGATAGGAGGGCACCACTGGCAGGCTGTTTGCCATCCCTGGTGGCCATGGTGGGCATCCCTGGTGGTCATGGGTGGGCATCCCTGGTGGCTCTAGTGGCACCCCACCCCCCCAGGGCTGCACTGGTAATCAATGTTCTGATTACCAGCACAGACCCCCCCTGTGATCAGTGAGTACTTAGAAATACTCACTGATCACCCCAGCTCCAGTATCGATCCTCTTCTTCTCCTCTCCTGACAGGATCTGTCAGGGAGGAGAAGAGATCGAAGCCGTTACAACGGCTGTATTTACATTGCATGACGGCTGTGATTGGACACAGCCGTCATGTGATCAGGAGGGCCAATCACAGGGCCCTCCTGACGCATCTTGTTGCGCTGTGTCCGAGGCGGCGGCACGATTTTGCTCCTTCTGAAGGACGTTCCGGAACGTCCATTCAGAAGGACGAGACTCCCACCCGGCCGTATATATACAATGGCCTGGGTGGGAGGTGGTTAAAGAAGACCAGGATGCTGCTCTACAAATTACTTCAGGAGCGACATGTCTGGAGACTGCCCAGGAAGTGGAAACACTCCAAGTCGAGTGGGCCATAACCGCCACTGGAGGAGTCAAGCCCTTAGCCCTGTAAGCCCATTGAATGAGCTCTTGAGCCCTTGTTCTTTCCATTAAAAGAGACAAATAGATACTCTGACTGTCGAAAGGGAACCGTAGCTTTCAAATACTGCTTGAGGCAAAAACCCGCATCCAGGGGGTGGACAGGTGAGCCCTCATCCTGCCTGAAGGTGGGCAACACAATTTCTGCCCTGACTGCTTATATAGGCGACCGCCGAGGTGTTGTCCAGCCTGAGCATAACTGGAAGTCCCTTTGTCAAGTGGTGGAATGCTAGCAGGGCTTGAAATGCTGCCCGTAGCTCCAGAACATTGGACACCATCCCCTGAGAGGAGAAGCTCAACCTGCCCTGGGCCACCTCCGTGAGGCAGTGAGCACCCCATCCTTTGCTGCTGGCATCTGAGGTCACCACCACCCATGAGGTTGGCACAAGGGAATGGCAGTTCAGCAGATGTTCTCAATGCAGCCACCACGGAAGACTCGCTCTCATGGCCAGAGTCAGGAAGATGGGCTGATCTAGATGCCATGTGTCCCACTGCTGCAGGAATCCTTTCTGGAAAGGTCTCAATCTCCATAATGCCCATTTCAACATGGGAACCATTGCGACCATGGTCCCAATAATCTTCAAGCACTGACGAGGTTGAAGATGAGTGGTTGAGAGGGCGTGAAGAATTCTGTTCCCGACCACTGCAACTTTCTCTTCTGGAAGAGACAGTGTTGCTCTTGCTGTATCGAACAAGGCCCCCGAGATAGACGAGGGACTGGGTTGGAATTAAATGGCTTTTCTCTACATTCAGAAGCCATCCGAATGTCTGGAGGGTAGACACAACATGATCTAGATGTTCCAGCAATTGATCCTTGTTTTGAGACAGAAGGAGGAGGTTGTCCAGATAATGATGGAGCCAAATGCCTCTTGTCCTCAGCAGGGCTACCACAGCCAACAAGTGACCTACGGCAAACCGGAGATACCTCTGAAACTCCTCTGCAACAGGGACATGAAAATAGGCGGCCTTAAGGTCTATGGATACCATCCAGTCGGCTGGCTGGATCGCTTGTTGGATTGAAAGAAGTGTCTCCATCTTGAACCTTTCCTTCTTAATGAACCGGTTTAGAAAAGCCAGGTCGATAACTGGTCTCCATGAGCCGTTTTTCTTCTGGACCAGAAAAAGAGGGGAGTAAATTCCCTGGCCTCGCTCGGGCTCTGGCACGGAAATGACAGCCTCTTGAAACACCAGAGACTCTACGTAGGAAAGCAGTACCTAGAGTTTCTCTCCTGAAGATGGTAGAGCTATAGTAGGAATCTTGACCTGGGTGATTTGTCGAAGACCCACTTGTGTCCGGATGAGACTGTCCTGACAGTCCAGGGGTCCCGGATTGAGGCTGCCCAGACATGCCAGAAGTGTAGTAACCGAGCCCCCACCCGACATGCCTGAGCGGGCCCAATCTCAAAAGTACTTCATAGGTTCACGGTCACCAGACGGGACATTCTTCAAAGTCTTCCAAGAGGAGGATTGTCTTGACCTCCAATTGTCGACTGTAGGTGCGTGCATCTCTGGTGCAATCTGGGACATATTTCCTGTTCGGTTGCCCCTTCTTCGTGTTAAGAAGGCATCGATCCTGGGGAAGAAAACCAGACTTACCGCCTGTAGCTCGGGTTATGGCCTCGTCCAGCTTATTACCCAAGACGGAGGAGCCCTCAAAAGGGAATCCGACACCAGACCTGCTTGGATGCTGGGTCTGCGTCCCAGGGGCGGAGCCAAAGAGCCTGCTTTGCTGTCACTGAGGACAATATAACCCTAGCCAACAGACGGATCAGATCTATAGAAGCCTCCCCCAGAAAAGACGAGGCCATCCTTAGCTCCATGAATAGAGATGTCCCGAACTGTTCGCCGGCGAACAGTTCCCGGCGAACTTCGCATGTTCGCGTTCGCCTCTGCGGGCGAACATATGCGATGTTCGGTTCGCCCCCTATACTTCACCATTGAGGCAAACTTTGACCCTGTACCTCACATTCAGCAGGCACATTCCAGCCAATCAGCATACCCTCCCTCCCACACCCTCCCACCTCCTATAAAAAAGCAAGGGCAGCATCCATCTTAGATTCATTCTGAAGCTGCAGTGTTAGTTAGAGCAGGGAAAGTGCTGCTGCTGAATTAATAGGGAAATCATTAGCTAGGCCAGTGTTCTGTGTCCACTCCTGCTGTAAGGACAGCATCCTGACAGCACCCCAAAAAGCCCTTTTCTATATATTTATCAGGCATTTTTGGAGGCAGGCATGACTTTTTTTGGATTAGTGCCGGGGGGGGGTCTAAAAAGTGTACCTGTGAAGTTACAGGTACACTTTTTAGAACCCCCAGACACTAAACCACACAAAAAAAAGTTCTTAAAAATTGTCATTTTTGATAGAGAGCCAATTATTGGAAAATTTAAAAAAAATTAAATAATAAAAAAAAAATTCTTTGGATTTAGTGTCGGGGGGGGGGGGGTCTAAAAAGTGTACCTGTGAAGTTTCAGCTCTGTAGCATGCCCAGAACCAGAAAAAAAAGATCATATAGGTGTAAAAGGAGGGTACCACCATCCCTGCTCTACTGAAAAATGATCTTTTTTTCTGGTTCTGGACATGCTACAGAGCTGAAACTTCACAGGTACACTTTTTAGACCCCCCAGACACTAAATCCCACACAAAAAATAGTTCTTAAAAATTGGCATTTTTGATAGAGAGCCAATTATTGAAAAAAAATAAATAAATAAAAATGTATTTGGATTTAGCGTCTGGGGGGGTCTAAAAAGTGTACACTTTTTAGACCCCCCCAGACACTAATCCAAAAAAAGTCATGCCTGCCTCCAAAAATGCCAATAAATGCCTGCAAGAAAAAACACCGTAGAGAAGCCGTATTCCTGTTCTAATAAAAATTATAAGAAAAATGCTATTTTTTTGGGGGTTCTGGACATGCTACAGAGCTGAAACTTCACAGGTACACTTTTTAGACCCCCCAGACACCAGATCACACAAAAAAAAAAGTTCTTAAAAATTGTCATTTTTGATAGAGAGCCAATTATTGAAAAAATTAAAAAAAAAAAATTACCAGAAAAAAAGATAATTTTTCAGTAGAGCAGGGATGGTGGGACCCTCCTTTTACACCTATATGATCTTTTTTTTCTGGTTCTGGACATGCTACAGAGCTGAAACTTCACAGGTACACTTTTTAGATTCCCCAGACACTAAATCCAAAGAAATTTTTTTTTTTTTTATTTTTTTTTTATTTTTTTTTTTTTTAATTTTTCCAATAATTGGCTCTCTATTAAAAATGACAATTTTTAAGAACTTTTTTTGTGTGATTGATAGTCCCTGGGGCATGACCCAGAACCCTTTTTAGGGGCATTTATTGGGTTTTAGGGCTTCAAAATGGTGTTTTTTGATTACCGAAGTTCGGGTCCCATTGATTTCAATGGGATTCTGAAATCCGAGCCGAACTTTTGGGAGGTTCGGGTGTTCTGGTCGAACCGAACTTTTCAAAAGTTCGATCATCCCTAACTGTAACCCTAATACTATGTATCAAATCCGAACCCTAACCCTATGTATATAACCCTAACCCTCTATATCTAACCCTAACCTAACCCTCTAACCCTAACCCCCTAATGCTAACCCTAGGTATCTAACCCTAACCCTATGTATCTAACCCTAAGTATCTAACCCTAACCCCTAATCCTAGCCCTAGACAAGCCCTAACCCTAACCCAAACCTCACCCAACACTAACCACTAACCCCTAACCTTAACCCCTAATCCTAACCACTAACCCTAACCTTAACCCTAACCCTAACTCTAACCCTAACCCTAAACTATAACCCTAACCCTCTAACCCCAACCCTAACCCTCTAACTATAACCATAAACCTAACTGTAACACCCTAACCCTCTAACCCTAACCCTAATCCTAACACTCTAACCCTAAGTATCTAACCCTATCCCTAACTCTAACCCTAACCGTAAGTATCTAACCCTAACCATAAGTATCTATCCCTAACCCTAAGCCCTAACCCTCTAACCATAACCCTAACCCTCGAACCATAACCCTAACCCTTACCCTAAACCTAACCCTAATCCTAACACTCTAACCCTAAGTATCTAACCTTAATCCTAACCCTCTAACCCTAACCCCCTAACCCTCTAACCCTAACCCTAGCCCTAAAAATAATCCTAGCCCTAAAAATAACCCTAACCCTCTAACCCTAACCCTCTAAACCTAGCACTAAAAAAACCCTAACCCTAGCCGAAACCATAGCCCTAACCTTAATGCTAATCCTAACTCTAACCCTAGCTCTAGGCCTGACCCTAACGCTAACCCTAAGCCGTAACCCTAACCCTAACCCTTACCCTAACCTTTAACCCAAACCCTAAACTCTAACCCTAACCCCAAACCCTATCCAACCTTAAAACAAACTCTATCTAACCCTAACCCCCCTAACCCTAAATCCCTAACCCTAAATTCTAACCCTACCCCTAACCCTCTAGCCCTAACCCTCTAACCCTAAGCACTAAAAATAACCCTAACCCTAATTCTAACCCTAACTCTAACTCTAACCCTAGCCCTAGGTCTGACCCTAACCTTAATGTTAAACCCTAAGCCATAACCCTAACCCTAACCCTTAAAGCCCAGTTCCTGTCCCATTTTGGTCAGTTCTGGTCTGTTTGCGGTTGTTTGCGGTGCGTTAAACGGGAAGTTGGGTCTGTCAGAGTTTGGTCTGTCACTGTGAAGCGGGCGTAACCCTTACACTACCTGATTGATACAACATCATACCTGATTGTATACACACACTGGATGTTTTAAAGCACGTTATTCCAAACAATTTAGGAATGTTAGGTGATTTATGCCCTTTATAGATTAAAACCCGACTCTGCGTCAACTACGTAATTTTCCATGGGAGTTTTGCAATAGATCCCCTCCGGCATGCCACAGTCCAGGTGTTAGTCCCCTTGAAACCACTTTTCCATCACTATTGTGGCCAGAAAGAGTCCCTGTGGGTTTTAAAATTCGCCTGCCTATTGAAGTCTATGGCGGTTCGCCGGTTCGCGAACATTTGCGGAGGTTCATGTTCGCCGTTCACGAACGGCAAATTTTAGGTTCGCAACATCACTATCCATGAATCCTAAAGGATTCATCCACAGAATCAGCCCACAACTCCATAGCCTTGGACAAGGCTGCTAAGGCTAAGGCCGGTTTACAGGCCATACCTGCCGTTAAATAGATCCTCTTCAGATCCGAATCCATCCTTCTGTCTAGAGGATCTTTGAAAGAGACTGTGTCTTCTAGCGGAAGGGTCACGTGTTTGACCAGCCTCATTACCGCTGCGTCCACCAAGGGAGGAGATTTTAGGTTTTTCACATCCTCATCCTTGAAAGGGTACAACCTGCACATCTTGGAGAGCATGGAGTTCTTCCTCTCCACCTTACTCCATTCATCTGAAAAAATCTCCCCCAACTCACCCAGAAAAGGGAAGTTAAAACGTTCCTTGCTAAGTTGTTTAAAGAACTTTTTTTGCTTAGGAGGAGATACAGCTGGGTCTTCCCAATTTAGGGTCTCTCTGACCGCCTTAACGAGGGAAGGGACGAGGGCGAACTCAAAGCCCAAACAAGGATCCTCTACCTCAGAGTCACTGTCTGAGAGGAAAGCTGACGGGTGACTGGGATGAGAGAATTCAAAATCTTCCTGAGGCTGTACTCTCGCAGGAGGAGAACTTGGAGGAACCACTTCAGAGCCTTGGGCCTGACTGACACCCAATTCCGGTAAGGAGTCCTTGACGACTCTCTTCACAAGGGCTTCCAAACGTTGGTCAGAGCTGTCCCTCTCTCCCGCAGCCTGGGAGAAACATTTGTCACACATGGACTTGCCTTCAGGGACACGGGCGCCACAACCCCAACAACCCGCTCTGTCTGGGTGTCATTAGGGGCCAGCTGATGCAGACGCCTTCTTATGATGCTGGGAGCCCGGCGGGGACCTCCGAGCTGATTTTGAAGAAGAGTGCCGGTGATGCAAACTTGACCGACGCTCATTCCTGTGTGAGGAGTGTCGAGCATCCGACCGGGAAGGGCTGTAAAACAAAAAGAAAAAGCGGACACAGACAGGGAGCCAGTGACATAAATAATGCTCCAATACCCCCCTTAACCCACCCCAGACCCCCAAAGCCCTGAGTACCTGTTAAGGGCGGGCTGACCACAGGATGTCGGAGAAGTTTCCATTCTGGCGCTGACCTGCAGGGATGAGCCGGACAACGGGATCAGAGAAGGAAGAGGGAGGGGGGACTCCCCTAACCCTGGGGTCAGTGTACTCATCGAGACCAGAGAGGCTTGAATGCAGAGCAGCAGCAGTAGCAGCAAAAGATACGAATATAGCAGCAGCAAAAATGTCACACTCTGCTGACATTTGGAGGGTTTTTAAATATGGCGCCCGCTGAGGCCATCCAGCGGCGCTGCAAATAGCTACTGCGCATGCCCCAAGCCGCTACTGCGCATGCGCGGAAACCAAGCCTCGTTCCGAGGCGCTCGCGCATGCGCAGTAGGCCGAAAAAACGGCGGCCGGTCAGGAAGTGAATGCCGACCGGCCCCGGACCACTAGCGACCAGGGAGACCAGGAGAAATCAGGTAACATGAAAAACACTGCCCTGAAATAACAAATTAGCTGCCATGGAGTAAAAGAAAACACAGTACTGTGGACCACTAGCCACCAGGGATCAACTTAGCCACCAGGGATGGATGTATATGTACACACCGGACTTTCATATGGGGACAGGCCACCTGCGGCAGCTGGGTTCACTGGCCAAGACTGCATATAGAAGTTCTAGCCCCACTCCATACCCCGCAGCAGCTGGGGCTTATTGGAGACACTCAATACCAGGCTGGTAGAGTCATCCATCTCCTGGGATCCAACGGATAGGATACAGGTAATCCTTGGGAGGACAAAAAAGGAACACGTGTGCTGAACAGGTGCAAAGATTTATGGGAGTGGATGTCCTATAGGGTAGGTTTGGAGGCGGGACTGGCGAGTCTGTCAGGAAAAACACCTTCCGATTCAATAATGAATATTAAAAATTCAAACAGTAGTTTCTGTAAAACTGAGAAAACCAAATTTAATACCATGGACACAGAGAGGACTTAACGGGCAGAACCATATGGATCACTCTGAGTCCCTGAACAAAGGTTAGTATCGATGAGTGAGAAGCATACGGTCTCTGGAAAAACATTGCCAGAGCTGAAATGTGGTCTTCAATGGTACTTAAAGGCCAAATTAATTTCCCGATTGGAGGAAAGAAAAAATGTGACCAATCATGTACTTTCGGGGATGCCAGTTCCTGGTTTCACTCCAAGACGTACAGTATAAGTACTTATCACAGGTTATAGTAAATATACGGTACATTAGTGATTAGCCATACTGGACTCCTAGCTTGCTGGCTAGCAATATCTGTCCTGAACAGAATTTAATTATAAAAAGCAGTGTTTTCATATGAGGGGTCATTGGTGCTTAAAAGATTTAGGCATTATTCACATTGCACCCATGAATTTCTGTGAGCTGCCCTATGTGCGACAAAGGCAAAAAAGTAATTTGTGTACCCTTTGTGTGTTAAGCTTTGGGCATTTTTTAACCATGCATTTTGCCATGTTTGATGCATGCTTTTTCACAAACACATTACTTTTTTGCCATGTTTGAGGTGCCATTAACAATGAATGCAACAATTAAGATATTTGCCAGCACACCACAGATCCTCAAGTTGATTCCAAACTTATTTTTATTGAAGCATGATCACATCACAAAGAGATGTGCACTCTCTTGTTTGTGATGTGAACATGCTTCAATAAAAAAATGTTTGGACTCAACTTGAAGATCCGTGATGTGCTGGCAAATATCTTCATTATGGCGTTCTTTTGATCCAGTATCCAGCTGGTGGTTGCTACAGCACCCAGTACCCTAGAGCTTTCTCCAGGAACGTGTGCAATGGGAATATGGAATATTAACAATGAATGACTACACAAGTTTGACAGGCCTTTTTTGCAAGTTCACGGAACAAAGTATAAATGCAGCCTTATTGTTATGACCCAAATTACTGTTATATTGTACTGCCCTAGAGAATGCTAAAGTAAAGTACCGTATGGTACTTTGCATGTGATGGCTTTTGCATTGCTAAATAAAAAATTTAAATATGAAAGTAAAGGGCCAGTGTGGGGTTTCCCTTGTTAATTGTTGTCACTCATTAGCATGGAGTAAGCCACTACTAATGAATTTGAAATCTACAACCATCAAGGGCCTATTTAGACTTTGTTTTTTTTTACTAAAGGCAAATCCACTGTGCACTGCAAGTGTACTTGGAAGTGCAGTTGCTGTAGATCTGAGGGGGACATACAAGGAGTATAAAAAAACAACATTTTTGCATGCACATAATTGTAAGATAGAAGTCAGCAGAGCTTCCCCCAGGGGCGGCCGGTGCATTGGGGGCGCAGGGGCACCGCCCCCCTATCCATGCGTCCGGCCCCCTAATCTGCATGCAGGGAGTTCAATGGGGCTTTTTTTTTTTTTTTCATCACCTGATTAGAGTCAGAGGCTCTAATAGGCTGCAGCAAAGGGTGGACCTGGGGCGCAGAGCAGTGCGCCCAGAGCCCACCCATTGTGTGACAATAGCAAATGAAAATTCGCTATTGTCACACGGATCCTCCTCCTGGCCAATCAGGGAGCCGGTCCGATACGTGCTTCCTGATTGGCCGCAAGGCAAACCCCATGCTTGGGGATTGAAGAGAAGCCGCTGCCGGGACACTGAGGAGAAGCCGCCGCCGGGACTGAGGAGAAGCCACCGCCGGGACTGAGAAGGCGCCATCGGGACACTGACAAGAAGCCACCGCCGGGACTGAGTAGAAGGCGCCGCCGCGGCTTCTCCAGGGCTCCAGGTAAGTGTACTGGTCTCAGGGGGGGGGGGGTACACTGCATTGAAGAGGGCATGTAGGCTGGTCACTGCATTGAAAGGGGGCATGTACGCTGGTCACTGCATTGAAAGGGGGCATGTATGCTGGTCACTGCATTGAAGAGGGCATGTAGGCTGGTCACTGCATTGAAAGGGGGCATGTACGCTGGTCACTGCATTGAAAGGGGGCATGTATGCTGGTCACTGCATTGAAAGGGGGCATGTACGCTGGTCACTGCATTGAAAGGGGGCATGTATGCTGGTCACTGCATTGAAAGGGGGCATGTATGCTGGTCACTGCATTGAAAGGGGGCATGTACGCTGGTCACTGCATTGAAAGGGGTCATGTAGGCTGGTCACTGCATTAAAAGGGGGCATGTAGGCTGGTCACTGCATTGAAAGGGGGCATGTAGGCTGGTCACTGCATTGAAAGGGGGCATGTACGCTGGTCACTGCATTGAAGAGGGCACGCTGGTCACTGTGCATTGAAAGGGGGCACGCTGATCACTGTGCATTGAAAGGGGGCACGCTGGTCACTGTGCATTGAAAGGGGTCATGCTGGTCTCTCTGCATTGAAAGGGGGCACGCTGGTCTCTCTGCATTGAAAGGGGGCACGCTGGTCACTGTGTGTTGAAAGGGGGCACGCTGGTCACTGTGCATTGAAAGGGGGCGCGCTGGTCACTGTGCATTGAAAGGGGGCATGCTGGTCTCTCTGCATTGAAAGGGGGCACGCTGGTCTCTCTGCATTGAAAGGGGGCACGCTGGTCTCTCTGCATTGAAAGGGGGCATGCTGGTCTCTCTGCATTGAAAGGGGGCACGCTGGTCTCTCTGCATTGAAAGGGGGCACGCTGGTCACTCAGCATTGAAAGGGGGCACACTATACCATAATTACTGAAGGCCTCTTTCACACTTTTGTGACCTCAAAGTCACGCAATTTTTTACAGCGTTTTTTGCTTGTGTTGCTTTATCACATATGCATTAATACACATGCATGGTATGAGACATGAGAGCCTCAAATTACAATAGTAATAACACGCCTGAAATAAGTATACACACACACATACAAATATCATTTAAAGGCTTAAAATTGCCTCTGGGTTTTTTTTTTATTGGGTAACCTGATGTAGCCGGGTCGCACGGCTGGCATTGTTTAAACTGTCCTGTTATTAAAATTCTGCAAAGACAGTGACTCTGGAATTATGGGAGATGTAGTCCGGGAGGAGCCAGGATCATAGACTGCTGTGAGAGAGAGGCTCTTCTCCCAGGGAGCAATGGGATGCGCAGCGCTTGCTGGGAGTGTCTTTATAAAGGGGGGTGGGATCAATTTTCGCTCTCTTGCCTCGAGGACAGCGCACTGGAAGGAAGGGGAAGAGCTGCTGCGGATCGCAGGAGAATAGGCCTAGGCCTAGTGGCAGACACCAGAGCTGAAGCGAGCGGTGTAAGTGTGTGGAGAAGTCTCAGTAGCGTGACCGAGCGGAAGGTTGCTGACAGGCAGAAGGAGACGCTGAGCAGAGCAGGGCCAGGCCGCAGCGGAGAGCGGAGCTCCTGGTTTGGGTGAGAGACATCCAGTATCTACATCTGCACTAATCACAGACCTAGGCTGAGTTAGGGCAAAACTACCAAACTGTTTGCTTCCACAAGGCCATACTGACATATAGTTAAACCACTGGACACTGCAGTTATACATATAGTGCGAGGTGGGTGAACTAGACCTCAAGCCCTCTACTTAGTCTTAGGCTGTTAGTTGTTGGGACGCATCAGGATCTGTTTGCCTGCATCTCTGTGGATTACAATTATTGATTGCTTTGGGGAATACAGGTCATCATCATTACCTTTATTGGATTACAATTACTTTCCTTGGATTGTTGGGATTTCCTTGCCGGTGAAAACTAGTGAGGCCTCATTCTCCAGGAGACGTTTGCAATTCAGCATAAAGGGGGCCCCCGTTAGTACACAGAGTGCACTCTGATAGCAATCTAGCATTGTTATATTGTGTATTCTACATTAAGTTATTAAGTGTAGTTATTCTAATCTGTGGTCACTCTCTAAGTACACTAATACAATTCAATGTGTCTATATTGTTTCTGAACGCAGTACTCTAGCATACATATGCATTTATTTGCGTACGTATGTAGGATCTACGTCCTTGGCAACATTTGCATTATCTTTGATTCTGTTTGTATACTCTTGTTTATTTCAAAAGTCAAAAGCAGTAAAATGATTCTTCACTGCAATCCTTGTGGTCTTAATCATTCAGAATGACAGAACAAATAGTGTCAGTTGGGTTGGAGCAGGCTCAGGGCCGAAGAAATGAAGAGGATACCCATGCAAAAAGCCACCCCCTTGGGGGCAGGGCTACACTAATAATCCATAGATTCAAAAATTCACAAACAGCAGCAGCCCCCCTCAGTCCCCTAATACTTACCTGAGCCCATCTCAATCCAGCGATGTCCACAAGTGCCTCAGACGTACGGGACTTTCTCTCCTCATTAGCTGAGATACAGCAGCAGTGCCATTGGCTCTCGCAGCTGTCAACCAAACTCAGCCAATGAGAAGAGAGAGGGACGGGCCCGAACAGCAGCTCCGTGTCTGAATGGATACACAGAGCTGCAGCTCAACTCGGGTGCCCCCATAGCAAGCTGCTTGCTGTAGGGGCACTTAACAGAAGTGAGGGGCCATGAGCACCAAAGAGGAACCCGAGAAGAGGAGGATCTGGGCTGCCCTGTGCAAAACCACTGCACAGAGCAGGTAAGTATAACATGTTTGTTATTTTAATAGAAAAAAAAAAAACAAGACTTTACAATCACTTTAAAGTCTCAGGCTAACTATTAACATAATATTCAAGTTGTAATAAAATTAACTTTGTCCATCGAACCTTATGCTGGATGAGCAAAGCCCACAAGCCGAAAGCAACTGGTGAGTCCCCCCAAACACCAGGGCTTGTTTAGTCATATTCTGAAAGCTCACATTCAAAAAATATAAGCCAATACAGGAAAGCTGTACAGAAGCAGTCCTGTAAAGTAATGGGAGAAACTGTCTGACTCACAATGCCTTAAAAAAAAACCTTCCAAGGAGGACATGTATTTCTGAATAGCATGGTTACTACATCTCATAATCTTGTTTAAATACAACATTTGTCCATCCCGCAACCATAAATGGTGACGTGCTATTTCAGAAAATACCACACAAGAATGAGGAAATGTAAATTTAAAGATCAAAATTATTCTTAATTCCTTTAAGTAAATCTAATTTTTTACCTTGCCAATATCATAATCGCTAGCATGAAGGATCACAATGGACGCCCGAAACATGGTATGTACAATTTTGATGGGCTATATGCCTGGCCTATCTTGGTGTGCATTGAATGTCTTATTTTGGCCCTCAGCGCTGTTCCATCTTTAGATTCCCTTTACCAGTTACTGGCAGCGCGGTGTGCTGCCATGATTGACAATCTGGATTTCCAAGATGGAGCCGGCGGACTTACAGCGCATGCGTGATGTCATCACTTGGTGCCATCTTGTGCATGCACAGTAGACTGCTAAAGGCGTCCACACCTCCATTAGCATCAATGCACGCTGGAGGTGAGGGACAATATAAATGGAGCTCAGAAGCTGCGCTATGTGAACCTTGCAATCAACAAGGAGGAGGACATATAGACACTGGAGACACTAAGTAAATACTAGCTAATTAAACCATTATAGTTAATTGGATCTGTACATTGTAGACTGTGGAGTCCTTCTGTTTTTCCCCCTTTTTTGGATTCTCTAGGGGTGGGCGAGGCCTAAGGGCTCTTTATCATCCAAGGAGAAGACATGTTTATGACATCATCGCCCTTCTAAGGTTAAATCACCTTGTACAGCCTGAAGGCTTCATGGTTTATACATGACATTAGGTAAGTTTTCATTTATCTTTATATTTGCTTTGTGTAAAGGCATGAGAGTTGTTATTAGTTATTAGAATATAACATTCAAATTTACTTAAGTCCTCTTCATGTCCTCACACAGGTTTTGAAATTCTGAGCTTTATTGTTCCTTGTGATACACTGATATCTGCCCGCAAGCACCCTTATAGCAAGGCCTGAGTGTCTGCATTTTAGTTTTACATTCATATAATTTCTTGAGATATCCTTTAGTCTCCATTCACACTAGTCAGACTTGTCAGGCGATTTGGTCAGCCTGACAAGTCCCGCACTGTCGCGTCCCATAGTGTAGTACAGGAACGGTTCTAATAGGAGCGACACAAGTCACTCCGACTTAGAAAAAGGGTCCTGTACTACTTCGGGGCGACCTGGAGCGACTTGCATAGACATTCATTTTCTGAAGTCCGTGCAAGTCGTGCCGAAGTCGCGGTGCACACGACTTCACAGGTCGCCCCCTAAGTCGGATCGCCATAGTGTGAACCGAGTCTTATTGATGTTGTAGGATTGCCTATCTTCACTGAGGACCGACTAATGTCAGCATCATTGTTTATATATATACTTTTGATATAAAAATATTTGTAAATGTTTTTTGTGAAGGCTTGTGGTAATGACTATCTGTATGTTATTGTCTTGTCAGTTTACATGAGCAATATCCAGAAAAATAGCTCCTGAAGAAGCTATCTCTATATAGCTAAACATGTTGAGGAAAAAAATGGATTTTCTGCTTGACAAGCATGTAAAAGCTTTCTTTTATTTATGGCTTTTAATATTTTGTATCAATAAAAACAAATGTTTTTACATATACACTCAGGTCTATAAATATTGGGACATCAACATAATTCAATTTCTTGTTTAGTGTGTGTGTTACTGGCAATCAATGGGTTAAAATGTATTACTAAATATGTGGCGGGCAATCTGACACTGTCCTGAATTGACGTTAACTAACTGATTTCACCTGTGACACTAATACAGTGATCAGAAAAAAGATCTGTACACTATAATAGTGACACTCTAACAGGGCAATTAAGGGGTTAACTGAGGGTGATCAGGGGGGTTAAATGTTTATTAGAGGATATATGGCAGGTACCCCAAATCTGGGACTCCCTCTAACTACCGCTGTCTCTCACACTAACTGAAGTTACAAGTGACACTAATACAGTGATCAGTAAATGTATCTGTATACTGTATATTGTGTACACTGTGGCAGGGAATGAAAGGGTTGGGGGGGGGAGGTGATCAGGGGTTAAATATTTATTAGGGGATATATGGTGGGTACCCTAAACTTATTTGGGACTACCACTAACTGTCTCTCACACTATCTGAAGTCACAATTGACACTAATTCTGTGATCATTAAATTTTCTGTAAACTGTATATAGTGTGCACTGTGACAGGGAGTGAAAGGGTTAATTAGGGGGTGATCAGGGGGTTAAATGTGTGCCTATGTGTACTGGTGTCAGTTTACTGCTCCTGTACTCACAGTTGATGTTATCTCCTCCCACGCTGAAACCGAAAAGGACTCCAGGAGAGGAGATTGCATCATATCCTGTGCCTATGTTTACATTTCACAGGCACAGAAAGTTCTGCAATTGGCCAGAACCAATCAACAGGTCCAGGCCAAAAATCAACCGAATCAGAACATTGTGGGGACAACGGGGGCCCACGCCCCCAGCCCCACGTGCGACAGCTGTATGGGTATGCCAGCTTGCCGCAGTAAATCTGCAGTGGGCAGTCGACAAGTGGTTAAAAGGAAAGTCCTCAAGATTGATAGAGTTGGCAGACTATTCCTATGCTAATTCTAGGCAAAATAACTGTAATGAGAAAAATGTTAACTGGTCAATTAACATTCTTCTCATATCGTTTACAGTTTGCCTAGATTTAAGCCTGGTACACACTATATGCTTTTTTTTTGTTCAACCCAGCAGGTTGAACAAAAAAAAAAAAATTGTCAGCTCAAGTTGGAGCCACTGTAATCACTATGTACAGCGATCTCCCGCACTGAGCTGTTGTGTCCTGACATGCCCCCAAGATTCCACCAAGATGTGCCCCCCCCCTCCCCCCGCCAGAACACTCTGATCAGCACTTTTTGCCATTGGCTGAGAGCGCTGATCAGGAGTCGGTCAGCTGCTGGTTTTCCAGCATGCTCATTCAAAAGAAGCTGGGCAAATGGCGGCTTCTGTCGGACAGACTGACAAACACACAGAACGAATATCGACTGTTTTTCTTTTTGAACTGGCAAATGACTCCTGACATTTGGCCCGTATGTACACATCTTTAGCATAGGACTAATCTGCCAACTCTATCAATCTTGAGGAATTCCCTTTTAGGCTGGATTTACACTTGAAACCGATGCGGCCCTGCTCTCCGATTCAGGGATTAATCAGGCCCATATTTTTGGCTGAATTCAGACCTAAAACGTAGCCAAAGACACACAGGAGCCCTCTGCAATCTGCTCCACAGCATCCACAGAGATGTGTGAACCGGCTCCATCTCCTGTCATGCAAACTGGATGCAGGGAAACCCACATCCAATTTGCATAAGTCTGAACCCAGTCTTAACCTCCCTAGAGGTAATATAGAGTACCAAAATCGGTAACCTTGAGCCACACTCAGGATTACCCTACAATAAAACTCACCTTCCCCTGTGATCCCCTGCCGCCCTTTCCCCGTCCAGCAGGCATCCTCCCGCTGTGGGCTCTGCTGATGCCGGCACCTGTCTTCCGGTTCCCTTCCCTGCGAGCGCCATGACGCATGGGGGGTGGAACCGGCGGCAATTTCAAAAACTTAAATAAATCAAATGACATGATACAAAGTTGTGATCCTAACGGATTACACTGTATCAAGCCATTTCACCATAGGATTTCACCTGGTGGCTTTTCCGGTGCCCTGCCTGTGCTTTTCCAGTTCTTTGTGCCTGAGAAATTTAGAACGATCATGGCGTCCAAAAAGCGTTCTTTTTGCGCAAAAGTGCTGTTAGACAAACTGAAAAACAGCAACAGCGAAACTGAGTTACTTGAAGAACTGAGTGATAGCGATTCGTGGGAAATTCTTTCATCAGGTAAGGCAAGTGACAACAGCAACGATTCTGCGACTGAGCTCAGTGATGTGCGGACTTGGTGCTCTATTGACTGCGGTACGGATCAGGCAGCGCCCCCAAGATTCCCATTTACAGGCGCACCTGGTATGAAAGTTGATGTTGACCATGACAACCCCTTGGCATACCTACAATTATTTTTGACCGATGAGGTTATTGAAAAAATAGTTCCCGAGACCAACCGGTACAAAGAGCAACAATGCGCTACGCATCAGAGGTTTGCAAGATGCAGAAAGTGGGAACCAGTGACTAAAGATGACATTTGGAAACTTTTGGGCCTAATAATTCTTCAGGGAGTGGTGGGGAAACCTCTGCAGAAGTGGTATTGGACAACCAATACATTACTTGCCTCTCCATTCTTTGGCACGGCCATGTCAGAATACAGATTTTCCCTCATAATGAAATATCTGCACTTTGAAAATGATGAAGAATTTGATGAAACTACTCATCCTGCACCAAAACGAAAAAAAAATTTGGGAAGTATATCAAATGATTCTTCAGAATTTCCAATGGAGCTATGTGCCAGAAAGAGACATAAGCATAGACGAAAGTCTAATGGCCTACAAGGGAAGGCTCAGCTGGGTGCAATACATTGCATCAAAGAGGGCACGATTTGGCGTAAAATCCTACATGCTATGCGAATCGTCAACTTGCTACATTTGGAATTCAGTGATATACACTGGAAAAGGAACAAAATTTTATGAAGCATACAGTAATTATGGAATGGCAACATCTTCTGTTCTTTCACTAATTGAGCCATTGCTAAATCAGGGTTATTGTGTAACAATGGACAACTTTTATACATCTCCTGAACTTTATGAGGTTCTACTGCACAACACAACCGATGCCTATGGAACCATAAGGGCTAACCGGCACGACATGCCGCCAATGTTTGGCAAAAAGAAGCTTATAACGGGAGAAATGGTTGCCTGGCAGAAAAGCAAAATGATGGCACTGCGATGGAGGGACAAGAAAGATGTGTGCCTAATGAGAACAGTGTATAACACCTCCACTGTTATGGTACACATGAAAGGTGGGAAAGAAGTCATGAAGCCACAAGTAGTGATAGACTACAACAACACCATGGGAGGTGTCGACAGAGCCGACCAAGCAATGACATTCTACTCAGCTGTGAGGAAGCAGCAAAAAAAATACTATAAGAAGATCTTCAGACATCTTCTTGAGCAATGCTTGTGAAATGCATACATTCTGCTAAAAAAAGAGTGACAAGCTTGTGATTCATGTGGACTTTATTTGGAAAGTTGCCGAACACCATCAATGGCTGTGAACAGATCTGGACATTGTACTGTTGGCATTGTCAACCCGGAACGCCTGACTGGTCGTCACTTCATGGACTACATCCCACCAACTGAGAAAAAGTCAGCACCTACAAGGATGTGTGTGGTTTGTTGCTCGAAGAGAGATGACAGTGGAAAGAAAATAAGAAAAGAAACCAGATTCTATTTTCCCGATTATGAAGTTGGACTTTGTGCAGTCCCATGTGCAGTTCAAAATATTTCAAACCCAAGATGTTTACTAAACCTTTATTACAGTGACTAGTAATATTGCACCCCTTGTTTGTACACATATCAGTGTTTTTGGTTTGATATTATTGAATAAAATGTATTATTAAATTTGTAAAGGACATTTATACATCCTGTATATTATTGTATTATATTTTGTAAGTATTGCACACTGCACTCATTGTGCACACAACACTAATAATGTTTTCATTACATGTTTGCATTCTTTTGAGTACTGATTAGAATTAGCTTGCCTATGTTACGCCCTTTGTTACCATAAAAGTACAATTGTAATAATAATGTGATACCTACTTAATCATGTGTATAAAAGCCTTCAATTGCGTCAAATAAAGCAGAACAGTTATTTTGGAAAGAAGCGGAGTGTATCTTTTTGTGTCTGTTCCCTACTGCGGTAGTTATTAATTTGGAACCACTAATCAATATGAGGATACTAGTTGCCTATTTGTAAAATGTCCAGAACATTATTATATTATAATTTATAATTTCGTGTTTCAAGCTTTTTCATACCTGGGATGTCTACTAGACACTTGTTTGGACAGATTCAAGTGAGTTATTCCTAAGAATTACAGCCCTAAAATATAAAACAACGTATTTCAATGCAAAATAATGTACCGCTTTTAGCACAAAAATTCTGACATAATCAGACCGCCGGGGAGGTTAATGTGAAAATGGATTTCATGTGGGCGGGTGCCTCATGTACACGCCCCACAGGAGGAGGGCCTAGCCCCAATCTGTGTCTTGTTTCAATTGTCATTGTATAGTATTTAACCACTTGCCAACCGCCGCACGACTATTTACTGCGGCGGTCAGCCCCGTGCAGGCAAAGTGACGTAGGACTACGTCACTGCTTCCCGTCGGTCTGGTGCGTGCTCCCGCGCCTCCCCGACGCCGATGGCTTGATTGGGTTCAGAACTGATCAGTCATCAGGTCCAGGCCAATGATTTTTGGCCTGGACCTGTTGATCGGTCCTGCCCAATCAGATTCCATGCTGAGCCTGTGTAATGTAAACACAGGCTCAGAAAAGACATGCTCTCCCCTCCCATGATCCTTTTTGGATTCATCGAGAGAGGAGAGCACATCTAACTGTGAGTACTGCACCAAGCACACCCACATACACTTAGATAGGCACATTTAACCCCCGATCGCCCCCCCCCCAGTTAACCCCTACACCCCCTGTCACAACACACACTGTAAACAGCATATAGCATTTTCCTATATACCTGTATAAGGGTGATTTGTGACCAGGTGTAGCGCTTGCGGCCCTCCCTTTTTCACTTAAAATACCCGCCACCCCCCCAATAAAGATTTAACCCCCTGATCTCCGCCTGATCACCCCCAGTTTACCCCTTCCCCCCGTCACATTGCACACTAATACAAACGTAATATACTGTTTTTCTGTATTTTGTATTAGTGCGATTGTGACTTGAGTTAGCGCTAGCGACTTAGTTTCTGTCCCAAGTAAGTTTAGGGTCCCCGCCACCCCCTCCAATAAAGATTTAACCCCCTGATCCCCCCCTGATCACCCCTACACCCCCTGTCACAACACACACTGTATACAGTATATAGCATTTTCCTATATACCCGTATAAGTGTGATTTGTGACCAGGTGTAGCGCTTGCGGCCCTCCCTTTTTCACTTAAAATACCCGCCACCCCCCCAATAAAGATTTAACCCCCTGCCCCCCCCCCTGATCACCCCCAGTTAACCCCTTCCCCCCTGTCACATTGCACACTAATACAAACGTATTATACGGTTTTTCTGTATTTTGTATTAGTGCAATTGTGACTTGAGTTAGCGCTAGCGACTTAGTTTCTGTCCCAAGGAGGTTTAGGGTCCCCGCCACCCCCCCAATAAATATTTAACCCCCTGATCCCCCCCCTGATCACCCCTACACCCCCTGTCACAACACACACTGTATACAGTATATAGCATTTTCTATATACCCGTATAAGTGTGACTTGTGACCAGGTTTAGCGCTTGCGGACGTTCCTTTTATCCTTAGGATACCCGCCACCCCCTTCCAATAAAGATTTTACCCCCTGATCACCTCCTGATCACATCCAGTTAACCCCTTCCCCCCTGTCACATTGCACACTAATACACACGTAATATAGTTTTACTGTATTTTGTATTAGTGTGATTGTGACTTGAGTTTGCGCTAGCGAGTTAGTTTCTATC
The DNA here is from genome assembly GCF_965119305.1 of Pelophylax lessonae. Lineage (NCBI taxonomy): Eukaryota > Metazoa > Chordata > Amphibia > Anura > Ranidae > Pelophylax > Pelophylax lessonae. The sequence goes on along the minus strand of NC_138768.1, from coordinate 261,253,400 downwards.
CCAAAGGAGGTTTAGGGTCCCCGACAACCCCCCAATAAAGATTTAACCCCCTTATCCCTCCTGATCACCCCCAGTTAACCCCTTCATTTCCCTGTCACAGTGTCACTTTTATAGTGTACAGTTTTTTTCTTATCACTATTATTAGTGACACAGGTGACATTAGCTAGTGTTAGTGTCAGTCTAAAATAGCGCAGATCCCCGGCGCATAGTTAGAAATAACCCCTTGATTACCACACACACACGCACACACACGCACATACACTTCCATTACTAGTATAGTGTTTGAACAGATCAATATCTGATCTGATCAGAACTATACTAGCGTCCCCATAGTTTAGGGTTCCCAAAGCGCAGTGTTTGCACGATCAGCACTGATTCCTGCCAGCACCTGCGTTTAACCCCTCTGCCCAGCCCACCCCACCCAGGCAAGTGTAGTAATCAATAGATTACTGTCACTTACAAAAAAACACAACACACAAAACCGCTGTGTTAGCAGAGTCAGGCCTGATCCCTGCTAGCATTAGCAGTTTTTTTTGGTAGCGCTTGAAATAGTCCTTGACAATCAGGTGCTTTTATTACCTGTGAGTCATACTACTGTACCAGTAAATTTAGTTACCAAAATGTCCAAACGTTGGTACAGTAGTGCAGAGGCTTATAGTATACTGACCATGTCAGATGAGAGAGATGGGGAAGCCTCACTGGCAGAATCGGGGTCAGTATACGAACCTGATGACAGCAGCGGCTCCCTGACAGATAGCTCCAATGACGGATGGGTCCCTGTTAGACCCAGGTGTACCCGACCCCATTCTGGAGTTGTTGAGATGCAGGAATCGCAGGGTGCTCGTGTGGAGCAGAGTGTCGGTACTACAGCCGCTCATCCTTCTGGTGGCCTGGCAAGTGCCAGCGGCCTAGTACACCCTGGACCTAGTACAACCAGCACTGCAGTAACACTTGGTGACGTGGCGAGTCCCATAAGTGCAGCTGAAGCTGGTGCGGTGGCTAGCACAAGTAGTGGCCCGCAGCCACCGCGTATTCGAAGACAGGCCCGTAGAGCCCATAGTGCCCTCCCTAAAGCGCTGGCATATCCCAATTGGCAACCCACTGATTCTACAGCGCCAGTACTTCCCCCATTCACTGCCCAACCTGGAATCCACGTGGAGACAGCTGGTTTTACGCCCCTGAACTTTTTTGAGCTGTTCTTCACGGAAGATCTTTTCAGATCTATTGTGGATCAATCAAATTTATATGCACAACAATTTATCGCCGCCAAACCCAAATTCGCCCCTTGCCAGACCATTCGGCTGGAAATCTATAACGATTTCCGATTTTAAAATCTTTCTGGGCCTTTCCCTCAACATGGGCATAACCAAACAGAGTGAATTGCGGCTATATTGGTCTACTAGCCCACTTCACCATATGTGCATGTACTCTGCCTCCATGTCCAGGGCGAGATACGAGCAAATTCTGCAATTTTTGCATTTCAGCGACAATGAAATCTGTCGTCCTCGGGGAGACCCTGAATATGATCGGCTCCACAAAATTCGGCCCCTCATAGACCACTTCAATCAGCGGTTTGCAGCCTTGTTTACCCCCGAACAAGTTGTCTGCGTTGACGAGTCCCTGATTAAATTTACTGGCCGCCTTGCTATGAAACAGTACCTCCCCAGCAAGCGTGCCAAGTACGGGGTCAAGCTGTACAAGCTCTGTGAAAGGGCCACAGGCTATACAGTTAGTTTCCGGGTCTATGAGGGAAAAGATAGCACTGTGGAGCCCCTCAACTGCCCAGACTACATAGGGAGCAGCGGCAAGATAGTTTGGGACTTGGTGTCACCCTTATCCGGAAAGGGGTATCATTTGTACGTGGACAACTTCTACACAAGCATGCTAATATTTAGTCATTTTTCTGAATTACAAAATTGGCGCATGTGGCACCGTGCGACCTAATCGCCGTGGCTTCCCCCAACGGCTTGTAAATTCCCATCTTAGTCGGGGGGAGAGAGCCTGCTTGAAAACTGACAAATTGCTTGCAGTGAAGTGAAGGGATACACGGGATGTTTTTGTTCTGTCCTCCCTTCACGCAGACACGACGATCCAAATTCCTACGGCAACTGGCGTTATGGAGAAACCCCTCTGTGTCCATGAATATAACCTTAATATGGGAGGGGTGGACCTTAACGACCAGCTTTTGGCGCCGTGTTTAGTCGCCCGTAAAGCCAGACGCTGGTACAAAAAAGTGTCTGTTTATTCCAATTGGCTATGCTGAATGCCTTTGTCCTATACAGGGTGTCAGGACGAACTGGATCCTTCCGAGAATTCCAGGAAGCGATCATCCTTGCCTACCTGTACCCTGTAGTGAGCCGGCTGCATGAGAGACATTTTCCACATGTCCTCCCGCGTACCCCTACCCAAACTCACCCCCAAAGAAGATGTCGTGTCTGTAGCAGGCGCGGATTTAGGCGTGACATCCACTATTATTGTCCCAGATGTCTTGACCAACCTGGTCTCTGCATCGGGGAATGTTTTGAGCGCTACCATACACTAGTGGAGTTTTAGTGTAGGGTATAGCATGACACAGTGTAGGACACACAAGCACCGTGTCTCGAAAGATGTTCGATGGCTATCGACCTTTTGAGAGACCCAAGCTGGAAAATCGCAGTTTACAAAAAAAGTGTTCCAAAAAAAAATAAAAAATCCAAAAACAGTTGTCTTGTCAGTCATTTTTTATGTTCTTCTACTCTTCCTACTGTACTTTTACTGTACTTTGTTTGATTTTCATTCTTTTGTTAACCTGTTTCTCTTGCAGGTACTCGTCGGCTGCCACATTGATTTTATATATTCTGACACAAACAGTGTTTGCGAACAGCATATATGGATACCTTTGCTGGCAGCAGCTGTGGTGATAGGCTGATTTCAGCACTGCAGTTAAAATACTTTTTAGGTATACGTGGAATATTGTCATGTATACCCATCATTAAATTCAGTGGGTGGCTGTTTGGGCGGTTAATGGTGTGTAATACTACACAATATTCCTGTGCTGATTTCTGTTAGGTTCTCTTTTTTTTCGTTCAGCCCACAGGCTGCATGAAAAAAAAAACCTACACTATATGCCAAACAAGGACCAGCAATGTACTGGTATGTTGCTGGACTTTGAGTGGTTATACCAGGATGATGCCTGCAGATTTAGGCATCACCTTGGTATTGTTTTTTACAGCCAGCGGTTGGCTTACATGTAAAAGCAATCCTAGCGGATAATTGGCCGCTAGACTATTTTTACATGCAGTGGGAGGGGACACCCCCCCTACCGCCGCCTTCCGCCACCTTCCGTGGTTTTTCTCGGGCTCTCCTGTCCCACCGGTTAACCTGAGAGTGCAGCCGGTGGTTCAATTATCTAACCATAGAGCTGGGAATGGCTCCAATCATCTCTATGGCCTAAGATACCGGAAGCTACGAGCATTTCATGACTTCTGTTTCGTCAGAAATAAACAGCGCCATTGGGAAATTGGGAAAGTATTTTATCACACCAATTTTGGTGTGGTCAGATGCGTTAAGGTCAGAGGAGAGATCTAGAGTCTAAAAGACCCCAATTTTTTAAAAAAAAGAGTACCTGTCACTACATATTGCTATCATAGGGGATATTTAAATTCACTGTGATAACAATAAAAATGATTAAAAAAAAAAAAATGAAAGGAAAGGTGTGAAAATAACATAAAAAAGCAAAATAATTTTTTTTTTTTTTAAAAATCAAGCCCCCCCCGTCCCCCCATGCTTGCGCGCAAAGGCGCACGCAAGCGTTGGTCTAGTGTCATATGTAAACCGCAATTGCAGCATGCATGTGAGGTATCGCAGCGAATGCCAGGTCGAGTGCAGTAATTCTTGCAGTAGATCTCCTCTGTAAGTCTAAAGTGGTAACCTGTAAAGACTTTTAAAGGCTTTTAAAAATGTACGTAGATTGTTGCCGCTGCACAGGCGTGCACAATTTTTAAAGCATGTCTTGTTTGGTATCTATGTACTCGGCATAAGATCATCTTTTAAATTTTACCAAACAATTTGGAATTATATAGTTTATTTGTGCAATAAATTTAAAAAAAAATATTTTTTTCGCAGAAATTGTGTTTGGAAAATCTGTACGCAAATACCGTGTGACAAAAAATTTTGCAACATCCACCATTTTGTTCTATAGGGTCTCTGCTTTAAAGAAATATATAATGTTTGGGGGTTCAAAGTAATTTTCTAGTAAAAAAAAAATATCTTTTCATGTAAACAAAAAGTCACAGAAAAGGCTTGTGTGGCTAAGATTGAGCATAAAATGCCGGGACAGTTCAAACACCCCCTAAATGACCCCTTTTTGAAAAGTAGGCACCCAAAGCTATTTGCTGAGAGGCATATTGTGTCCATGGAGTATTTTATATTTTGCCCTAAGTTTCGGGAAAATTACAATTTGTTTTTTTTTTTGTTTTTTTTTACAGAAAGTTGTCACTAAATGATATATTGCTTACGCATGCCATGGGTATATGTGAAATGACACCCCCAAAATACATTCTGTTGCTTCTCCTGAGTACAGGGATACCACATGTGTGAGACTTTTTGGGAGCCTAGCTGTGTACGGGACCCCGAAAACCAATCCCCATCTTCAAGTTTTCTAATGGCGTAAATTGCTTATTTTACCTCTGCACTACCTGTCACAGTTTCAGAGGCCCTGAAATTTCAAGATAGCACAAACCCCCCCCCCCCCCCAAATGACCCCATTTTGCAAAGTAGACACTCTAAGCTATTTGCTGAGAGGCATGGTGAGTCCATGGAATATTTTATATTTTGCCACAAGTTTCGGGAAAATTATTATTTCTTTTTTTTTTGTTGTTTCTTTACACAAAGTTGTCACTAAGTGATATATTGCTCACACATGACATGGGTATATGTGAAATGACACCCCAAAATACATTCTGCTGCTTCTCCTGAGTACAGGGATACCACATGTGTGAGACTTTTTGAGAGCCTAGCTGTGTATGGAACGCCGAAACCAATCCCCATCTTCAGGTTTTCTAATGGCGTAAATTGCTAATTTTGCCTCTGCACTACCTGTCACAGTTTCAGAGGCCCTGAAATTTCAAGATAGCACAAAACCCCCCCAAATGACCCAATTTTTCAAAGTAGACACTCCAAGCTATTAGCTGAGAGGCATGGAAAGTCCATGGAATATTTTATATTTTGCCACAAGTTTCAGGAAAATTATACATTCTGCTGCTTCTCCTGAGTACAGGGATACCCCATGTGTGAGACTTTTTGGCAGTCTAGCCGCGTACAGGACCCGGAAAATCAATCCGCACCTTCTGGCTTTCTAAGGGCGTAAATTGTTGATCTCACTCCTTACTACCTATCACACTTTTGAAGGCCATGAAATGCCAAGATGGCACAAACCCCCCCCTAAATGACCCAATTTTGCAAAGTAGACACTCCAAGCTATTTGCTGAGAGGCGTTGTGAGTATTTTGCAGCTTTCGTTTTTTTGGAAAATGAAGAAAAAGCAGAAAAATGCATTTTTTTTCCTCTTTTTCCAATTTCCAAACCTTTGTGACAAAATGTGAGATCTGCAAAACACTCAACATGCCTCTCTGCAAATAGCTTAGGGTGTCTACTTTCCGAAAAGGGGTCATTTGGGGGGGGGGGGGGGGGGTTTGTGCTGTCTTGGCATTTCATGGCCTCCGAAACTGTGATAGGTAGTCAGGAGTGAAATCAACAATTTACGCCATTGGAAAGCCTGAAAGTGGGTATTGGTTTTCGGGGTCCTGTACTAAGCCAGACTGCAAAAAAGTCTCACACATGGGGTATCCCTGTACTAAGGAGAAGCAGCAGAATGTATTTTGGGGTGTCATTTCACATATGCCCATGGCATGTGTGAGCAATATATCATTTAATGACAACTTTGTGTAAGAAAAAAAAAAAAAATATATATATATATATATATATATATATATATATATATATATATATATATATTTCCCGAAACTTGTGGCAAAATATAAAATATTCCATGTACTCACCATGCCTCTCAGCAAATAGCTTGGGGTGTCTACTTCCAAAATGGGGTCATATGGGGAGGTTTTGTGCTATCTTGGAATTTTAGGGCCTCCAAAACTGTGACAGGTAGTGCAGAGGTGAAATGCACAATTTACGCTATTAGAAAACCTGAGAGTTTTGATTGGTTTTCGCGGTCCTGTACACAGCTAGGCTCCCAAAAAGTCTCACACATGGGGTATCCCCATACTCAGGAGGAGCGGCAGAATGTATTTTGGGGTGTCATTCCACATATACCCATGTCATGTGTGAGAAATGTATCTTTTAGTGACAACTTTGTGTTAAAAAAAAATTGTAATTTTCCCAAAACTTGTGGCAAAATATAAAATATTCCATGGACTCACCATGCCTCTCAGCAAACAGCTTGGGGTGTCTACTTTCCAAAATGGGGTCATTTGGGGGGGTTTTGTGGTATCTTGACATTTCAGGGCCTCCTAAACCGTTATAGGTAGTGAGAAAATGCAATGAAAAATGTACGCCCTTTGAAATTCTGATGGCGGGAATTGGTTTTTGGGCTCCCGTACACAGCTAGGCTCCCAAAAAGTCTCACATATGTGGTATCCCTGTACTCAGGAGAAGCAGCAGAATATATTTTGGGGTGTAATTACACATATACCCATGGCACGTGTGAGCAATATATCATTTCAATGACAACTTTGTGTAAAAAAAAATATATTTTTTTTAGTCATTTTTCAAACATCTGTGACAAAAAAATGAAATACTCAATGAGCTCAACATGCCACTCAGGACATTCCTTAGGATGTCTACTTTCCACAAAGTGGTAGTTTGGGGGGGGGGGGGTTTGTACTGCCCTGCAATTTTAGCACTTCATGAAATGAAATAGGCAGTCAGAAATTAAAGCTGCGTAAATTTCAGTATTTACACCATAGTTTGTAGACGCTATAACCTTTGCGCAAAACCAATAAAAATATGCTCATTGAAATTTTTTTTGTCGAAGACATGTAGCTAAATATATTTTGGCCAAAAAATATGACATAAATTGAGTATATTGGATATTTTTTAAAAGACAAAGTTGAAAATGTAATTTTTTCTCAAAATTTTCGCTCTTTTTTTATTAATATCGCAAAAAATAAAAAGCGCAGACGTGATCAAATACCACCAAAAGAAAGCTCTGTTTGTGGGGAAAAAAGACGTAAATTTTGTTTGGGTACAGCATTGCATGACCGCGCAATTGTCAGTTAAAGTCACGAAGTGCCAAGTTGAAAAAAGGGGTCTGGTCAGGAAGGGGGTAAAATCTTCCGGGGCTTAAGTGGTTAAGTAAGGGTCTAGACATGTATTTTTAGGCTCTGAGGAAGAGGCTAAGACTCAAAATGCATTAGCCTTCACAAATTCAGGGGACTACTCACCCTCGGATCCCTTTACTGAGGACTGCGTTCCTTATGTGATATGCTTTTAAACAAGAACTCGTTAGTGAGTATTTTTAATCTTTTTACTTTTAAATAAACCATCCAAAGGATAATGCACTAGGCCTGTGCGCCCCTGTGTTTGTTTGTTGAAAATGGACTTCTACCTGCCTATGCATGTACATTCAAGAACATATGTCTACAATGTATTTTGGGTTGTAATTCTAAGTATGCCCATGCTGTGTGTGAGAAATATCTTATTAAATTGACAACTCTGTGTAAAAAATGTATATTCATTTTCTATTCACATTTTCAAAAAACTTGTAGCAAAAAAATGAAGTCTTTAAAAGACTCACCATGCCTCTTTAAATACATTGGAATGTTTATTCTCCAAAATGTGGACATTCTGATGCTCTCTATTGCACACCTATAAAAAAACAAGCAGGATTTACTCTTGAAACTCAGCTTTCTTAGGTCTTCTCAGAAAGTACAATTGCTGCTGCACCTTTCCGACTAAGCCCAATTTGAAGTCTGAGTCTTCAACTAGAAATGCAATATCCGTAACTACCACAACCTGAGGTGTACCAAAGTCGTCCTGGTCAGTATACCTCAAAGAGGGCATACTCTAAGTATACAGGTGTCTAAAAATAGAAAAAACGGGGGGGGGGGTATGGGTGGGAGAGAACCAGAAGGAAACGGACCTACATATGCCTACCAGAGGAGGAGGAATATATACCCACCAGACTCCTCCTACAAATACAGGCTGGCCAAAGGCCTGCCTTCCTACTTGTAGTCTGAGTCTTCAACTTGAAATGCGATATCCGTAACTACCACAACCTGAGGTGTGCTAAAGTTGTGCTGGTCAGTATACCTAAAAGAGGGCAAAAACACAACAGTAGGTATGAGAGAAAATGCTTTACTAACAGGATAACATGAACAATTTAGTCAAGTAAAGTACAAAATGCCCTAATCACTTCGGCATGGGGTTCTGGTATGTATTGGCTGTAACAGGAGGAATTCCAGCATCCCATATATTTGGAATGTGTGAAGGCACCCCCTGTTTGGAGGCTGCGGACGCTGCACCGATCCTAAACAATTGGCTTGGGACACCTCCCCAGGTCTGAGGAGACCAAAGAAACTTAAATAAATGGCTGCTTTGAGTACTAAACTGGGACCTACACCAAACGGGGAAAGGGACAACATGTCTGACATGCCTCTGAAGATCTGGCCGGTAACTGGTAAATGTGATAAACGTGACTGCCCCTGAGTTTTCTGAATACCCCTTAAAATAGCTTTGAGGGGGTGGGCCGCTAAAATGGAAGGACTACCAGGATCCTGCAGGGACCTGAAATGCTTAACACCTGAGAGATATAACTTGATAGTATTGAGAGATAGGGACAATTCACTATGGCAATAAGCAGCAAAAGCCATCACATATTTGATATCCCCAGGGGAATTGCAAGGGTATATGGACATGAACTTAACGAAAGTCTTCCAACCCATAATGTAAGCTTTGATTGTGTTTCTGGATAACAAAATATTGCCCGGGTTAACCGCCTGAGCCCAGAGTGCGACTAATCCATGATCAGTAGGGAGTAAGGTGGTACCGTCATGCCCACCTGATCTGCCCATGTGATTGCTGCAGCAAGTATTGGGTAGATTTCAAACAAAGCTGGGAATGCTGAACCCTTCTGGGGGCCAACGGCTAGCCAACCATTGACACCCAAAAATGGCCGCAAAACCCACTGAGGCTGCGGCATCTGAAAACACTCTAGGGGACCTAGTCGTAGGTTGTGGAAGGAACATGGAAATACCAATCCAGTCGAATAGAAACTGGTCCCACATGAGCAAATCAGCTCGTGCATCAGATTGCAAACTCATCAGCGATTCAGCGTCCTGGTGCAGGGGAAGGAGAGCCAATAATCGAGAAACAAAAGATCTAACCTGTGGAATTATCCTCATCGCAAAATTAGGCATCCCCAAAAGAGATTTTAACACTTTTTTGGAACAGACCGGGGACATAACAAACTTGTGAATAACCTGACATATTCTGACCAGTTTCTCTATGGGCAAGTTGACAAGCATAAGATTGAGAGTTATACCTAGAATCGTAATGCTGTTGGAAGGGCCTTACACTTTATGGGCAGCCATGGGGATGTTCAGTTCAGAAAAAAGATCCGTTAAGGATTGAAGATCCCTAGGCGGTTGACCAGGCCTTTCTAATAACAGAAAATCGTCCAGATAATGGATGACCCTCTAACAACCTTTGCAGTTGACCAATATCCAACTAAGTGCCTGGCAAAGGTATCAAACAACCAAGGGCTGCTCTTGGACCCTAAAGTCAATTTGGTGGCAAAATAGTAACGCTTGCCCCATTTGATACCATGCCATTGCCAGAGGGCCGGTTTGATGGGGAGTAATTTGAAAGCGTCAGAAAAATCCACTTTGGATAACCAAGTACCCTTGCCTAACTGCAGTATGTACTGAATGGCCAGATCCACTGATGAGTATTTAAGAGAGAATTTTTCAGATGGAATGAGTGAATTAAGGATTGGAATGTGAGATGAATGAGGAGCAGACATATCCTAAATCAAACGATATTAATTAGAAAATGTTCCCTTCACCACACTGATAGGGCTAGCCCTCCACATACAAAATGGTAATGAGACGAAAGGACCAATTACAAAACCTTTGGCCACCTCTGCCTCCAAAAACTCATCAACAATACGAGCATGACTGCCTGCCGACACCAGGTTACTACATTCAAAGGTTTCCAATGGTAATGTGATAAGGCTTGTGTGAAAACCTTCAGAAAAACCCTCCAGCAGGAAATGGATGGTGTTCTAAACAAGTCCCCAGAAAGAACACATTGTCGTTTGTCCCTTCTGGTTGAGCACTTGCACGACTTGGATGGCGTAGGTCCTCGGGCCTGCCCTGAAAGTCTTGGGAGGGGGTGGATATGGCCTTCTGGCTTAGTTCGCCCTCTCCCATGGGGTCTCCCTTCGGGGGAGCCCTACCTAGTACTCGGGGTGGGCTGTTTCGGCAGTCCCCCTGAAGAATGGGGTCTGCCCGGCTTCGGCTGGGTGGACCAAAGTGAGTACCTCAGTCCCTGTCAGGAGCTTCGCGCCCCGGGGGATCAGGGTCAGGGCCCTTCCTCTTCAGAGGAGGGCCATGTGTACGCCTTGTGCACTTTTTGTGTGTCTCACGTTTGCGTGTGTGCACTTTTTTATGCACTGGGTGTGAAGTCTTTTGAGTGTGTTTCACACACCACGGGCTTTAAAAAAAAAAAAAAAAAGGAGTGTATCGGAATGAACATGTGAAGTAGGACGTATGATATCGAGGCGCTTGTATGCGCTACAACCAATAAAAAACGAAACCTCAGCCTGTATGGAACTGTAGACATGACAGGTCCTCCTGGTATGTATGACAACTTTTCCCAAATGATGGGAAAATACAAGACAATATGATGAACACACAAAACAAACCTGCTAACCCTGAGCGTAACCTAGGATTCACCTGAAACAACAGTATAAAAATGCAGTGACTACCATCTGGCGATAGATATGAAACCATGACAATAAAATTCCCAATAGCGAAAAATACATTTTTTTTGTAGCAAAATGCAACCATATGCGTATCATACTTGCAACGACTTGGCTACCATGGTGTCACAAATGGAGAGTCGCAATAAACGAAAAAATAAAATAAAAACGAAAATTTACTGAGGAATGCCCCCTTATTTTTTTTATTTTTATATATATATATATATATATATATATATATATATACATATATATATATATATATATACATACATACAGTATATATATATATTTTTTTTATTTTAATTTTTTTTTGATCAGGCATGGATTTACAAAGCAGTTGGTGGGCAGTAACAAGGATGAACCACCATTAACAACATCACCTGCCAACCAAGGTGAACCTAGGAACATGAATGTGAGGTGTTTTTTTTTTTTTTTTTTCCACAGGAGAGAAGATGTGACTGAAAAGTAGGACAGGCACTGACTGCTTGGTGTGTACGGACCGGTGAGGGTTAATGAAAGCTGAGCCAAGCTGGATACCTCTGATAACGTCATATAGTGCCATGAAAACCCCTGCTCCTCTTAGTTTTAAGGATGGGCTAAACCAACAGGAGTGTGCTCCTTGCTTCCTGCTCCACGTGTACTAACCAAAGCCGGACTGCTCATGAATGTGAGTTGCCGTGGCCCCCGACTCCCTTCTCCCCCTCCCTGCATCACTCAGCCCCCACCTACCAGAAGCCTGACAGCAGGGCCGGATTAAGAGCATCATGGGCCTGGTGCTGAAGATTTTGGTGGGCCTTTTATGGAAATAAATTAAATTAAAAGCAAACAATTTTTTGCTAAAACAAATTAAATTTTCTCTTACCAGTACCACCAGCCATGCAGCCTCTTAGCACCAGTAACACCACCAATAACACCTACTGTGTAGTCTCTCACCAGCAGCAACACCATTAACAGCAGCCATGCAGTCTCTCACCAGCAGCAAAACCAGTAACCACTGCCATGCGGTCACTCACTAGTGACAGCTACCATGCGGTCTCTCACCGGTGACAGCTGCCATGCGGTCTCTCATCTGTGACAGCTGCCATGCGGTCTCTCATCTGTGACAGCTGCCATGCGGTCTCTCACCGGTGACAGCTGCCACGAGGTCTCTCACCAGTGACAGCTGCTATGAGGTCTCTCACCAGTGACAGCTGCCATGCGGGCTCTCAGCAACAGCTCCCAGATGAGCTCTTAAAAGCAGCAGGCAATATCTCTTGCACACTATCTACTTGCTGCAGTGGCAGCTCAGTGTCCCCAGGCAGACTTGCATTGGAGACCCCAGTCCTCTCTCTGGACTCCTGGCAGCCTTTAAACTCCTTGTACACAGGCTCCTGCTTCTCAGTTCACTGCAAAACAGTAGTGATGTCACCCCAAACACTGTACCCAGGTTCCCAGGCTCCAGTAATATTTAGGCATCATATACACAGCTTAGCCCTGCCTATGGTCCTATGGCTGTTGGTACACTCAGCCATTCTGACTACTTACAGGCCACAGCTCTGCAAAGAGGTGAACGCAAATTAAACCATCCCACCAGCAGAGCCTACATCCACACTCACTCCCACCACCTTCTTCCCAGTGGGTGAGATCTAGATATCAGCGCAGAGCTGCCACGCACAGGTCACATATCCCTCCTCCACCTGCAAACTCCCTCAGGACTCTGTCCAGATGGGTAGAAGGGACATGGCCTGCATAATCAAAAGTCAAACAAATCCCCAGAGCCCCCCAGCCCTCTTAAGCCAGGATGGTATGGCCATGTGCAAATGCCTTGGGGTATTGATCAGACCAAGTTCTACAGAGGGGGGTTGTGTTCATTTTGGGTCCGTGCACTGGAAGCTGCAGGATCGAGATGTGCCCACTCAACAGCACAACAATGCAAAGCCCTGTGTGCGGGCACCCACTCGGCAATGATGTGAACAAAGTCCCGACAGCTAGTTTAGTTGTGGTGCCAGCTGCCCACGGGCAATCAAATGTGACAGAACAGTACTCACTGGCTGCTTTCTGTGGATGGCTTTGATTTCCAGGACGCAGCCCAGGACAAAGTTTTGTTGGAAAAGCTTTTAAAAATCTGTGACTGTCCCAGCAAAATCAGGACAGTTGGCGACTATGGGCCTGTTTTTTTTGGACAACTGGCAGTGTTGCCAGCCCCCTACAACTTTTTTAACTGACGAAACATAGAACATTTACTGACAGAGCGCATTTTTTAACAACAATCTGAAATATGACATAAACTTCCATTAGAAACTAAAAGAACTGATGTTTAAAGCATATAAGCAATATTTAAATATATATCTATAGGTAAATATTAACAATGGCTGTAACAACTAAATCTGCTTGGCCTTTAAATGAAAAATCAAAACAATATGAGCATGACTAGGATTATGAAAGACCTGGGGAACTGTAGGGTGGAGCCAAAAGTCCTATGGCACACGTAGCGCGCAGTGGCAAGTAATGGTTGTGGTTTTAATTTGTGTAACAGTGGGAACGGCTTAAAGTTGAAAGATTACAGCGGAGTTCCACCCGTTTTTGTGTTTATTAAAAGTCAGCAGCAACAAAAAGTACACACTCACCTGCTCCAGGATCCAGCGATGCAGCCGATGGGAGACTTGGTTCTTTCTCTCTTCTCCCCGCAGCGCCAGCATCACTAGTGTGGGCATGCGGCTGTAACAGCTTGGGGCTTCACACCTGGGGGCGCACTGCGCATTCATAAGTCGCGCTGCGTGTCCTGAGTGAACGGGCAATCTTCTGGGACCTGTGGCGTGTTCCAGAAGATTGCAGGGAGGGAGGGAGGAGAGGAGACCTACGCAGCCCAAGTGGAAGTAAGAGCGGGTACCTGTCAAATCTAGATACCCGCTCCCCCCAAAAAAATGACATGCCAAATGTGGCATGTCAGGGGGTCAGAAGGCCTTAAAGCGGAAGTTCCAATTTTGGGTGGAACTCTGCTTTAAACAGAATCTTAGTCACTATATTCACTGCACACTCATGCCACAGTCTTTGTACATAATATTCATTATTATTATGCCATAGGGGAGAAGATGGGGGGAGAGACAGGGAGGGGGGGGGGAAAAAGGAAGGGAGGGGGGTAGGGGAGATGTAAACCCTAATAAAATGCCATTTTAAATCCTGTGTATCAAACATTAATTTAATATAGTGTGGCACCAAAAAGAAAACATTACTCCACCCAAAACTGAAGTTCTGTATACCTCTGATATCATATGTAATACTATTCCTACTAATATTAAAAGGCCTCCAGTCTCTAGGTTTAAAGTGTAACTAAAGACAAAGCTTTTACTTTTTTTATTTTTTATTTTAGATAAAGGGAGGGTTAGCCTGGGTTCACACTACTGCGATGCGGGAGCCACCACGATTCCTGTGTGGGTTCCTGCATCACATCTCCCCGGAGGCAGTTCACACTGCCTTCTGCGAACCACTGCTGGTGTCAAAACAAAGTTAATGACACCCCCAGATTGGCAAACTGTGAATTTGGACAGGAATTTGATTCCAGTGCAGGGAAAAAAAAGTTCCTGCATCATTTTCTTGGGAATGCAATGGGAGTTCACCCATACAAAATGTATGGCTGAATTCGCATTGCACAGACATTGCATGTGATCTGCACAGCAATGCGGTGCAAATCACATGCGATGTATGTGTTCGCAATAGTCTGAACCCAAGCTCATACACCTGTCAGCTTTTTTTCCAATCTGTGTCCCATTGAGGAGATTTCACTTCCTGTCCCATAGCCAAACAGGAAGCGAGAGGAAATCCCTCCAAAGTAAGGGAATCCCTGTTTGTCACCAGAACTAGTGTCCCCATTGGACGATTTCCCCTCTATTCCTGCTCTGGGGACACCCAACATTTAGGGTTTTTGTTCACTTCCACATTTGATGATAACATAGTTGCCAACATTTGAAAAAAAATTCCAGGGACACTTTGCAGCGCAGCTATCAATTACTTACCACACCCACTTCCCTGAAGCCCCGCCCACTCTGCATAATTAATCTCCGCCTACTTATCAGATTATAGGGTCTACTTCATAAAGAGAGAATTACAGGAAATTGAAAAGGGAATTGAAAACCTGAGGCCAAAGTAGCAGAGTTGGAATAATTCTCTCATTCAGCTGCACTACTTCTGCCTAAAGTTTAAAATTCACATCACAATTCCCTGCAATTCTAAAGTGTGAAATGTGCTCAGGTGTGACCATACAAAAAATGTAATATGGAAATATAAATAAAGTGCAAGGTGTAAATAAGTATGATTATACTATCTGGTATAATTAGGTTTTATTGTACTTATTTACACCTAATACTTTATTTAGATTTACATATTCCATTTTTTGTATGGTCACACCTGAGCACATTTCACACTTTATTCACCTGTCTTTGAATTCAGCCCTCTGTAGGGTGATCATTATCATTTACATAAAACAATGTGCCATACTTTCCTTCCTAACACATTACCCAGTCCATACCAATATAGATCCTAACACATTACCCAGTCCATACCAGTATAGATCCTAACACATTACCCAGTCCACACCAGTATAGATCCTAACACATTACCCAGTCCATATCAGTATAGATCCTAACACATTACTCAGTCCATACCAGTATAGATCCTAACACATTACCCAGTCCATACCAGTATAGATCCTAACACATTACCCAGTCCATACCAGTATAGATCCTAACACATTACCCAGTCCATACCATCCTCACACATTACCCAGTCTATACCAGTATAGATCCTAACACATTACCCAGTCCATACCAGTATAGATCCTAACACATTACCCAGTCCATACCAGTATAGATCCTAACACATTACCCAGTCCATATCATCCTAACACATTACCCAGTCCATACCAGTATAGACCCTAACACATTACCCAGTCCATACCAGTATAGATCCTAACACATTACCCAGTCCATATCATCCTAACACATTACAGAGTCCATACCAGTATAGATCCTAACACATTACCCAGTTCACACCAGTATAGATCCTAACACATTACCCAGTCCATACCAGTATAGATCCTAACACATTACCCAGTCCATATTATCCTAACACATACCAAGTCCATACCAGTATAGATATCCAGCATGAGATTTTTCCCATTGAGGATTGAGGTCTGTTTTCATTTTTTTGAGCAATATATATATATATATATATATATATATATATATGCACACACATACACATACACGGATATGTACACACTTTTATCTAGAGCTAGAAAACTATATATATGTATCAATTAACCACTTAAGCCCCGGAGGATTTGGCTGCTAAACGACCAGGGGGTATTTTGCGATTCGGCACTGCGTGACTTTAACGGACAATTGCGCGGTCGTGCGACGCTGTACCTAAACAAATTTGACGTCCTTTTTTCCCACAAACAGAGCTTTCTTTTGGTGGTATTTGATCACCTGTGCGCTTTTTACTTTTTGCGCTATAAACAAAAAAAGAGCGTAAATTTTGAAAAAATAACAATATTTTTCACATTTTTAAATATATGAAATTCCCCCAAAAAAAATGTAAAAATCAAAATTTTTTAACATTTTCGGCCAATTTGTTTTATGCTACATATGTTTGATAAAAAAAAATCGCAAAAAGCGTATTTTTATTGGTTTGCGCAAAAGTTATCGCATTTACTAACAAAGGGAAAGATTTTTGTCATTTTTGTTGTTTTTTTAACGCGTAATGGCGGCGATCTGCAATTTTTTTTGCGGTACTGTGACATTGGGGCGGACAGATCGGACCCTTGACTGACATTTTTGACACTTTTGGGGTTACCAGTGACATTTCTACAGTAATCAGTGCTATACATATGCACTGTTACTGTAAAAATACACTGGTAGCAAAGGGGTTAACTTTATTTGAGAGGGAGGGGCTGTGTGTGTCCCTAGGGGCGTGATTCTTACTGTGATTGGCTGTGACTTGAGGTGTAAGGACACTGATCAATGGTTCTACATACTAGAACCGTGTGATCAGTGTTTTTACACCGAGGAGAATGACAGGCAACTTGTTTACACAAGCTGCCTGACTTTCTCCCTCTCCCCCGACGATAGCCGAGTGACCGGCGGACATCGGGTCCGCCGGTCACATGCACAGGGGGGTCCGTGACCCCACGGGAGCGGGAGCGCGCCTCCGGCGGCACGCGCTCGCTCCCCAGACCCTCCCAGGCTAGTGACGTTAATTAACGTCACTTTGCCTGTGAGGGGCTGACCGCCGCAGTAAATTTACTTGCGGAGGTCGGCAAGCGGTTAACAGGTGTAAAAATCATATCTATAAAAAAAAAAAACAATATTAATAGTAGTAATTAATGGAGTGTGAGGCCTTCAGCTTGTCGGAAGGTGCTCTGCCTCCCCCTGCTGGCGGATTTTGGAAAGTGCACCATGCTGACACCCTGCCTCCGGTGACACGTTAAATTTGCGACAGATGGGAAGAGTGAGCGGGCACAACCTGCTGCCAGAACTACAACACCTAGCTGGGGTGAGAGCGACACTGTGTGGCACAAAATAAAAAATAAATGATTTACATTGTCCCTGATTAACAGGGACAGCGTAAATTACCCGGGACAGGCTCCTATTTCCCGGGAAAAAAACGGGACAGTTGGCAGGTATGTGATAACAGTAAACAGGACAAATAGGGACAAACAGAGAGAGTAAATCTCCTTAACAGGGACACAGACAGCGATGGAAACCTGACAGGGGATCTAATCCCTCTCCACTCTATCAACAACCTAAAAAAAAAAAAAAAAAGAAAAGTTTTGCCTGTGGTTATACTTTAACAATGTCTTAAAATGTTCTGTGAAGTGCTCAGCTTAATTGTAGAAATTCACTTTGCACTCCACCTTATTTCAATTGCTTTTTTTTTAGGTATTGCATGTGAAGAAAATAAGGTGAGAGCACATCAAATACCTAAATAGAGCGATAGAAATAAGGTGGAGTTCAAAGTGAACCATACTATTACCTGCAGGAATTGGCATTAGGGGGGGTCAAAACATGCAGTGAAGAGGTATGATATCACCTACTTACCTACAGTCCTATTGATTTCTATTAGGTTGCAAGTTTTTTGCAGCATTTTCTGAAAGTGTGCTAAAGATGCAGCATGCAGGAATTTTGTTGCGCTTTCAGAAAATACAGAAAAAACAAGCAACCTAATAGAAATCAATGGGACTGCGGCTAAAATGCAGGAAAACTGCAGATAAACATGCAATTGGACAAACCATAGCAAACCAGTGTAAACCCACTTAAAAGCACAAAGGACCAAGTACTACCATAGGCTGATGACACAATTCTAAACACTTTGGCTGCAGTTTTGACAGCTAAAGCTGAAGGAAAAAGTTAAAAAAGAGGGGGAGGGAGAGAAGAAAGGAGGCAGGGGGAGGAGTCCAGTCACTGAGCTCACATATGGATGGTCCCTGGAGGCGTATCACTCACACATATCCTGTTTATGTTGTATCTGTCGGCTGCTCTGTGTATAAATTCCCGCACACACGGATCCTTTACTTCACTGTACGGACTTCACAGAGTGTGGGCAGGCACAGAGGGAGAGGGGCGGCCACAGAGCGAGAGGGGCGGGAGAAGGCAGAGCGAATCTAGCTTCTATCCTCTTCCATTTGTGCAGGGGGAACTGTGCTCTGTGACACTGTAATAATCACACTGAGCCAACACAGCTGGAGCCAGCCACCCCTACATTTACAAACAGCCTCTCCTGTTCCATAGACCTGTATTCACAGGAGAAATCAGGCTCCTACTGCTGGCTGGGCCGGCCTATCTTAAGGGAGGGACCTGGTTCTGCAGTTCCAATAGCCCCTATGTTGATCCGGCCCTGATGGAAGGGCACTGGGCACACGGCAGGGCACATCACAGACACACAGTAGGGCATAGGGCACACCAGTACACTGTAGTAGCAATTTCTTTTAAATGCAGAGTAGGGCAGGTAGCAGCTGTAATTCTTCTCTGATAGCGCACTGCTCCCTGCCGGCCCCTCCTCTCTTCTCGTCCATCCTAGGTGATGTCACAAGCTGTTGGGGTGGACCAGAGGAAAGGAGGGACCACGGGGAGCAGCGCACTATGAGAGGGGACTTATTCCAGCTACTCCCACCGCTACTCTGCATGTGTTATCTGAGACTCAATCTACCTGTTAGCTGTTTGTAATTGACGGGTAGATCCCTGCGGAACCCCTGTGGACTGCTCGCAGAACCCCAGTTGAGAAAAAGGGATTTTTGTAAGATCTTACCGTAAAATCCTTTTCTCTTATGCTCATTGACAGACGCAGTCCTCTTGATTAATAACACATTGGGTTATGCTGCCCTCTACAGGAGTAGGACACTAGACGGAAGGAAAACGTTCTTGCCACACCTTAGGGGCAGTCCCAGAGGGTATATCCTCTCTCTCTCTGCTACAGGAAGTCAGTTATGTCACAAAGCAGTGTCAGAGAATTTAACCCAACCCAACTCAAAAACAGAGGGGCGGGTACTGCGTCTGTCAATGAGCTTAAGAGAAAAGGATTTTACGGTAAGATCTTACAAAAATCCATTTTCTCTGTCGCTCATTGACAGACGCAGTCCTCTTGATTAATAACACATTGGGACGTCCCAAAGCAGTGCCACAAATGAGGGGTGGGATAACAGAAATCAAAACTTAAATCCAGAAGGCCCAACCGGTGCCGACTAGAAGTCTTAAAGGCTCATCAACCAAAGGATGAGACTCAACTGAAAATCCAACAGAAAAAAACCCTCCAGGTAGACCACCGGTCTCCTCAAATTGCGGCCTGCAGAACCTTTATAAAATTTTGTAAAGGTATGAACCGACGACCAGGTAGCCGCCTTGCAAACCTGGACCACTGACGCCTGATGGCGGAAGGCCCAGGAAGCACTGAGCGCCCGAGTGGAGTGCGCCTTAACAGGGAACGGAGGATTCCGACCCTTAATAGAATAAGCCTGTACCACCGTCTGTCTGATCCATTTGGAGATAGTCGCGGCAGATGCAGGCAACCCCTTTTTGGGGCCATCCGTGATCACAAAAAGTGAATCCGTTTTACGAAACGAGTCCGTAGTCTTCAGGTAAACCCTGATTGCCCGAACCACATCCAAGGAATGTAATGCACACTCCCGAGGATGACTGGGCTTAGGACATAGGGAAGGTAGCACAATCTCTTCATTCAGATGAAACTCTGAAACCACCTTAGGAAGAAAGGATGGCTTCGGATGAAGAACCACCTTATCCCTATGAACCACCAGATATGGGGAACGACAGGATAATGCGGCCAGTTCTGACACCCTGCGTGCAGAAGTAATGGCCACCAAGAAGGCCACCTTCTGGGATAATGTAAGCAAGGGAATCTCCCTGATATTCTCAAAGGGAGGTTTCTGCAGAACCGACAACACCAAATTAAGATCCCAGGGCGGTAAGGGCGCGCGCACTGGCGGAGCCAAGTGCCGCACCCCCTGGATGAAATTCCGTACCAAGGAATGAGTAGCCAAAGGTTTCTGAAAGAAGATTGCTAATGCTAAAACCTGACCCTTGATAGTGCTCAAGGACAGTTTCTGCTCAACCCCATGTTGCAGAAAGGCCAAGATTCGGGTCACCGAATAGGTACGTGGGGGAAATCCAAGAGATTCACACCACGCAATATAAGCCTTCCATGTGCGATAATAGACTTTGCTGGAAGTCGCTTTTCTTGCTTTAATTAGAGTAGGAATAACTGAAGTTGACAATCCCTTGTCCTTCAGTACCTGGGTCTCAATGGCAAGGCCGTTAAAGCCAGCGCTTGTAAAGCAAGATGGAAGATCGGTCCCTGAGACCGCAGATACTCCCTGAGAGGAAGTCTCCAAGGAGCGTCCGCGACCGGCCTGCCCAAGTCGGCGTGCCCGGCTTGACGAGGTCAGTCCGGAATTACCAGGATAACTGGAATTCCCTCCACCTCTATCCTGCGGAAAAGTTTCAGCAGCAACTTGAGAGGAGGGAAGGCATACAGTAGCTGATACTGCCCCCACTGGGCGATCAGCGCGTCTGCTGCGTCCGCTAGAGGATCGCCGGCGCGAGCTACAAACCCCCGCGCCTTCCTGTTGAGCCGAAATGCCAACAGATCCACCTCCGGGGTGCCCCAATGAAGGCACAGCTGGTGAAATCCTTGGTGATCGACTTAAGCCACAGCCAATGGCATTGTCTGACTGAATCCGAACCGGGCTGCCCTAGAGCTGCTTGGTCCAGGAAATTAGACAAAGTCTGATCGCTCTCAGTTCCCACACATTTATCAGAAACTTGAATTCTATCGGAAGTAGTGACTTCCCCTGGCTGAGCATTGGAGACCGAAGCCGCCAGACCAGAGACTCCCTGGTCCGCTCGCTCAATCGGATCCGATTCCTGGAGGGAACTGGGAATGATCTTTGAAAAAGGTAAAGAAAACGTTCTGCTCAAGGAACGGGAACTACCGCTCCCTGTAGCATCTGAATGTTGGAAGGGAAGAATCACCCCGGTAGAAGTGATCGACACTCGATCTTGTATCCCGATCGTATGATCTCCTGAATCCCTTTGTCCGGGATTCAGGAAAGGCCTGGATCTGAAAACCGGTGAAGACGTCCCCCCACCCCAGAGATGGGTGGGGGCGCACCTTCAGGCTGTATTGGTCTTATCTTCAGGTTTGGCTGAGTCGGCCCTTTGTTTACCCGACCAGCGCCCTTTGAAACCCCCTGAAGGGCTTTGCCCTTCTCGCTCGCCCCAGCGGGGCGAACTAACCTTTTATGAACGGAAAAGGAAGGTCCTCGCTTGTTACGAGGTCCTTTACCTTTAGCAGTCTGCGGCAAAAAAGTGCTCTTGCCCCCAGTGACATCCTTTATAATATCATCTAAGGTGGCCCCAAACAGGCGATCCCCCTGAAAAGGGAGATTAGCCAAAGCTTTCTTGGAACCTTGATCCGCCGACCAGCACTTTAACCACAGCACACGTCTGAGGACTACTGCTGACATCGATGCATGCCCTAACAAGGGAGTGACATCCAGGGCTGTGTCACAGACGAACTGTAGTCCTTGTATAATTTGCTCCATCAAATCAGATGCTGCCGGGGGGATACTTCTCCCCTTTAAGTCACGGCGTAACAATTTGGCCCATTCTGTTAAGGTCTGTGAAACTAACCCAATGGCAATCACTGGCCTAAAGGTTGACCCTATCAGGGAAAAAATGGTGCGGGACTCCGCTTCCACTTTTCAATCCACCGGATCCTTAAAGGACGGGGCGTCCTCCAACGGGATAACAGTGGTCTTATTTAGTCTGGAAATCGGTGGGTCTGGATAGCGTCTAGCAATGCGTTTGGAAATAGCAAGGGTTCGTTTCGGATGACCCCATTCCTCTGTAATTTTATTGCCAAAACATTTGGGCAAAGGAAAAACCTTTGCCATCTTGGTACGTTTACTAGTACCAAAAGGAATTTCCATCTCGGTTACCTCTGCCGGTATAACCTCAAGTCTTAAGGTTTCCCGGACAGACATAACTAGTGCGTCCACCAACGCTTCTTCTTGTGTTATGGCGGAGGCAGAAACGTCCTCCTCACTGTCTGAGGAGACATTACCTGAGACAACAGCCCCAGAAGAGGGACCTGCAGCTGCAATGACCAGCTCAGAATCTGTATCTGAAGTATCAGATGAAATAGGGGTAGGCGGGAGTCGCTTTCTTGACCCCCGTCCCTGACAGGCCACCTCCACCCAGGATACCAAAGACTCCAAAACTGCTGATAATGCATCAATAACCAGTGGGTTACTGGAGGGTCCTGCGGCCACCTCGAGGGGATCATGTGGGGATACATGTGTGGCAGGGTCCATGATTATACAAGACACTTGCCAGCGAACAAAAAAATAATTGCAAAGAAAAAATTTTTTTTTTTTTTTTTTAAATCCCCCAGTGCAACAGCGCCCCTCAGTGTTACCTGCTCTGGACCCCACAGAGAGAGAGAGAGACCCGAAGGCTCACCACCTGATGCACAGAAGTTTCTATCAACCTGCCTCAGCGCTGTCTTCTTACAGACAGGAAGTCTTTGGCTTTCTTTCCCGGGTAAAGGAGGCGGCTCCGCCCCTTTACATGCCTTCCGGCGCCTCCCAATTACTCCTCGAGGTGTTTGGTCATCTCAAACATGGCCGCCCCCATGCTGGAGACACGAGGCTACGCCAAGATGGCGGCCCCGCGCGACCTGCAGGAAAATGGCGGCGGCCTGTGGAGGATGGCAGCGGCTTGTGCAAGATAGCGGCGGCCTGCGGAAGTTAGTCATTGGCCTGAGCGGCCTGCGGGAGATGTACGGCCTGTGGGAGGATGGCAGCCTGCGGGAGGATGGCGGTCTGCGGATGGCAGTAGTCCAGGCTCAGGCATCGGCCTGTATTGCAACCTTATCAGGTAGGATGCTATCACCCTCATACATGGCCATCATCACAG
Organism: Pelophylax lessonae; assembly: GCF_965119305.1. NCBI lineage: Eukaryota > Metazoa > Chordata > Amphibia > Anura > Ranidae > Pelophylax > Pelophylax lessonae. The sequence goes on along the minus strand of NC_138768.1, from coordinate 261,229,953 downwards.
TAATGCCCCACTGACTTCAGTCATGTTCCTTAACAGTGCCCACTCATGCAGTGACTTTTTAGATAGTCAGCTCCTAAACCAAGCCTCCTGGTTTCCTATTCACCAAATCACACTCAATTGGGGGATCAGTGACACCTGTTATAGGATAGAAGGGGGACCCAGAACCTGAGCGTCCGACCATCCCAGGGAGGGGCCCGCGTCCCCCAACAAACCCGACAGGGGGAGAGGGGGAAAATTTTACTCACCATACCGGAACCAAGCGGGCGCCACCTCTTGACAGAACCCCTCTCCACCTAGGTGGGGGGGGGGCTGTCGACCAATACGGACGCCGTGACTCAGTTTCCAACTGGTCGTTGGCATCCAGGCGAGACGTTTAACTCGCAGGGTCAGTCCCCGTCCAGTGGGACTATGTCGCGGCCGACCCAGCGCGGACCTAGGGCCTGCACGCGCTCGCAGGCTGACTGGGGTGACCACTGGATCTCAACATCCAGCCCGTCGCCCAGTTTCAGTGTACTTGCTTAAAGATCTCACAGGAACAACTGGAGAAAAAAGCTGCCTAATAAAAAGTTTTTCTAAAAAAAAATCCTGCCAGGACCAAAGATCCCAGCAAGGAACTTAGGTCCTTACTCCTAACTAGACAGAAAAAACGGACTTCCTGTAGCAGAGAGAGAGAGGATATACCCTCTGGGACTGCCCCTAAGGTGTGGCCAGAACGTTTTCCTTCCGTCTAGTGTCCTACTCCTGTAGAGGGCAGCATAACCCAATGTGTAATTAATCAAGAGGACTACGTCTGTCAATGAGCGACAGAGAAACACTGGTTTATCTATTCTGCCTCTTCCCTAGTAGTTTCTAATCTGTCATGCAACCAGACCTCTAACTACCAGAAGTTGCCATCGAATGACTACCCTGGCTCTAGCCTATCCTGGTTATTGAGCCCTAATTTGAAACTAGCTATAGAATCCAATACCTGAAGCACAGGGTTAACTGAAATAACAAAAGCTGCACATAAATTCCATTTCAATAAATAAGTTCACCTACTAATATATTGGAAGATAACCACCAATGTCTAATGACAGCACAGATCATAGGAGCATTATGGGTGGCTGGGGCACCCTGCAGGAAATGTGGGGCATGTGCCCTGGGTACCCAGCACTAGTTACGCCCCTGTCCACTGTTTTACAAGGAGCACTCTGTGCACCACATCATGCTTCCACTTGCATTACCCCAGGTCTTTCATATTCGTGATGCCCCTGTCTTTTCGGTTCACTAAAGCTTATTGAAATAGTAAAGAATGCCAACAATGTCTTATAGAGCCATTGTTATTTGTGGGCATAATTTATAAAGAACATAACATATGCCTGTGGGTGTAAATTGGCACAAAGAATCCAAAGCCACAAGTCCCAAGCTGTGCTGCTATGCCCATTTCCATCAGCTTGGTGGAAGAGAAACCGCTCTGCACTTTTAGCCAGTTGAGTTGTGCATATAGTTTAAAATATATCTACAGCTTTAGATGCAAATTATGCTCCTGTTACATTATGTATAATTAGATTACATGGTATTGTTAGAGTATCTTTACATACTAATGTCTCAGGGGAGCCTGTTGGACAGTGGAGGAAACCCAGCTAGTGACACACTTTTGCATCCTGGGATACGTTATATAAGCCAAGGGCACATGTGACAGGGCGTCTTTGGACAGGAAGCCAGGTCCCAGGAGGAGGGTGACGGCTGTCTCTCCTCCTATTGCTGAGGAAGGTGGTCACAGGCAGTCGGCCTTGTGGACCAAAAGTGTGGTGCTGAACCAGGAGGTCCAATGGATGCTGACAAGGGAGTTGGAGGCAGAGCGACCCAGGGAAAAACAGTGTCCGTGAGTACTGGGAAGCTTGCCAGGGGTTTGTCCAGGAAGGGGACCACTCCGGTAGAGTGTCAGCGGACAGGGGGTCAGTGCACACAGCAAGTGAGAAAGGGAGTTAAAGTTAGACCCTGAAAAGTAATCTAAACATGCGTTCATATTCTTATCTTCACTTCAGTGGCAAGGTTAAGCAGCGGCCTTGCCGCACACATTGCATATAGTTGTCCTCAGGATTGTGCATAGTTCAAGTTGGAGTATCCCACTCATTCCCTTCTCCCATCCAAGTTCTAAAATAAAATACAAAAAAAAAAAACAAATCCCCTGGACTGTTCATTGTCTAAGCCAAGAACGGTTAATGCTGTGTATCTGCTATTAGTTGCTAATGGTGACCCGGGGGAACCCAAGAAGTGTAATTCTCAGCAGCTCCCTAGGGGGCAGTACTACATATAAAATAAAAGTTAAATATAAAAAAAATATATATATCTACAGTCGTCAATTTTTTCTTTTGGATAATGCAGTGCCACCTTAATCAGCCACAGAACCTGTGTAATAAATGTGTGTCCTGGTTTAAAGGGATGAGGTGGCAACCCTTCATCCGCCTGCTCAGTGGGGATCAGCGGACAGATTCCCTGATGAGCAGACAGACTCCAACGGAGCCTATCCCATGTGGAAGGAGCCTTAGAAATTTGTACAGTCCTGAAAAATGTTTAATCTTGCTCCTTCGCATTTTCTCATCACTGTGATCAAAAGTGAACAACGATTTGATTCCACTAATGATTAGAAAAATAAACAACATTGTTACAATGAAAAGTATTGAATGAATTTCTACTAGTGTACACCCAGCCTTACAACACTGAGGGGAATATAAGTGTCTTGTAATGTTTGTGAATGGAACGGCGCACACAGCTCACAACGACCACCCACCACATCCTGAGCCTGCTCTTTGTTTGGGAGAACACCACACACACACACCCACCCATTCTGCTTAGTCATTCCCAGTGTAAGCTGCTCTGTGGAATAGATAAATAGCAGACTTATGGTGTAGTAGGGGAACCAGTCCTTCCTGACTACAGAGGAGAGCATACATAGATCAGGTGAGAGAATGACTATGTTATATGCAGGCTGTGATATAACATATAGTTATATCACAGGAGCATGTGAGTGCTCAATGCTCCTGTATCCCAGGTATACCACTCATGGACAGCACAGCTCTTCAGTGCCTGCGCTTGGAGTGTGTGTGTGTGTGTGTGTGTGCGTTTTCCTTTACACCCTGTGATCATGTATTTTTATGTCTAATGCTAGGAACACACTAGCAGAATTTCGTACGAAAATTCTCAGAACATTTGATTGTCGTTCAAAAGGTTTTGTTTGCTTTTAACATTTGATTTTGGAATGAGGCTGGGTTTACACTAATGCAGTCTACTGCATCGCATGTTTGTACAGGAATTGCACCGGATTCCAGTACAAATGACATGTGAATTCAGCACGGTGCGAATTGAGCCATACGTTATGTATGGCTCAATTCGCACTGGATCTGCACCAAAAACGTGCGGGACCCTTTTTTTTTTTATTGTCTGTACTGGAATCGGATTGCATGGGTGTTCAGACCAATGCGATCTGATTCCATCCGATTCCACAGTTTGCACTGCATTCTGCGAACCAATTTGGGGGTGTCATTAACTTTTTATTGACACCCGCAGCTGTTCGCAGAGCCCAGGGTGAACTGCCTGCGATTCTGATGTGGTACGGGAACCTGCACAGGAATTGGTGTTGGTGAACCGGGCCTGGATGGACGTTACCAAACGAAACTCACACACACTTAGTAATTTGTACATTTGGGAGAAATTTTTCATCCCGTTCTTTCAAATTTTCTCATCACTGTGGGTCAATTTGACCCCACTAATGATTAGAAAAATGAATAAATGTTCTTACAAGTTTGGAATATTTATGGAAAGAAACTTTCAGGTGTGATTGCAAAACAAAATCCTAGCTATTGTAAAGTACAGCGATATATGCCACTGCACTGCATATGACAGGATAGAAAATCATTTCCAAAAGTACTGACTTTTTGTCTCTGCCTTGACATTTGAACATCAGTCACCCCTATTGTTATAGGAACCCCCTTCCAGTCAGTGTCTTTAAATGTACTTCTATCCTTCATGTTACGCAGTACAGCCAAGTCTAGTTTTAAACCACGTGGGAGCACTTTGACAAGGTCATTGTGGAAAATGGAATTGACTATCTCTAATCTGGAGAGGAGTGAATTAAAATTATGTGACCCCCCATATTTTTATTTTTATTTTTTTTATTGGGCAAATTTTTTATTTTGTTTTGTAAAGCGGACATTTTAATTTCATATGTTTTTTACTCCTAACGACCTCCTCTCTTACAATTGAACTTTTTTTGCTTTTAACAAATGGTTTACATTTTTACAGTTTATAAGTAGAACAAAGAAATTTAAACTGAATATTTTTTTTTTTTTTTTTTTTTTTTGCTTAAAACAGAAATGTAAAAGAAAAACACATAGAGCTTACTCTTAATCTGGGCTGAGCAAGCAGGCATGCAGTCACATCGGAGGAAGGGGAGCGAGTCCTGACTATTTTTCTTCCCTCTCTGCGCCTCTGTTTCACTACTGGAAATTATGGGAAAGTTTAACATGTTTGTTATGTAATGCCACCATGCCCCTACATGGCCAAAGTGCAGGTTTACTTAAAATGTAAAGAGAAGAAAAACATGGGGGGGGTTCTACTTAATCTATTGTTGTAGATGCAAAGTACACCTTTTATCCAGTTATACCAACAGTTTTTTTTCCACAAAATTTCTTTTAACTATATTTTATCTGTTTACTTTTTTTTAAACGTCACTCTTTGTGTAGTAAACCAAAACATTTTTAGAATAGAGATAAAGATCAGTTTTCTATTCTGGTCTCCAGTCATGACTGACCCCAAAAATATCAGCCGTCATGGAAAATTAAAGTGAATTTCTTTACTCCAACAAACGCAGGCAATGCAGGTTGGAATAGTCCTAAAAATTAAAAATTAAAAAATTAAAAATACAATTTTTTATATGTCATAAATTCGCAGCACATTGATGACACCACACATAGTAGGAAAGAGTTCTTTGATATTCAACTGCTTCCAGACAATATCATTCTAAGTGCATTCTCTGCTGCAATGCACTTTTAGGCTGGGTTCACACCTAACATGGATGTGGCTGATAGCAGGGGGTCTGTTGCATCCCTTGTTCTCTGTTTCAGGGACAAGTCGGGCCCAACTTTTTGCCTGAATTCAGACCTAAAATGGAGCCAAAGACACACAGGACCCCTGTGCAATCCAATCCACAGCCATCACGGAGATGTGTAAACCGGCTCCATTGAGAGCTGGGCACACTCTCCTGTCATGTGAATTGGATGCCAAGAATCCCGCATCCAATTTGCATAAGTGTGAACCCAGCCTAATTGATTTATTGATCCAAGAAACTCTAGCCACTTGCCGATCGCCCCATAGCAGATTTACTGCTACATGGCGGCCACACTGCGCAGAATTTTACGTATATATACGCGATTCTGCACTTCTGGGTTTTGGGTGTGAGTGCGCGCCCCCAGCAGCTGATTTTACACAATGGAAGCTGATCCCAACGATCGTTCAGTACCATGACAGAATGTCAGTCTGTCTATGTAAACAAGGCAGATTGTCATTCTGTCAGTACAGTACTGAACAATAAAAAAAAAAAAAAGTGCCTGTTAAAAAAGAAAAAAACAGTCTGGGGCCCCCCCCCAGTCCATACCAGGCCCTTTGGGTCTGGTATAGATTTGGAGGGGAACCCCATAACCAAAGAAAAAACAAAATGGTGTGGGGGCCCAACCCCCAAAATCCGTACCAGACCCTTATCCAGGCATGCAGCAGGTTAGGAAAGGGTACAAGCGAGCGCCCCCCCCCCTAAACCATACCAGGCCACACACACTCAACATGGGGGGGTTGTGCTTTGCATGTTGATGGGGACAAGGACCTCATTCCCACAACCGTGGCATGACAATTTCTTTATTTAAAAAAATAGTGTTCCTCGCTGTAAATCTATCATCAATCATGATGCCCGCTGACCTGAAAAATAAAATATTTCAAAAATCCTCCCGCCTCCTGGGAGGCCTACCATGGAAATGCCTGCTCTGTGCTATGACATTTCTTATAAAGATAAAGGGCGGGCCACCTGGCTATGTCACCCAGTGGCCCTGCCCCTTGTGACATCACATGTCCAGCATGCACCAATCTGTGGTGTCAGAAGGGGCGGTGCCACCGAGTGATGTAGCCCAGATGGCCCAGCCCCTCCTATATAAGAAATGTCAAAGCGCAGAGCAGGCATTCAGCGGGAGGCCTCCCAGGAGGCCGGAGCGTTTTTGAGGGTTTTTTTTTTTCGAGTCAGGGAGCAGCGTGATTGGAGATGGATTTACATCCAGGGACACTATTTTTCAATTAGGAAATTATGAAAAACTTGTCTCTTGTGTTTATTACTTTTCGAAACTTTTTGTTGAATGGGTAGAGGTACTATGTACCCCTACCCATTGGCATAGGGGGGCTTTAGGACCTTGTTAAAAGGGAATTTCCAGATTCTGGTAAGCACCCCTTTTCTGCCCTGCTAGGCTGGATGCCCAGATAAGGGTCTGGTATTGATTTTGGGGAGGGACCAAATGCGTTTTTTTTTTTTTTTTTTAATTTTGTGGGGTTCCACTCCAAATCCAGTCCTGAAGGGTCATTTTTTTTTTTCTTTATCTTTTCAATAGCCGGGTGCCGGCAATTTTACTAACTGCGAGTTATTTTAGATGTGATTTGACTTTTTTTTTTTTGCACTTTAAGCATAATTAAAAATCACTGCTTCTGATAAAAAAGGGCAGTACTGAGGGCAGTACCCATACCCCCTTGTCTATTCCTGGAAAGTGTATTATGTGGAGGGGAAAAGACCCTCAGGATGAGCCAGGCTTTCTGCAAAGTGTCAGAGTAGGGTGGGAATGCACGTGGGGAAATGACTGTGGGTGCGACTACCTTGGGATTTGTTCTCCCTAGGGGCCAACACCCCTGCTGACCAACAAAGAAAGGTGAATAAATGGAGCTAGGCAAGAGGTGAATTTGTGAAAGAAGCGTTTTGGAGCAGAATTAGAGTCTGGCAATAAGAATGCGACCTTCATCATCTTCGTCTACCGAGAGAACCTCATGGGGTAGATTTTTATGTATAAGGAGAAGAATCCTGGCTTTCTCTCAAACGGCCGATGACCCAGAGACCCATCCCACCCAGAGTTTCCGCATACCATTAAAATCTTCCGCCAACAGTTGTTTCCTGAAGTTTTGCAATGTCTGCTCAAAGACGTTTGCCATTCGTTTGTGTGGAGAACGTCGCCCCTTAACATTCCAGGAAACAACTTTCATAGTAGGGTTGTGGGAAGGGGGGCCCACTAAGCATGTGAAAAAACACTAACCCAGATACAAAAGGTTGTACGTATATGTAATGCCACCGGGATACCACCTAAGAGGGTCAGAGAACCTTTGAGAGAGGGGTTTAGAGGGGATAACGACCCAACAGGCGTCGGGGAAGATAAACAAAAATTACCATACCAAGAAAAGCCTCGACTTCGCTGTTTTCCACATGTACCAACAAACAGTGTTACCGGGGGATTACAAGACGCCCATCCGCAGACTGCGACACGACCAATGTCCAAGAGGGAGGCCATGAGACAGAGGCATAGGGGAAAAGCGTGGCCCCAAGACGCTTTCAGGGTGGGCTATATGACCATCTTGCGGTAAGGTAATGCGCCCTAGAACCTGTAAACAATGAAGAACAAGAAACATATACATATGAATACGCATAATGAGTAGCAGTCAGAAAAAAAAGAAGGACTTGCTCAGACATGGGGGCCACACATAATATGAAAAGGAACAGAGTCCGCATGGTTTGTTGCGGCGTATCCTCTTTGGGGGGCCTTTCCTTGTGCTGCATTGGTCTCTAGGCTCGGCTATGCGTGCTGAAGCTGGTGATTCAGAAGAGTCCATGGGTATATGCAAATATGTTTGCAAATATTGCGTCACTTCCTCCAGGTGGGAGAAGGCATTAGAGTCATCAGAGGGGTCGATGAAGCGTAGAGTGGCTGGATATGCCAACGTGAACTTGATCCCTTTCTGGTATAGGGCAGCACAAACAGGTTTTATTTGTAGAATATAAGGTAGGTACTCACATTTGGATAAAAATACAATCGCTCTAAACATCTGAAAAACGAAGGGCACCGTGGGAGTAGACTGCCGGTGTGTGCAGCTCCGGAACACATATGTGTTCCACAACAATCCCGGATCAGGAAGTGACACGACCACGCTGTACCACACCGTTGTGGAACGCATCTGCGTTCCAGAGCTGCACACACCAGCAGTCTACCCCCACGGTGCCCTTCGTTTTTCAGATGTTTAGAGCGATTGTATTTTGATCCAAATGTGAGTACCTACCTTATATTGTACAAATAAAACCTTTCAAAACGGTATCACACTATATGTCCCCCTCCTCATTTTTTTATATACCAAACTGCTGGAGTACACACCCGGAAGTGTATTGAATACTGTGGAAGTTACAACTGTTCCCTTATCCCCTTCCTGGTGCTGAGATGTACGGATGCAGGAGTGTTAATTAAGGATACACAAGACCAGCCACCCTGAAGCTGTGGTACACAGGCTAAAAATACCCTTGCCTAATACCCCTGTGTGGGGTTAGGCACTCTGGTGAGTGCAATCTATTTCTTAACCACCCCGGGCACCCTCCTTCAATTAGAAGATCTTTTGGGAAGATTGAGCACTATAACCTAGGGACATTTATTTATGACCTTCACTGTGCATATTTTCACTGGCACTTTTATGAGAGGACAATAATTTTTTTAACCCTTCAAAGCACCAGTTTGTCTTATAGTCCAAGATTGCACCTTAGTTTCAATAATTATATTCACCATTTGCACTTTGCACTTTATATATATTTTTTCCACTCTATTTAATTTTTTATCACAGGATATCTTTCCTATATATATGTATATGTACACATTTTATCGGTATCATTACCTATTACACCATCCCCAACTCACGTGAGTCACCAATATATATATGTCTTACCCCTTTTTTTATATGTAAATTTTTTATATACAATCTATCTTTGTACTATATTCTTTTAGTACACATTAACAGTCACTATACATCACCAATCACTTTATTGGGATTTACTCTATCATACATCACCTAGCACCTTACAATGATGTTTATTTATATTCTGGTTTTATTTATGCTGTTATGAATTTTTGTGGAAGTTTTTTTAGCATATATTGATGTGGCATACTCCTCCCCCCCTTTGTTTACCTATATGTGGCCATAGCTTTACAGGTATAGCCTACACTAACACCACCACCCCTTTGATCTACCCAATATCCCAAAGGCTGCACCATATTCCCTACCCCTACCAAACCATGTCCACAGGCTGTGGATGCGGGATTTGTATGCTGATTCTCCTGGAGCTGCCGTTCTGTGCTCCCTTACATGTGGCGCCAGAACCAGAAGTTCCATGTCTATTTGATTATAAAAAGACATTACATTACAAAGAAAACCCCTTCCCATTTCATGCTGTCAGCAATGGCACCACATGGAAGAGAAATGTCACAAGGCCTTAGAAAGAAATTAATTTCTTTACACAAGAAAGGTGAAGGCTATAAGAAGATTAGCAAAGCTTTACTTATCAGTCAAAATACTGTAGCAAAAGTGATACAAACATTTAACAAAGATGGAACTGCAACCATCTCACAGAGACGTACAGGCCATCCACGGAAGTTAAAACCTTGACAGTAGCGTCTTCTGATAAAAAGGGTTGAAGAAAATTGCCATGTAAGTTCACTTAAAAAGTAGAAAGCCAAACTGGGCTGATGTTACCCGTGACACAATATGGCATACACTGCAGAGGAATGGCATGCATGGGTGTCGTCCACGAAGGAAGCCTCTTCTAAAACCCTTGCACAAAAAAGCCTGCCTAGAATTTGCCAGGGCCCATGCTGAAAAAGAAGACTACTATGACTCTGTACTCTGGAGTGATGAGACCAAAATAACTGATGGCTTCAAAACTGTATGTAACTCAAAGGTGAGGAGTACAAGAAAAATGCATGGTGCCTACAGTGAAACATGGTGGTGTCAAGTGCCCTTCTGGGGGCTGCATGAGTGCTGCTGGTGTCATGGAGCTGCATTTCATTGATGGTATCATGAATTCACAGATGTACTGCTCTATATTGAAATAGAAGATGCTACTATACTATGTGCCCTTGGTCATCACGCACTTTCCCAACTTGACAATGATCCAAAACACACATTTAAGGCCACTGTTGCATTTCTGAAGAACAGGGTAAGATATTCAGTGGCCAAGTACTGTATGTCTCCAGAACTGAACTCAATTGAACACCTATGGGGAATTCTGAAGAGACAAGTTGAGCATCACTCTCCATCCAGCATCCAGGCTCTAAAAGAAGTCTTTCTTGAAGAATGGAAAAAAATAGATGTTGCAATATGTCGCCAACCTGTTCATTTCATGCCTAGAAGACTTCGTGCTGTCCTTACAAATCATGGAGGTCATACAAAATACTAGGTGTAGTAGTAGTAGTAGTAGTAGTAGTAGCCATCAAATCTCTGTTTACACGAGACTGTATACAAAGAGCTCCAGGTGTCTCTCAGAGAAAGTAAACTAAGTCCAGTAAAACCATGTCTTGTAAAAGAAGGCCTCATGGTTCTTAAAGGCATGATAGCATCCACCCAATTAATCCACTGTGATACCGTTGGAGGGTACGGGGATTTCCACTGTGTCGGTATACAAGACCTGGCCAAGTTACGGAGTTACCTCACCAGCACGTAGCGATACTTTAATTTGGATAGCAGGCTAGGGTGTAGGAGGCCTAGGACAAGGGACAGACCAGTAAGATCATAAATCAAGGCACAGACCTCTTGCCAGTAGGGGCAGTAGGACACAACCAAAACATGTGGAATAGAGTATCCCTAGCCGTACCACCTCTCCAACAACCAGGACTGATATCTGAGAATAAATGGTGTAAACTGGGTATTGATGAGCCCAAGTGGGAACTCTGGGCCTTGAGTTGTTTATCATAGAAACTTAGGGGACAGTTTTATGTATGGCACCCAAAATAGGGTAGTCTCACACTAAGGCTGGACAACTATTCTGTAGTCAGGAAATAGCCTTCAAGGGTATGAGAGACATAGTCTGTTCCAAAGACACCATTCCCTTTTAGTTAGCCTGTTTGCACTAGTTAAATATCCTGACCAAGTTGGTTGCATGGGGGAACAGGATCTGAGAAAGCAAGTGTCCCTAATTGTTTGGATAAACCAAGTGTGTCCATTTTTATTCTTAGGGGGTAGTCAGCCCAAATAACTACCACCTAACTTGGAGATTTGAAGGAACTGCTATTGGGAGGGGTTGGAAATGTTACAATAGCTGGGAGGGCACATTCATTTTTAGAATGCGGATTCTGCCAAACCAGGTGTGGGAGGACAAGTGCCAGTGTCGCAAATTCTGTTGGATGATGGAGAGCAGTGGAGGGAAGTTTTCCCAAAAGACTATTTAAGGTGTGTGAGATAAATTCCTAAGTATTTGAGTTTCCCTTCCACCCATTGGAACAGAATGTTCAATCTCAGGGACACCTGATGAAAGAGCGTGCATGCTCAGTTAGAGCCTCGCGCACACTCAGAAACGTGTTGTGTTGCCATAGCTCCCACGGTGACGTCACACACTTTTCTTCCATATGCCGTATCCCTTCACGGCCTCCGCCTGGGACCCAGATGTGTTACAGTAGATTGCCGGCATCTCTTCCTTGATTTACTAGGAATCTCTTCCTTGATTTACTGGGAAGCCTTGGGTTGGATGGATGGACCTCTCATCAGGAGGAACGCTATCATTATAATCATTCCACAGCTTGCGGGCCTTTGCGAGTTGCCAATTGTTATCTTTTTTTATATTGTTACAATAAACTGTCTACACTCAGAGGCGCTTTTCTGTTCCTTTTGTCTATCTCACCAGAGTTCACCTATACTCCTGAGAAGAGCTGCCCAAATCGAGTGTAATCTACCACTTACCATCATTGGTTATCTCATATAGACTGTTTAACCCCTTATGGATTGACCCCTTTTACTAGAGACTCTTACCTGTTGTACCTGAGCGCTTTAAGTATTTTGTTTTTTTTCCTTCAATTTCAGTTTGGCCAGCCTATTAGAGGGGGTTGGAATGTTTAGCACTTTGGACTATTGTAATTATAATTGTAAAATTTATAACCATGATCTATTTCGAGCAAATTGGGAATCGCTGTTTCCATCCAGCTGGATGAGAAAGAAAAGCAAATCATCCATGTATGCTGCCACAAGTGTTGGGCAAACAGTTCGAGCCAAGCAAAAGTTTGGCCTGAACATTGGCTGTTTGCCCATTCGGCAAACACCCAAATTGACAGGGCTGAAACAATGAAGGCTTTGCCCAAACAAGGCACAGAACACCGTCAGAGCCATGACTGGAGAAAGTCATGAACCAATCATGGCTCGTTGCTCATAGACCCACCCCACACTATAAAAGCTTCCTTCCCAGAGGAGCCATTTGCTTGGAGATAGATAGAACAGGGCTCTGTTCATTTCTATTAGATAGTTAGTGTGCTATTGTGAGTGCAGAGAGTCAGTGTAGTGTAGTGTGAATATAGTGATAGTGCAGCATCAGTGTAGTGCGTCTGTGCATTTTCACTGTAGTGTTAGTGTAGTACGTCCATGCAGTTTCACTACAGAATATTGAAGTGTGGGGTCAGGCCAATCTTACTGTGGTATATTGTAGTGCGTCAGTGCAGTTTTACTGCAGTATATTGAAATGACATTTCTCTCAGTCCATAAGTTAAAGTGCATCAAACACCACTTTCCATTGATTAAAGTTGTATACATTTACACATTTCCCCATCTCTATTACATTTCATTATTAAGCCCCCCCCCATCATGTCTGGGAGGCCAACAAGGAGAGGCAGATGTTCCCATGGCACTGTGAGGGCCAACAGCGTATGTGTCCACACGCAAAGGTGGACGTGGTCCGTCCTCAGGCAGGGCACCATTTTCTCTGTTTAGTGATGTTGCTCATGCTATCCAGCCACAGTATGCAGAGGAGGTGGTGGATTGGCTTACAAAGCCATCCTCATCCTTTCATCCTCTTTCACCCAAACAGAGAATGGTGTGCAGTCCACCGCAGCTGCCAGAGTGGCTCATTCTGCCTCTTTGTCAACAGCTACTCCTGCCATAGCCCTAGCTTTATACATGGAGGAGTCAGCTAAATTATTTGAATACAGTGTCAGCCACTAGCTCCTTGACGACGCACAGGCATTACTTGATTCTGATGTTGGTTCTGACTCTGAGGTTGAGGAAGGTAGGAACATGAGCCTACAGAGAGGGGGGGGGGGCACTGATAAACAACAAATTGCCAGTCATGTTTCCCCAGCCACAGCGTATTGCCAAGCTGGCTCCAGGATGAGGGTGGAGGGGATGATGATGAGGTCATTGACGCGCCTTGGGTGGTGGATAGAGCAGAAGAGGGAAGTGAGGGTGAGGCACAACCCAAACAAAGCAGGATGTCTTCCTGAGAGAGCAATCATGAAGAGTAGAGAGCAGTCAGCTTATTGCATCAGATTGTGGAGGTTTTATCTCCCGACCCACTTCCCACAGCTCAGTTGTCTGGGCCGTTTTTTAGCACATGTAGAGCCGATTGCACAGTTGCAATTTGAAAACTTTGCCTCAAACAAATCAAGTGTGGCAAAATAGCAGCCATTTGGGTACCACATGCTTGACAAGGCATTTAGCCTCCCACCACTAAGCCCGTTGGCAAGAGTCCCTGAAAGCCACACAAAAGGAATGCAATTCTTCTACTTCTCACCTTTTAGGGGGGCATTTGAGCTGGGGGATTTCGGGGATGTGGGGGCAAAGATTTGTGCTGAGAGGGTGGATTTCAGGAAGGGGTGGATTTTTAATGGGAGGAGGAGGAATTTATGCTGGGGGGGGGGGGTAAGCAAATTACTGCTCAATGTTTTTTGGGGGAGGAGGGTTTTGCTGACAAACAATGCTCATACATCTGGGGGGGGGGGGGAATTACAGCTTGGCATGTTCGCCCCTGGGCTTTAGATGACCTTGTCCTGGCACTGCTTGGTGGAGTCAGAGGAGTGCACCACATTTGCTTTAACATTTGCAAGTGCTCTTGGAATGTTATTTTTGTGCAGTGTCTACCCGAAGAATGTCACACAATCTTTGGTTTCATATTCTTAGAAATGCTAGTTGGCAGGGTCAAATATTTGGATAAGCGAACTACTGTATGTAATGAAATATTTGTTTCAGTCCATGAAACACAGAATGACCTTGAAATCTAGCAATCATTTGCTTTTAATATAGATTTTTTTTTTTTTTTTAACTTAAAACGCAATTGGCTGCTTCATAAAATTGGTACTTGCTGTGCTGGCTCTCTAGCCTCTCAATTTAAATTTTTTGTGAACTGTTTTTTCTTATTTTGCACATTTAGAGTACAACAGACACATTACCCACCATGTAAAAAAAACAAATAAAATAAAATTGTAGCTGCTGCAACTCAGAAAAGAGATAAGAACCTTGGGTACAACATACTACACACATTTTACATAGACTTACATGTTGATCTCCCCTTATGTCACAGAGATTTACTCTTATGGTTAAGTAGAACGGCCTTCCTAGCTTCACAGAAAATATTTGGGAACATAGTGTGTGTATGAATATGATACAAAGTCATTGAAGATGCCTAGAAGTCAAACGTTTGAGGTCCTCAGAGAATGGAAGTTTGGATGGGTGTCTAGTACAGATCCAGCCACTTAGTGGACCTTCATAGGTTTTGCTGAACAAAACATGCAAACACAAAAGGCTGTGCAGCTGCTGGAAAAATTGGATTTTTGAATTATCATAAAATCTATTTCTCTGATCATTGACAGACCCAGCTCCTGATCTTCTTAACTATTGGGACACAGAAGTGTTAAACATGAGTGGTGGAAACAGCAAAAAAGAATTTCCCAAGGCTAAACTATAGCCAACCAGGTAAACAGGAGCTCAACCAAAACAACTTGAGCCCACCTGAAAAACAATACACCCTCAAAGAGGACCAGGTCCTCTAAACAGCAGCCTGCAAAATTTTGCGGCCAAAGGAAGCATCTGCAAATGCCAACACATCCACTTTATAGAACTTTGTGAAAGTGTGCACCGACGACCAGGTGGCCCCCTTGCAAACCTGCGTCACTGACGCCTGATGACTGAAGGCCCAGGAGGCACTGACTGCCTGAGTAGAATGCGCCTTGACAAGGAAAGGAGGAACCTGACCCTTGATGGAATAGGCCTGAATTACCGTCTGTCTGATCCCTCTGGAAATGGTCACAGAGGAAGCGGACAAACCTTTCCAAGGCCCAGCCGTGAGCACAAACAATGAGTCTGATTACCTAAAAGACTCCGTAGCTGCCAGGTACACCCAGGTACAGAAAAAAAGACGCCAACACTCCCTAGGTCCTAGCCAGTCTGAACTCCCCTCACTTGGTCCCGTGGAGCATCCTCTGCCTGTTGAGGAACCTATGCAGCTATGCCGCACCAGACTAACCCCCAAAGAACTTGCTAGGCGCAGATCTTTGGGCTTATGCCTGCATTGTGGAGGCAAGGGCCACTTTTGTGACTCCTGCTCGCTTCGCCCGGGAAACGCTTGGGTAATACATTTAGAAGGTGGAATATTGGACCCAGAAACATCGCCTTCCCATCTTCTTCTTCCGGTGTCCCTTCATGTAAGCACTTCTCCCCAATCGACCCTTGCATATCTGGATTCGGGGGCTGCTGGCAACTTTATGGACTGGAGAACTGCTTCTTCTATGAGGCTCACCCTTTCACCCCTTTCTACGCCATTGGTAGTCTCGGCAATTGATGGCATGGTTCTTCCAGGGGGCCCTATTCGCTTCCAGACACTACCTATTAGGATGTCGGTAGGGATTCTCCACCAGGAGTGGATATCCTTTCTCATTCTACCCAAAGCCTCTACCCCCATTGTATTGGGCCTTCCTTGGCTACAGCTCCACTCTCCCCATGTGGACTGGGTCTCTGGGCAGATCCTGCCTTGGGGCCTCTCATGTCTCTCGTCATGCCTTTCCAAGGTGACCCCAAAGGAGAGACTTCCAGTTGCTACCACATCAGTATCTTCTGACCTTCACCGCTGCATACAGCGATTACCGGGATGTGTTTTGTAAGAAATCAGCTTAGGTGCTTCCTCCCCACTGGTCCTTTGACACTTTGGACAAGGAGTCCACTCCTGAACCTGAGCCGATCGTCCCAACTTCTTGCATTGTTGCCCATTCTACCACCCTGGACTCAAAAATTCCTCCTGGTAAGACCTTTGTCCCCACTGAGCTAAGAGCTAAGATTCTCCATTGAGGACATGATTACAAGGTGGTGGGCCACGTGGGTTTTCTCCAGTCCTTCTTGCTCATCAGCCGTCACTACTGGTGGACTAATCTCCGCTCGGAGTTCAAAGACTATGTCAAGGCTTGTCATGTCTGTGCTCAGTCTAAATCCTCCACACAAGCTCCTGCTGGTCTCCTCATGCCTTTGCCCATTCCTAAGGAATATAAGGTCAGTCAAGTTCTGGATTCCCGACTCTGTAGAGGCATTCTTCAGTACCTTGTTCATTGGAAAGGTTTTGGTCCTGAGGAGAGGTCTTGGGTCCCTGCATCGGAGGTCTGTGCACCTCGTCTGTTAAAAAGATTTCATCTGAAGTTTCCCTCTAAACCCAGGCCCAGGCGGGGAAGGGGGAGGCCTCGTAAGAGGGAGGGTACTGTCATGGACATGCATAGTGTCTGGTAGCTTACCTTTTCCTTATGTCTGCATTAGAGGCCAGACTCTTCCTTCTAGGTGCTTTTATCATCTCTCTTCCCAGTTTGGCTCCACCCCAGGCCATTCCAGGAAGTCTATATTAACCAGCGCACTGCAGGTTAATAACAGTGTTTGTTAGTTGTCTTCCTGTCTGCTGTGTGCTTGATCTACCTTTATGTGTACCGACTTTGGCTTGTCTCTGTCTACTCCTGTTTGCCTGTGACCCTGATCTTTGGCTTGTCCCTTGGTTACCCTCGTCTGCCTGTTACCCCCGACCTCGGCTTACCCATCACTATCCCTTGTGTCCTGAGTGGCTGCTTCCCCTCTCTCCCTACAGAGCGTGACTCGGGGGACCCCAGGGGCAGCGAACTTGGCCCAGCTGCAGCTAAGTCCATCCTCACCACTAGAGGCTCTAGTGAACACCTGCTGGGTCTTAGACTCCGCGCCCTGGGGAATCTTGGGCTCACGTTTTCTGTCCATCCGCAGCAGTCTGCTATTGGGTTCACTACCTTGCGGTGCACCCCTGCCTCCAACAGGGTGCACTTGTCACCTGGCCACAGGTGACCTGACAATCATTTGTACTTTAATTTAAAAAAAAAAATCTGGAAAATATATTAAATCATCGGAGCTATTCTGTAATGTTAAATATATTTCATATCAATTTGAATGTGACTAACTACATCAAGGTATCAATATATACCATACCATGAGAATTATTCTTCCTTTTTTCTTTTCAGACATAAGGAAAAAAATTGATTTTTAATTCATATTTACCTGCAAAATCAGTTTCTTGAAGTACATCATTGGACACAGAGCCATAAATCCTAACATATGGGTCATATAGCCACCTATAGGTAAAGGACACTGGCAACCAATCAGAATTGATGACCCCCCCCCCCTAATTAACCCCTCCCACACAGGAAGTATCTCTGTTTTGTAGCAAGCAATAAAAGACCCCATAGAAGAGGAGAGGGACCTCTGTGTCCTGTGATGTACTTCAAGAAATGGATTTTACAGGCAAGTATGAATTAAAAATTAATTTTTTATTTCATACATCACGGGACACAGAGCCATAAATCATAACATATGGGACATCCCAAAACAATGCAACTGAGGGGACACACCAAAAAAAAATACCGCCATCTGACCCATAACAGAAGGATTATACCGTCGCCTGCAGTACACTACGGCCAAAAGCCAACTCCTCCTGGGTCCCAACATCCACTCTATTTATTTATTTTTAATATTCTTTTTTTTTTTAACAATATTATTCTTTATTTTTTTACTATTTTTTTGGGAGCTTTGTTAGGGGGCTTTGGAGAAATATCAGCACCAGACAGTAGGGGAAATCTGTGCCGCACAGGGTGATTAGGGTGTGCCCAGGTGCCGATGTCCACAGTCTCTCCTTGAGAAGGAACTGTCTTAGACACTCGCTTTATGCAGTCTTTCAAAGACTGACACACTCCAATGGCTGCTACTGCTGGTTGTACTGCAAAACTTGCAACCGCAAAGGAGGCTTTCAATAAAGATTCCAACTTTTTATCTGCTGGATCTTTAAAACCTTGGCATTATCCACAAGACAGGTTAAGTTCTTGTTAACCGGAGAAATGGCTGCATCCACAGTGGGAATCTTCCATCTCTTAGAAAACATATTCTCCATAGGATATAACAATTAAAACCTATTAGGAGGAACAAACATCCTATCCGGATGATCCCAGTCATTATACACTTCTTGCTCCAAGAGTGGATGCATGGAAATGACCGAGGACTCTGAGGAGGGCCCAATGAGCCTAGGGAGGAAAAAGAGGTTTCAGTAGTCTCTATGGGCGCATTGGGCGGGATTTTAAACTCAGCAAGAGACTGGATAAACAATCTCTGGGATTGAGAGGCTGATAGAGATTCCTCTGACTCAGACTCCCCGGAAGTGGAATTTTCAGCTTTATCTTCTACAGGGTCACCCTCAGATACATCTTCCATGTCCTCTGCACAATCCTGAACTGATTCAGGGGGCGGCTCAGGAGAGGGGGATCTAACCCATTTCTTTCCTCCATGTGGTGCTGCAATCATGTCAGCAATCCTACCCTCTAGGCTGGCTAATGCCAATGCCAAATCGTCCTTGGTAACAGGCTGTGGCAGAAGTACACGAAGTAGCTACTATGCCTGACAACCGCAATGGCTCAGATTGGCTAACTGGCTCTGGCTTATTAGGAGGAGTAGACATAGTGGAAACAAGACTAGGTCCTTCAGGGCCTGATGGTGGCATCATAGTACCCTTTCCAACTGCGCTCCCTCCAGCCCTTTTTCGGGCAGACATTGCTTTATAGCAAGACAAACTTGAGGTACTATATTTAAAGTGTACTCAAGGCCTGTGCCAAACTTATACAGCCTAATGCACACAACACTGATTACCTAAGATACAGGACCTATTAGTGCCAGTAACATACACCCACAGTGACCCAGCTGCTGTTGTGCTCTGTGTCCCTTTCAGCCTGTGACAGAGGCTAGTGTGTTGGAAACAGTTCCTTGCAGAACGGGCCCTTTTATGCATGTGCGGCGTGGTGTCCATGTGCAAGCCAAATTGCGTTAGAACATGCCCACCACGCGGCGTATGCCTGTACTTAAATGCAAAGATTCCCGCGTGCATGAATAAATGGGTGTACGCCATAAACACGCGATCCAGCAGAGGCGAACATGCGAACGCTTATGCTCCAAGGCGAACACAACAAACAAACAGTTTAGGTTGAATCTTGTTTGTCACAGCTTAAACCTTTCAGGTAATCAGCTCAGGGTAAGAAACAGTGTAACAATATACTTTAAACATACTTTGCATAAACCTGCTACAATGTAAATAAAAGCAGAAATACACTTGGCACAAGTCTCTGTAATGTTATTAAAGGGAACGGTGCATAAAATATTTACAATTTTGCAATTTTTTAACTTTAAGGTTTTTGTTTGCTGTGTAAATATTTAAAATGGACTCACCAGTCCTGTCACAGGAAACTGCTATAAGCAAGAATCCAATCTTCACTCTTCACGGTGAGCATGGTCTCAGAGACCTTCAGGGACTGGGTCCCCTATATAAGAGGGGCCATGGCCTTGGACCTGTAGAGCGCCCTGCACAGAGCGCCTTTTGGGGTTTGGTATTCCATAGGTCCGGATCCCAGGGTCCAGCGCCTAAAAAAGGACAGCGTTACAGGCAAAACCTCATATCTGCTTCATGAGGCTCGGGTACCATCTTTTTAATCCATTGACTGTTTTAGATAGATCCAATAGATAACCCCTTAGATCCAGTAAGCTTTGTTTGGGGTATGATAGCATAATCTTTCTTCTTCTTTGAAACATAACAAACACGTGGAGCACCTCTCCACAGCGACATTCACCTTTTAGACACTGGCGAAAAACCGAAGGTACTTCCTGTGTGGGAGGAGTTATATAGGAGGTCATCAATTCTGATTGGTTGTCAGTGTCCTTTACCTATAGGTGGCTATATAACCCATATGTTATGATTTATGGCTCTGTGTCCCGTGATGTACGAAAAGAAAATCTCTTTTAGCCAGTTGTCCCACGAGCAAATTTCCAATTGGAAGATTCCCCCTCAATTCCAGTTAGTGATCATAAACCTTATTCTGTCTTCCTGCCACTTTCAGTGCTGATGACAATGGTCATAAAAACTATTCGAGAGGGGAATCTTTACTCTATCCAAAGTCTCTAAAAAAATGTAGTGCAAGTGCATTGCAACATGCATTGGATTGCCTATCAAAATGAATTTCCCCACAATGAAACTAGTCGTGTAAAAGTGGCCTTGGTATTTGGAAGGCTTTGTGCAATGATTCATTTTCAGTATTGCCCTTTCCTTTCCCAGACTCCGGTTATGTACATTTCATGAATAATAGTCCACAACCGCAATATATGGAATCTTTGTACCTGCCTGGTGCTTTAACCAGTTCCCGACCGCTTACGTTATATTTAAATTGGCAGGCTGGCTCATACAGGCAAAACGACGTAGGTCTACGTCACTCGCCTTTGAGGAGCTAGGGGGCAAGCATTTACTAGGCCTGTACTCTCCAAATGTCATATCAATTTGTATACTCATTTGTTGTTGATTAATTTTTTCTTGGTACACAGCCATTAAATATTTTCATTAACAGTAACTTAAGTGTGATCCGTATATCTGTTTATATGACAGAAGTCGGTGAAGAAAAGCTCTTTAGCAGCTATGGCTGGAAAAAAGGAACAGAGGATCCTGGAATTTGTGAAGCAGAATGCAGTCAGAGGCGATCCTCAAAGTGTGGCGGACCATATTGATAAATATTGCAGCCAGAAGGAATGGGCCATGAATGTGGGAGATGAAAAAGGTAAAATGCAACTGGACATAATAGCTTATGTTCTATAACCATCTGCTCATAGCAGCATGTACTGTAGGGCCGGTTCATGTCTGTTTAGTGTGTTTTCCTTGCGTTTTAGGTGTGTTACTATTGAACTCTATATAATGTGCATTTTTATGTAAGCGCATCAAAGATGCAGCCATCAGGATTTTTTTTTTTAAAAGAACTGCATTTAAAACACATGTGTGAACATAACGGCAGGGTAAAAAATTATAAAATGTTTTATAATTTTAAGGACATACAGTGGAATTCAGAGTGTCTAAGACACACTTTAAAATTCCATTGTGCCTACACAAAAAAAAAAAAAAAGTCAGTGCAGGTGACGGATTCATGTACCTTTTTTGTAGACCGTTACATGAATCTGGGGCAATCAGCGCTTCCTCCCTACTGCTGCACAGCTCAAACAGTGCGGCAGCAGGGTGTTTTGCACCTGGTGGGGGGCAGAGCCTGATGGGAATTCCGACACTAGTTCCCCATCAGGTCCGCTCCCCACTGTGATTCACAGCAGGCAGTGGGCAGTTTCTTAGCCAATAGACCTCCTGCTGTTGTCTATATAATCTGCCCACTGCCTGCTGTCATTTACAAGGCAGGAGCGACACTAATGAGGGATTAGTTTAACAGCCTCCCCATCAGGCTCCACCCATTGGTTGCTAGAAGCCAACAGCATCCTTAACATTTAGCATCAGGCAGAGGGTAGTGGAGGCAAATATGCTGCTTTGCTACACTGCATACAGGGACAGGCACTCTGGCTGTCTCTGTATGCCAAGCTGGAGTTGGTCTTACCTCCCATTTCATGATCTACAATCTGGAGGTAATTATATTTTTAAGCTGGTGAACTAATAACACCACTTTGTAAAAACGGTGGTAGGGAATTTTGAATCTGGCAGAGGTCATTTTAAAGGACAGCAGTGCTTTATTGAATTTCCCCAATATTGGATTAAGATGGATATTAATTTTTTACAAGAGAGTATGAAAGGGTAGAATAGCCAATACAGAACTGATTTTTCTTATGATACATTACATGTGTTTGACACACAGGGAGATGAAGATGGTTTTCAGCTTGTTAAGACTATACATATACAACTTTTCAAATCCAACATACACTGCTCAAAAAAATTAAAGGAAAACCCATCAGATCTCAATGGGGACAAATCTCATGCTGGATATCTATACTGATATGGGCTGGGTAATGTGTTAGGAATTAAAGGATGCCACATCATTTAATAGAAATGAAAATTATCAATCTACAGAGGGCTGAATTAAAAAAATAAATAAAAAAATCAAAGTGAAAAAATGATGCAGCAGGCTAGCCCATTTTGTTGAAATTTCATTGCAGCAATTCAAAATAGTACTCAGTAGTTTGTATGCCACTCCCCCCCCCCCACGTCCTTGTATTCATGCCTGACAACGTTGGGGCATGCTCCTTTGAGACACGTTCGGCTATTTCCGGCGGCACATGCGTGGTGACGTGTTGGCGCCAGGTGCCGCCAATTTCAAATCTAAAGCCTCAGGAACAGGTAAGTGACACTCTACAGCCACACTACCTGCTGTTATGCGGGGCTGCGGGCATACTACAGAAGATGCAGTGCCATGTACAATGCCCGCAGCACTGCATCTCCTGTAGTATGCCCGCAGCCCCGCATTCTCTTGTACCATGCCCGCAGCCCCGCATTCTCTTGTACCATGCCCGCAGCCCTACATTCTACTGTACAATGCCCTCAGCCCTGCATTCTCCTGTACCATGCCCGCAGCCCTGCATTCTCCTGTACCATGCCTGCCGCCGCATTCTCCTGTACCATGCCCGCAGCCCCGCATTCTCCTGTACCATGCCCGCCGCCGCATTCTCCTGTACCATGCCCACAGCCCTGCATTCTCTTGTACCATGCCTACAGCCCTCAATTCTCCTGTACCATGCCCACCGCCGCATTCTCCTGTACCATGCCCACAGCCCCGCATTCTCCTGTACTATGCCCACCGCCACATTCTCCTGTACCATGCCCGCAGCCCTGCATTCTCCTGTACCATGCCTACAGCCCTGCATTCTCCTGTACCATGCCCGCCGCTGCATTCTCCTGTACCATGCCCGCAGCCCTGCATTCTCCTGTACCATGCTCGCAGCCCTCAATTCTCCTGTACCATGCCCACCGCCGTATTCTCCTGTACCATGCCCGCAGCCCCGCATTCTCCTGTACTATGCCCGCCGCCACATTCTCCTGTACCATGCCCGCAGCCCTGCATTCTCCTGTACCATGCCTACAGCCCTGCATTCTCCTGTACCATGCCCGCCGCTGCATTCTCCTGTACCATGCCCGCAGCCCTGCATTCTCCTGTACCATGCCCGCCGCCGCATTCTCCTGTACATGCCCGCAGCCCTGCATTCTCCTGTACCATGCCTACAGCCCTGCATTCTCCTGTACCATGCCTACAGCCCTGCATTCTCCTGTACCATGCCTACAGCCCTGCATTCTCCTGTACCATGCCCACAGCCCCGCATTCTCCTGTACCATGCCTACAGCCCTGCATTCTTCTGTATTATACCCACAGCCCCGCATTCTCCTGTACCATGCCCGCAGCCCCGCATTCTCCTGTACCATGCCCGCAGCCCCGCATTCTCCTGTACCATGCCCGCAGCCCTGCATTCTCCTGTACCATGTCCGCAGCCCTGCATTCTCCTGTACCATGCTCACAGCCCTGCATTTTCCTGTACCATTCCTACAGCCCTGCATTCTTCTGTATTATGCCGCAGCACTGCATTCTCCTGTACCATGCCTGCAGCACTGCAGGGCACTGTGGCTCTATAGACAGTAGAAAGCCTTGTGTGCTCATCTGCCCAGTGTCTACTGCTCTGTCCTGCTCCTGCTGTCACTCCGTACACACTCACACCCCTTTGACTGCTTTCATAGTCCTATAGAATGTGGGGGCCTTTTGGAGGGCGTGAATTTTTTTTGGGGGGGATAGGGGGGCAGCATTTCATTCTTGGACCCAGGCAGCACAATGTCTTGGGCCAGCCCTGGACCAAAACATAACGTCCCAGAGGTGTTCTATTGGATTTAGGTCAGGCAAGCCTAGGGGTCATTGAATGGTATCAATTTTTTCATCCTCCAGGAACTGGCTGCATACTCTCGCCACATGGGGCCGTCATTGTCGTGCACCAGGAGGAACCCAGGACCCACTGCACCAGCGTATGGTCTAACAATAGGTCCAAAGATTTCATCCCAATATGGAATGGCAGTCAGGGTGCCATTGTCTAGCCTATAGAGGTCTGTGCACCCTCCATGGATATGTCTCCCCAGACCATACCTGTCCTACTACCAAACCAGTCATGCTGAACAATGTTACAGGCAGCATTACCTTCTCCACAGCTTCCCCAGACCCTTTCACGTCCATCACATGTGCTCAGGGTGAACCTGCTCTCATTGTGAAAAGCACAGGGTGCCAGTGGTGGACCTGCTAATTCTGGTATTTAATGGCAAATGCCAATCAAGCTCCACAGTGCCGGGCATTGAGCACAGGGTCCACTAGAAGATGTTGGGCCCTCAGGCCACCCTCATGAAGTCTGTTTCTAAATGTTTGGTCAGAGACATTTACACCAGTGGCCTGCTCGAGGTCTTTTTGTAGGGTTCTGTCAGTGCTCATCCTGCTTGCACAAAGGAGCAGATACCGGTCCTGTTGATGGGTTAAGGACCTTCTTTGGCTCTGTCCAGCTCTCCCAGACTAACTGCCTGTCTCCTGGAATCTCCTCCATGTTCTTGAGACTGTGGTGGGAGACAAAGCAACCCTTCTGGCAATGGCATGTATTGATGTGCCTCCCTGGAAGAGTTGGAATGCCTGTGCAACCTCTATAGGGTCCAGGTATCGCCTCATGCTACCAGTAGTGACACTGACCCTAACCAGATGCAAAACTAGTTAAAACAGTCAGAAAAGATGAGTAGGGAAAATAAATTTCAGTAGCCTCCACCTGTAAAACCATTCTGTTTTGGAGGTGGTCTCATTGTTGCCCATCTAGTGCCCCTGTTGTTAATTGCATTAACACCAAAGCAGATGAAACTGATTAAAAAAACTCCTTCTGCTACTTAAAGTGGAGTTCCGGCCTATTTTGCAACTTTAGTGATTCCTGGAGTGCTCGCTATGGCGATCAACAATTGGGCATTTTCAATTTTATTCTGGGGTCCCTTACCCTATTTTCAGGGCATTTTTGATTGTACTTCCTCCTTCTCCCCCCCCCCCCCCCCCCCGTGGCTACGGCCACCGACATCGCTTCCGCCTTTGCATTGCATCCTGGGAGCTGTTTGTCATCACTCCCAGGAGGCCGGAATCAGGAAGAACTCCCAGAACACTCCCTGGAGTCAGGAAGAAGGACACAGCAGATTACACTGTGGCTTCAGATGCCCACATCCAAGATGGCCGCGCTCAGACAGCGTTTTTAAAAATAAGATTTTGACTAAAATCCAACACTGTACACCATGTAAGTATGAGAATAGCGGTTCTGTAAAGGCCGATGGATTAGTATTATAGGGGTATTTTTAGTTAAAAAAGGTATTTGAGGCCGGAACTCCGCTTTAACTGACAAGATCAATATCCCAGGAGTTTGTTGATTTGATGCTATACTAAATCAAACTGTTCCTTTAATTTTTTTGAGCAGTGTATTTTGATCTGTCAAACATCTGCACTAGCTTTAAAAGGTTATAGTATTTAATATAGCTTTTAATTTTACAAATGGATATTAATCTTAAAATGACTGATTGATCATGTATTACATGACTACAAAGCTCCAAATTCAGGAGCAATTTTTCCAAAGTCCTTCTGGTAAACTTTCACAGTACCTATAGGTATGATAACTAGTTATCACAGAAACCATTGTAATTGTATGAGCACAGCTAAAGACTGTTTTCTGGTACTGACCTTTTCGGGTTTGGAACTGCCCAAAATGAAATGGTTTTCTCCAGAATATTGTCAGGCTATTGTTCTGGAAAATTAAGGTTATATTACTTGTGTCAAATTGTCAGGAGACTGAAGATTTATTCTAATGCATGAGAAAAATTGCCAGGAAGAGGAAATCTGTCTTGTGACTTTGAAATTACACGTGATAGGGCTATCCTGTTATCTGGGTGTGTTCTCTGCATTGACAAGACACAGTGAGGACATTGAAATGCAGAGCTCCATACTGAGCTCTGCATTTCATTAAAAAAAAAAAAGTGTAAAATACGAGCGCAATTGTGGTTTAAATAAAACTGATGGCATGCAGAAAATGTATATCGCTCTCTATTTTAAATCGGTTTCTGAGATTGTTATATTCTAAACACAGGTACAGATTTAAACCTAAACTTGTAAAATAAAGCCATGCTCATTTACCTAGCTTGATTTCACCCTAACTTTTGTCCACTTCGCAGCTGTGCCTTAGCATTTATATTGATATTTGTGTAACAGGTCTTATACTGGATAAGGTACTCAAAGAAACAGACCCATCCCTGGTCCTGGAGCTGGGCACATACTGTGGGTATTCTGCTCTTCGCATAGCCCAGTTACTAAAGCCTAACGCTCGTCTAATCACCATCGAGACAAACCCAGTTCACGCTGCTGTTGCAACGGAAATGATTGAATTTGGTGGACTCAAGGACAAGGTATTCTATATATAAAATCTTAACAAAAAACTTGCTCAGTTTAGGAAATTTGCTGGTACAAGATTATATAATGTTGCCATGTAATTTAAAGCATTAGCTGACCAAAAACATACTAAAACATTTGGTAGATGATGAACAACCTTACATTTCCTTGTATTTCTCATGAGTCTTATATTTCTCTGCACAGCTAATGCATGAGGGTGCCCAACTCTCTTGTTTGAATCTTAAGGGTAACCCTGTTAGGAGTAGTAAAATGACTACAAAGAATATCCTACAAAGGAAAATGGAAATCACTTTGCTGCTACCCATGCCACGAAAAGTTGACACCAATCAACATGGATTGTCTGTTGAAATCTTTTGTAGAACTAACATTTCTGTACTCATTGGTTCCACCTGCCAACCACCACATCACACAAAGTAGTGACTAAGAAGTTGACAAGAAGAACCAGTGAGTGCAGCAGGGGACCAGGAGACTGGCAATCCCAGAAGTAATGGTTTCTTCAGAAGATTTCAGCAGACAATAACTCGTAAATGGAGCAGCACAGGCTGCGGAAAGATAAGAATTGACGTTATTATTTTGCAGGAGTTTTCTTCTGGCCATTTTAATATTCCTGACAGGGTTAATAAAACATATTTTGTATTAGTGTGGACACCACAGGATGATGGGAACCCCTAAACTTTCAAAATGCCTACTAGTGAAATAATATATGGAATAATGCCTTTTCAATAATTGATGTGTTTCTGTGTTTTGAAATGTGTTGATGCAGTGATACAGTAGTATTGTAGTCTGGATAGCCACACTGACCTTCATGTGTAAAAGCGTCAGTCCTGTTTCTCAGGGTAGAGCTGACAATGACATGAATGAGATATTGTATAACTGCTCATGTATAGGTTGTCTTTTGGATCCTGAAGATCATTTGCCTTTCATAAACCCCTGGTCCTGCTGCGTAATATGATGTGGTAAGCACAGCAGGCCATTACATCATACATATATACTGTATATAGAGCCAGTGTAGGAACTGACATTCTTTCTATATGTTCTTCATATTCTGAGTCTGATTTACTAAAGAAGTTGAGAATGTTTGCATAATAAATTTGAAGTATTCACTTCAATTTTCTAGGCATGCACAAATGCAAAAACGAAATACGGATTTGCTTTTTACGACTGGATAATTGAAGTAAATCTTTACACAATTAATATTTTGTATTCTTCTCAACCAGTGGTAGAGCTATTGTCATAGCCAACAACACAACTGCAATGGGGACCAGGCCAGGTGTGGGCCTGGTTGGAATTACGAGAAGTGAAGTGTTCTTTAGTGTGCATTTGCTGTTCCCTTATTTGCTCGGCTGTTGGTGTTGTGCCTCCCCTCTCCTGCTTTCTCCCGGATAGTGATTCAAGTACAGGAAAAATGCTGGCTCTGACATCAGAACCAATAGGTGTTGAGGAAGAGAGAGTATATGCAAGCATGCTGATCTGGTACTGCGAGTTTAGTTGTCACCATGTCACTATGCTGGAGACAGCAAGGGGCCAGGAAGATGTTTAAGCAAAGCATAATGCATGTCATAATTGAATTTGGGGGTATAATACTAACACTGCCACCAATGAAGCTGGGGAAAAGGTGGGCTATAATTACACTTTGTAAAAATGCCCTTTCCCCAGCTTTATTGGTGGCAGCATATTTCGCATGGCTGCTGTCACCAATGGAGCTAGGGAAAAGCATGGGCCAGTACAAAGTAGATAATCCAAAATAACTAAGACTGACACCAAAATAGGTTTAATTGGTCATATAATGGCCACGGTGTTTTTTTAAGGGGTAACCCAATATCAACAAAGCAATTAACCAAAAACCAGCTTTCAGGACACCTTAAATTAAAAACATATCCAAATGATTCAATACAGATCTCAATCACCATGCCCCTCCAGACTTGTACTGGAAGACGAACCCCCAATAATTGGCATAGCGGGGGAGATCCCAGGGGTCTCCGCTACATCCTCTGCCCTGGGACCCCCACCAGGCTCCAGGTCCGACAGGGGAGAAATGGAGTGGGGGAAGCCCAGCTTACTAAGGGATTTTTAAGGATGGTAGGAGGGAACCTGCAGGCAGGACCGACCGTCCCTGGAACTTAACCTTCCATGGCGCGGGTATTGCTCCAGACAGAATGCTCGCCCCCCCCGAAGTAGGGGAGCAGTCGGCCAAGGGACTGCTGCGACTCAGACCCAAGCCTGGTCCTACGCGACCCTGCGAGACGTTTAACTCGCGGGCCAGCCTCTGTCCATGAGGCTATGTGGCGGCCGGCCTAGCACATAACTGCGTTCTGCACGCGTTCGCTGGCTGGGCTGCTGGGACCACTAGTTCTAGATTATCCAGCCTGTCGCCCAGCCCAGAAGTTGATTGAAGATCTCCCAGGAGAAAAAACAAAAAAGATGTAAGGAAGGAGAACAAAATTGCTAGGACTAGAGATCCGAGCCAGGAGCCTAGGTCCTTACTCCTGACTAGACAGATTAAAACTGATTACCTAGAGCAGAAAGGGGGGTTATATACCAAGCTGAGGACGGCCCATGGGTGTAGCCAGGTGTTTTTTGTTCTGCCTAGTCCTACTCCTGGAGAAGGCAATATAACCCAGTAGTTATGATTTATGGAGCGCTGCGTCTGTCGATGATTGAAAGCGAAAAAAGCTTTCAATAGTGTAGTATTTTTAAAAACCATATATTTATTTTCCAAAATGCTTACATATACAAGGGAACCATTAACACACCTATTCAAAGATGGCTGCACCGCAACATCCTGTTCCTGTGATGTATTTCTATTTCCTATGATGACATCACATCCTCGACATGTTTCTTCCCATTGGACTTGGACTTGGATTTGGAAGTGACATCCTCCAGAAAGCGGCTTTTATAACTCACTATTGCACTTTCTTTTATTGTTGAAGATGAGAAGCATCGCATACACTGGAAAATAGTCTTTATAGCATGAGCATATTCCAATTGCCATTTACATTGTAATACATTTAAAATTTTCCATATATCAAACTAAAGTTTCTTATTTTAACAACTTGCCGACCAGCCTCGGTAGTTATAATGTGGCAGGTCGGCTCTGTTAACGCGAAACGACATACCTGTATGTCATTTCATGTAGCAGATAGTGGGAGCCGATTGGCTAGAGGGGGAAGCCAATCAGCAGCTCCGGCACCCGCAATCTCTCCCCATGGAGAAAGAACGGTGGTCTGCCGATGTAAACACGGCAGACCGCTGTTCTGCCAGTGATTAACACAGGGATCCTGTTTTCCTCCTATTTGGGAACACAGGTCTCTGTGTTCATCCAGTAAGTAAATCCCCCACACAGTTAGAAAGCATCCCCTAGGCACACATTTAACCCTTTGATCGTCCCTGGTGTTAACCCCTTCCCTGCCAGTGTCATTAGTACAGTAACAGTGCATAGTTTTAGCACTGATTACTGTAGTAATGTCACTGGTCCCCCCAAAAGTGTCAGTTAGGTGTCAGATCTGTCCACCGCATTGTCGCAGTCCCGCTAAAAATCACTGATTGCGGCCATTACTAGTAATAAAATATAATAAATAAAATGACAAATCTTTTTCCTAGTTTGTAGAGGCGATACCTATTGCGCAAACCAATCAATATACACTTATTAGGATTTTTTTTTACCAAAAATATGTAGCAGAATACATATTGGCCTTAATTGAAGAAAAAATTAGAATTTTTAAATTTTTTTTATTGGTAATGTTTTATAGCAGAAGGTAAAACGTATTATTATTTTTATTTTTTTCAGAATTGTCCCTTTTTTTTTTTTATAGCGCAAAAAAATAAAAACCACAGAGGTGATCACATACCACCATAAGAAAGATATTTGTGGGGAAAAAAAGGACATCAATTTTTTTTGGGTACAGTGTCGCACGACCACGCAATTGTCAGTTAAAGTATCACAAAAAATGGCCTGGTCCATTTAAGGGGGTAAAACCTTCCGGTCTTTAAGTGATTAAAACCCAACAATAAAACCATCATCATGATTATAGATGCCATCTTGTGATCAAAGCAGGTATTACAGGTAATGCATAGATGCAATATAAATAGAAAAACCTATGCAGCATAATGCACCATCTAGTGTTTAAAACATATTTAACCACTTCAGCCCCGGAAGGTTTTACCCCCTAATGACCAGGCCATTTTTTGCGATTCTGCACAGCGTTACTTTAACTGACAATTGCGCGGTTGTGCGACGCCATACCCAAATACAATTGATGTCCTTTTTTTCCCACAAATACAGCTTATTTATGGTGGTATTTGATAACCTCCTGCAGTTTTTCGTTTTTGCGCTATGAACAAAAAAATAGCATCAATTAAAAAAAAAAACACCAATATTGTGTACTTTCTGCTATAAAACATTCCCAATAAAACATTTTTTAAAAATCAAATTTTTTTTTTCTCAGTTTAGGCCAATTTGTATTCGGCTACATATTATTGGTAAAAAAAAATCCCAAAAATCGTATAATAATTGTACAAAAGTTATAGCGTTTACAAACTAGATAGGTTTATGGACTTTTTTATTTTTTTTTATTAGTAAAGGCGGCAATCAGCGATTTTTATCGGAACTGCGATATTGCGGCGTAAAAATCTGACATGTGACACTTTTTGGGGACCAGTGACATTAATACAGTGATCAGTGCTAAATAATATGCACTGTTACTGTATAATTGACAATGGCAGGGAAGGGGGTTAACACTGGGGGTGATCAAGGGGTTAAATGTGTTCCCTAGATGTGCTTACTAACTGTTTTGGGGATGGATTGAACAGAGGCAGAGAGAGATCGGTGATTCAGCTTAGCTTAGCTAAATCACACAATCTTTCCCTGCCTCTCTGATAGGAGAGCCGTCTTAAATTGTTTACATACCAGACGGCTCTCCTGTCAGTTTTGCCGAAGATCGCGGGAGGCCGGCAGTGATCGAGCCCACTCCTCCCGCGGTCTGCCTTCCGCTGTGTCTAATCACAGCGGGAATGCGACTCCGGTGGCAAGCGCCGCCAAAAACGCGTGCACATCTACGTGATTATGCGCAGCCGAGCCACCCTGACGCAGTAAATGTGTGGGGCGGTCGGCAAGTGGTAATTCTAAGATGCAATTAAAAACTAATATTGATAAAGTATTTGCATCATCTCCAGCTTTAACTTCTACAGCTGGTAGTTGGTATTGTTCAGCTTGGCGATTGCAAATCTGCCATCTTGCCAAATTTGCCATCTTTCAGCAGCTTGGATGCAGTACTTGCCAGTTTGTTGTATTCTGTTTAGTGGGCCCATAACCTGTTGGTTATGTGTTAAGATGAGGCGCTGAGATCTTGAGGAATGTAGAATACAGCTTTACTTGCACAGGAGAACAACATACATGTATGAGAACAACATTAGAGGAAAGCGCAAGAAAAATAAAACTTCCTTCCTGTGCAGAATATACAAGCATCTATAAACACACAGACACTAGAATATCACTGTAGCACCATCTATAATTCGGAGTACACAGTACATGCTGTTGCGCTTCAACATGTGTCAGAGGAAGCAAGTAGTGAAAGACTTCCTCTGCCCTTTTCTGTGTTTACAAATGACAGCTGCGATCAGGTGAGAATCCTGTGCTAATGGAGGCCTGGAAAGGGTCCAGTAGGATTGGCAGAACAGAAGAACTTCTGCCCAACACTTCTCATCCTATCCCTTGGCTTCTGACTCTGGCGCCTTGAAGTATTGTATTCAAAAAATGATTAGTTACAATTCCTTTAGCCCCAGTTCACACTTATGCGATGCGAGAAGGCTGCGAATCCGCAGCCTGTTCCCGCATCGCACACGCACCCCCGGCAGTTCACACTGCCATATGCGATACGCTGGGGGTGTCAATGTAATCTTAACGACACCCCCAGTTTGATCGCATATCGCAGTGCGATCGTGCAGTTCGCACAGGATCGGATCGCACAAGTGTGAACCGCTGTGCGATCCGATCCTGATGCGGCTTCCAAAAAGGGTCCTGTGCGTGTTTGCTGCGGCTGCGGTGCGGCTGCGGTGCGAATACACTTTGTATGGCTAAACTCGCACCGCACAGCCGATCGCATGTAATGAAGGAGCAGTGCGCTCCGACATTACATGCGAACCCCGCACTCGCATAAGTGTGAACCGGGGCTTATACTGGCTTTTGGAATTTACAAATGCAACAATTTAGAAATTGAATGAAAGGTTTAGCACTTGAAAACACTTTTTGATGGATAAAAAGTGCATTTTATAGATCAGACCAAAATGAGGGACAAATGAGGAGTCAAGAGGGACAGGGGGACTTTGTTCCAAATCAGGGACAGTCCCTCGAAATCAGGGACAGTTGGGAGCTAAGCAAATGCATTGCTCTACATTTGCTGTTCAACACTCTCCCATTCTGTATGCAATGCTGTACATTCCCTATGCCACGGAGACGACTCCTGAATAGTGTTGAGCGAACACGGACTGTATTATTCGTGTTCGTACCGAATAATTGGATTTTTTGTACCCGAACACGGACACGGACACTTTACTGTATGTTCGGGTAAAAATCCGTGTTCGGTCGTTTTATTTCCGGGTTTTGCATGCTTTGGCGCTCTTTTCATGGCGGGCTTTCAACAGCCAATCAACAATCGTTTAACTGGTGTGCCTTAAGCCATCCCAGCCATGCCTGCAAATGTCTCAGTAGCTGTGATTGGCCGTCTGAAGCATGTGACCAAGTCTTTATAAGTTC
Source organism: Pelophylax lessonae (assembly GCF_965119305.1). Taxonomy (NCBI): domain Eukaryota; kingdom Metazoa; phylum Chordata; class Amphibia; order Anura; family Ranidae; genus Pelophylax; species Pelophylax lessonae. The sequence continues at coordinate 261,196,407 of NC_138768.1, read as the reverse complement.
GAGGCAGCCGCAGCGGCGTCATTATGCTGCTTAGATTCAGGGACAGAGCACACATCAACGTGCTGGCTGCTGATTAGGGAAAGATAGGCAGGAAAAAACCATTTGTGTCCAGATAGAATTGAGGGACAGGTCGGAGTGTTTAGGCAGGGCGAGTTGTAGGCATTTTAGGGATAGAGTCTGCTGAATTATAGGGTCAGTGTCTTCTACAAACTACAATCGATATTGCTGTGTGGGGGGTGGGGTCTGCACTCAATCCTGATCTACGATCTCTTCTCAATCCTGTTAGGGACAGAGTCTGCTGAATTTTAGGGAAACTGTGTTCTACAAACTACAATCGATATTGCTGTGTGGTGTGGGATTGGAGATAGGCAGGTGTCAGTGATCCACATCCATTTTTCTGTGTGTGAGCTGCAGTGAACACAATCTTTTTGGGCTGCAGTGAACACAATCTTTTTGGGCTGCAGTGAACACAATCTTTTTGGGCTGCAGTGAACACAATCTTTTTGGGCTGCAGTGAACACAATCTTTTTGGGCTGCAGTGAACACAATCTTTTTGGGGTGCAGTGAACAAAATCTTTTTGGGGTGCAGTGAACACAATCCTTTTTGGTGTGCAGTGAACACAATCTTTGTGGGGTGCAGTGAACAAAATCCTTTGTGGGGTGCAGTGAACACAATCTTTTTGGGGTGCAGTGAACAAAATCCTTTTTGGGGTGCAGTGAACAACATCCTTTTTGGGGTGCAGTGAACACAATCTTTTTGGGGTGCAGTGAACAAAATCCTTTGTGGGGTGCAGTGAACACAATCTTTTTGGGGTGCAGTGAACACAATCTTTTTGGGGTGGAGTGAACAACATCCTTTTTGGGGTGCAGTGAACAAAATCCTTTTTGGGGTGCAGTGAACAAAATCATTTTTGGGGTGCAGTGAACACAATCTTTTTGGGGTGCAGTGAACACAATCTTTGTGGGGTGCAGTGAACACAATCTTTTTGGGGTGGAGTGAACAACATCCTTTTTGGGGTGCAGTGAACAACATCCTTTTTGGGGTGCAGTGAACACAATCTTTTTGGGGTGCAGTGAACACAATCTTTGTGGGGTACAGTGAACAGAATCTTTGTGGGGTGCAGTGAACACAATCTTTGGGGGGTACAGTGAACACAATCTTTGTGAGGTGCAGTGAACACAATCTTTGTGGGGTGCAGTGAACACAATCATTGTGGGGTGCAGTGAACTCAATCTTTGTGGGGTACAGTGAACTCAATCTCATACTTCTGAAGGTTTGAGGGTGCTGCCTGTTCCATACTCCCCCTACTCCTAGCCTTTTAGGGGTACAAACAATAGTAATTGGGGCCTAGTGTGGTTGTGTACGTGTGATATACATACACTTTTTTGGGATCATATTTTCTATTCCGCTATTTAATCAAAAACCTTTGGGGATCAGTTAAATTGGGGGATAGTCTGTGTTGGTACGTGTGAGAGAGATCCACCTTTCCAAGTTGTTGGGGTTCATCTCATACTTCTGAAGGTTTGAGGGTGCTGCCTGTTCCATACTCCCCCTACTCCTAGCCTTTTAGGGGTACAAACAATAGTAATTGGGGCCTAGTGTGGTTGTGTACGTGTGATATACATACACTTTTTTGGGATCATATTTTCTATTCCGCTATTTAATCAAAAACCTTTGGGGATCAGTTAAATTGGGGGATAGTCTGTGTTGGTACGTGTGAGAGAGATCCACCTTTCCAAGTTGTTGGGGTTCATCTCATACTTCTGAAGGTTTGAGGGTGCTGCCTGTTCCATACTCCCCCTACTCCTAGCCTTTTAGGGGTACAAACAATAGTAATTGGGGCCTAGTGTGGTTGTGTACGTGTGATATACATACACTTTTTTGGGATCATATTTTCTATTCCGCTATTTAATCAAAAACCTTTGGGGATCAGTTAAATTGGGGGATAGTCTGTGTTGGTACGTGTGAGAGAGATCCACCTTTCCAAGTTGTTGGGGTTCATCTCATACTTCTGAAGGTTTGAGGGTGCTGCCTGTTCCATACTCCCCCTACTCCTAGCCTTTTAGGGGTACAAACAATAGTAATTGGGGCCTAGTGTGGTTGTGTACGTGTGATATACATACACTTTTTTGGGATCATATTTTCTATTCCGCTATTTAATCAAAAACCTTTGGGGATCAGTTAAATTGGGGGATAGTCTGTGTTGGTACGTGTGAGAGAGATCCACCTTTCCAAGTTGTTGGGGTTCATCTCATACTTCTGAAGGTTTGAGGGTGCTGCCTGTTCCATACTCCCCCTACTCCTAGCCTTTTAGGGGTACAAACAATAGTAATTGGGGCCTAGTGTGGTTGTGTACGTGTGATATACATACACTTTTTTGGGATCATATTTTCTATTCCGCTATTTAATCAAAAACCTTTGGGGATCAGTTAAATTGGGGGATAGTCTGTGTTGGTACGTGTGAGAGAGATCCACCTTTCCAAGTTGTTGGGGTTCATCTCATACTTCTGAAGGTTTGAGGGTGCTGCCTGTTCCATACTCCCCCTACTCCTAGCCTTTTAGGGGTACAAACAATAGTAATTGGGGCCTAGTGTGGTTGTGTACGTGTGATATACATACACTTTTTTGGGATCATATTTTCTATTCCGCTATTTAATCAAAAACCTTTGGGGATCAGTTAAATTGGGGGATAGTCTGTGTTGGTACGTGTGAGAGAGATCCACCTTTCCAAGTTGTTGGGGTTCATCTCATACTTCTGAAGGTTTGAGGGTGCTGCCTGTTCCATACTCCCCCTACTCCTAGCCTTTTAGGGGTACAAACAATAGTAATTGGGGCCTAGTGTGGTTGTGTACGTGTGATATACATACACTTTTTTGGGATCATATTTTCTATTCCGCTATTTAATCAAAAACCTTTGGGGATCAGTTAAATTGGGGGATAGTCTGTGTTGGTACGTGTGAGAGAGATCCACCTTTCCAAGTTGTTGGGGTTCATCTCATACTTCTGAAGGTTTGAGGGTGCTGCCTGTTCCATACTCCCCCTACTCCTAGCCTTTTAGGGGTACAAACAATAGTAATTGGGGCCTAGTGTGGTTGTGTACGTGTGATATACATACACTTTTTTGGGATCATATTTTCTATTCCGCTATTTAATCAAAAACCTTTGGGGATCAGTTAAATTGGGGGATAGTCTGTGTTGGTACGTGTGAGAGAGATCCACCTTTCCAAGTTGTTGGGGTTCATCTCATACTTCTGAAGGTTTGAGGGTGCTGCCTGTTCCATACTCCCCCTACTCCTAGCCTTTTAGGGGTACAAACAATAGTAATTGGGGCCTAGTGTGGTTGTGTACGTGTGATATACATACACTTTTTTGGGATCATATTTTCTATTCCGCTATTTAATCAAAAACCTTTGGGGATCAGTTAAATTGGGGGATAGTCTGTGTTGGTACGTGTGAGAGAGATCCACCTTTCCAAGTTGTTGGGGTTCATCTCATACTTCTGAAGGTTTGAGGGTGCTGCCTGTTCCATACTCCCCCTACTCCTCATCTAGCCTTTTAGGGGTACAAACAATAGTAATTGGGGCCCAGTGTGGTTGTGTACGTGTGATATACATACACTTTTTTGGGATCATATTTTCTATTCCGCTATTTAATCAAAAACCTTTGGGGATCAGTTAAATTGGGGGATAGTCTGTGTCGGTACGTGTGAGAGAGATCCACCTTTCCAAGTTGTTGGGGTTCATCTCATACTTCTGAAGGTTTGAGGGTGCTGCCTGTTCCATACCCCCCCTACTCCTCATCTAGCCTTTTAGGGGTACAAACAATAGTAATTGGGGCCTAGTGTGGTTGTGTACGTGTGATATACATACACTTTTTTTGGATCATATTTTCTATTCCGCTATTTAATCAAAAACCTTTGGGGATCAGTTAAATTGGGGGATAGTCTGTGTCGGTACGTGTGAGAGAGATCCACCTTTCCAAGTTGTTGGGGTTCATCTCATACTTCTGAAGGTTTGAGGGTGCTGCCTGTTCCATACCCCCCCTACTCCTCATCTAGCCTTTTAGGGGTACAAACAATAGTAATTGGGGCCTAGTGTGGTTGTGTACGTGCGAGATACATACACTTTTTTTGATCATATTTCCTATTCCGCTATTCAATAAAAACCTTTGAGGATCAATTGAATTGCGGGATAGTCTGTGTCGGTACGTGTGAGAGAGATCCACCTTTCCAAGTTGTTGGGGTTCATCTCATACTTCTGAAGGTTTGAGGGTGCTGCCTGTTCCATACTCCCCCTACTCCTCATCTAGCCTTTTAGGGGTACAAACAATAGTAATTGGGGCCTAGTGTGGTTGTGTACGTGTGATATACATACACTTTTTTTGGATCATATTTTCTATTCCGCTATTTAATCAAAAACCTTTGGGGATCAGTTAAATTGGGGGATAGTCTGTGTTGGTACGTGTGAGAGAGATCCACCTTTCCAAGTTGTTGGGGTTCATCTCATACTTCTGAAGGTTTGAGGGTGCTGCCTGTTCCATACTCCCCCTACTCCTCATCTAGCCTTTTAGGGGTACAAACAATAGTAATTGGGGCCCAGTGTGGTTGTGTACGTGTGATATACATACACTTTTTTGGGATCATATTTTCTATTCCGCTATTTAATCAAAAACCTTTGGGGATCAGTTAAATTGGGGGATAGTCTGTGTCGGTACGTGTGAGAGAGATCCACCTTTCCAAGTTGTTGGGGTTCATCTCATACTTCTGAAGGTTTGAGGGTGCTGCCTGTTCCATACCCCCCCTACTCCTCATCTAGCCTTTTAGGGGTACAAACAATAGTAATTGGGGCCTAGTGTGGTTGTGTACGTGTGATATACATACACTTTTTTTGGATCATATTTTCTATTCCGCTATTTAATCAAAAACCTTTGGGGATCAGTTAAATTGGGGGATAGTCTGTGTCGGTACGTGTGAGAGAGATCCACCTTTCCAAGTTGTTGGGGTTCATCTCATACTTCTGAAGGTTTGAGGGTGCTGCCTGTTCCATACCCCCCCTACTCCTCATCTAGCCTTTTAGGGGTACAAACAATAGTAATTGGGGCCTAGTGTGGTTGTGTACGTGCGAGATACATACACTTTTTTTGATCATATTTCCTATTCCGCTATTCAATAAAAACCTTTGAGGATCAATTGAATTGCGGGATAGTCTGTGTCGGTACGTGTGAGAGAGATCCACCTTTCCAAGTTGTTGGGGTTCATCTCATACTTCTGAAGGTTTGAGGGTGCTGCCTGTTCCATACTCCCCCTACTCCTCATCTAGCCTTTTAGGGGTACAAACAATAGTAATTGGGGCCCAGTGTGGTTGTGTACGTGTGATATACATACACTTTTTTTGGATCATATTTTCTATTCTGCTATTTAATTTAACTGGGCCTCCATGCGAGACCTGTGTGCCTTGTTGCGCTGTTTTGAGTACTCCACCAACATGGCCAGTGGCAATGACGCCGTTCTCAGCTTAACTATCCCACTTCTATGCCTCCTTGAAAAAACAATTCGGGCGATGATGGAAGAGGATGTGGCACAGGATGAGGAGGAGGAGGATGAAGAGGTAACATTTCCAAGGCTTTCAGGGCAGTCATTCGCAAGGGGCTCCGAGGGTGGGTTCCTGCACACGCAAACGCCAGGGACGCAATTGTCCAGCAGGGGCACAGTTCTGGAGGATGAGGAGGATGAGGAGGAGGAGGAGCTGGAGGAGGAGATGGAACCATGTTCACAGCAGGGTGGCACCCAGGCCAGCTCATGGCCATCACTGGTGCGTGGCTGGGGGGATACAGAGGACACGGACGATACACCTCCCACAGAGGACAGCCTTTCGTTGCCTCTGGGCAGCCTGGCACACATGAGCGATTACATGCTGCAGTGTCTCCACAACGACCGCCGAGTTGCCCACATTCTAACTTGTGCTGATTACTGGGTGGCCACGCTGCTGGATCCCCGTTACAAGGACAACGTACCGTCCTTAATTCACTCACTGGAGCGCGATCGCAAGATGCGCGAGTACAAGCGCACGCTGGTAGACGCCATGCTGCTGGCATTCCCATCTGACAGCGGGGCCACAGTGGAAGCACAAGGCAGAGGAGGAGGAGGAGGAGGTCGCCAACGCAACCAGGGCACCGCCAGCACCTCAGAAGGCAGGGTTAGCATGGCCGAAATGTGGAAAAGCTTTGTCAGCACGCCACAACAAACAGCAGCACCAGCAGCTCAGATGGAACGTCTTAGCAGGAGGCAGCATTTTACCAACATGGTGGAGCAGTATGTGTGCACACGCCTACATGTAGTGAATGACGGGTCTGCCCCCTTCAACTTCTGGGTCTCCAAATTGGGCACATGGCTTGAGCTTGCCCTTTACGCCTTGGAGGTGCTGGCGTGCCCTGCAGCCAGTGTATTATCTGAACGGGTATTTAGCACGGCTGGGGGCGTTATAACAGACAAGCGCAGCCGCCTGTCCAGAGACAATGTGGACAAGCTCACGTTCATTAAAATGAACCAGGCATGGATCCCACGGGACTTTTCCGTACCTTATGCAGAATAGCAATGGATACCGACCTTACCCACCCATTGTTCCATTTTTGCTCTTTCTCACTCTTTTGGGGTGTACCCTCATTTAAAATTTTTGAAAAGAAGCAGTGTTGGCTACCTCGTCCTCCTCCTCAGGGCCAGATTAATGTAGGGGCTATTGGAGCTGCAGCTCCAGGCCCCTACCTTTTATATAGGCCCCGGGTTGGCCATATTCACTGTTACCGCTCTTCTGTCACTTGTAAACACAGAAGTCTGGCTTCTATACTCGCTTCCCCAGGCAGCACCCTCAGAACCTCCCCACACAGCGTGAAGGCCGGACAAGGAGGGACAGTTGGCGATGCATGGATGTGTTTATGGGCTTCAGAGACAGCATCCCATGTTGAATTAGGCATGCATGGCTGCACCCTTCCTCCTCTGGGTGCATGGCAAGGCACGGCCCTTAAGGCCCTTCAAAATCCTCAGCACCAAGCCCATGATGCTGTTAATCCGGCCCTGGTCCTCCTCCACCGCCGCTTCCACCTACACCGCCCATAGGTGTGCGCAGCCTATTGCATTAAGGTGTGCACCCCAAAGTTGAAATACACATGCATGCGTTTGCCAGCAGGGAGAGTAATGTATCGGGGCCATGTACCTGTAGGCAAGGAGAAATAGAGCAGAGCAGGTCCCAGGGAGATCTTTCCCATCTCCTCACTGGCAATGCTATGTGCCCTAGGTGATTAGGGTGTGCCCAGGCACACCCAGCACACCCTGTGCGCACGCCTATGTCACCGCCACATCCACCACCACCTCAACCTCCCTCCTACTCCATATGGGCCTCGTCCTTCAGAGATGAAGAAGAACATTGTTTTATTTTTCTGTTTTTTTTTTGTTGTTTTAAGTTATTTCCCTATCCACATTTGTTTGCAGAGCACTTGCCATGCTCTTAATTACGTTTTGCTGCCATTTGCAGCACTCTAGCCCTTTCCTTTGGTGTTTTAGAGCCATTTTAGTGCCTTAAAGTTCGGGTCCCCATTGACTTCAATGGGGTTCGGTGTCCGGGAAAAGTTCGGTAAAAGTCCGGGACACGGACCCGGACTTTTTTTTAAAGTTCGGCCGAACCCGTCGAACACGGACATCTAGGTGTTCGCTCAACCCTACTCCTGAATGCCATGCTGCATACCGCCCAACTTTTTGAGATGGGAACAAGGGACACCTATTAGTAAAAGTATGTAGGCAAAGGACACACACCCCTGCTATGCCCCTTAAAGGAGAATTATACAAAAATATTATTAGTTAAACACACAAGTGCCTTCCCCCCCCCCCCCCCACTATGATTTCTTTTATATTGGCTTTTGAAATTTACAAATGCAGCAATTTCAAAATTGGATGAAAGGTTTAGCACTTGGAAACACTTTTTGAAAGATAAATAGTGCATTTGTTTTATATACAACTATTTTTTTGTATACAACTATACTGTATAGATCAGACCAAAATGAGGGACAAATGAGGAGGACAGAGGGACTTTGTTCCAAATCATGATGCTGTATACTCTCTATTCAACATACCCTTGTTTCATTCCCCATGCTGCATGTTCCCTATGCCTGATTGCCCTATTCCATATGCCGTGCTGTGCATTTCCTATCTCCCAACCCCGCATTCTGTACGCCATGCTGTACGTTCCCTATTCCACAATGCTTATATTTCCTATTCTGCAACACCTCATTCCATATAGCATGCTCTATGTTCCCTATTCTACACCATCTCACTCCGAATACCATGCTCTACTTTCCCAATCCTTTACAACCTCATTCCAAATATCATGATCTACTGTTCCTATTCTACACCACATCATTCCAAATATTATGATCTACTTTCCCTATTCTACACCACCTCATTCCATATGCCATGCTGTACGTTCCCTATTCTACTTCACTTAATTCTGTATACCATGCTGCATGTTCCCTATTACACACTGCCTCATTCTGTATGCCATGCTGTATGTTCCCTATTACACACTGCCTCATTCTGTATGCCATGCTGTACATTCCCTATTCTACTTCACTTCATTCTGTATACCATGCTGTATGTTCCCTATTACACACTGCCTCATTCTGTATGCCATGCTCTACGTTCCCTATTCCACGCTGCCTCTTTTAGTATTTCATGTTCATGTATGTACATTCTTATTCTGTAGCCATGTTGTTCATATTATATTCTATACTGCCACATCCTGTAAATTCTTTTTTATGCTTTTACTCTGTGCAGCATGCTATACTTTCCATTGACATGCAGTCAGGGGAGGCAAAGCCTCACCTGCCATTAACATAAATAAAAAAATAAAAAAAGGATCCTACCCCCCACCACAAAATTTGGGGCTTCTAGCACCTATGGTGCCAGAGATACGGGGCTCCATGCCCAGCCTGTCAGAATCTGTTTGCCGCAGACTGAGAGGAGTTCACAGTGTCTCTGATTTCTTGTCAGAGGCACTGAGCTCAATGGACAGCATGGGTAAAGCGCCATTGGTCCAAGCTGTCCAATAAAAATGGTGCAGTGGAGGCTCTCCTCTCACTACAGTGTCATAGAAGGGGGCATGTGTCTAAAAGACAAATGCTCCCTTCAAGCCCAGCCCTCTTAGGAAAAAACATGGGTTTATGGGTATAAGGTTTACCCAGAATCCCATGTTTTTCTCACACAGTTAAAAGGGAGAATCTGCTGCTGCTGGAAAGGTACTTTTTTAATTAAGCAAAATATATTATTATGCTATATGTTCTAAAATAATAATTTATTATGTATCTATTTACTGTGAAATTACTGGTTTGAAGTTATAACTTCACACTTCAGTAATTTGTCCATTAAGCCACTTGCTTGAGTACAGTTTTTAAAATATAGTAAATTACCTTAAAAACAATATATAATAATTATTTGTAGATTACTTATGATAAGTAACCACTTGCCACCCAGGCCAATTCAGACACTTCTCTCTTACAAGTAAAAAGCATCTTTTTTTTTTTTTTTTTGCTAGAAAATTACTCAGAACCCCCCAAACATATATATTTTTTTTAGCAGACACCCTAGGGAATAAAATGGTTGTCAATGCAACTTTTTATGTCACACGGTATTTGCGCAGCAGTTTTTAAACTCATTTAAAAAAAAAAAACTTTCATGAATAAAAAATAAAAAAACACTAACGTTAGCCCGTTTTTTTTTTTTAATAATGTAAAAGATAATGTTTTGCTGAGTAAATAGTTGCCTAACATGTCACATTTTTAAAACTGCACATACTTGTGGAATGGCGCCAAACTTCAGTACCTAAATATTTCCAAAGGCGACACTTTAACAATTTATACAGGTTACATGTATAGAGTTACAATGGCGGTCTAGAGCTAGAATTATTGCTCTCACTCTAACATGCAATACCTCACATGTGTGGTTTGAACTTCGTTAACATATGCTAAAACAAGTCCTTATGCTGGTTAAACTAGTAAACTATTGTGAACTAATGAAGGTGCTATATATAATCTGTATAATCAGAGAATGGGTCAAGTTTCAATTTTTTTATTATATAGATTATATATAATAGACACTTTCATTAGTTCTCACAGTTTATTAAAACCAGTCCTTATGTTGGTTAAATTAGTAAAATCAGGACTGTTGGTAGCTATATAGAGCATTGTGTTATTTTTATTTTTATTTTTATTTCTGCATTCTGTAACAGCCCTGTACTTGACCAGTGAAATCTCAGCATTTACAGAATGCAGAAATAAAAAATAAACATCTGCTGTCCAATAGATTCCTTTCACCAGACGCTTATTTGTCTGGGGCAATCTGACTACCTGCATCCTGACGCGCAGGTTTTTAAGCGTAAGCCAATTGGCTGAAGATAACATTTTTCATCTCCCAGTGCTTGGCTATGCTGTGGGGGTTTATTCACTAAATGGTGATATGGGGGTTGTATCTGGCTCTGATACTAGCCAGTGCCTCACCAGCCCCTGACCTCACCACACGGCCCTGATACTTTCCCTATTTTACTCTGCCTCATTCTGCATGTGGTGCTATACAAAGGTCTGTCCTGATCACCCCCTTCTGCATGTGGTGCCAGGCCCGGACTGGCCATAGGGCAGACCGGGCATATTCCTGGTGGGCCGCAGCTCTCACTCATCAGTCACAAAGATAAGACTGTCTGACATGCAGTGAATGTAAGCCAGTAAAGTCACACCAATCCTCCTTGCTTCTCTGCCCTGTTGATTTTTTGTCCTTCTCTTATCTGTTCTGTCTATAAATCTCTACAACACTTGTTCTGCAGCCTCTGTTCTCAGCTCAGCATTCCACACACTGATCTTACACCCTTTCCATCTCAGTTTGCTTTTAGCACTTCTGTCCTGTCCCCACACAGTGTCAAGGCTTACCTTTGTTGGGAGTCATTCATGCAGAGATTTATGCTCACCCTTGCAAACAAACACAGACCAGGGTGACCAGGTAAGAAGCCACCTGGCCTTTGAGTTTGTGCACGGGGGCTGTTCAGGATAACCAGGTCCAAATACAGGCAAGGACTAGAGCAGGAAAACTGTCAGGTGAAGCCAGGGGTCAGATGCCGGAAACAAACAGGAATGCAGGAACTCAAACAACAGGAACCAAACCAGGAAACCAGAATCAATGAACTGACACTGCCCTTAGGGAGGGGCAGTGTCTTATACCTTGTTAATTAGGTATCAAATACAGCTGGAGAGTTACTGACAGGTCTGAGCCTCTGGTGAAATCCAGGCCCCTAGTGCTGCAGGCAATACAGGAATAAACAGGAGTTCTCCAAAGTCCTGAAGTGGCTCAGAGGCTAGTTTGCAGACTGGGAAGCCAGAAGGACACAGGTTCAATACCTCTGAAAGGCACCAGTGGGGTGGCCACGCCTAGCCGTCTGGCGAGTACGACTAGAACCCTGACACACAGCCTAGAATAAACATCCCTTGTAATAGAAGTAAGCAGGACAGGTCCTGCCATAACAACCGGTATTTAACGTCAAAGTACCGACATAAAACTGCGGTGGGCAGCCCGAAAATGGTTAAACAGCCAATCCCACCAACTCTCATGTAATGGAGATGAACAAAGGCAGACATGTTTGAAGTCCAGCCTGGTGTGACAACCATGGTTGCCTCTAAAGTTTAAATAATGGTGAAAACGTAGCCATACAGGGTCATTCGTTTTTTACAGGAATACCAGGTTAAAATAAAGCCTAAAAATAAAAACCGAATGCATCCATTACATTTGGGGACTCGTAAACAGCAATGTATTACAGGTTTTTGGTTTACACATACTTTAATAAAAGGGGTAGACTGTTCAATTTGTTGCATGAATATTCACTGAACTGGGTAAACAAGATAAAGCTGTGCTCACTTCAATAATCCATTTTTGTAAGCAAAAATTCCTGTTTATTTTTTCACCTTGCGCATAATTGGGTAATGTCTTGGATCTTAATGTACGCTTGATGCGCAATTAACCCCCGTCGTGCTAAAAAGCACAGTTCTCCACTCTTTTGTATAAGGTAACTGAGCGCGCTCAGCAATACCCAGTAATACAGACACACAGGCTGTTATCACATTGAATGCTCGATAGAATGTCCTGCCTAAAGCATTGAGCTACGTTTATTTATGGGACAACAAAGGGATAACAGCAGGAAGTGATGGCTATACAACATCAGCCAATCAGATCCAAATGTATAGTCACATGACATAAGTTACTCACATAGAATCAGCCAATGACACACCTGTATATAATAGAAAGGGGAGTACATAATCGTGAATGAGCAGAACAGTGTGCACGGCTTCCCTGCATAGTTAAGAATTAAACCTACGTGTAGTGAAATTCACACCTCACACTACACAATGAAACCAGCGTGTAGAACCGTGAACGCTGCTCTGATCAAACTCGTGCATGCACTTCTGCCACTACTACTAGCGTAAATCCCACTCAGCAAGGCTCAGAGAACAATGCCTAATAGGATTATACTACTGTTCCCATAGACATGAGGCTATCTGCAGGGAAAGAGCCATGCTGTTTCCACTTTGGTGATCAGGCACAGTAGAAAGACATGAGCGTGTATCCTTTCATAAAGGCAGATAGATATCAAACCGATATTGACTTCACAGAGCAAATATAACATTGCCGAGCAAACAAATCTGCACATTATACAGGGGCCCCTGCTGGTGGTCATATCCTTGCTGCTTAAACCTTGAACTCTGCAACGCAATACACATAGATCTCTACCGGCAAAACTCGTCTACACATCTAAAGGAAGGTTTTCACTGCCAGTAGTCTTTCCTCAATGCTGGTTCCCCCGTACACGCTCTAATGAACGTATTGCAAGCACACCGACAACAGAAGCCATAATGTCAAGATAAATAAAAGACATCCTGAAAAATGGCCACACTAGTCCTAATAAGATTTACATAACAGTCATTAGAATACAGGTTCACATACGGTGATTCACTTTGCTAACAGAAAAACAGTCTGCTTTATTAGTAAACACACTTCAATATGTGAAAACTGGAGTGATAAATGTGTTGTTGCCTTTTTTACATCTCCACCATAAGTTATACTGTCTACCCCATGTGTTGTCACTGATATCAGTTGCACTTTACCCACATTTACTATTGTGTACACAGTGATGCTCCTTGCACTTGTATTTTTCTGATGATGGAACAGATGCTAACTAATTGGCTGTAACTGTCAATATGAAATCAATAATACTGCATTTTATGTCTCCAGATAGAGATAATAGAAGGATCCACAGAGCAGATCATCCCAAGGCTGAGAACAGACTATGGTCTGGAGCATGCAGACTTTGTGTTTATTGATCATTTTAACGAGAGATACCTTGCGGACACCAAATTACTTGAAGTAAGTAGCTTAATCTGCTGCTGAAGAATTGTCTAGGAAAACATTTGATGGAATTTTGAGCTTCAGTGGGTTACATGGGCTAAGTGTTGCTCTTATTCAAATGCTGACACATCTCAGATGAGGTGTGCTTCCAAGATACAATTTATTTACTGTTCCCTTCACAGATTTAGTACTGGTGTGTGTTAGGGCTCTTTCAGATGGGTAACGAGTCCCGTCCTCTTTGTAGAGACACGTTTTATGTGTCTGCATCCACCTCCAAGCTGCATTCAGACAGCCCATAGAAGTAAATGCAGACACCGCAGCAGCACAGACAGTTGCAGGTCAAAATTTGACATGCAGGCAGGAGCGGGTTGATGGACCTGAATGTAAACCCTATGCATTCAAATCCCGCACACAACTCCAAGAAGAATGGCATGCAGACACAGCAAAAAGTAGCTCTACACGTCTCAATGAGTCCATAAAATACAGGTTTCACTTTGCACACTTTTACATAATGTAAAGTGTCCTGTGATGAAGCCGGCATTACAATTCTCAAACCATTTACAGTATCTTGAAAAGTTGAAATACAAGCATCACTGATCATCTGTGAATGAATAGGGTTCCAACAGTAAAACAACTTAAAACTGAAATGTATGTGATGCTTTTCTTTATTTGTACTAAAAGTACATTTCAAAGCAGTATCATTCACAGATAGATTTAGCAAATTCCCCTGTGAGTACTTCTGTTGTAGTAGTTATAAAAGAACAGTTTGAAGCAAACTGCTGTGCTTATTAACCATTAACCACTGCAGCTCATGCACCTTGTATACGGCCACACCCCCCTTCCCCCATGTACCATAGCAATTTTATATTTCTGCTATGAGCCTGTGTACTCTGCAACTTGGGCCCCTTTTACACATGCGGACCGTTCATTTCATCAGTTCAGTCACGTCAAAATGGATGAAGTATTCATCCGTTTTCATCAGTTTTTCTTTTTTTTTATCAGTGCTCATCAGTTTTTCAGCATTTTATTTTTACATCCACTACCAATGCAACAAAAAAGGATGACAAAACTGACCATTTGTCAGTTTACATCCGTTTTTCATCGGATCTGCCTTTTGTTTTTGCTAATTTAATCTTTATTAACTCCCAGAATGGGAAGAACCAAAACATCATAATGACAGCTTACACACATTGAATGTTTCAGATATAAGATCCATAATACATTCAGTAGTTAGTCCCGGTTCACACTGCCATATGCGATACGCAGGGGGTGTCAATTAAAAGGTAACGACACCCCCAGTTGCGATCGCATATCGCAGTGCGATCTGCAAGTTTGTACAGAATCGGATCGCACTAGTGTGAACCACTATGCGATCCAATTCTGCTGCAGATAAAAAAAAGGGTCAGGTGCGAGTTTAGTGCGGATGCGGTGCGAATTTAGCCATACAAAATGTATGGCTGAAATTTGCACCGCACATGAGATTGCATGTAATTTAGGAGCAGTGCGCTGCGAATTACATGCGATCTCCGCGATCGCACTAATGTGAACCGAGGCTAACAGTAACCTGAGATATAGAACAAACAAAGGAATGTCAGAAAAAAACAAGTCTGCCAGTGCTTTTCTGTTGCGATATCACTGCTTGGAATAAAAAATAAAGTGCAACCAGTAAGGTATGGAGCTACTCCTTCCTTCCTTTTTTCTATTTTCCAAGCACAAAGGTAGGAAAAAATAGAGAGGGCAAGAAGAGGAAAATAGAACAGAGAGAAAAAAAATAAATAAATCAGGCAATCCGGTCAGATGATCCGATAGGGGGCTTAGGTACCAAGAAGGGCAATTCCCTCATCAGAGTATAAACAGGTTCTACAGTCCCCTCCCCATGTCTTGGAGTATTTGTCACGCTTATGTTGTGCCGTGAGTATTAAATCTTCCATTTTGTTAATATCTTCCACTCTATAGAGCCAGTTAGCGATAGTTGGAGGTAGTTGCTTTTTCCATTGAACGGGAATGCAGGATTGTGCTGTGTTTGACAGGTGGCGCACAATAGAATTTTTATATAGTTTCACTGGAACGGTAGAAGAGTGTAGTAGAAAGAATGCAGGATCATCAGAAATCTCAAAATCTGAATTTTTGGGTAATCCTTCTGACCTCACTCCCAAAGTGTGTTAGCTTGGGGCATGACCAGAAAATATAAAGCAATGTTCCACCGCCCTCCTGGCATCTCCAACAACGATCGGACGTGGTAGGATAGTATTTGTGTAATAGGTGAGGGATAAGATACCATCTTGTCAGAATTTTCAGGGGGAATGTTTAAAAGGCTATACGTTTTTAGATAGGACTTGATGGACAATTCCATCGCCCAAACAATATTCCTCAAAAGGTGTCATCTGGCGACCAAAGCACTGAGGATTAGGGATGGAGACTAGAAAGTGAAGTTGGAGTGCATTTCAGAAAGGGAGCTTAAAAGGGCCCCTGTCGCCTTCTAACGTTGTTATGGATGGCCATCCTTTGGCCATTAGAAAGTGGGAGGCTTGAGTATGACCCGAAAGGTGTAGGGTCTTAAACTCAGGAGCGTAAGAGTCCGGGGTAAATTGTGGGTTGAAAAACCAAATGATGGGCCCTCTAAGACATTTCCCTTAAAGGAAAAAAATTCTTATACAACAATTAATTATTAGGCATATCAGATGCCAAAAATATATAAAGAAGGAGAGGGGGGAGTAAACCAGTAAATATTTATGGAAAGACTGAATAAAAGAAGCTGGTTTAATTTACTGCAACCACCCAATCCAAGAGAGAAAAAAAAAAAAAAGAAATCACTGGAATATAAATAAACCATTTATTGAAAAAAAAACTCATGAATATCACAAAACATTTATCAAAAATCTGGCATGATGACAAAACCACACCAAGAGACAAACCACAACACATACAGGACACACATGAATAAAATCCCCCAGGCATAACCCTTCCCCTCCTATTCTTAGTGTCATGTAAACTATATGTGAAAATAAACATATACATAAATGTAACCATAAATAAGGAAGAAAGGGATAAGAGACTGGTTAGTAGATATATATCTTTGTAGATCATTCACATAGGCTGGTACCAGGCAAGGAATTGGAACCTCAACATATGCATTAAAGTCTCCTGATAAATGCTCAAACAAGGATTCAATCCACATCAGTAGAGTGAAGCACTTTGAGTGTACTGGAACAAATTAAGCAGTACATAGTGGTCATCATCCATAGGTACAGAAGGATAATTTGAGTTGCTTATGTGTGTGGTCTAGAGGAGGCTACTTCAAAAAGCACTCATGCATGATGAGCATGTAAGAGTCAGTGGATTAAGTACACACGCCTCCCTCACACATCACAAGGAAATCAGCACACAATTGGAAAAATCCTCATATCCAGAGCAATCAACATGGAGTAAATGGAATTGTATACTCATCCACGGATGAATCCAAACAAATGCCCAGCATACGATATTAGAGAGAAGCTAGGCTTAAGGTTTCAAATAGTCCAGGATTGGGTCCACCGTCCAGCCATAAAAAAGTGAAGCAGCCTGTCACAACTTAGCCAGCTATAGATCCCATAAGGAGAAGGGGGCCGGGGGGGTGGCAGAAACAATTGAAAGTGCCGGTGCCTGACCGGATTCACCGGCTGCTTCAGAGGCAATGTTAGGTTTTGTGGGTTCCCCAGGATAGAGAATAAGGGAGAGTAAAGGCCCGTAAACACTTGACGAAAATCGGACGAAATATCCTCTAATTTTTCTCTCTCTTGCTCAGCGTTCATAACCGTTTTTAGTTGTCAGTGCATAAATGTTCACGAAAATTCTCGTCCATTTTTTTTTTTTTTTTGGGACATTTGTTCCTAGACTTCCGGGTCCTCAGCAACTTCAGATCATGCGTGGTCTTTCGTATCCGATTTTTCGCGGACGTATTGCATACACATTAAACGAAAATTGGTCGTCTGGGGACAGACTATAAAAATGTTGGTGTTTGTCCCTCTGTTTTTTTTTTCGTTGAAAATGTCGGCATCGGCTGCTCAAAGTTGTGTACACACTAGCCGAAAATCGTATGCTGTTACCTCGGACGGGAATTTTCGGCAGATTTTCTACTAGTGTGTACCCCACTTTACAGGTAGAGAGGGAGGCCTGCAGGCTAACCTGTGAACCTTTTTAAGGTAGTGCCTATTAAGGGGTATGATTTTCCAATCTGTTTTTTTTAGCAGAAGAAAAATAGAGCTTTGATCAGTTTAAAAAAAAAACGGATGTTGGCGGATGTAAACTGATGTAAATGGATGATCATCCATTTACATCCGTTTTTCCATAGAGATGCATTGATGTCCGTTTTTTCATCTATCAACAGATGGATGAAAAATTAACAAATAGACAACATGTGTGAAAGGGGCCTTATAAGGGAAATAAGGTTAACTAAAGATTAAAGTGGAACTAAACCCTCCTATCGTTTTCAGCCATCTTGGCCTCTGTTTGATCCTCAACTAACACCAGCCATTTGATGGAGAACACAACCAAAGTGACAGTTGCAATTCCGGCATGTGCCAGGAATGTAACTGTTTTTTGAAACAGTTAAATTGTTGGGTTTAGTTGCACTTTAAATGGGAATACATTTTATTTTTACTTTATTTTAAAGTGTTTGCAAAGGCTTAAAGCGGAGTTCCACCCACCCTCCAAAAATTAAAAGTCAGCAGCTACACATACTGTAGCTGCTGACTTTTAATATTAGGACATTTACCTGTCCTGGAGTCCAGCGATGTCGGCACCGCAGCCAATGTTTCCATTTGCTGTCGGGTGCTGCCGCCGCCTTTGCCGGTAAGGGAACCCAGCAGTGAAGCCTTGTAGCTTCACGGTCGGGTCCCTACTGCACATGCGTGAAGCATGCTGTGCATTCCTATTGGCTCAGCGGTGGGGGATGAAGGAGGGGACCAAACATCCGAGGGGCGGCACCGTATCCCGGAAGTGGGGAAGGATACCTGTCAAAAATAGTTACCTGTTGCCCCCTCCCCCTGAAAGGTGCTAAATGTGGCACCGGATGGGGGAAGGTAACAAATGAGTGGAAGATCCACTTTTGGGTGTAACTCCGCTTTAATTATGGAGGATTCCATTTCTTATTTTTTTTTTTTTTAGCATTTTAAGAAAAACCTCCTTTTTTTCCAGACCTGGATGGACTCAGAGGCTGGCGTGTGTAAACTGACAGAAGTCCGATTAACATCAGCCTTCCCTTAAAGATGCATGGACCATGCAGCCTGTGTCAAAAGGCCCTTAAGGCTCCATGCACACTAGCGTTTTTTTTGAGCTGATGGAAAAAAGCTAGCATTTTTGTGCCGGCTTGTAGTAGTGTTTTTAGTAGCTTCAAGGAGTGTTTAGGAGCGTTCGTTAGTTTTTTCAGTACACAAAAAAAAAAAAGCTTTAGACTCGATTCACACTGCCGCGACTTGTCAGCCTGACAAGTCGCTGTCCCTCGCGGTCCATTGACTGCTACAGGACCCGTTCTAATAGGAGCGACACAAGTCGCTCCGACTTAGAAAAAGGGTCCTGTACTACTTCGGGGCGACCTCGGAGCGACTTGCATTGACATTCATTATATGAAGTCCGTGCAAGTCGTGCCGAAGTTGCAGTGCACGGGACCTCACAAGTCGCCCCCGAAGTAGTACAGAGTCGTGTCGCCATAGTGTGAACTGACACTTAGGAGGGATTTAGTAGTGTTTAGAAACATTTAGGTGTGTTCAGCATTTTTTTCCTGCTGGAAAAATGCTCCAAAAAACACAATTTTTTTTTTATCTGCTCCTAGAAGCTGAAGCTCGAAAAACGCTAATGGCCTAAAGTATTGTGCATGGACACATAGGATACTACCATTTAGCTTCTAGGAGCAGAACAAAAATACTAATAACACGCCAGTGTCCATGGAGCTTCAGAGATCAGTCAGCAAATAAGATACAATGTTGCAAATCTCCTCTTCCAGCTGCTATATTGTAACATTTGATGTACAACCCTCCAGTCTGAAAAGGCTGCTTATGCCTCGTACACACGGTCAGATAATCGTACGAAAAAACTCGCTTTCGACCTGGTTGCACGATAATCTGATCGTTAGTACACAGCTTTCGACAGCCGATCACAACAGTTCGTCCAACAAAATCCGAAGGGACAAACAGGAAAACTTCTGTCGTACGATAGCCCCGCGAACGACAATCGTGTAATTAGTACACTATGCGTCCGCTAAAAATCGTTCGACAAACACCGCGCATGATCGGAAATAGCGAAATAACTATAAGCTTCCAAGACGTGGCTACGCATTCTGGTTGCTTTCACACAATCGTACGGCAGAAATCATATGGTTAGTACACATGGTTGCATTCGACATTTTGTAGCATGCTACTTTACTCGAACGATATGTCGTACGATTATCTGACCGTGTGTACGAGGCATAAGTCTTTCCTTGCAGGTTAAGGCCCATTCACACCAGAAACTACAAGTAACTGTGTTTTTTCCTTCTACCTCTGCATACATTTGATGTGCATTTTACAAGCAGATAATGTGCATTTTACATGCAGTGGATGCATTTTTTTTTCTATCTGCATTTGTCCTGTGAGGTCACTTCCTTCTTTATTTCATTAGGCTATGTGCACTGTCATGTGTTGCAGTGCAGAAAAATGCAACATGCTGTACTTTTCTGCACTGCAATGGTGTGAACTATGCCCATAGGATAGCCTGAACTTTAGACTGTCTAAGCAGTTGGAATGCAGTCCAAAATGCATCCAACTGCATTCCACTACGTTAGAGCCTTAAAGCCTCATGCTGCATTCCCAAAGCTACAATTACCCCAATCCACATGACTGTGAAGACATACAGTACCAGTTCTGTTGCTCTTTTCCATCTGTTTTCCTGCCCAGTGCTCACAGCAGTGGTATCTCCAACTGCTTCCAGGTCTGCAGGTAACTCCCAACTTCCTCCATGATCAGCACCTCACACTGTAGATACACCTTCCCTTGTCTTTACACAGTTCTCTGTGCTTTTAATTCCTCTATAACTTGCATAGGTATCAGAACTAGTATTTCAATCTCCTCAGCCAAGTGAATCTCAGAAGTTCTGGCAGACAATTGACTTGATCAGAAATAACACCTTGAAGGTCGGTTGAGAAGTTCAATCAAATACTGTGCAGATCTTGACAACCGTTAACATCCAGATACTGTAGGTCAAAAGATCATGTTGGGATCGAATCCAGCAATACACATATGAATAAGACGGTGGCTGAAACAATATGATCATAATGTTCACAATTATGATCATAGCCACATTGGAAGGGCGACTCTCTTTGGGATTACACGGGAGAGGCCACAAATCGCTCTGGGAGCAGTTGGCCTCCAATTCTTTTTAAAGGGCCTTCCCCATGCAACTGATTGCAGGGAACCCTTCTGGGTCTCCCACATCTAATTGCAAATGGTCCCATTCGCAAGTTTAAATGGGGCCTATTTTGAGCTATGTCAGTACATTAGGACTATCCTTACTATTTACCTCCTATATTAAGGACCTTTGTAACTGATGTGCTCAGAGAACATCACTTACCATGTCGGGTTTCTGAAGGTCTACTTTGATGCAGCTTGGCTCACATGTACATATTAGGCCTTAGCAAGCTGCTATATGTACTACAGGTCAATTTTTCATTATAATATTAACATAAAGGCTTGCCTGTGTGTGATTATGCAATTTTCAGTGTTGTTGGTATCGCCTTGTTTTTCATTGTGGTGGTAAATAATTGAAACCTAGAATGTTTGCAGTCACTTTACATGGTTAACTGTTTTCTTCACTCTTTGCAGGACTCCAGCTTACTCAAGAAAGGATCAGTGCTATTAGCAGACAATGTTGTGTATCCTGGTGCTCCAGACTTTCTAGAATATGTAAGGACAAGTGGTCGCTATGACTGTACCAACTACCCGTCTCACGTAGAATACTCAGACAGAAAAGATGCTCTGGAAAAAGCTGTATTTAGGGGATAGTAATCATCCATGCAACGGAACCTGTTATCAAAAGCATCCTAATAACTATAAAATGTTAAAAGGAATTAAAGTATTTGACACAGCGTTCATCTATTGTACTGTACAATTTTAAAGGTTTGCACAAATATCTTGAACTAAGGTCAAGCACAACGGGAATTTTGTAAAATTACCAAGGACCTAAAAGCTCATTAATCTAAAGTCTAGGTAAATCTAAACCCCAAAACAAGAATTGAATTTATTGCTACTTACCAGTTCCTAATTGTGGTGGCTGCTGTTTTTTTTATTTCCATCCAATGATCCTGAGGGGAAAAAAAAAACACTTTCTTGGTGGCTTTACTCACTTTTTCATTGTATATATGGAAGTCGCATGGTTATCACACAGGCTGGACTTGAAACATGTCTGCCTTTGTTCCTGTTCATTACATGGTGGCTGGATGTAACAAGGTAGGATAGAGATGCTTGTGTTTTTTCACCTGCCCAGGAAGTAACAAGAGAATTGTATTTCTGGCAAGATCAGCAATTTCTGTACTTGCTACAAAACGTGTTTTTGGCCTGAAAGAAAGGAAATTAATGCAGCCATGGCATCTATGAAATAGTAATCTGCAATATATTACACTTTTTTGTTTTTGGTTTTAGATATGCTTTAAATCATCTTGATTAAAGATTTGATTGTTTCAAATGATCTGATTTGTTTAATACAAAGAAAAGCATGAGTGATAACAAATGAATGCTCATTGATTCAATGAAATCTACTAAATTCACAATGAAAATAAAAACATCCTTCTCTTTAGTCCAGTAACATAGGGTACACTAAATGGCCAATGTATCTGGTCTCATTACAGTTCAGAATAAACGATGCACACGTTGACCATTTATGTAATTAGAGTCCGAACCGTTGTAAATGTTCACTGTTGTATTGTTTTTTTTTCCATATGAAAATCATCATAGGAACAAGGCAGTGAATACACTTGCTTGCAAGAGGCAATTCTAGTTGGAGCACCACTAAAACTAAAAAACATCCCACTACTTGTTGTGCCTCCCTTCACTAAACACTTGCCTGACTCATCTGCAGAACCACAGCCATAGGCCCCTGCTGCTGTCACTCAAATCCTGTGAGGAGGGAGTGAGGGTGTGGCTGAGCCGCACTGTAATGTGTCCATGGATGCACATAGCCCGACTCGGTAGCATGCATGTGCGGGTGCCAGCTGCTAAAGGGGCATCCTCAGGAAGGATTGGGGTGCACCAGTGGGGGACTGCTAAAGAGTCATTACACAGAGGAGGTAAGTATGACTTCTTTTTTATTTTAATAAAAATAAAAAAAATAAAAAGCTCTTAATATCGCTATTCAGCAGAATCAGTGTCTGAGGCTGCAACTGATCTGCTGTACAGCACTGTGGATACTAAAGTGTTCCCCATGTGACTATTGCAGAGCTGCTGTTCTCTTCACAGAGCTCTGTGATGAGGACGAGGAACCTTCACCATGATAGGAGCTGCTGTGTGCGGGCTGGGGCATTCTGTGCACATCTTGAGCCTTCCAAGCTAAATCAGGGACAGTTGGGAGCTTTGCAGTTTATAATACATTGTATGGATTTGCAGAGGGTATGCAGTACAGATTCTGCCTAAATCCACTGTATGATGGTCCTTATACACATTAGTAGCTAATTATAAGTAATGCTGGAGCCTAAATAGTTCAGCAAATTTGCTTCATTACCAGGCTGGGCTGATGAAAGGGAAAGTTTCAACCAAAACTCATCCTAGAAACAGAAACCCAATGCTGTGTGCCTCTGTGGACAGGGACTGTTGGACACCAGGAGCAAGGCCGATGGAGATTTTAGATCACATAATCTGGGATGTAACCCTCTTATCGCTTGGCCACATGCAGTACTAGAATAAGGTCATCCAGTGCCCAGGGCAAAGATGGGAGACTGCGCCCACTTACATGGAGGAGGGATGGGGCTAATTGTGGCATGTGCAGCAAAACTGGATTTTAGAGATTAGAACAGGTGGCAAGTAGGTGATATAGCATCTCCTCAGTCTGTCAAATTCCCTCTGAAAAAGGCAACCACTGCAGATCGTTCTTTAGAGGGCTACCACAAGTATAAACAAGCTCTATTTTTCTATATTCTGCCACTTTTTGTAAAAAAGTGTATTCTGATTGGTTTGTGCAAAAGTTATTGCATCTACAAAGTAGGGGATAGATTTATGTAATTTTTATCTATTTTTTTTTTTTTTATACTAGTAATGGCGGCGATTGTCGATTTTTAGCGAGACTGCGGCGGACAGATTGGACACTTTTTACACTTTTGGGAGGACCAGTAACATTACTACAGTAATCAGTGCTAAAAATATGCACTGTTATTGTACTAACTGTACAGGGAAGGGGTTAACACCAGGGGCGATCAAAGGGTTAAGTGTGCTCCTAGGGAGTGTTTTCTAACTGTATGGGAGATCGACTCACTGGATGAACAGAGAGACCTGTGTTCCTAAATAGGAGGAACACAGAATCCCTGTATTCATCCCTGACAGAACAGCAGTCCGCCTTGTTTACATAGGAGACCACCCTTCTGTCTCCAAGGGGAGCGCTTGCGGGTAGCCGGCGAACATCGCGCCTTTTGGACTTTCTGATTGGGTCCGCCTCTGGCCAGACGGTGCGCATGCCCCCACTATTACACGAAGCGACGTACAGGTATGTAGTTTCGCGTAATGGAGCCAACCTGCCGCTGTAAAACTACGATAGCTGGTCGGCAAGTGGTTAATGTCAGGTTTAGGGGTAAATAATACACAGAAAGCTGGGGTCAGAGGTATGTAATAGACAGAAATCAGGGGACAGGTGCGAGTAATGCTTAACAGGGGTCAAGATCACGAAACTAAAAGTGCGCCACAAATCCTCTTCCACCCTTCAAAATGTCTCTTCCCAGAACAAATGTCCTCCCCCCCTTCTAGCACAAATCTTCTCTATCCCAATCCCCCCCCCAGCATAAATCCTCTTCTCCTTCTAGTACAAATCCTTCTCCCCCAAATCCCCCCTAAGACAACTCCCCCCCCAATTCTATACACCTCCCAGCACAAACCCACTTCCTCTGCACCACCCCCCCAAATCGCTCCTACTACAAATCCCTTCACCCCAGCACAAATCCTCTCCCCCTTTTTTTATCACACATTTCCCTCTACCATAAGTCCTCTTCCACTCCTAGCACAAATTCTCTCCAAATCCACTTTCCTTTTAAATCGCCTCCATCCACTCTCCCAGAAAAAAATCATCCCCCCCTCTAGCACAAATCCCTCCTCCCCCCAATTCCCCCCCCCCTCCGAGCATACATTCTCTTTCCCCTCCCAGCAGGGCTGCCGTTAGAAATCGCGGGGCCCCGTACAGACTACCTGGCAGGGCCCCCCCAAGAAAATATTAAAGCTATATTTAGCTAAAATAACAACAAAATCACTATTAGCAGACACAAATATACCATAACTCACATAATTCCTGCTAAATCTAAAAAAAAAAAAAGATGTTAATAAATAAAAATGAAGATGAGATGAAAAAAATATACAGGCTGGGCAGTTGGAGCTCCTGGATCAGAGAGACAGAGAGAGAGAAACAAAGTTACAAATAAACTCCTGAGCAGATATAACATTAGAGCCAGTGCTGGGAGGGGGGCCCACACAGGGAGGGGGATTAGTGAGTGACAACTGTCTCTTTCTCAGCAGATAAAAGCTGGCAGCAGGGAGATCTTGTATTTGTTGTCCATCACTAATCCCCCTCTCTGTGTGGGCCCCCCTGTGTGCTCGGGCCCCCTACAAGAGGGCTGGTGGTCCCCCCCTATCAGCGACCCTGCCTCCCAGCATAACCCCCCCCCCTTATTCCCTCTTATTTTTACAAATCCTCTTCCGCTCCAAATCCCTCTCAGCTCAAATCCTCCCCCCTTCTAGCACATTTTCTCTTCCACTCCCCCAAGTCTCCCTCCTAGTACAAGTCCTCTGCTCCCCCAACCTCTCCTTGTGTTACAGGTCTACGGGGAATTTAGTGGCTTGTTTATTAGTGGCAGGAGAAATGTTTGTAAATGTAATTGGTGCAGACAGCTCACATTGAGGCACCCACTACCTCCCGAGCCTCTTCATTGTCTGGTAAAATATTACATTCAGTACCACACACACCCATTCTACTTCAGTCATGCGCAGTGTAAGCTGTTCTGTGGAAAATATTAATAGCAGACTTGTGGTGTAATAGGGCAACCAGTGCTTCCTGACTACAGAGGAGAGTACATCAAGATAATACAAGGTGAGAGACGGTATATAGAGTATAACTGCTCCATGCAGTCTGTGCGTACACAGCTCAATGCTCCTGTATCCCGGGTGTACTAATGGAAGCTCTGCGATTCCAGTGTCTGGAACATGTGTGTCTAATCATGTATTTCTAGAGGTTAGATCTGTATGTATAGAAACTTTCTGGTGTGATTGCAATTCAGGAAATTCGAGATAGCGTATAGACTGTGCAGAATATCTGCACTCACAGAGGACTTCAGCCACCTTTGTACTGATGACTTCAAATTTTATTGTAGCATTTCTATCACTTTATGACTGCTGTATAACAGCTACAGATTCCAGCACTGCATGTGACAGGATAGAAAATAGTCTCCAGCAGTACGGACTTGTTCAAATCTCTTGGCAGTTCCAACATTTTATACATAAGTCACCCCTCTTGTTATAGCACCCCTTCTTCCAGTCAGTGTCTGTAACCTCACTTTTATCCAGCATTTATGCAGTACAGCCATATTGGATTATAAGCAATGAAGGGGGAGTGCCTTAATGAGGTCAGTAGAGACAATGGAAGGCTAATCTCCAAAGAAGTTTGCATCCACTGAAAACCCACTGACTTGGATGTAGTGCACAACATGGTGGAGAACGTAGCCCCCTATGTTCCTTTGCATTTTGGCAGATATAACTGCTAGCAATATTCAGGGTCTTCTCACAGTGGGGGTGGCCTCCCTCGCCCAGAGAATACAAAGACTCGTGGAGGGATTTCCCTGTCAGCACTGTCTGTGTTGATGGGGGAATAGAGTGGTTGCAGGAAAGAAATTTCCTTTGTCTATGGCTGGCATTAGTATGTGTAAAGTATATGTGAGTGTCGGCCGATGTCACCAACTGTGTGGCCAAAAAATATTTATGGCAATTAGGGAAAGCCAAGCCCCCTTGACTTGTAGGACACATCAAATTGTATCTTGGGGAGACAGCACCCCAAAGAAAAGAGGAAAAAACTTGGTTAGATCGAGGGAAGGACTTCAGAATCCAAGAGGGAGAGTGGCAGAATAAGTGAGTGAGTTTGGGCAGGATTTTACATTTTGATTAGATTTGTCCAGCCCAAAAGTGACAACAGCAGCATCTCCCATGCCTGTGGCATCCGTTTGGTCTCCTGCAATCCCGGGGTAAAGTTAAAAGGTAGGTAGTCTGAGGCCCTGCAGCAAACCACCCCTAATGGATTCTACTTATAACCCAGCGTTTCCTCTGGGTATCTCCATTCCTTGGACATTCCGAGAATGGACCATTAAAAATCTCACTCTGGTATAACATTTCATAACTGAAAAAAGTTTGAAGCCCTTTGCACAATTACAACAAAAAAAAGAGATAACCACATCTCTTTTGATCCCTACAGATAACACTTCTTACAAACCAGTATTCGATACCTGGAGGAGCTTAGTATGCTTTCATCCTTTGAATCCAAATGTGCTTCAGACTCACATGCCCTTGGCCTGATTTTGTTTTCTATACCCAAAGCTCATAGCTCCCTCGTCTCAGCAACCTCCCACTTACACTGAAAAATGGTCGTC
Organism: Pelophylax lessonae; assembly: GCF_965119305.1. Lineage (NCBI taxonomy): Eukaryota > Metazoa > Chordata > Amphibia > Anura > Ranidae > Pelophylax > Pelophylax lessonae. Next base: position 261,169,149 of record NC_138768.1, on the reverse strand, counting down.
AGATCTAGGGGTAGAGTTGGATGCCCATCATTGAGCCCAAATTTGGGGGACAAGTAAATCCTGTTCTACCAACATTCTGGCAGTGGAGATGAACTACAAAGTTCTAACTAGTTGGTATCTCATTCCCTTCACAGTAGCTCACTATAATCCAGGTTGCCCTGCACATTGCTTTTATAGATACGAACAATTTGGCACATTTATTCACCTTTTGTAGACACCGTTTGTTTCTCTGTATATCAGATAATTTTGGAATTGTCCAATACTCTTATCTTTTTTTTACTGCTCAACATGCTCTCTTGAATCTTAAACCACCAGGTATAAACAAATACACCTTCAAACTGCTGTTGCATGTTTCATGACAGCAAAACAATTGCAAAGGCATGGCAATTGTCTACCCTATCCCTGAGCAAAACTTAGTCTAGAATCAACAGAATTCTCCTGCATGAAGAAATACAAGCCAACCTTTCTGAGAAAGTTAAAAAGTTCCAGGCTAATTGGAGGTCATGGGCATCTCGCTAACTTCCTGTGGGTTTCGGCCTAGAACTATCTACCTAATCATCGCTTCTTCAGGATGGAACGGAAGATCAACAAGTGTCAGACTCATGAATGATTCAGTCAGAACTGAAAGATATATTTGTAATAAACAAAACATAATGTATACAGAGCTAGGCCTAGCTCTGAGGAAGGGGGTGCACTCTCAAAATGGGTCAGCTGTTTATCCCACAATGTGTATGCTACACGTGTCCCCACTGTCCAGCGTTGTGTGTAGTTTTATGGCTTGTTCCTTTTACCTCTTTTGTGAGTACCCATTTTTTTACTGTTCATATTATTGAATAATTGGTTTTATGGTAATGCATTAGGTGCGTGCGCCTTCCATTTTTATTTTGTTTTTGTAGTACATACATTTCATAATTAATAGTCCACAACTTAAATATATGGTGTCTTAAATCTGCCTGGTTTTTTAAAATTATTATAAAGACAAAAATATATATATTTTTAAAACTACAAACATGGTATACTTCCGCTCTGCACAGAGCAACCCCAATCCTCCTCTTCTCAGGGCCCTCCGGCACTCCTGTCTCCTCTTCCCCTGCTAAGTTTCCCCATAGCAAGCTGCTTGCTATGGGGGGAACTCATATGGGCTTGCTCCTAAGCCGCATTCTGTTTGTCCCTTGACACACACAGTGCGGCTCAGCCCCACTCCCTGCTCCATCCTCAATGGCTGTGATTGCGACAGAAGCAGGACTGAATAAGCCAATGAGGATGGAGGCAGCTGCTCTCCTGCTCTCAGGCACAGTGCTGGATCGACATTGGAATCAGGTAAGTAGTTACGCTGAGGTGGGTGTCGTGAATTGCTGGAGGTAAAGTACCACATCCCAAATTTATTCAGAAGACTAGAGAAGATAGTAGCCCCATAGGAATTTTTTAGATATAGGCAAACCAGATAGAGTAGACAGAAGAGTAACGACAGTAGAAAATCAACAATTTTATTAAGAAAATATATTTCCAACAATCACAAAAGGTAAAAAATTAACCAAGAGTTGTAGTAAAACATTAAAGGAATATGGTTGCAAATACAGTATATAATGTTTAAATTGTCAGATATGCTCTGATTCTGGAACATAGGATTGGTCTTTGAACAGTAGAAGGCCAACCTAGTTCATAGTGTACATATATCCCAACATGTTTCGAAATTACAATAATTTCTTCTTCAGGGGAAGGAGGAAGGTAGAGCATAGTCTCTTTTCTACAAATGTAATGTAAATATATGTTAACCACTTAAGCCCCAGGCCTATTTCGGACACCTTTTGTTTACAAGTTAAAATCAGTATTTTTTCCTAGAAAACTACTTAGAACCCCCAAACATTATATATATTTTTTTAGCAAAGACTCTGGAGAATATTTTTTCAATATTTCATATTTTTTGATAACGTCTCCTCGGACGAAACGCCGTTAGGTCACGGCGTGCTGACGTCATCTCCGGAAGCTTATCGAGGGAACGGATGCGCCTTGCCGTCCGGCCGGCGGCTCTACATCCTTCGCTAATTTTTCTTCTTTGTTTGTAAGTACACTACCTTATGTTAATAAATCTGTTGGAAGTTTTTACACTATTGGCGCCTTCTCTTTCCTTTATCGGCTGGTCTGGCATTGCAACCCTGAGAAACACAGTGGCTCAGCTTGTGGCATAGGGGGTCTGAGAGGCTACCTAGGCACATTAAGCGGTACATCGTGGTACTTATCAGTGATTTGCCCGGATTGTCATTGGGACCTTGAAGTTACCTCGCCATTGGGAAAATACACCAAGTGTTATCGAGCATTTTTCTTATGGTCTGGTAAGAGGCTTTATACGCTCTTGGGTGGCTTGCTGATATTGGTGCATGTGGATTCAATGTTCTGCTGGCTTTTCATTTCCATCTGGTAAGAGGCCTTATGTCTGGTGGTGGTTCACCTTTTCTATACTTGGATAGAACACATCTATACAGATCTATCTGGTAAGAGGCTCTACGTTTGGTGGCGGTCCTTTCTTCTGATTTGATTACATGCCTTTTTACTAGTCATTTTGGTAAGCGGCTGCACAATTGGTGAAGGATTCACAGCATTTGTAGTCCTACACAGTTATAATATTGACAATTTTGTACGGTATCACGCTATGGATTATTATTTTTCCTTCACATGATACACGACCACAATATTGGGAGTTCCTTGCGCTAGAATTCCATTGAATCACCTGGGCACGTGAACTCATCTCATCACATGAATTCTGCAATTTAAAATTGCCGTTCTGGTAAGCACAATTCCTACGGGATCTTTTGGAAGCAGCACAAGATTTCATACATCACCAGTCACTTTATGTTATTTGGGACTTTAAACAGTTGGACATTCATTTGTTTATTTTTCAATTTAGCGCGACTTATACAATATATAATTTTTAGGGGTGTGGTCACACTTGAAGTCGCAGCTCACTATCTGTTGCCTTTAGCGCGGTTATAACCTTCTTTTTATATATACAGGGAATATGTTAAAAAGGAAAACAGGATAGGGCTAATATTTACACCATGGGGACACAACACAGGTGAGGGACATTAAAAAATTGCCTGATTACTTTGTATATAAAAAGGAGGCAACTGGGGGAGCGTGGCTTGGACATGGCCAAGTTAGGACGTGCTGCACTTGAGCTCCCAGTCCCGCTCTGACATCTGACCGATTTAACCTACCTAAATACAGCGGCATGTTAGCGGCGAAGAAACGCAAGGCAAAGACACCTCGCAAAACTCCTAAGGCAAGTAACAGATCAGAGATGCAACACTTTTTTCTGGGCACACACAGACCTAGTCCGGATACCATGATGGCGACTACACGTGGCTGCTCGATCAAAGCCTCCTCTTCTCAGGTGCCTAGTCTCTCCAACCTCCTCTGTGGGCTCATATACCTACTCAGGAGCCCCAAGGGGGCACTAAGCTCGGGCAGACAGCTCTCCCCACCCGTCCTGGACCATACGCCAGCTCAGCTGGAGGAAGCAGACCTCTAGACCCTCCTACAATCTCTTCCCACTAAAGCGGACATTGAAGCCCTTATCCAACGGGTTGCAGATACCCACCATAGGGACATATAAGGAATACAGGCGGAGGTGCAGGTGTTGGAGGCCACCTCACGACTGGAGAAACAGTGACTGCATCCCTTGAGCAGTGGGTATCAGAACTGGAAACCGCTTGCGATTCTCAGGCTGAAGCAGCAATCGCCCTACAACTCCACCTGGAGGACCTAGAGGACAGGAGTCACTGGAATAATTTGCGGATCCGGGGCCTCCCCGAGGCTATGGGCATTGGAGACTTATGAGACACTGTTCTAGCGATCTTTCATTGGGTCTTGGATGCTTCCCCACCTGCTAATATGGAGATCTCTAGAGACAGCCTACAGTGTAGAGCTCTCCTTCATCCTGTCCTGGACCGAGTCTGGCAGCTGGAGCACACCTACCGCTGGGGTTACCCCATCTCAGTCACGATTCTGAAGGGCCCCTCTTTGTTTGCCTTGTGCTCACGGGCAGACCTACCGGGTTTTTTACATACATAGAGGTGGATCCTTTCCCGTTGACCAACTGGCTGTAGCTATTGCCGAGGATGCAGAGTCGGCCAGCCTTAGTTACCTCTCTCACCGGATTGTCTCCCCGCCAGCCCAGGACACGCCGTCGCTCCAGAGCACCAACTCCAGATAGTCCCCAGGAATCCTGAACTTTGGTCTTTGACTATGCCTTGAGTTTGATTCTCCTCACTACTTTCACCGATCTATCTTAGTTACTGTAACTATGAATGCACATGTTTTTTTTTTATACTCCATATCCTCACCTCCCTGCATTGCCAGCACGGGTTGTGTCTTCTCTGTGGAGTCCAGTGGGCTCTGCTGAGATTCCGCATTGATAGGCTTTGCTCTTTCTCTCCCCTCTTTTTTTTTTTTGTATTACTATGCTTTTTGGTATACCTCTGGCCTTGAGACATCCTGTTTGGGCTTCTCTGTGGTGCTAGGCGACTCCTCGTTCTTTGAGGAGTTGGTCGGTCACGTCATAGGGGTTACCCTATTTAGAGCAATACATTTTCTGTGGCTAAATTTGTATTATATGCTGGGAGGGAAGTTTATAGTCTGGTATAGAAAATGGAACCCATTGCATGTGTTTCTGGTGTCTATCTATGGGTATTCTGGATAGTGGTTTCCCATAGGGTGGTTAGATAGTGAAATTGGAGCATGACATGACTGCCTTCAGTGTAATTGTATAGGGGACACTTTTCCCCCCTTTTTTTTTCTTCTAAGCATTGATGGGCTGTATATCAGTACATCCAGCAAATTCACTACACGCTGTGCTTTCTTTGCTGATATCCATGTCTCTGCTCCTGCACTGCCGAGCACCTGGGAGAAATACGCTGTTCATAGAAACCTTCCCTAAATGTTTTTTTTTTTTGCTAAAATGATAAAAGTTGATGCCAATGGGGAAGCACTACTATATTTTGCAAGGAATTTTATAAGGGTAGACCTGATATTCCTTTTATTGGTCTCCTGACATGCTGAGTTGGGGTCAGTAGACTCTTCACACTACGTAATGTCCACTGTTATTTTTTACTGTGATTTTGAAGCAAGTTATCCATTTCTGGTTATTTAGTCTCCGCAGCTTCCTTGGAAACACCCTAAACAAGCTCCTGGATTTTGCTAAGGGCCATAGAAACATAGAATGTGTCGGCAGATAAGAACCATTTGGCCCATCTAGTCTGCCCAATATATCTGAATCCTATGAATAGTCCCTGGCCCTATCTTGTATGAAGGATAGCCTTATGCCTATCCCATGCATGCTTAAACTCCTTCACTGTGTTTCCAGCTACCACTTCTGCAGGAAGGTTATTCCATGCATCCACTACTCTCTCAGTAAAGTAATACTTCCTCATATTACTTTTAAACCTTTGCCCCTCTAATTTAAAACGGTGTCCTCTTGTGGTAGTTTTTCTTCTTTTAAATATGCTCTCCTCCTTTACCGAGTTGATTCCCTTTATGTATTTAAAAGTTTCTATCATATCCCCTCTGTCTCTTCTTTCTTCCAAGCTATACATGTTAAGGTCCTTTAACCTTTCCTGGTAAGTTTTTTCCTGCAATCCATGTACTAGTTTAGTAGCTCTTCTCTGGACTCTCTCTAGAGTATCTATATCCTTCTGGAGATATGGCCTCCAGTACTGCGCACAATACTCCAAGTGAGGTCTCACCAGTGTTCTGTACAGCGGCATAAGCACTTCTCTCTTTCTACTGCTTATACCTCTCCCTATACATCCAAGCATTCTGCTGGCATTTCGTGCTGCTCTATTACATTGTCTTCCCACCTTTAAGTCTTCTGAAATAATTACTCCTAAATCCCTTTCCTCAGATACTGAGGTCAGGACTGTGTCAAATATTCTATATTCTGCCCTTGGGTTTTTACGCCCCAGGTGCATTATCTTGCACTTATCCACATTAAATTTCAGTTGCCAGAGTTCTGACCATTCTTCTAGTTTTCCTAAATCCTTTTCCATTTGGCGTTTCCCTCCAGGAACATCAACCCTGTTACATATCTTTGTGTCATCAGCAAAAAGACAAACCTTACCATCGAGGCCTTTTGCAATATCACTTATGAAGATATTAAACAAAATTGGTCCCAGTACAGATCCCTGAGGTACCCCACTGGTAACATGACCTTGTTCTGAATGTTCTCCATTGACTACAACCCTTTGTTGTCTGTCACTCAGCCACTGCCTAATCCACTCAACAATATGGGAGTCCATGCTCAATGACTGCAGTTTATTGATAAGTCTTCTATGTGGGACAGTATCACGTACCTGGTGCTAGAGGCCAATGGAGAGAGAGGGCTTCCCTTGCGGCTAAGTTCCAGACCCCCCTGAGGATGAGAACAGGAGAGGTCAGGCCCAAAGTAGCACGGGTCGCCTGCTGGATTGTGTGCAGGAGGATCCAGAGTACAGCTGGAGTGCTGGAGTGGAATCAGCAGACAGGTGGCGCCCGTGAGGTGTTTGCAGGACTTGGATAATGCTGAGACTGGAACGTGGTCGGGTGGATAGCCAAGATCAGGAGCCAGGTGGATATCAGAGCAAGCGTGGTCAGGTGGATAGCCGAGATCAGGAGCCAGGTGGATATCAGAGCAAGCGTGGTCAGGTGGATAGCCGAGGTCAAACACAGGAAGCAATCAGGAGACAGGTCAAGGACAAGCCGGGTTGGTAACAGGAGACAGGAACTGGAATATCACAGGGATAACACACTGGAGGAGCTGAAGATCAACCAGCAACTAAAATCACTGGCAGGTTTCCTTAAATAGGCCCAGGTAAATTGCTGGTAGTGCTGCTGGGTCCTAAAGTCCTTCTCCTGCCAAAGTGCTGATAGCGCTGCTGGGTCCTAGAGCCCTTCTCCTGGTGTTTGTGCCCTGACAGTGCCCCCCCCTGACGGGCAGCCTCCGGATGCCTATTTGAGAAATTTTCTCTGGGTATTTGTCCTTAAACTCTTGGAGGAGTCTGGGGGCATGTACATTGGCTTCGGGTTCCCATGAGCTTTCTTCGGGTGGATACCCTTTCCATTTAATTAAGAATTGGGTTAGTCTCCCTCTCTTCCTGCAGTCCAGGATTGCTTCCACCTCGAATTCTGTGTCCTCACCAATCGTCACTGGCGGTGGAGGTGGCTCCACTCTCCCTGGAAATGGATCTGGAACAGTTGGTTTAAGCAAGGAGGTGTGAAAAACCGGATGGATCCTATATGAGTCAGGCAAAGATAGTTCGTAAGCCACTGGGTTAATTTCCCGTTTGATCTGAAAAGGCCCAATATACCTTGGCCCTAGCTTCCGTGAAGGGCAGGCCAATTTCAGGTTGGCAGTAGACAGCCACACTTTGTCCCCAACCTTGAAGGAAGGATTTCCCCTCCGTTTCCGATCAAAGTGTTTTTTGTAATCCACTTGGGCTTTCTGTATGGACTCCCGGAGGACCTGATAATTGTTTTGAATAAAAACAAGTCTGTCCTGCAAGGTGGGTACAGAAGTTTCAGGCATAATTTCAGGCAGGGCAGCAGGGTGGAATCCATAATTAGCCCAGAATGGGGACTGATTTGTAGCTGAATGGACAGAGTTATTATAGGCAAATTCCGCCAGCGGAAGCAGGGATGCCCAGTCATCTTGGGAAAAAGCTGAAAAGCAGCGGAGGTATTGCTCGAGGGTTTGGTTAGTACGCTCCGTTTGCCCATTACTTTGGGGATGGTAGGCAGATGATAAGCAGAGTTCCACTTCCAAGGCTTTACAAAGGGCTCTCCAAAACCTAGAGGTGAATTGCACCCCCCGATCCGAAACAATGTTCTTCGGTAGTCCATGAAGTCTTATGATCTCCTTGATAAACATGTGAGCAGTTTCCGCTGCAGAGGGAGTACCAATCATTGGTATGAAGTGGGCCATTTTTGATAATCGGTCTACCACAACAAGGATGGTCGTGAATCTTTCAGAGGGAGGAAGATCAACAATAAAATCCATAGAAATCATTTCCCAGGGGCGATTAGGGATAGGCAAGGGTCTTAATAAACCCCAGGCTTTGACTTTGTCACTTTTGCTACGTAGACATATGGTGCATGACTTGACGTAGGATCTACAGTCCCGACTGAGGTTAGGCCACCAAAAGGACCGCTGAATGAGCTCGTTAGTTTTACGGGCCCCAAAGTGCCCTGCAAGTCGGTGGTCGTGGAATGCCCTGAGAACCAGAGACCTAGCTTCTTGAGGTACAAAGATTTTGTCCTGGTGCCAAAGTAATCCACCCTGCCTCCTTAACGAGTCATGTTCGGATTCGGGGCACGATACAGAAGCTTGTTCAATGGATGCCTTTAGGTTAGGTTGAATCAGCAAAAAATTTTGGGCAGATAAGATAGTGCTTGGAGGAGCACATTCAGCAGATTCGGGGAACATCCTGGACAGGGCATCGGCTTTCCCATTTTTGGAACCTGGGCGGTATGTCAAGTGGAAATTAAATCTCGAAAAGAATAAGGCCCACCTGGCTTGTCGAGGTCTTAGGCGTTTTGCAGATCTTAAATATTCCAAATTTTTGTGATCTGTGAAGATCATAATTGGATGGTTAGCGCCCTCCAGGAGGTACCTCCATTCTTCGAGAGCGACTTTAATTGCCAGGAGTTCTCTGTCACCCACGTCATAGTTTCTTTCGGCCTGATTCAGCTTCCTGGAGCAATAGGCTACTGGGTGGAGCAGGGCCTTTGGGCCCTGACGCTGCGAGAGCACGGCTCCCGTAGCTACTTCGGATGCGTCCACCTCAAGGACAAAGGGAAGAGCTGGGTCAGGGTGTTGCAACACTGGAGCAGAGGTGAAGAGAGCCTTCAGTTTTTCGAAAGCCGCTTGAGAATCTTGGTTCCAGGAGAAGCGTGAGTGCAGGCGAGTGAGCTGGGTGATCGGGGCAATAATAGTTGAGAAATTCCGAATAAATTTCCTATAAAAATTAGCGAAGCCCACAAACCTCTGGACCCCTTTCTTGTCAGAAGGTGCAGGCCACTCCAAGATTGCTGATACCTTCTGAGGATCCATGGAAATCCCTTTCGTGGAGATTATGAGTCCTAAGAACTGGATAGATTGTTTCTCGAACTCACACTTTTCTGCTTTAGCATATAAGCCATGGGTTCTTAAGGTCTTTAACACTTTTCTGACGTGCTCTCGATGGAGTTCAAGCGAGGCTGAGAAAATTAGTATGTCGTCCAGATAGACGATTAAGAACAGGTCAAGGTATTCTCTGAAAATATCATTCACAAAATGTTGGAATGTGGTGGGGGCATTACATAGCCCGAAGGGCATCACAAGGTACTCAAAGTGACCAAAGCGTGTTCGGAAGGCGGTCTTCCACTCATCACCTTCCCTAATACGAACCAGGTTATAGGCCCCCCGCAAGTCCAACTTCGTGAAAACCTGGGCTGTTCGGAATCTTTGGAATAACTCAGGGACGAGAGGGAGTGGGTATCTGTTCTTGATAGTAATTTTATTAAGGTCCCTATAGTCAATGCATGGTCTGAGAGAACGATCCTTCTTCTCGACGAAGAAAATGCCAGCTCCAGCAGGTGACGATGAAGGGCGGATGAATCCTTTGGCAAGGTTTTCATCTATATATTGTCGGAGGGCCTCCAGCTCCACTTCGGATAACGGAAAGATGCGCCCAAAGGGGACTTCTGCTCCAGGTAGCAACTCAATTGGGCAGTCGTAGGACCGATGTGGGGGCAAGCCATCGGCACCTTTTTTGTCAAACACATCAAGGAAGTCAAGGTAGGCTGAAGGAACAGCATGACAGGGATCCGGTGTAGGTTGAACGGAGAGACACACTGAAGAGTTGACAGGCGTGGGGACGCCACAGTGTTGCTGACAATAGGAAGATGAGAAGATGATTTCTCCCTTGGGCCAGTCAATTTGCGGGTTGTGGGCCCGTAGCCAGGGTATCCCTAGGATGGCTGGGAAAATAGGAGACCTGATGACATCAAAGCGGAGGAATTCCCGATGGCCTGCTTCTGTTGTGGCAAGGACAGGGATAGTCTCCTGAGTGACTGGTCCAGAGCTAGGAGCAGTGCCATCTGCTAAATGTACATCAAGTCTTTGTTCCTTCAGTTTCAGGGGTATGCGCAAGTTCTTGGCTAGGTTGATATCCAGGAAGCAACTACAGGCTCCAGAGTCAATGATCGCCTGCAGCTTTACTTCCTTTCCATCCACCTGCAGAGAGATGGGGAGAATTAAATGAGTGGATATAGTCCCAGACAACTGAAGGTAAGAGGGGCGTGGAAGGCTGGACTTCCTTGGGCGAACAGGACAACTGCGAAGGAAGTGGCCCGAAGTCCCACAGTAGAGACACAAGTTATCCTGTCGTCTGCGTGCTCTCTCTTCAGGGGTTAAAGCAGGGCGGAGTAGGCCAGTTTGCATGGGTTCCCCATCGGACATATTCATGGACTGGGGAATAGAGGCTGGGAGTGTTGGTCCTGGGACCTTTGGCATTATCCATGTGGGTCGAAGGGTCTGAGTGCGTTCGGACCTTCGCTCCCGCAGCCGTCGGTCTAGTTGGATAGAGACTTGGATGAGACTTTCTAGTGAGGCGGGAGCCTCAATCCTAGCCAACTCGTCCTTGAGAGACTCAGATAAGCCTTGCCGGAACTGGTATTTTAGGGCGGCATCATTCCACCCAGTATCAGCTGACCACTTGCGAAATTTCACAATGTAATCCTCCACAGGTCGTCTGCCTTGTACAAGAGCATGAAGGGCCGACTCTGCGGTGGCCGTCCGTTGTGGATCATCATATAAGGTAGCCATAGCTTCAAAGAAGGTGAAAACTGAATCCAGGACTGAGTTCTTTTGCTCAATGAGATTATGAGCCCAGGACTGTGGCTCATCAGATAAGAGTGAAATGATGAAACCCACCTTGACAGTCTCAAGAGAAAAAGTCCTTGGTTGCAGGGCAAAGTAAAGGTCACAAGCATTTTTGAAAGCTCTGAATTTCCGTCGGTCACCTGAAAAGCGATCGGGAGTGGGAACTCTGGGCTCCGGAGGGGGTAAACCCATAGCAGGTGCGGCTGTAGCAGAACAACTGAGAGGGTGAAGGCGTCCTTCCAGCTGAAAGTAGCCATCTTGTAAGCTCTGGACTGCTTGTGTAAGAACTGTAATCTGCTGACATAGGGCCTCTAATGCGGAAGCACCTCTCTCGGCCTCAGACATCTTGGCTGGTTGATACTATCACGTACCTGGTGCTAGAGGCCAATGGAGAGAGAGGGCTTCCCTTGCGGCTAAGTTCCAGACCCCCCTGAGGATGAGAACAGGAGAGGTCAGGCCCAAAGTAGCACGGGTCGCCTGCTGGATTGTGTGCAGGAGGATCCAGAGTACAGCTGGAGTGCTGGAGTGGAATCAGCAGACAGGTGGCGCCCGTGAGGTGTTTGCAGGACTTGGATAATGCTGAGACTGGAACGTGGTCGGGTGGATAGCCAAGATCAGGAGCCAGGTGGATATCAGAGCAAGCGTGGTCAGGTGGATAGCCGAGATCAGGAGCCAGGTGGATATCAGAGCAAGCGTGGTCAGGTGGATAGCCGAGGTCAAACACAGGAAGCAATCAGGAGACAGGTCAAGGACAAGCCGGGTTGGTAACAGGAGACAGGAACTGGAATATCACAGGGATAACACACTGGAGGAGCTGAAGATCAACCAGCAACTAAAATCACTGGCAGGTTTCCTTAAATAGGCCCAGGTAAATTGCTGGTAGTGCTGCTGGGTCCTAAAGTCCTTCTCCTGCCAAAGTGCTGATAGCGCTGCTGGGTCCTAGAGCCCTTCTCCTGGTGTTTGTGCCCTGACAGACAGTGTCAAAAGCCTTACTAAAATCTAGATATGCAATGTCTACTGCACCTCCACCGTCTATTATTTTAGTCACCCAGTCAAAAAAAATCTATAAGATTTGTTTGACATGATCTCCCTGAAGTAAACCCATGTTGTTTTTCATCTTGCAATCCATGGGATTTAAGATGTTCCACAATCCTATCCTTTAATAGGGTTTCCATTAATTTGCCTACTATTGATGTCAGACTCACTGGTCTATAGTTGCTTGATTCCTCCCTACTACCTTTCTTGTGAATGGGCATGACATTTGCCAATTTCCAATCTTCCGGGACGACTCCTGTTACTAATGATTGGTTAAATAAATCTGTTAATGGTTTTGCCAGCTCACCACTAAGCTCTTTTAATAATTTTGGGTGTATCTCATCAGGACCCTGTGACTTATTTGTCTTCACTTTAGACAGCAATCTTAGAACGTCTTCCTCTGTAAAGACATATGCATCAAATGATTCATTAGTCATCCTTTCGAGTGGAGGTCCTTCTTCTTTTTCTTCTGTAAAAACTGAACAGAAGTATTCATTAAGGCTAGCCCTTTATTCTCTTCTACATACCTTCCGTCCTTTGTTTTTAATTTAGTTATTCCTTGTTTTAATTTCCTTTTTTCATTTATATATCTGAAGAATGTCTTATCCCCCTTTTTCATAGACTGAGCTAGTTTTTCTTCTGCCTGCGCTTTAGAAGTTCTTATAACTTGCTTGGCCTCTTTCTGCCTAATCTTGTAGATTTCCTTATCTTCATTGATCTGGGTTTTTTTATAATTACAAAATGCTAGCTTTTTATTTTTAATGATTTGGGCCACTTCTGCTGAGTACCACAGTGGTCTCTTCCTTTTTTTGCTTTTACTGACAAGTCTAATGCAATTTTCTGTTGCCTTCAATAATGCACCTTTTAAGTAGTCCCATTTCTCCTGGACTCCATGTAATCCGTTCCAGTCTGATAAGGACTCATTTATGACTAATTTCATTTTTGAAAAGTCTGTTTTTCTAAAATCTAAAACTTTTGTTTTTTGTGTGGTGTGACTCTTTCACAGTTCTTATATTAAAACACACTGACTGGTGATCACTAGATCCCAAGGTTTCGCCTACAATGACATCATATACCGAATCCCCATTTGTGAATACCAAATCCAAAATGGCCTCCCTCCGGGTTGGCTCCTCAACCACTTGTTGCAGAGACAACCCCAGTAGGGAATTTAGAATATCTGTACTCCTGGTAGAACTTGCTTTTTTGGTTTTCCAGTTTATATCTGGAAGATTGAAATCTCCCATAATGATAACTTCTCCTTTCATTGTAATTTTAACTATTTCTTCAACTAGTAGATCATCTAGTTCTTTAACTTGACCAGGTGGTCTATATATCACACCTACACGAGTTACTGCATGATTAGCAAACTGCACTGATCCTGGCTGGCGACCTAAATGTTCCTCTCATACCAAACGTAGACATCTCTTCGGATTCCTCTTTGTTCCCTCTAGGACCAAGTAGGCGTTATCTCTAAATCCCTCCATAGAGCACAACCTGTTGATGTTTGGAGATTGTTCCACTGAGGAGAAAGACTACACTTAGTAGTCTCTCTCCTCTCCATAGAATTTTTTCTCCATCATAACCAGCTACATTCGGTGGTTGAATCCTCCATTTGATCGATCACTTGGTCAGACCACGCACCGATTGCCTTGAGATACAATCTCTTGGATTCTCAACATTCCAGCCATGCGACTTGGAGGTTAAATGAGAGTCTCCAACATTTTAGCGGATGTTCTGAAGGAGAGAACATGGCATTTCCAGACAAATGACACCCCTGATTGTAATCCAGGTTTAATCTGGGAGGCTCGCAAGTCAGTGATAGGGGGGGGGGAGGTCCTGAGCAAACATGGCGCCAGGGTTAAATGGGAGAGGGAGGCGCAGTTGTCCTCCCTTCTCGCTGATATCCAGCACTTAGAAGCACTCCACAAGCATATCCCTTCTCCTGACACAGAACGTGAGCTTCTGAGCCTTCGTGGCAACATCATTGATTTTCTCCTCTACAAATCTAAGGTGGCTTTACAGAAAGGGGTTGAAGCATTTCTTTGAATTTGGCAACAAACATGGCAGGCTTTTGGCTAGATCCTTACGTAACCATCATGTAACCACATATGTTCTGCAAATCCACTGCTCGGAAGGGAGAAAAGCCACTCTTCCCAAACAAATTGCCCAGGCATTCCGTGACTTTTATACCTTACTCTACAACCTAAATATTGAATCTCCTTCCTAACCTAGAATAAATGATGGTGCGACAAGAGCTGGAAACACCTATCACGTTGGAGGAACTGCAAACAGCAGTTGGTTCAGCCAAGATTGGTAAGGCTCCGGGGCCAGACGGCTTTATGGTACAATAAAATAAAGTTATATCGCCCGCACTGGGACCATTCTTGGTCAAAATGCTTAACACGCTAGGAGACTTAACTTCATTCTATTCAAAGTCTCTGAAGGCTACCATTTCTGTCATACCTAAAGAGGGGAAAGACCCAATGCAATGCAGTAGTTATAGGCAAATCTCCTTACTAAATGCAGATTTGAAGTTCTTTACCAAGATACCAGCCTCACATTTCCAGCAACATCTACCCTCCTTGGTACATTTGGACCAAGTGGGATTTATCCCGACACGGGAAGCAAGAGAACACCATTACAGTCCTTAATTTAGTACACTTAGCCTGAAAATCCCACACTCCATGTGTATTCCTGAGAATGGACCTGGAAAAAGCGTTTGATAGGGTAATTGGCGGTTCATGTTTTCAGTCCTGAAACATATCGGCTTAGGGGACAATATGCTCCAGTGGATTTTGAGCATTTACTCTTCGCCAACGGCTCAGGTTAAGGTGAACGGTGTCCTGTCATCCTCCCTCAGAATCACGAATGGGACTAGGCAGGGTTGTCCATTGTCGCCTCTGCTCTTTGCGCTTTCTTTAGAACCTTTTCTGTGCACTGCCCGGCTGAACCCGAAGATTCAGGGGCTCTGTGTTGGAAAGATCTGTCACAAGGTTTCGGCCTATGCTGACAATCTACTTTTCTCTCGCATTAATCCGTTAATCTCTCTCCCAAACCTGCTCAAAGAACTCAAAATATACGGCTCTTTATCTTACCTTAGGATCAACCTAAGTCAGAGGCTATGGGACTGAAAATACCACCTCCTCTGTTTAAGACATTGCAACTTAACTATAATATTAAATGCATAGAAAATAAGGTGCATATAAATACGCACAAGCGGCGCTATACCTCAAACTGTCAATCAGAGTGAGTCACATAAACCTATCTGGCATAGGTAAACAGATAAATGATCGATATGGAATGCATATAATACATTAAAATCAACATAAATAGAGATAAAAGGTCAGAGTCCGTGAAACAGAAAGTCCATCACCAACAATATTCAATGAAGGTAAGTTAAGCAGTATTCCTCCTATGGTGCTGTTCGGTGTACACCTTAACCTCACCACTCGTGTTGCAACCGACATCTGACCCCGGAGCTACCAGGGATCACTTTAGTAGACAATGGCGTAGCGTGGGTTGTGAGCACCGGGGCAAGGACATCACAAGTCACGACTGGCCCCTTCAGGGATCGGATCAATGGGAGAGTCCAGAGCAGAGTAGTTCTACAGGCTATAATCAATAAGCCATCTGGTAAGCGTATATACTCGGGTGTCTCACAAGTGGTGAGGTGGAGGTGTACACCGAACAGCACCATAGGAGGAATACTGCTTAACTTACCTTCATTGAATATTGTTGGTGATGGACTTTCTGTTTCACGGACTCTGACCTTTTATCTCTATTTATGTTGATTTTAACATATTATATGCATTCCATATTGATCATTTATCTGTTTACCTATGCCAGATAGGTTTATGTGACTCATTCTGATTGACAGTTTGAGGTATAGCGCCGCTTGTGCGTATTTATATGCACCTTATTTTCTATGTGTTTTGTCTATTTAGGCGGCTGCTCCTTGTGCATAAGCACAGTTTTGATAAGTACAGAGCGCTGGGTGATTAAGCTTCGAGATTCTTGGTGCTTAGTCCTTTTTTTTATAATATTAAATGGACAGAACGAGCCTTGAAATATCTTGGGACTTTTATCCCCGCTGATCTCTCCCCCACCTATGATCTAAACGTTTCCCCTTTTTACACAAAGTACAAGCTCTCTTAAATACATGGATCACTGAATTCTTGGTTTGGAAGATGCAACATCATAAAGATGTGTATCCTTATCAAGTTCCTATATCTTTTTCAGGCCCTACCTACAGCTATTCCGAAGAGATATTTCATGAAGGCCTGTGCTCTTTTCGCCCAGTTTAAATGGGCTCATAAACACCCTAAGATTAGTAGGTCCTTACTATCCCTCTCGAAGCAATACGGGGACCTTGCAATCCCCGACCTTTACAAATATTACCAAGCTACTCACTTGGGAAGGCTCATTGATTGGTGTCATCATGGAGAGATTAAACTGGAACAGGACCAGGGTTGAGTTTTGCTACATAGGGCTCCCTGGTGTTTCAAAGATCTTCCCCCGTCTCCTAAAAAACACCCTCTTATAGGGACAACAACCCGTATCTGCTTCCAACTTATCGCTACAGGGAGTTAGTCCTCTACAGAGTCCCCTCTATCGCCTATACTGGGTAACCCCCAATTCACTCTGGGTGGGGTCTTTTAACCCAATGATTGATTCGGGTTGCTATCAAGCCTCTCATTTTGTGACATCTGGGACTTAGCCCACATTTCGAACCTTGACAGATCAGAGTGGCCCCTTCTGCTTCCGGCAATTTTGACTGCAGTTTGACTACATTGGAAGAATACTGTTCTCAAAGCGGCATGCTTCCACACTCCCTTTCAGTAATGTACACCCTCCTTGTCACTCCTCAGGATGACTTTCTGCCTCCATATCTGGCAAAATGGGAATCAGATCCAAGTGGAACATTTTCGAAGACACAGCGTTTCAATATTATCTGATTTGTATCCAAATCCTCAATCAGTAATAATGCACAAGAAACCAATTTCAAGATTCTCACCTGGTGGTATCGTACCCTCGCTCTCCTGCATAAATACTTTCCTTATACCTCTGCCCTTTGTTGGCGATGCCAGGAGGAACGTGGAACATTGCTTGATATCTTCTGGTCCTGTTCCAAGTTGAGTGGTTTCTGGAAAGAGGTCCGGCTTGATTATTCAAAAATGTACTGATCACTAAATTCCTGAAGATCCAGCGTTCTTCCTGTTACAGGCCTCTATGATCCCTGCCAAGGTTTATAAGAAATCTATTATCCGTCACCTTCTGAATGCAGCCAAGTCCTGCATTCCTCTCACCTGGAAACAGACTCAACCTCCAAGGATTGGTATGTGGTTGAGGAAGGGGGAGGAATTAAACAAGATGGAAGACCTGATTATGACTGCCAGGCAGAACGGAGAGGCCTAGGTGCACACCTAGACTTTGTGGAACATGCTTTTTTTTTCCGAAGAGGGGAAGGCTTTCATTGATGTAGCTTCCGCAGATTGATTGACAAAACTCACATTGAAGTGACTCCTCCAGGGGCTAATCCTCCTACTCCAACACCCTCCCCCCTCTTTCTTTTCTCTTCCTCCCTATGCTTCTTCTTTCCCTCTCTTTCCCGTCTTCCTAGCTCTCTTCCCTAGCTAGATTAAGGTAATTGTTGCAATTAAGCAATACCCATTCACATTACTACGAAGTATTATTTTGGATTTTTTTTCTGTGTTGAGTTTACCTCCCATCATAGTACATCATAGCATACTAACAGGTTAGCTGTGAGGGGTAATTCCTCCTAGTTTCAATACTGTTCTTGCCTTAGTTTGTAGCTGATTTATATCATGATCACTTCTCCTTGTAGGGCAGTTTTGGTTATTGATTCTGCACAACTGAAATTTGCACCCATTGGATTATTTACATTTCTTCTATGTAGTATGTGAGTGTATACCTGTAATCTGCTTTTCTTAATTTTATCCGCAATAAAAAAATCTTTGAAATTTAAAAAAAAAAAAAAGAGGCACCCGTTTTGCTCCACATTGATGGGCAGCTTCCGGCCACTCTGGTCATTGATCCGGGACCTAGGACTACTGATCAGATTACTCAAGTAAGTCTCTCTCTCTACTATACAGGCATTTTACATGTGCCCGCTCAAAACCCCCAAATTATATCTATTATACTAGTAGATTTATATTCATTCTGGTGGCTCTTGTTCCCTTTTTTTCCCTTTCCTAGGAAGGCTCCCTCTTTGTGGTGATCCTCGCGAGCAGCCTCCCCTTGGTGCACTTTTAGCACCATACCGTGTGCCTATATCTTCTATAACCTACCTGATCGGCCCAGTGGTATACAATAAAAAAAAAAAAAAAGCCCGGGCATCCCTTGCCCCCTCAAAATAGAGGTACATCTAGGTACTGCAAGCTATCATGTACAGCTATGCATTTCAGATACCGGAACAGTGGGAGTATGGCAGACTGACCCTCTCTATTGGATATATATATGTATGTATTTTATTGTATGTTAACATATATTTACATTACATTTGTAGAAAAGAGACTATGCTCTACCTTCCTCCTTCCCCTGAAGAAGAAATTGTCGTAAATTTCGAAACATGTTGGGATATATGTACACTATGAACTAGGTTGGCCTTCTACTGTACAAAGACAAAGCCTATGTTCCAGAATCAAGTTGTCTTAGTGACATGGTGTGTCATGTGTGGGATATGAGACTTCCTGCGTCTCATCTTGAGTTGAGACGCCAGAAGTTTGCCGGATCTGTTACTCTGTGAGTACCAAGAGACCTGCAGTCGCCTGTAATGGAAGTCATGGTCCGCCACTAGAAGTCGCTTAAGTTCATTCCTTTTGTCAGTGAGTGTAGGGAGTACATTCTGGAAATCCTTTGGGGAACTTTTATGTTGTTGTTCCAGATTAATAATTTCTTCCTGCAAGGCACCAATGCAGGAAGTCCTAGTCTTCCTATCTCTGGCTGACAACTGGATGAGGAGGCCCCGTGCAACTGCCTTATGAGCACATCAGATCGTAGCAGGAGAACAAGATTCTGCACCATTTATCTCAAAATATTCTACAAGCTTACTCTTTAAGGTCTCTGAGTATTGGGGGTGAGCCAAGATATATGCGTTGTTACGCCATAAAGGTTTGGAGACTATCTTGGAATCATCCTTAATATCCATAGTAATATGGCCGTGGTCAGACCACGTGATAGAGTGCAGTTCAGCATTAGTTACCCTTTTCAGTAGAAACTTGTCAGTTAGAAACATATCAATTCTCGAGTAGGATTTATGAACATTAGAATAAAAGGAGTAATCCCTCTCAGTGGTGTGGAGGCACCGCCACGGATCGTATAGACCCTCACCAAAGCACATGGGCCCCAGACTCGGTCTGCGCCTCCGCCCCACTGAAGAACAGTCAAGACTCCCATTCATGACTGCATTAAAGTCGCCGCACACAATTAGGGATCCCCGCTGATGTTGTTTAGCTAGAGCAATCATTTTGCGAATACATTTTGTCGGTTTCTGATTGGGAGCATAGAGATTCAAAATTGTGTAGGCGACCCCATTGATCTCTGCAACCAGGAGGACGTATCTGCCAGAGTCGTCCGATAGTACAGAAATCAGATTGAACACAACCGAATTCTTAACTGCTATCATGACGCCCCTATTTTTAGATAGACTATTAGCACAAAATACAAACGGAAACCTGCGATGTGTGCAGCGTGGTGGTTTAGAGTTTAGAAAGTGTGTCTCCTGCACACAAAGAATGTCACACTTAGAGTCCAACGCTGTTCGCCATAGGCTGTTTCTCTTTGCTGGATGATTAAGTCCTCTGACGTTGATGGATATCCATCTAATGCCCCATACACACGTGCAGATTATCTGCAGACTTTTGTCTGCAGACTTACCAAAACCATATAATATGAGGTCAAACCTAAACACTTTCAATTTGTATGTAATCCGGCAGGCCCTTGCACTACATAGAAAAGGTAAGTCTGCAGACAAAAGTCTGCAGATAATCTGCACGTGTGTATGGGGCATAAGAGACATGGTGGTGCAGCGAAGGGTTAGAGCTCCATCTGCTGGAAGAAAGGGGGTGGGAAGAAGGGGGGGGGGAGGAAACAAAAGGGAACAACATTGTGGATGACAAGGAAAGGCCCAAACAGTAGGCCAACAGTGCCGTTCCGATTGCTGTCAATTTGAGGCAAATCGCACAGGTCAATGATGACCTAAGGCTGCGAGAAATCTCGCAATACATTTGGGGATCAGTAAGGTAAGTGAGCCGGGCAACGGGTAAACATGGCTCCATCCGTAGTGCTACCAACCATATGGCAAGGAACATAAACAAAACCTGGTAGCTTATCAAAGGAGAAGTAGCTCCTTGCCCCAGATGGGGTGGTCCGGCACATCCTCAGCGAGCATTTTTGCTGGAACCTGGTACAGACGGTGGTCTGGAAGCGTGAGGCAGTGGAGGTGCATTCCTAGGGAGAAGACCAACTTCTCTCAGCAGTGCCAGACCCTTGTCCAGGGAGGTTATGGTGTGTGTGGCATTATTCAAAGTCACAGTCAGTTTGGCAGGGAAGCCCCATTTATATAGGATTTTGTGGTTCCGTAATACTTTCGTAATGGGGATGAGGTTATTTCTAGCAGACAGCGTCGCTTGCGACAGGTCAGCATATAGAGAGATACCTGCATAAGGGTCGGGTAAGGCAGTATTCAGCCGGGAGAATCTCATGAGCCTGTCCTTCACATGAAAAAATGGATTCTGGCTATGACATCTCTCGGTACATTGTCAGGGATATGGGCCGGTTTATGAAGTCTGTGTGCTCTGTCAATGGTTACATCCGACGCAGTAAGCTCAGGAAGAGTTTTCAGCATAAGTTGCTGCAGGAAGTCAGTGAGGTCAGCAGGTTTAACCGTTTCTGGTATGCCCCTAAATTTAACGTTGTTCCTGCGTGACCTGTCCTCAATGTCTGCCACCTTTAGTTTAAGCATTTTTAGCTCTTCTTCCAGGTCAGAGTGAGCATCCACTAACTCATTGTGGGCCCCTGTAAAATCTTCCATGCGTTGCTCAGTGTGTTCCACTCTGTCACCCAAAGCGGAAAGCTCTCTCCTGATACCTCTCATAAATACTGCCATTTCCTTCTGAATAGCGCCTCTGAAGGTAAGCAACATGTCCTTCATAGTCGCGTCTGTTATGGGCTGCCCTGTTGTAGGAAAGGCGTTTAATTGCTGAAAAGCACTGTCAGACTCCTCCATGTCTTCCTCAGCATCTTGGGGCAGTGAATCTGTGTCATGAGGCAGAGAAAGTCTCCTCTTCTGTTTAACTGGGCTATCAAATGGGGAGGGCGGCATGGGATTATGTGCAGCCAGGGACTCACCGGTGAGTGTGTGATCCGATGCCGGAGGATGTGCTGCGGAACGCTGGCGGGAGGCCGCGCTGTGTCTGGAGCCGGCGCCATCTTGGCTGCTCCGTCCCGCCGCTGAGGTGAAATATTCTATCAGTTTGCGCGGCTTCTCCCTCTCTTTCCTCTTGCCCATCGCTGCCATGGTGTTCCTGGTAGGGTCAGGAGGGTGAATGGAGACAAAAGGGCTGCGGATGTTAGCTGGGAATCGCTGAAAATGACCCGTTGTGGAGAGCAGTGGCTTCACTCGACCATCCGCTCCGGCTGCCGGCTCCGCCCCCCTCCTATGTTCCAGAATCAAAAGCATATCTGACAATTTATACGTTCTACCAGTGGCGGCCAGGGTGTTGGGGGCGCGGGGGCGCCGCCCCCCCTATCCATGCGTCCGGCCCCCTAATCTACATGCGGGGCGCCGGATGCATGGAGTTCAATGGGGCTTTTTTTTTTTTTGCATCACCCGATTAGAGCCAGAGGCTCCAATAGGCTTCAGCAAAGGGTGAGCCCACCCATTGTGTGACAATAGCGAATGAAAAGTTGCTATTGTCACACGGATCCTCCTCCTGGCCAATCAGGAAGCGCGTCCGATACACGCTTCCTGATTGGCCCAAAAGGCAAACTCCATGCCATTGGCTGAGGAGGAGGCGGGAGGGCCGGAGTCGGTGTCTCCCCCGCCGGAGCCGCCGTGTCCGCGAGCAACAAGCTGAAGCACAAGCTCAGGGAACTACCGGCCCTGCTGAGGAGCGGCCTGAGCCTAAGGAGACGGAACTCCGTCTATTGACCCTCACCTGCCCTGTCCGAGCATGACGACACCAGCCCCGCCAATGGAGGGGTGAGTGCCTGCAGTGTGTCGGGAACCGGGGGGGTCCGACGCTGCATTGAAAGGGGGCACGCTGGCATCTCTGCATTGAAAGGGGGCAAGCTGGCATCTCTGCATTGAAAGGGGGCATGCTGGCATCTCTGCATTAAAAGGGGGCATGCTGGCATCTCTGCATTGAAAGGGGGCACGCTGATCTCTGTGCATTGAAAGGGGGCACGCTGGTATCTCTGCATTGAAAGGGGGCACGCTGGCATCTCTGCATTGAAAGGGGGCACGCTGGCATCTCTGCATTGAAAGGGGGCACGCTGGCATCTCTGCATTGAAAGGGGGCACGCTATACCTTAATTACTGAAGGCCCCTTTCACAATTTTCTGACCTCAAAGTCACGCAATTTTTTACAGCGTTTTTTGCTGCAAAGCAATGCCTATTCCATTTTTCTGTTTGCGCCCCCCCCCCCCCCAAACATTTTGAGCACCAGCCGCCACTGCGTTATACTGTATATTGTACTTGTAACCATATTTCTTTGATGTTTTTATAGCACCCTTAAAATTGTTGATTTTATACTGGGTTACGCTTCTGTCTACTCTATCTGGTTGGCCTAAACCTAAAAAAAATCTCTATGGGGCTCCTATCTTCTCGTCTTCAGGTAAGTACCTTGATGCATAGAATGCATCAAGGTAAAAAACCTTCTGCCTTTAGAGCCAGTAGCTGGAATTTAACTTAAGCCATATATTTATATTTTTTACTTGCCCATTTCCCAAACAATTTGTAATGCTAACCCCTAAAACTGGGGCCTAGATGAGATTGAGCTTTGCTGATTGCAGTGCTTTTTCTGTCTAAGTAAGATGCATGTCAGACCGATGTGTATACAGTTGTGATGTGTAGAATAGTGAGAGTTTGTGATTAATCTTAAAGGAAGGGCTTTTTATTAGCATTTAGTAGGCCTGTACTCCCTAATTTTCATATTACCTAGCTGGAACTAACGAGTGTGACATGTAAGATACATTATGTAAATTAGTAAATTTGTTGCGGATACATTTTATTTGGTACCCAGCCTTGACATATTTTCCTTAGCAGAAATGTAAATGTGTGATATGTCTGTTTATAAAAGATAGAAGTCGGCAAAGAGAAGCTCTGTAGCAGCTATGGCTGGAGAGAAGGAACAAAGGATCCTGCAATTTGTGAAGCAGAATGCAGTGTGTGGCGACCCTCAAAGTGTGGTGGACCATATTGATAAATATTGCACCCAGAAGGAATGGGCCATGAATGTGGGAGATGAAAAAGGTAATATGCAACAGGATTTATAGGTTATGTTCTTTAAGCATATGCTCATAGCAGTATGTACTGTAGGGCTGGTTTACTTTGGTGTAGTGAAATTTTCTTGCGTTTAAGATAAGTTAATATTGAACTCTAGATGACGTTTTATTATAATGCACTGCACCTGTAGGCAGGTGCAGTCTGTTTTCCCTACTGCAGGTGGCACTCATCCACAGGCGATGCAGCTGGAAGAGGAAGTCGAGAGGAACCTTGTTCCTCTATGATCTCCTCAATCACAGCAATACAGCATCCGATTGGATGCAGGTGTCCCATGTGGCTTTGGTGGCCATCTTGGGGCAAGCAGAGTCTATTTAGGAACCTGGCTCCCCGGTTTGGCACGCATTTTGCGTGTGGATAGCATAGGGACAGTTCACACAACTGTCAGGGACAGTGCATACTGGCAGGGAGAGGTTCCAGAAGAGCAGGGAAAGTGCTCCTGGAAGCCTCCACACTTGTTTTTTTTTCCTCGCAACAGAAACTGTTGGCATACCTGGAATCTATTGCTAAACTCATCGCTGAACATTGTTATCCCACCGGGCTAGTTCTAAATTTTGAACTCCAATTTCAATACAGATCTTTTTCTGCAACTGTACTCTGAATGTTTACTGCCGCCCAACCACACTGCACCTCCCCACACACCTAAAACCACACAGGTGTGAACAGAACAGCAATACAGAAAATAATAAAATGTTTTATAGCTTTAAAAGACGTTCTGTTAAAAAAAGTTTGGGAATGCAAAAAAACAAATATTCATACTTAAGTAGATGGATGCAGCATTAGTCTGATGCTGCATCCGTCCCCCGCTGCTTTTAAGTCTGAGAATTTAACAATCAAAAACCATTGAACGCTCAGTTCTCGATCTTTAGTGAGCAAAGAGCAGATGACTGCAGGTCACTGGCTCGCTGCTCTGCCCCTCCAGCGCTCAGCTGAGAGATTGAGCCAGCTGCTGGTTCAGACATCTGGGTGGATCCTGATTTTAAAGTAGGGATCACCAAAGCATAGACCAGCTCTGTGACAGCCAACTGTGGATTTTAGCCCCCTGTTGGCTGAAAAAGGAGTACAGAAGTGCAGAAAGAAGTGCAGAAAGAAGTACATTGTTGTGATCCACAAGAGAAGTATAGCCAAAAGATGGGTATGTTTAAAAGAGAACAAAACTGACTTTTATTATAATACATTACGTGTTTGGCACACATTGAGATGAAAACAGTTTTCAGCTTGTCAGGACATTATAGATTTACAACTTTCTAAATCCAACGTATTCTGATCTGTCAAACATCTTCACAAGCTGATGTGAATGGGTAATGTATATGTAAAGCGCTGCGTAAATTGACAGCGCTATACAAGTACCTGAAATAATAAAATAAATAAGTGAATGTACAATGTATATGTAAAGCGCTGCGTAAATTGACAGCGCTATATAAGTACCTCAAATAATAAAATAAATAAGCTTTTAATAGCTTTATTATAGCTTTTAATATTACAAATGGCTAACTCTCTTTAAAACAACTGATTTACATTTTATTACATGACTGAAAAGCTCCAAAGTCAGGAGCCATTTTTCCAAAGTCCTTCTTGTAAACTGTCATAGTACCTGATAAAACGATAACCAATTATAGCAGAAACATTTGCATTTGTATTAGCACAGCTAAAGTCCATTATCTGATACTGACATATTTGGGTTCAGAGATGACCAAAATTAAAGGGCATTCTCAAAAAAAATGTCAGTCTATTCTAGGAAATATTATCTGCGTAAAATTGTCAGGATAGTGAAGTTATCACACATATATACAGTGCGTTGAAAAAGTATTCATACCCCTTTAAATTTTCCACATTTTGTCATGTTACAACCAAAAACGTAAAAGTATTTTATTGGGATTTTATTTGATAGACCAACACAAAGTGGCACATAATCGTGAAGGAAAATAATAAATGGTTTTCAAAATTGTTTACAAATAAAATATCTGAAAAGTGTGGCGTGCATTTGTATTCAGCCCTCTTGAGTCAATACTTTGTTCGCCCGCCTTTCACTGCAATTTCAGCCGCAAGTCTTTTTTGGGGATGTCTCTACCAGCTTTGCACATCTAGAGAGTGAAATATTTACCCATTCTTTTTTGCAAAATAGCTCAAGCTGTCAGACTGGATAGAGAGCGACTGAACAGCAATTTTCACAGATTCTTAATTGGATTTAGGTCTGGACTTTGACTGGGCCATTCTAACACATGACTATGCTTTGATCTAAACCATTCCTTTGTAGCTCTGGCTGTATTTTTAGGGTTGTTGTCCTGCTGGAAGGTGAACCGCTGCCTCAGTCTCAAGTCTTTTGCAGACTCTAACAGGTTTTCTTCTAAGATTGCCCTGTATTTGGCTCCTTCCATCTTCCCATCAACTCTGACCAGCTTCCCTGCCCCTGCTGAAGAAAAGCATCCCCACAACATGATGTTGCCACCACCTTGTTTCACGGTGGGGATGGTGTGTTCAGGGTGATATGCAGTGTTAGTTTTCCGCCACACATAGCATTTTGCTTTTAGGCCAAAAAGTTCAATTTTGGTCTCATCTGACCAGAGCACCTTCTCCCACATGTTTGCTGTTTCCCCCACATGGCATTTTTTGCAAACTACAAAAATGACTTCTTAAGGCTTTCTTCTAGGGGTAGATCATTGTTTGGTAGCTCTATCATAGCTGCCATGCATGGATGTTATCAACTGTTGGATGATTCCTTTGTTCCTGTAACCAGATTTTAATTTCATGTGGCATCAAGCCTTTTATGAATTGTCAATAAAATTCATATTTTTTTTCAACATAAGTTCTTGACTTAATATACATTGCTGCTAAAAAAAAAAAAAAAAAAAAACCCTGGGGGAACTTCTTTTGTCGTGTTCTTTTCTATGGCTCTCTTCTTGCCCCTCTTGATTTGTGGAGTGCAGGACTAATAGTTGTCCTGTGGACAGATTCTCCCACCTGAGCTGTGTATCTCTGCAGCTCCTTCAGAGTTCTCCAAAAAAGATATGTGCTATACAGCACCCTCCTCCCGCGCGCAGAACCCGGTCCTCAGGCTGCCTCAATCCCGGGAACTCGTGCTAAAACTTGGCATCCATTATGGCTAGGCTTTGCTGCCCCTTACGACCAGGGCGGTCGACCAAACACTGTAATACAAAAACAAAGAAAGGGCGCACCAGCCTAGCGCATTATCCTCAGCGAGTTTATTAGATAAAAGTTAAAATCAGCTACTCACAAACATTCGTGAAGTACAGACACATCAATCCCATAAAGCCGCCTCATAGCAGAGGTCCAACGTCTTTACTGGAAGCAGAGGGCTGACGCGTTTCGAGGCCGTGCCTCTTCCTCTGAGCTCTGAGGAAGAGGCACGGCCTCGAAACGCGTCAGCCCTCTGCTTCCAGTAAAGACGTTGGACCTCTGCTATGAGGCGGCTTTATGGGATTGATGTGTCTGTACTTCACGAATGTTTGTGAGTAGCTGATTTTAACTTTTATCTAATAAACTCGCTGAGGATAATGCGCTAGGCTGGTGCGCCCTTTCTTTGTTTTTGTATTACAGCTCCTTCAGAGTTACCATGGGCCTCTTGGCTGCTTCTCTGATTAATGCTCTCCTTGACCAGCCTGTCAGTTTAGGTGGAGGGTTCCATGTCTTGGTAGGTTTACAGTTGTGCCATACCCTTTGCATTTGCGAATGATGGATTGAACAGTGCCCATTGAGATATTTTTTTTTATAACCCTGTTTTAAACTTTTTCCACATTTATGGCCTTCAGGATGCTGTTTGTTCACTAAGGTTTTCTAACAAACCTCTGAGGGTTTCACAGAACAGCTGCATTTATACTGGGGTTAAATTACACACAGGTGGACTCCTATTTACTAATTAGGTGACTTCTGAAGGCAATTGGTTCCACTAGATTTTAGTTAGGAGTATCAGAGTAAAGGGGCCTGAATACAAATGCACGCTACACTTTTCAGATATTTGTAAAAATATTTGAAAACCATTTATCGTTTTCCTTTCACTTTACAATTATGTGCCACTTTGTGTTGGTTTATCACATAAAATACAAAAAAAAAAAAAAAAACATTTACATTTTTTGTTGTAACATGACAAAATGTGGAAAATGTCTAGGGGTATGAATACTTTTCCAAGGCACTGTACTTATACACATATTACACTCCTAAGAGACTATATCTAGCTTGTTTTGGAACTATGAAGAAAGTGAAGCCCCATTTATTCTAATGCATGAGAAAAATGATAATGCAAAATGGGATAGGGCCTGTTATCTGGGAATGTTCTCTGCATTGAGGGAACACACAGACTTTGGAGGCTCCATACTACGCTCTGCATTTCAGAAAAAAATAAGGTAAACATGGACACAATATGGCACACACAGCTACAAATTTAAACCTGTTCATTCATCTAGCGCAGGGCTGTTTAACTTGGGACCCTCCATCTGTTTCAGAACTCCCATGAGGCATTGCAAGGCTGTCAGTTAAACAAGCAGGACTCCAAAAGTAAGCGGCTTTATGGGACATGTAGTTCTGCAACTGCTGGAGGGCCACGGGTTGAGCACTTATGATCTAGCATGATTTACTACAACCTACGTTTTTTTTTTTTTTCCCATTCACATCTTAGTTTCTCAACTGTAGCTTTTTTTGTGCTGAATGGGTCGCAACATTTATTTTGATATTTGTGTAACAGGTCTTATACTGGATAATGTAGTCAAAGAAACGGACCCATCCCTGGTCCTGGAGCTGGGCACATACTGTGGGTATTCCGCGCTTCGCATAGCCCAGCTACTAAAGCCTAATGCTTACCTAATCACCATTGAGGTGAAAGAAGTTTATGCTGCTGTGGCCAGGGAGATGATTGAATTTGCTGGACTCACTGATAAGGTATATATAAAATATTTAGAAAATAAAACTTGATCAGTTTAAAAAGTATATTGAAAGCATTAGCTGGCTCAAAAACTGCTAAAACATATGTTAGATACAGAAGAGTACAGAGATACAGTAGATACAACCTTACAGTGCCTTGTATTCTTAGATCTTTCTTAGTCAAATTGAATGTAAAGGTATTTTTGAAATGCAATAATTTTACATTGATATTGCACAGAGTGGCCATAAATCTGCTCTTCTGGGGTCCCCGCCAGTGCTTCAGGCTCCTCCTTTTCCGAGCGTGCCCCCATAGCAAGCCTCTTGCTATGGGGGCACATCTGTGGGCTCGCTCTTGAACTGAGCTGTGAGCATCCATTGACACGCCCTCGCTCTTTGCTCGGAGGTTTGATTGAGAGCAGTAGGAGTCAATGGCTCCTGCTACTGCTGAGCCTCCTGTGAGAGAGGGGATTGAAGAGCAGCATTGCTACAGATGGGCACAGTTTTGGATGGATTTTGGGCTCAGGTATGTTTTTAAGAGAAGGCTGAAAGGAGCTGATTTTTTCTTTTTTTTTTTTTTTACCTTAATGCAGAGAATGCAATAAGGTAAAAAGAAAAAAACCCTTTTAATTTTAGAGCCACTTTACCACGTTCGCCCCGGAGGATTTGGCTGCTCAATGACCAGGCCCTATTTTGTGATTCGGCACTGCGTGACTTTAACAGACAATTGCGCGGTCGTGCGACGGTGTACCCAAATGACATTGATGTCCTTTTTTCCCAGAAACAGAGCTTTCTTTTGGTGGTATTCGATCACCTGTGCGATTTTTATTTTTTGCGCTATAAACAAAAAAAGAGAGTGACAATTTTGAAAAAATAACAATATTTTTCAAGTTTTTTTAGAATAAAATTCTCAAAAAAAAAATCAAAATTTTTTAACAGTTTAGGCCAATTTGTTTTCTGCTACATATTTTTGGTAAAAAAATTTGCAATAAGCATATTTTGATTGGTTTGCGCAAAAGTTATTGCGTTTACTAACTACGGGAAAGATTTACGTCATTTTTATTGTTTTTTTTTTTACTAGTAATGGCGGCGATCTGCGACTTTTTTTGCGGGACTGCAACATTGTGGCAGACAGATCGGACCCCTGACATTTTTGACACTTTTGGGGGTACCAGTGACATTACTACAGTAATCAGTGCTAAAAATATGCACTGTTACTGTAAAAATGACACTGGCAGGGAAGGGGTTAACTTTACTGGTGATCAAGGGGTTAAGTGTGTCCCTAGGGGCGTGATTCTAACTGTCAGGGGGCGTGGCTAGTGAAGTAACCACAGAGACATGTGATCCTATATAGCAGGGTCGCATAGCCTCTGTGATCACTTCAAGGAGAATGACAGACGGCTGTGTTTACATCAGCCGTCTGTCTTACTCCCTCTGCTGCGGGAAATTGCGAGTGGCCGGCGGCCATCGGAGCCGCCGGTCACACGCGCTGGCTCCCCAGGGAACGGGCGGGAGCGCCCCTACAGTCTCCTGAGCAAGTGACGTAGGCCTACGTCACTTTGCCCAGCAGCGGCTGAGTGTCGCAGTAAATGTACGGTGGGCGGGGTTAAAGTGGTTAAATTGGTGGTCTGCACAGCTTATGCACGAGGGTACCCCACTCTCTTGGCTACATTTTTAAGTGATTCTGCTAGTAGTATTAAAACAACTTTAAAGAATATTCTAAAAAAGAAAACAAAAGGAAGTATCTTTGCTGCTATCCACGCCTCTAGAGGGATTGCCTGTTGAAATCTTCTGCAGAACTGACATGTCTGCACTTATTGGTTCCACCTGCCAACCTACACGTTACACACAGTAGTAACTTGGAAGTTGACAAGAAGAACCAGTGAGAGTAGCAGGGGACCAGGAGACTGGCACTCTCAGAAGTAATGGTTTCTGCAGAAGATATCAGCAGACACTTCCTCTTGAACGAAGCAGCGCACATTGCAGAAAGACAAGCATTGATATTATTCTTTTTCAGGGGTTTTCCTTTAGACATTTTAATATTCCTGACAGGGTGAATTAAACTTACTTTGCATTAGTGTAAACACCACAGGGTTTTGGGAACTCCTAAAAACTTTCAAAGTGCCCACTAGTAAGACAATATATGGAATAATGCCTTTTGAATAATTGAGGTGTTTCTGTGTTTTGAAATGTCTTGATACAGTAGTATTGTAGTTTGTGTAGACACACTGACCTTCATTTGTGAAAGTGACAGTCCTGTAACTCAGGGTTGTAGTTAGCAATGACTTGAATGAGATGTTGCACAACTATTTATGTATAGGTTGTGTTTTTGATCCTAAAATCATTTACCTTCCATAAAACCCCCTGATCCTGCTATGTAATGTGATCTGATAGGTGCAGCAGGCATACATCATACACGTATACAGTACTGTGCACAAGTTTTAGGCAGGTGTGAAGAAATGCTGTAAAGTAAGAATGCTTTCAAAAATATATATTTAAAATTGTTTATTTTTATCAATTTACAACATGCAAAGTGAGTAAAAAGTAGAAAAATCTAAATCAAATCACTATACCCTTTGGCTTCAAAAGAGCATCAATTCTTACACCTGCTCAAAGTCAGGGCAACGTTAAGGACCACAGACGCAATGGTTGGCCGAGGCAACTTAATGCAGCAGATGAAAGCTACATCATGCTTACTTCCTTTCAACATCAGAAGATGTTTATCAGTTCCACCAGCACAAACCTGGTGGAAACCAGTGGGCCCCAGGCAATTTTTCCCTCTAATGCCCCATACACACGTGCAGATTATCTGCAGACTTTTGTCTGCAGACTTACCTTTTCTATGTAGTGCAAGGGCCTGCCGGATTGCATACAAATTGAAAGTGTTTAGGTTTGACCTCATATTATATGGTTTTGGTAAGTCTGCAGACAAAAGTCTGCAGATAATCTGCACGTGTGTATGGGGCATAACTTTTACTTTGCTGAGCAAATAAAAAAATTTCTGAGCGCAGAGCTCCCCAACCTTTTTATCGCCGCAGACCGATCAACGTTTGATAATTTTTCTGTGGCCCGCTGGGGGGGACGTGCCCACAGCATTGCCCCCAATCAATGCAGAGTGCCCACAGCATTGCCCCCAATCAATGCAGAGTGCCAGTGTGCCCCCTTTCAATGTAGAAATGCCAGCATGCCACCTTTCAATGTAGAGATGCCAGTGTGCCACCTTTCAATGTAGAGATGCCAGCGTGCCACCTTTCAATGCAGAGATGCCAGCGTCCCCCCGCGAGACCAGTGCACTTACCTGACGGCAGCTTCTCTTCAGTCCCAACTCCCCGAGTCCTCAGTCCTCCCGCCTCCTCCTTGGCCAACGGCATGGGTTTTGCCTTTCGGCCAATCAGGAAGCGGGAGGACCAGCTCCCTGATTGGCCAGGAGGAGGATCCGTGTGACAATAGCGAATTTTAATTTGCTATTGTTACACAATGGGCGGGCTCGGGGCGCACTGCTCTGCTCCCCGGCCGCCACGTCTGCGGCTGTGCGGTCTGAAACTGTGCTTGCGCGGGACCGTCAATTAGACTGCGCGTCTAATGTTTGATAAGTCTGGCCAGAAGCGGTCTCCAAGGAAGAATTGCAGCCAAAAAGCCATACCTTCAATGTGGAAACAAGGCTAAACTACTGAGCAATGTACGAAACCATAGCAACTGGGGTGCAGAAAAATGGCAGCAGGTACTCTGGACTAATGAGTCAAAATTTTGAATATTTGGTGTAGCAGGAGGCAGTTCGTTGAGGGGCTGGAGAGCGGTAGAATAATGAGTGTTTGTAGACAACAGTGAAGCATGGTGAAGGCTCCTTGCAAGTTTGGGGATGCAAATGGAGTTGGAGATTTGGTCATATCAATGGTGACCTCACTCTTGAAAAATACAGGCAGATACTTATCCATCATGCCATACAATCAGGAAGGCGTGTAATTGGCCTCAAATTATTTTTGCAGCAGGACAACCCCAAATATAGAGCCAATCACTAAGAACTATCTTCAGTGTAAAGAAGAACAGGGACTCTGGAAAATGATGGTTTGGCCCCCACAGAGCCCTGATCTAATCATCATTGAGTCTGTCTAAGATTTAGTGAAGAAATAGAAGGATTTATGGCAGCCTACATCCACAAAAGACCTGAGATTAGTCCTCCAAGATGTTTGGAACAACCTACCAGCTGAATTCCTTCAAAAACTGCGTGCAAGTGTACCTAGAAGAAGAATAGATGCTGTTTTGAAGTTAAAGGGTGATCACACCACATATAGATTTGATTTGGATTTCTGTTCATTTACCTTCTATTTTGTTAGTTGATAAAAAATAAACAATTAACACATCTGCCTAAAACTTTTGCACAGTACTGTATATAGTACAAGTGTAGGAATTGGCATTCTTTCTAAATGTGCTCCATGTGCTGAGACGGATGTAATGTTTGCACAGTATATTGTGGGCATATTCATTTCAACTTACCAGTTTTGTGGAAATTAAATAAGGAAATATAGATTTGCTCTGCTCATGATTGGACAATTGAAGTAAATCTTTACATAATCCATATGTTTGAGTATTCTCAAACAGTGGCAAAAACATTTCATAACCAACCCCATGGCCCCTATTGGGCTCAGCCAGAATAAGGAAAGATAGATAGATAGATAAAGTGTCCATTGGCAGCTCCCCTACTTGTGCAGCTGTTAGCGTTGTGCTTCCCCTTCTCTGCCTCCTCCTGGTCAGTAAGGCAAATGCAGGGCAAATGCCAACTCTTACATCAGAACCAGTGTCAAGTGGAGTGGGGGTGCTGTTTTCCACCTGACCCTATCCAAACCTCCACCCACTCCACTGCACAAGATATTGACAGCTCACCCGATTGCTGCTGCCATTTGTAAGCACAAAAGCTGGCAGAGATCATGGCTATGATAGAGGTCTTCTAAAGAGTGCCAACTTCTGTGCTTACAAATGGTGGCAGAGATTAGGTGAGTTGTCAAATCTTGTGTGAATATCACACTAGTAGAGGTCTGGATGGGGTCCAGTAGACCAGCAGGATTCAGAGAACAAGAGGTGATCCAAACACTTATCTCTTGGGTTCCGACTCCCCAAGCCCCCCTTCCCCCACCATCCAGTCCCCGATGAAGCAGCGGATCTAAGCATTTTTTAGGGTGCATTGTTATTATTCTCCACTGTCCCATTCTGATGTATGGTTCCTTTACCACAACACCTTATTTCGTATGCAATATTGTACATTCCATGTTCTGTAATCTCCTCTTTCTGTGTGCTCTACATTTGCTGTTTGACACCCCCTCATTCTTTACGCAATGTACATTTTCTATGTTGCTATCCCTTATTTCATATGCCATGCTGCACATTCTATATTCCACACCCCTTCGTTTCAGCTGTAGTTACATTGCTGTATGTTCCCTATTACACAACACTTCCTAACCATTTGTTGTCCAGGGCAATTTTCACATTTTCCACACACGTTAAAATCAGCACCACTTAGAATTACCAAACCATTATATATTTTCTGATAGCACAGGACATGGATGCGGCTGTTGCAATTTATGTCACACAATATTTGTAACCATTCTATAAACACTGCATTTCATGTCTCCAGATCAAGATAATAGAGGGTTCCACAGAACACATCATTCCAAGGCTGAGAACTGACTATGGGGTGGACCATGTCGACTTAGTATTTATTGATCATTTTAAGGAGCGATACACTGCTGACACCAAATTACTTGAAGTAAGTATCCTAATTAAGGCCACTGAGGAAGAATTATCTTGGAAAACATTTGATGAAATTTGAGCTGCACCGTAGTACACAGCCCAAATATTGCTCTCATTAGAATGCAGACTAATCTCGGACTTGGTGTTCTTCCAGGATGCAATTTCGAGGGTCTAACAGAGGTTTTATAGCCGGGAGCAATACAGCCGTGGCCAAAAGTTTTAAGAATGACACAAATATTAATTTTCACAAAGTCTGCTGCTTCTGTTTTTTTTTTAGATCTTTTTTCATCAGATGTTACTATTGTATATTGAACTATAATTACAAGCATTTCATAAGCGTCAAATGCTTTTCTTGGCAAT
The DNA here is from genome assembly GCF_965119305.1 of Pelophylax lessonae. NCBI lineage: Eukaryota > Metazoa > Chordata > Amphibia > Anura > Ranidae > Pelophylax > Pelophylax lessonae. Next base: position 261,134,719 of record NC_138768.1, on the reverse strand, counting down.
TACGTTAAGTTTATGCAGTGTCAAAATTTGCAGTGTTGACTCTTCCTTTTCAAGACCTCTACAATTCGCCCTGGCATGCCGTAAGTCAATTTCTGGGCCACATCCTGACTGATGGCAGCCCATTCTTACATAATCAATGCTTGGAGTTTGTCAGAATTTGTGGGGGTTTTTTTTGTTCGTCCACCTCTTGAGGATTGACCTCAAGTTCTCAATGGAATTAAGGTATGGGGAGTTTCCTGGCCATGGACCCAAAATTTCGATGTTTTCTTCCCCAAGCCACTTATTTGTCACCTAAGCCTTATTGCAAGGTGCCTCATCATGCTGGAAAAGGCATTGTTTGCAAACTGTTATTGGATGGTTGGGAGAAGTTGCTCTCGGAGGAGGTTTTTGTACCATTCTTTATTCATGGCTGTGTTCTTGTGAAAAATTGTGAGTCCACTCCCTTGACTGAGAAGCAACCCCACACATAAAAGGTCTCGGGATGCTTTACTGTTGGCATGACAGGACTGATGGTAGCACCCACCTTTTCTTCTTTGGATAAGGTTTTTTCCGGATGCCCCAGACAATCAGAAAGGGGATTCACCAGAGAAAAAGACTTTACCCCAGTCCTCAGCAGTCCAATCCCTGTACCTTTTGCAGAATATCAGTCTATCCCTGATGTTTGTCCTGGAGAGAACTGGCTTCTTTGCTCCCGCTCTTTACTCCAGGCAATACTCCAAAAGTCTTTGCCTGTGTGTGCAGATGCACTCACACCTTCCTGCTGCCATTCCTGAGCAAGCTCTGCACTGGTGGTGCCCCCATCCCGCAGATAAATCAATAGTTGGAAACGGTCCTGCTGCTTGCTGGACTTTCTTGGGCGCCCCAATGCCTTCTTCACAAATGCAGTGGAAATGTTTTTTATGGGATTAAGTTAATTTTCATGGCAAAGGAGGGACGTTGCAATTAATCTGACCACTCACAAACATTCTGGAGTATGTGCAAATTGCCATTAAAAAAAAAAAAAAAAAAAAAAAAAAAAAACAACTGAGGAAGCAGACTTTTGTGACGACTTTGTGAATGTGTACAGCTGTGGCCATAAGTTTTAAGAATGACACAAATATACATTTTCACAAAGTGTAAGAGTCATAACATGCCTACTTCCAAAAGAAGTTTGATATGTTTACTTTGTGGAAGTTCTAGATGTAAATTATAAGATTCTCATGATAGGTATCATGGGAAAAGCGTGTGGTTAAATATCTGCCAAGGAGAAATTCAAAGACATGACCTGAAGCGTGACCCCAATAATGAGACGTGCAGCAAGGGACAGCAGACTAAGGGGTGAAAGCCATGGTATACAGGACAATGGAACCAGTGTGTTCTGCTGCCATCCCTACCCATTGCTTTACCTTAACCTGAGTACACCAACTGACCACTCATGCCAGAAGCAATGCTATAGCATAGCAGAACATCTGGTAAACCAATACCTGTTTTACTGATCCACTTTGCTCATTCAGCACCTTTTGGAGGCATCATGTCTTAAAAAGTATGGTGCATGTGTCACTTAAAATAAAATATATATAAAATGAGGATACATAAAAATAGTGTTTATCCATTATGAGTAGTGGGTTATTTTCTTTTTGTTAATTAATCTACAAAATGCATAAACAAATAACCTAAATTAAATTATTGTTGTGTACACACTTTGCCCTTAAAGCAGATCCAATCCTTCATGGTACACTTGACCAAAGTTAAAGCAGATGTCCAGCTTTACTCTCACTTTAAATAGTTTGTTTAGGCCAAGCTAACCCATTCAAACTATTTTCTACACTAACATGGGCACGCTGTATAAACTGTACATATCCTCAGTAGGGATTGACCGATATCGGTTTTTCGCTGCCGATACAGATATTTTGGCCATTGCATATCAGTATCGGTCGATATTTTGAACATTTAAAGTTTTGCAAAATAAACAATTTTCAACACAAATCTGTTAGACCCCATTCACACTGCCGTGACCTCATAAGGGGTGACTTGTTAGCGTGACTTTCAGCGCGACTTCAGTGTTACTTTGCACGAATTCAGCACGACTTGTATGATAGACCAGTGGTCCTCAACTCCGGTCCTCAGGGCCCACTAACAGGCCAGATTTTAAGTATTACCTTGGGGAGATGCAGACTAGAGTATTGCAATCACTGAGCAGAAAATTAGATCACCTGGGATGTATTTCAGTTATCTTGCAAACCTGGCCTGTTAGTGGGCCCTGAGGACTAGGGTTGAGGACCACTGTGATAGACGACTTTGTATTTGGCCAATCAGAATATGATGGTTCTGGGTCATGCTCAATCACACAAAAAAAGTTCTTAAAATTGTCGTTTTTAATAGAGAGCCAATTATTGAAAAAATTATTGAAAAAGAAAAAAATAAGATTTCGTGTTTGTGGGGGTCTAAAAAGTGCACCTGTGACGTTTCAGCTCTGTAGCATGTCCAGAACCAGAAAAAGATAATTTTTCTTAGAATTTTTAGTAGCACAGGGATGGGGCTCCACTCCACCTGGGCGTTTTTAACTGCATGAAAACTGATAGGAAAACCGCACTTGCAGGGACATCAGTTTTACATCATCTGATTGTGAATGATGCACAAACTGCTGCAGTAGTGCACTCATTCACTTCAATAATTTTAAATCACTACTGCAGTGCAGTCAGTGCAAAACTGCTAGATAAAAAGCAAGACAAACAGCTAGACCAAGGGTCTTCAAACTGTGGCCCTCCAGCTGTTCAGGAACTACAATTCCCATCATGTCTAGCCAGGTCTGACTGTCTGTCTGTGGGTGAATGTATGACGGCTGTGTTAAACATACTGTGTGCACTGTACACTGCACACTCACTGTCCCGAGACTCCCCGACTCCAGACGAGGCTGAGGGAGGCGGCCTAGGAAGGCAGAAGCTGTCCCAGTGCGCGGAGGCGCGTGGCACAACATACGCAATGACGTCACGATAATATTGGCAATATCGGTAACCTCCGGGGCCGATTCCGATATATCGGGAAAAGTGCATATCGGCCCTCGATATATTGGCATTGCCAATAATCGGTCAATCTCTAATCCTGTTACGCACAGTATACAGCACTGTGTTCCAGGTGTGAGATGAGATCTTATGTCTCACACCTGTGACAAAATAGTCGGGCTGAGTGGTGCTCAGCCATTCATAGGCACTAATTAATTCTATTGATAAATCCAAAACTTCCTCTGATTAGCAGAGAGTCAGGCTGATGATATAACTATCTCCAACTTGTTTGAGTGCTCATGTTGCACTGCAGGTAGGGCATTGGGCAAGCATATTCACTTGAAACTTTGGCAACGAAGTTTCAGAACCTTTTTGGAGTGTTGCACACCTGCTAACTGCGTATAGGGTGCCATTAAGGATGAATGGCACTAAAACAAATGATGCACGTTTTGTCGCAATTGTGTGATCTGTAGTCACAGCCAGAATCTCGTTATTCCGTCAGTGATTCGGATATGCTACAGTGTAAATTTGGGCTCTAAGGATTCTGCAGGAATATGGTTCAGTTTATGAACAGATGTGTAAGAGGAATTAAACTAGGCAAGGAAAAGGCATGCTCTACTAGCTAGACAAGAGCTAGACCGAGCACAGCAACAAGACATACACTGATAAGCCATAATATTACGACCACCCACCATACCCCATCATAGCATGGTATGCTGAAGGTATGCTGTGATATCTGGCACCAAACCATCAGTAGCAAATCCTTCTTTAAGTTGCAAGGTAGGGCCTCCATGGATGAGACTTGTTTTCCCAGCACATTCCACAGATACTCAATTTGATTGAGATGCAGAGAACTTGGAGGCCAAGTCAGCACCTAGAATTCAATGTTGTGTCCCTAAACCATTTTTGAATTCATCAGACCAGGCCACATTCTTCCATTGCTCCGTAGTCCAGTTCTGATGCTTAAGGGTCCATTGTAGGCACTGTTAGTTTTGGACACGCTGACCATTCTGTGGCTATGCAACATTAACTTTTACAGCAATTTGAGCTACAGTAGCTATTCTATTGGATGGGCCAGCCTTTGCTCACCATGTGCATCAATGAGCTTTCACTGCCCATGACCATGTCGCCAGTTTTCCTTCCTTGGATCACTTTTGGTAGGTCCTGACTAAAGGACACATCCCACAAGAGCTGAAGTTGCTCTGAGCCATGGGTCTAACCTTTACAGTTTGGCCATTTACACTTGCCCATTTTTCTGCTTTCAAAACACACTAACTTCAGGGATAACATGCCTGCATTCAGGGTTGGTCTTTCGCAGGTGATCACTGCTTGGGCGATTACATGCACGCAGCCACAAATAGCTCAGGGATCTGTAGGCCTCACATTTTTTTTTTTTTTTATTGGGACAAGGAACTCCTGCATCTAATCACAAACATCCCCATCCACAAGTGTTGGGGACCTACTCTGACTGTCAGCACAAAGGGGCAACCTTTTATTTTCACCTCTTATTTTAAAGTGGGCTAGCCATTCTCACACAGGGCAGAATAGGACTGTTGTTAGCAGGCATAGGGATCTCTGTAAGTGATGTGCTCATTAACATAATTACCTAAAGCCTTACTTTTGTTGGCATCACCTTGTTTATTATAATGGTGAATAATTAAAACCTGGAATGTTTGTAGCAACTTTAGATGTTAACGATCTTCTTCACTGAATGCAGGACTGCGGATTACTCAAGAAAGGATCAGTGTTATTAGCAGACAACGTTGTGTATCCTGGTGCTCCAGACTTCCTGGAATATGTACGGACAAGTGGTCGCTATGACTGTACCAACTATCCATCTCACATAGAATACTCGGATAAGCCAGATGCTCTGGAAAAGGCTGTGTTCAAGGGGTAGTAACTTGTCATCCATGCAACTGAACTGGTTAACAAAAAGCATCCTAAATTCTCTTTAGTAAAATGTTGAAAGAATTGATTACTGGAAAAATAAGTATTAGGACACTGTTATTTGAAAGTACAATACAAGTTTATAGAAAGGTTTGCACAAATATCTTGAAGTGAGGCCAAAGACAATGAAAAAGAAGGGCCTAAAAGCATATCTAAACCCAAAAACAAGACTTGAATATATTGCAGATTATCTGTCGTTAGATGTGGTGTCTACATTAGATTATTTTTTCAGGCTTGTTTTTCTTTATGTAGAAAAAGGACCGAGTGCTAAGGAAAAACTTATAACTCAATCACCCAGCGCTTAGTAATAAATGCAGCAATATCTCATGTGCATATAGACAGTAAAAATCTAAAATCTTAAAAAAGCAGCTGCCTAAAGTAGTTAATATGTAAAAAAAAAAAAGGTGCGTACCAACAAGTTAATAAGCACAAGCAGCGCTACGAATCCACAAAGAAACAGTAAATATCTACAATGATAAAGCTCTACAATAATAAAGCTCTCATAATACATCAATATGTGAAACAAGGTAGGGTGTCAGAGTCCAACGTGAAAAAGTCCATCACCAACTAGACTTCAAATGGGGTCTTGGGAAGGAAACAGCAGACCAAATGTAAAACAGTTGCTGGAAGTATGCCTCCACCTCACCACGTGCAAATCCCCAAGGTTATGCTCTTACCAGATTTCTCGGTCCATAAAGCCCGTAGTCAATGGTGTTCTCAAATAGATTGTCACCAAACTCAGCACTCAATAGCATTAGCTCACGGCTGCAGTGTCCTCAAACCAGTCGTGCATATGAGAGAGTAAAAGGTGCACATAGGGCAATATTGTTTGATAAAACAACGCACCTTTATTATAAAAAAACCCTCTCCCATTACACTCACATTTAAAAGGACAATAAACAGCATATCATCATAGGCAATACGATCTCTGCCGGCCGCTTACCGGTCTCCCGCCCGCTGTTCAGCGTCCCGGAAGTTGCCAATCCTCGTGGCTAGACAGCGTCCTGTTGCCTGGGTGACCGCGCAAGCCACCGCCCTAACGTGTTTCGTCAGAGGACTTCAACGGAGAGCGCCTTCGCTCCACATTGGACTCTGACACCCTACCTTGTTTCACATATCGATGTATTGTGAGAGCTTTATTATTGTAGAGTTTTATCATTGTAGATATTTACTGTTTCTTTGTTTTTCTTTATATTCATTTGGTGATCCTGAGAAAATAAAACACTGCTTCTGGGTTTCTTTGCTCCATTGTAACTTTGGAAGTTCCACAGTTGTCACACCCGCTGGACTTCAAACAGATCTGATTTTGTTTATCTTCATTACATGGTGGATTGATGGAACTGATAGTTTACACAAGGTAGATAAGGATGAGTGTCTTTTTCACCTCCCAAGTAGTAACAAGGGCACTGTATTTCTGGCAAGATCAGCAGGTAGTTTCTGAACGTGCTTAAAAAAAAAAAAATAATAAATTAAAAAAAAAATAATAAAATTAAAAAAACAAAAACAAATAATTAATTAAAAAAAATAATAATAATAAATTAAAAAAAAAATGAATGCAGTTATTGCAGCTAAGGGCTGGTAATCTGTAATATATTACATGTTTGTTTTAGGGTTTAGATATGCTTTAAAGCAGTGGATGTTCAGTGTTGCCAGACCTACACTTAAATCATCTCTCGATTATCGATTTGTTGTTTTTATAGACCCAAGCACTGGTGGATGGGATTAGAATTTGCTTACTTTTCCAAGACTGTTTCAAATGCTCTTTTGCTCAAGCAAATGTTTAACACAAAGAAGAATGGTGAAAAATGATTGCTCATTGTTTACCTTTCCCATTTATTGAAAGCTGCTGAATTGACTGTTCCTTCTTCCATTGTAGCATTAGGGATATGGCCAATGTAAGTTTGACTGTATCTGATCTCATCAAAGTTCAGAATAGATGATAAACACGTTGACCAGTTATGTAATTAAAATCTGAACCCTAAATGTTCACTGTAGTATGGATTTTCTTGAAAAGCATCAAAAGGAACCAGGACCAGATGATGGCTGCTGGCTACACTTGCCTCTAAGAGGCAGTTCTAGTAGGAACAACACTTAAAAAGAACCTACTAAAGGTGGTTTTGGGAACCTTAGTAGCTATTGTTACTAAGTATGATGGCATGTCAAATTAGAAGGTTTCGTATTTTTAATTACTAGTATGTTTGTCACTTTTAAACTTGCTACAGTATTTAATGTCCCTTCATTCCCACCCCTCACAATACAGTACTGGTCTCAGTGCCAGTTCACACTTATTCAAATTTTATGCGGATCAGATTACGATCCGAAAAGCAAAGATTTGTATGTCATCTAAAAAAGCATTATTTCTAATAAAGGGTGTTTGATCTGGTTAAAAAAACAAAAAAAAAAGTCCTGTGCACGTTTAGTGCAGGTGACGTAAAAGCTTTTTTAGGAACTCCTGTTCTCTTGACCCACATACTAATCATGGAACCAGTCTTAATTCCATAAAGTTACTGCCCCAGAACTGGCACAGAGCCTTGCAAACATAAAATGGCTGCTCCCATAACAAAATTCTGAGATTGGAGCCTTGCTTTTGTCACAGACCCACTTTAACCACTTGGCTGCAGGTCGGCTCTGTCCCGCTAAACGACATACCTGTACAATCGCTGCGTACGCGCCCATTCACCACAGGGGAAGCTGATCAGCGGGTCCAGCAGCCATGATTGCAGCCAAGCAGCCACGATCGCTCCCTGTGGAGATAGAACAGCGGTCTGCCGTTGCAAACACGGCAGACGGCTGTTCTGTCAGTTATGAACACAGGGATCCTGTGTTCCTCCTATTTAGGAACACAGGACTCTGTTCATTCAGTAAATACATCCCCACTCACAGTTAGAAAGCACTCCCTAGGGACACATTTAGCCCTTTGATTGCCCCTGGTGTTAACCCCTTCCCTGCCAGTGTCATTAGTACAGTAACAGTTCAAATTTTTAGTACTGATTTCTGTAGTAATGTCCCTGGTCCCCCCCCCAAAAGTGTCAAAAATGTCAGTTAGGTGTCCGATCTGTCCGCCGCAATGTCGCAGTCCCTGTCACTGCTCCCCGCCATTACTAGCAAAAAAAAAAAAAAAGTAAAAAATGACAAATCTTTCCCCTAGATTGTAGACGCGATAACTTTAGCGTAAACCAATCAATATACACATATTGGGATTTTTTTTAACCAAAAATACAATTTGGCCTAAAATTATGAAAAAATTTGATTTTTAAATGTTTTTTATTGGGAATGTTATATAGCAGAAAGTTAAAAATATTGTTTTTTTCTTCAGAATTGTCGCTCTTTTTTGTTTATAGTGCAAAAAAAAAAAAAAAAAAATCGAACAGGTGATCAAATACGACCAAAAGAAAGCTATTTATGGGAGAAAAAAAAAAGGGACATTCATTTTATTACGGTACAGCGTCACACAAACGCGCAATTGTCAGGTAAAATAACGCAGTGCCGTATCACAAAAAATAGCCTGGTCATTAAGGGGGGTAAATTCTTCTGGTCCAGAAGTGGTTAATGAGGTTGAGTGGAAATTGTTTATCTCATCTAACAATTTAAAAATATTTACACATTCAATAGTTCTAAATAAATTCATATCAATCTGAGTTTTATGTATCCTAGATAATAGAACCAAAAAACAAAGTACAATGTCCCTTATTAATGTAAGAGACTACAGTAGATGCTAACCCTCCAACAACTAAGTAGTTTGAGGATGTAACTAGATGATATAACCCATATACAGTCAAGAGGCGCCTCAAATCAGTTTTAGGCTCGGTTCACACTGATGCGACATAGGATCCAACTTGAGACCCCAAATCGGGTGACATGTAAAACTCAATGTTTGCCTATGAGAGCGGTCTTAACCACTTTAGCCCCGGAAGATTTTACCCCCTTCCTGACCAGGCCCTATTTTGCGATTCGGCACTGCGTGAATTTAACGGACAATTGCTCAGTCGTGCGACACTGTACCTAAACGAATTTGACGTCTTTTTTTTCCCCACAAACAGAGCTTTCTTTTGGTGGTATTTGATCACCTGTGCGATTTTTTGATCATGCGCTATAAACAAAAAAAGAGCGACAATTTTGCAAAAATAATATTTTTCCCATTTTTTATATGAAATTCCCCCCAAAAAATGTAAGAATCAAAATTTAACATTTTAGGCCAATTTGTTTTCTGCTACATATGTTTGGTAAAATTTTTTTTTTGCAATAAGCGTATTTTGATTGGTTTGCGTAAATGTTATTGCGTTTACTAAGGGAACGATTTTTGTCATTTTTATTGTTTTTTTTTTTTAACTAGTAATGGCAGCGATCTGCAATTTTTTTTGTGGGACTGCAACACTGCGGCGGACAGATCGGACCCTTGACTGACATTTTTGACACTTTTGGGGGTATCAGTGACATTACTACAGTAATCAGTGCTATAAATATGCACTGTTACTGTAAAAATGACACTGGCAGGGAAGGGGTTAAATGTGTCCCTAGGGGCGTGCTTCTAACATCTTATGGGATGTGGCTGTTTGTGTAACATAGCAGGACCGTATGATCTCTGCACTTACACAAGGGAGAATGACAGGCGGCTTTGTTTACATTAGCCGCCTGCCTTTCTCCCTCTGTACCGGACGATCCCACGCGGGGATCACAGTGAACGAGCGGGGGCGGGAGTGCGCCTCCGGTGGCGCGCGCTCGCCCCCTATTGGCTCGCAGGCGAGTGACGTGCCCATACGTCACTTTGCCTGCACGGGGCTGACCGCCGCAGTATATGTACTTGCGGCGGTCAGCAAGTGGTTAACTGATACTATACAAAAGTCTGTCTGACTTTAGAAAAGGTTCCTGCACTACTTTGGTCTGACTTAAATAAGACTTCAATGCCACAGGAGTATAAAAAGTCACAACAAAGTCGTATCAAAGTCGGATTCCAAAGTTGCACTGAAAGTTGTGCGACTGGAGTCCAGCTAGTGTGAACCAAGCCTAAAATCTGAAACCAAATGAGTCTCTGTAGCATAAGACGTTTGGCATGTGCTAAGCACTTTTGGGTTGTCGAATTCATGAGACGTTTAAGATAGATCCACCACACTGGTCAGTCCTCACAGCTGAAAGTGTTTTAGAGTATTTCTTATGTTTTATGGCATCCCTACTGGAAATGGCAGAAAAATACCATAAATTGCAAGGTTTAGTTGAACCTGAGCATTTACATGCCGATCTATGGACAGCCACATAATTTTGGATTATGGGTGACTAAATTGTAAAAACAGTAATGTACACCAAAGACTGGACAAAGCTGCATATGTATCTTCAGGAGCATATAAAATGTGCTGATTTGTGAAGGGATTTGTTCATCACTATCTGCTGCTAAGGGAGAGAACACAAGGGAAGAGGCAGTGTTTCGTCCAGGCATGGTTTATTGAAAACAGGTCAAGCTTGTCATCTGTTCACACCTGGAACTGTACAGGCAATTCTGTCTATCCAGATTAGTAAAACATCAGTATATATTACACAATGTTATTTCAAACATGTTTGAGTTTGAATAGATCACTTTGAAGGGGAGAAAAAAAAATCAAAACTGTTCACCTAACAATCACTGTAAAACCAGAACTGTTTCATTATATTTATTATATTACAGTCTAAATACAACTCAGAAATCCCATTGGCTTAACTTAATATGAAAGTGTAGCAGAGGATAATTGTGGGAACTTTCCAATAGAACATTTTTTCCATTCTGCTTATATCTATCATGAAGATGTGTTTAAGGCACATGATAGTTACAAACATGTTTTACTTGTAGTTACTAATCAAACGGTCTTCATGTTGCATTGTATTTTACACCTTTGACTACCATGCTTTTAGAGATGCGCTGAAACATTCTTACAACTTTGTGTTGATTATTGTGGCAGCAAAGTGTTTTGCATTGCCTTGCACATAACCATTGGATTTCGTTTAGAACAATGGTTATTAGGTTTTACCCAGGACTTAAAAGCCTAGGACTGGATGATAAATGGTGTTGCCATAAGGCTATGTAAGACCCACACTGTTTTATTTGAAACCATTATAACCAATCATTTATTTTAGTACCAGCCTCAAAGCGAAGGCCTATTTTCTCAGCAAGTGCAGCTTACTGACACTTTCCAAGTTAATGCAGCCCGGGTGACTTAGTGTCACAGTGATGCAGGCAGTGGAGATTCATTCCCTTAAACTTAGTAAAGATGTGATTCATGAGATACACTGAAATGACAAGCTCCCATTGGAATTTCACAGCAAAACTTCACAAACTGTACGAAAACCAAAGTATAAAAATGAAAAAAGTATAAAACATCTGAATATACCAATAGATAGAAATGCAATGTGTTAAAAAAAAAAAATCTTAAAACATATTTGAGATGTGCCTGCCAAATGTTATTACAATGGAGGTAAATAGCGCACATAAGGTGTCATGTCTTCTTGTACTGAAGGATAAGGAATATTGTTCTTGATGAATGTTTCCCAATGTCTGCCAGAGTGCAGGCAGAATAGAAGCCTCAGTCATCAACTTAATGGGACCCAACTGAGCCACAAGCCCAACAATACTAGATTCTCGTAAACTGAAAAGCACCATTATCATTAAAGCTGAACTTCAGGCAGAAATGGTTTCAAATATTTATATAGTTTATTACCTTCAATGGTTTCAAATATTTTTATCATTTATTACCTTCAATCAGTCTCTTGTAACTTGATTCAGCAATTCATCTGTTGATAAATGGCCTCTTGAATGTAACATAACAAAAAGGTAATTTTCATTGATATCTATTTCATAAAACTATTGGCTGCTTCCTAACCTGCCCACTGCTACTACATTTCCCAATGCATCATGGGAACTATGGTCTGTTATAGCAGCCATGCATCCTCACAGTAAGTGGGGTCAGTGCTTCCGTTCTGGCGACAAGACATAGCGAAGATTTCTAAATGGAAGCATTGACACTGCGGAGATTATAAAAGGTGGGGATATGCACGTTTAACATTTGTATAGGGACAAGGAAGAGTGGTTAACTATTCGTAACTAGCCCAGGGTTCAGCTTTAATGTTATGTTGACCTACAAGCTAACATGTATAAAAATCTAAGGACACTAAGTTTCTGTTTTTATGCTAAGGTTTTTTTTTTTTTTTTTCCACTTAAGTGAAATACTTGATTCCCAAATGGCAACAGCAATGCACTGTGGTAAGGCAACTGCTGTTCACATGATATAAATTTACTCCATGTTTTCTTAATGAACACTTAGAGAATCAAAGAAGAATATATTACAGCATATTGCAAATATTGTCATATTATTAAATATATCATTGACTAAAATAAAGTCTAAAAAATGTGTTATAAATAAACGCATAATATACGAGTGTCAAAACAAAAAGGTATTTTTCAGCCATATTTCTGCACAACTATCATGTACAATTGAACAGGGTTGTCCAACTCTGCTCTCAAGGACCAAGATTTTCACACAGTCTTAGGATTTCAATTATTAACTCTTTGAAATTAAAGTGCAAGTCACTAAGCAATACCACATCTTTCCACAAATCCTTGCCTGCGTGTAATCTTTGGACACTGGCACTGGATAGTCCAGTGTGTGACAAATTGGTGCCAGAAATGTGAAATATAGATATAATGTTTTCCTTTCATGTACCAACAAATACTACCAACCATAGCCTTTCCTATAGAAGTTTTTCCTATAATTGGCTTTATTCGGGTATAGGATGGTGAGGTACATGGAACTTCTAGCTGGGCAGGTGTTGTAAATGTTGACTAGAAATACAGGTATTTCATTTTGTATAGTAGATCACTGATCTCCAAGGAAAACAGTTACTCTGTGTTGATGTATCCTTTAAAAAATCTAAATGCACCATTTTACAATCCAGTAAACATACAAGTTACACAATTATTACCATGTGGGCTACACCTACAATCACCAAGTTCCATCAGCTGAGTAACAATGTAAAAGCCAGTCGGAAAAAAAAAAGGAATATCTAAGTCACCCATTATTTTCAGCACCAGAGATAATATAAATATATGTATATAACAGTGTTTATAGTCAGATTACAGTCAATGTATTCATGAAAAGAAGATCTACATGTTTTATTTTCCTCCTGTGAGTAACAAGCCTGGGTTTGACTCACCGCTCTGAGAGTTTGGCACTTAAATCTCTACCACTCATATGTTAAAATGATCTACTGTAGACTATATATAGATCCAGCATGCTACTGCCATATGACACTTGCAGTTGACAGGGAAAAATCACATAAAATGCATGAAGAATGAGATACTGCTCCTTCACCTACATCCATTCTTTAGCAAACCCATGGCGGAAACATTTTGGGTGCGATTTACTGCAAGCGTAATGTTCATCCTAACTTGCATTTCAAATAGCCAATAGGGAATAAAAAAAAAGACATTTTCCCAAAGCCTGATGAGAGACCTAAAGCGAATCCAGAACAGATGAATATTAAAGCAACAGTAAATCAACCCCTTTACATGCTGGAACATACTTTCGAGAATCCAGCCAATAGGAGCTTGTAACACCAATGCACAACAAAACAGACGTTACTCAGTAGTACAGGTGCACTGTAACCAAGCAGAAATAATATTCCATTGCTTAGGATTACAGAAATGTCTTCCATGAGCTGCGCCTTTAACAATATCACTGCTCTATACTGAGTAAGCCTTAGAACGCCTTGTGTCCACTGATTTCACTGAGTCCTTTTGAACTGGTTTACCGAACACGGCAAACAATTTGCCTGCCCTGTATACGAGCGTCAGACACTAATCACTTGATGGTGAGAATCTACAACTGACATAAAAGAGATCTATTTACATATTTATATGCAATGTTTGCTGAGAAACATCACAGCCCTCTCATAGTAGTTGTTGACACTGAGCAGGTACTTTTTTTTTTTTTCTTCAGAGAACGTTGGGCACTAGCTATATTTTTGGATCACAGAGAAATTGTTAGAACTGATCTAACTTGTACTCTAATATCAAATCCAAAAGACTGCGGAATAAAAGATCAGAGAAGGCATTTGGGATCCAAGGGAACATCATGTAGATATGCAGTCCTTTTATGGAGCATTCTATTTTACTTTAGATGATTCTGTGTTATTATCTGATATAACAAAACATTATTATGGCTAAGAGTAGGGTTTTCTGAACTCTAGTGCTCCTGGTCAGCTAACAATATATGTATTCACTACATGTAGTCCTGTTAGGCTGTTCACCTGGTACCATCAAAGACTAGAAAGGAGAAACACTGTTCTCTTTTTTAAAAAAAATGGTGTCCCAAAATGTCTTTAAGCAATTGCTCTGGAATCTCAAGTCATTGTTCCAAGCGGAGGATAAAAACACACAAATCGGAGGCTGCCGATGGGATTCCAGGTAACAAGCTGTACACATCGGCAATAGAAAATGATCTACTGACAGGCATGCTTTGTTTGGTAATATAGCAATATATCCAAAGTCAGAGTTAACATTGCAAACAGAAACTAGTATAAAAAAATATTTGTCCGAATAAATGTATGAAGAAAACACCAATATGATCTGATGCACTCTCTTTTGTACATCACCCACAAGAGTTAATACCAGTAGGAAATTAAGGATATTATAAACTGGCAAAATCATGCAGAAAACAAGTCACATACAAAATAACTGAGAATGTGTTATAAATTGTGTGGCCAACACACAAATCATAATTACACCCGTGTTTTATCGGTTATTACAAACATATATGCGCGTCAGTACAAAAGGTTGGTGTGCAGAAAAATGGGATTTTTGTACTTACCGTAAAATCCATTTCTCCGAGTTCAACAACGGACACAGCGCTCCATAAATCATAACTACTGGGTTATATTGCCTCCTCCAGGAGTGGGACTAGGCAGAACAAAAAAACACCTGGCTACACTCATGGGCTGTCCTCAGCTTGGTATATAACCCCCCACTCTGCTCTAGGTAATCAGTTTAGTAGTGAGCAGTATTCGAAGTATCAGAACTCCATAGAGGGGTGGGTGCTGTGCCCATCGAACTCAAAGAAATGCATTTTACAGTAAGTAAAAAAATCCCATTTTCTTTAGTTCATCGACGGACACAGTGCTCCAGAAATCATAAATAGTGGGACATCCAAAAGCAGTGCCAAAAGGAAAATGAAGGGCGGGGAAAACCCAAGGCTAAACATAAGAGCCCTTAACCAGGACAGGAGCCTTAACCTGGTAACAGGAGCCCCGTCTGAAAAAATAAAAGTTTAAAGAAAAAACACCCCTCAATAGAGAACGGGCCCCTCTTAAACAGCAGCCTGCAAAACTTTGCGGCCAAAAGGAGCATTGCCAAAGTATCCACCTTATAGAATTTTGTGAAGGTAGGCACCGACGACCAAGTGGCCACCTTGCAAACTTGCGATATTGATGCCAGATGACAGAAGCACTCAGCACCCGGGTAGAATGCTCGATGACAATGAAAGGTGGAACCTGACCTTTAATGGAATAGGCCTAAATCACCATCTATCTGATCCATCTAGAGATGGTAGCTGAAGAAGCGGCCAGTCCTTTTCTTGGTCCGTCTGTAACCACAAAAAGCGAGTCTGACCTCTGAAAGGACTCAGTAGCTGCCAGATGCACCCAAATCGCACGAACCACATCCAAGGTTTTGCAAAGCAAATTCCTTGGGATGAGCCAGCTTGGGACACAAGGAAGGCAACAATCTCCTCATTCAAATGGAAGTCAGACAACTTTGGGCAGGAATGATGGACAGGGACGAAGAACCACTTCATCCCTATGGGACAATAAATAAAAGACTGTAAGGATAATGCCGCCAATTCTGATACACTGCGGGCCAAGGTTATAGCCACCAAGAATGTCACCTTCTGGGATAACGTAGGCAAGGGAATCTCCCGAATATTCTCAAATGGAGGTTTCTGGAGAACCGAAAGTACTAAATGAAAATCCCATGGCGGCAAAAGAGGCCGTACAGGTGGAGGCACATGTCCAACCCCCTGAATGAAGGTACGAACTAAGGAAGGCATGGCTGGGGTCGCTTAAAAAGATTGCCTGGGCAGATACCTGGCCCTTGATGGTTCTCAAGGCCAACTTCTGATCAACGCCCTGTTAAAGAAAGGTTAAGATCTGAGCCACAGAAAAGGAGAGGATGAGCGCCAAATCGACACCAAGAAATGTAAGCTTTCCACGTAGGATGATATATCTTGCAGGAAGATGACTTCTTTGCCTTCGCCACAGTAGGAATCACTGATCCAAACAGACCTCTACCCCTCAGTACCTGGCTTTCAATAGCTAAGCCATTAAAACCAGCGACTGGAAAGCAGGATGGTAGATCAGCCCTTGGGACAACTGGTCTTCTCTGAGAGGAAGCCCCCAAGGGACGTTTATGGCCACCAGACTGATTGGAAGATCCTCACCCTTGATTCCTTGTAGGAATAAGCCAGATCCGAGGGCGGTACTGGCCTTACTGTGGCCCTTGGACGCCTGCAGCATCTGCCAGAGGAACCCGTGATCTCGCCACGAACCTCTGCATCCTCCTGTAGAGCCGAACCTCCTAAAGGAGCTGCATGCAGGACTGTGCAAACAGAACTGTCTTGAAGGTGGATACCACCAGACTCGGAACCTGTATGCAAAATGTGAGAGAACTATCTGTGTGACAGCAGCTGGTGAATCATGGCTTGTGGTTCCTAAAGTTTGTCCAGAGGAAGGACCACCCTAGTCAGCATTAAAATCAGACCTGGGTAAATTAATTCCCTGGACAGGGATAGGGGGGACCTTAGGTAGTTCAGAATTCCCTGAACCTTTGCAGGAAATAAATCCGCACAAGGAGACTCAGGACCTAAAAAACCTGAACAGGACAAGCTTTGTCCCCCTTTCTGGGTACCCCCAAAATAATCATTTTGTGGATACCCTTGACGCTCATGAAGGTAGTCCACGATGCCGGAAACCAGCGAAGAGGTCTCCCCCACCCCAATAATGGGTGAGGGCAGACCTTCATTCTGAAGGGGTCTGGTCTGCTGATCTGGGAAAGCTAGCTCTAGGCTTACCAGACCAAGGATGTTTGGAACCTCCTGGGGAAGATTTGAAAGATCTATTTCCCTTATTCCCAGTACTAGTAGAACAAAAATAATTTTCTATGTGCTGAGAAGGAGGGCCCCCGTCTACGACAAGGCTCCTTCCTTTCCTAGGCTATGGTAGGAAGGTACTCTCTCCCCCCCCCCCCATGATACCCTTGATGATGTCATCCAGGGTAGCCCCAAACAAGCGATCGCCTTGAAAGGGCAGATCAATGAGAGCTTTCTTAGAGGCTTGGTGTGCGGACCAATTCTTAAGCCACAGTACGCCCCTAATTACCATCACTAAAACAGAAATTTTGGACAGCACATGAGCTGGATCCAAAGCTGCATCACAATTAAACTGCAGTCCATTAACAAACTGGTCCGCTAAAAACATAAGCTCACCCCCCAGGCCCTGGCGCAAAAGCTTGGCCCATTCAGTTAGGGTCTGAGACACCAGGGCTGAGGCAAGGACTGGCCGCAATGTCAAACCAGCCAAAGTAAACATGCTGTGTGCCACAGCCTCCGCTTTCCCGTTAGTCGGTTCCCAAAAGCGTAACTCCACTTTTGTTGAGGAAAAAACATTCCCCTCTGGGTGATCTCTGTACATTGCAGGGATTTTAAAAAACATTGTTGCAGATTGCTACTTTTTTTATTCTGAAGAAATCATTATTTGTTCCTCTGTGCTGAGTGGGTCAAATGGGAGTGGTTTCATAATTATCTATTAGCTGTGGCCGCTGCAGGGCTCCTATGAGGAAAGCTGCTGGGCCTGCATCAATTTAGACATGTTCCTATTGGGAGTACCTCACCAAAAATGACATTTTTGGTGCAGGGGATGCCAGAAAAACTGAATTTTTGTAAAATCTTACCGTAAAATTCCTTTCTCTGAGTCCTCCGACAGTCACCGACCACTCATACAGTCGTCACCAATGGGTATTGACTTCCGCTCCGCAGGAGTAGCTAGGCATAAGACTTGTTAGTAACAAAAGCTTTTAGCATAGACACACCCATGGGGGCTGTCCCACTGGTCAATACCCCCCTGCATTAAGCCATCCCAACTCAGTTTGGTAGCATAGCAGTAAGTGTACAAGAAAAAACCCCAAAAGAGGGGCGGGGGCGGCGACTGTCAGAGGACTCAGAGAAAGGAATTTTACGGTAAGATTTTACAAAAATTCAGTTTTCTCTTAAGTCCTCCGACAGTCGCCTCATACATTCGTCACCAATGGGACGTCCCAAAGCAGTGAAGACATGAGGGGTGGGAGACTCAACCGTAAAAAAGGCAACGCAGTACCCACGTAATATAAATAGAAGAAAAATTTCCGCGCTAGATGTGACAGAAAACCAAATGATTAAGAACAATAGTGAGCAGCTGGCACAAAATCAACTAACAGTGATTCAAAAAATACAATAAAAACCAAAAAGTGCAGCGCTGTTTTTTCAAAATATGAATAAATGGAATGTGTATCACACATAGCCTCACAATTTAGAACCAGCCTGTATAAATCAAGATATACATCAACTTATGAGAAAGATTAAAAGGATTGAAAAGGTTGAAATCAGCTATTATTAATAAAACAATTTACATCCCATTCCACATTTAACCCATAGGGAATATAGGATTTTAGGCAATAGATCCAGCGAGTTTCCATCCTGGAAATTTCTCGCCTTACGTTGGATCCTCGCCAGTGAGCTTTAAACCTATCTATCCCTATAAAGAGTGTGTTTTTTGGGTTCTTGTGGTGGCATTGGTCATAGTGTTTGGAGACACTATGACCAGGGAAGCCTTTCCTAATGTTGCCCACATGCTCTCCTAGCCTGATCTGTAATTTCCTCGTTGTGCGTCCAATGTATTGTTGACCACATTTACATTGCAACATATAAACGACGTTGGTGGACGAGCAAGTGATGAAAGAATCTATCTTGTATTCTCGTCCAGTCGTGGAGGATACAAATTTTTCGATTTTTCTCCCTTTGAATGAATTGAGGGAGCAGATCTGGCATCTGTGACAGGGGTAGAAACCTCTAAAATCTCCAAAGAAAGTGGGCTGAATAGGCCTTTCAACAACGTTTTGAGCTATTTTATGTCTCAAAGATGGGACTCCCCTGAAAATAACTTTGGGATGTTCAGATAAAACAGGGCCCAGAACCCGGTCATTTTTAAGGACCGGCCAGTGTTTTTTAATAATATTTTTAATTAAAAAATGCTGGGTAGAATATGAAGTAATAAAAGAATTTTTAAAACTTTGGTTGTTATTACCCTTTAGACTTGGACGTAGCAACGAGGATCTGTCGACAGCCGCTACGTCTCTAATGGTAGTGTCTAATTGGGAAACGTTGTACCCTTTCTCTATAAATTTCATTTTAAGGGTGTTAGCCTGTTGAAAAAAGTCATTTAATTGGGTGCAGTTTCTGCGTAATCGCAGGAACTGTCCCTTTGGGACAGCATTGAGCCATGATTGGTGATGACAACTATCATGTGGAATGAAGCTGTTCCGGTCCGTTTTCTTAAAATGAGTGGTGGTAATGATTTTATCCTCCTGTACCACCAGATTCAGATCAAGAAACGTGATTTGTGTAGAGCTACTAGTGTGATCTAGTTTAATACCTCTATTGTTGATGTTTAAGTTCGAGATAAAGGAGTCAAGTGAGGGGGCATTGCCATCCCATAGGAGGAGGATGTCGTCAATGTAACGCCGCCACAGGATCAACTGCGGCGGTCGATTCGCAAAGACGACATCCTCCTCCCACTTGGCCATAAATAAGTTGGCCAAGCTGGGTGCAAATTTTGCCCCCATCGCGACCCCCCTGTTCTGCAGGTAATGAGTGTTGTTAAACCAGAAGAGGTTATGAGACATCGCAAATTTGATAATGTCTACTATAAACCTCTTCTGTTCGCTGGATAAAGAGCTCCACAGATCTAGATAATACTGTACAGCCTCTAATCCCTGCTCATGGTCAATTATGGTGTACAGGGACGCTACATCCGCTGTAGCCATAATATACCCTTCTTTCCAGGAAATATCCTGGAGGATATTTAGGACATGGGTCGTGTCTTTGAGGTACGACGGAATTTGTTTAACAAGGGGTTGTAAAAATTCATCAGCATATTTGCCTATCCGGGAGCAAAGGGAATCTATCCCGCTGATTATGGGGCGTCCCGGAGGTTTAACGGGATTCTTGTGGACTTTAGGTAAAAAATAAATAATAGGCAAACGAGGTGCGGAAGGTATTAAAAACAATTTTTCTTTTTTGCTTAAAATCCCCTCTTCATGTGCCTTATCAAGTAAGGATTGTAGCTCCTTTTTATACTTAGGAGTAGGATTGGAGGCTAAAACTTTATATGTCTCTCTATCGTTTAAGATACTATTCATTTCAGAAACATAGTCAGTTTTATCCAGAACTACTATGCCGCCCCCCTTGTCAGCGGGGCGGATCACTATGTCCTTATCACAGAGTTTTTGAAGCCCTGTATGGAATTTATCCTTAGTAGGAGGTTTTTTGATTCTGATGTTTTCTATGTCTTTCAAGACCAGATCTTTGAAAACCTGGACTGAGGGGGCAATTTTTCCAGGGGGGTTGAACAAGGAAGCGTTAGCCAGGGATGTGTGTACATACCTATGATCGGTATTAGCCAAAGTGCGAGTGGGATTAGAGATAATATATCTCTGAACGTTCAGTTTCCTGACGTACTTTTGCACGTCTATAAAGGCGCTGAATTTATTCAGCGCCTTAGGTGGTGCAAATTTTAATCCACGATCAAGAACGGCTTTTTCATCGTCAGAAAACTGAGCCTTTGACAGATTGAAGATGCCAGGATCTTTTACACTCTTCTTCTTTTCCTTCCTTGTCCGCCTCCCCCCTCTGGTCCCTCTCTGTGTTCTATATAGCGTTTGTTTCCTCCTCCCCTGTGAAAATCCCCTTGTTGATAATTATCTTCACGTGAATACTCGTAGGAAGGATAATTTGAACGGGGGGTATTCCTGGGTGGATAGTATTCATTTTGAGGTCTCCTGGTGGCTGACCATCCATTATTAGAGATATCACCCGGATGACGGGTGATTACTCGGTCTCCAGTGTCCAGGGGGGAATCCCATCCCCCATTTTCTAGGGGGGTGAACCTATTATAAAGGGGAACCTCAGACCGTCTTGGTGTTATAAAATTAGGGTTAGACCCTTGTTGATTGCCATTATTATTTCCCCTATTGTAGGGTGGATTTCTATAAGGCAATAGGGAATTATTTGAGTTGTTATTTCTCAAGGTCTGGGGTCCCTGTTTGTTTGGGGGGGGTTTTCGTCCTTTTCCCCTCCTTCCCACCTGTTGTGGTCTAGGGGGAAGGGGGGGGGGAGGAAGAGGTGTGTAGGACTGTGTCTGGATCTCCATTTCCTCATCACGAGGGTTAGAGGTCGCAGAACCTTCAGAATTCCTTACCATTTGCCATTTAAAAACAGTATCATTCTTATAGTCCTGTAAATCCCTATTGTATTTCCGTTTCTTTTTATTTTTTTGTTCAATTATTTCTTTTTCCAAATGTTTCTTGAGTGTGTCAGATCTCTTTTTGTATTCCTCATCATCTTTAAGATCAGCAAGGGACGTCTTGAGAGTCTCAATTTCCTCATTGATCTTAACCAATTTACTTTTTTTCCTACTGATAAGGAATTGGATAAACCTGACACCTGCCTCATTAAAGTATTGAAACCAGCCTTCTATATCTGGTTCATCGCTTTGGGGGTTGACTTCCCACCTGAGGCTGCGGGGGACCATTTTATCAACTACGTATTTTTCTAAAAATGCAATATCCCAATTTGTATGGGTTTCAGATGTCATCAAATTTTTAAGGCGTAGAAAACGGCCAGCTATGTCATCTGAAACGACTCCGCTGCCATCAAAAACGTTCCCTACATCTAGAATATAGTTACTTCTATATTCAAAAATGTCTATATTGGTTGCCATGATAGACACAAAGTTATAAGTGATAAGCTGCAGAAATGGTGTTCGTAAAAACCAATGTAATATAAATAGAAGAAAAATTTCCGCGCTAGATGTGACAGAAAACCAAATGATTAAGAACAATAGTGAGCAGCTGGCACAAAATCAACTAACAGTGATTCAAAAAATACAATAAAAACCAAAAAGTGCAGCGCTGCACTTTTTGGTTTTTAACGCAGTACCCACATCAGAGAAAGGAACCTTACACACACAGTAAGAAAACCTTCTGGCCAACAGAAAAAAAGGCTCAACAGGAGCAACTGTCCAGGAAAGCAAATAACCCAGGGGATAAACAACCCAAACAGCCAGGGACCCACAACAAAACAAGGGTCCCTCATGGCACTGCCGCACTGAGAACTTTGCGGCCAAAGGAGGCATCAGCTGATGCCAGAACATCCACCTTATAGAATTTGGAAAAGGTGTGCACCGACGACCAAGTCGCAGCCTTGCACACCTGGGCCACCGAGGCTCGATGCCAGTAGGCCCAGGACGTACTCAAAGATCTGGTAGAGTGCGCCTTAATAGGGGAGGGTGGAACCCGTTCCTTCAAAGCATAGGCTTGGACAATCGTCTGTTTGATCCATTTGGCAATGGTCGCTGCCGACGCAGCCATGCCCTTCCGAGGTCCCTCAGGAAGGACAAAGAGGGAATCAGATTTCCGAAAGGATTCAGTGGACGACAGGTAAACCCTGATCGCCCTGACAACATCCAAGGAATGCAATGCAACCTCCTTAGGATGCTTTGGCTTCGCACAGAGCGAAGGCAGAACAATGTCCTCATTAAGGTGGAACTCAGAGACCACCTTAGGGAGAAAAGACTATTGAGGTCGCAAGACCACCTTATCCTTGTGAATCACCAAGTAAGGAGAGCGGCAAGACAACGCCGCCAGCTCTGACACTCTGCGAGCCAAAGTTATCGCCACTAGAAAGGCAACCTTTTTAGACAGCAGAGGTAACGATATCTCCTGGATGTTTTCAAAGGGAGACCGCTGTAACACGGACAGAACCAAGTTAAAGTCCCATGGAGGTAAAGGCTCCCTCCGGGGAGGAGCCAAATGTTGCACACCTTGAATGAAGGTGCGAATTAAAGAATGAGACGCCACAGGGCGTTGAAAAAGAACAGCCAGTGCAGAAACCTGGCCCTTTATCGTGGCCAGCGCTAGGCACTGGTCCACACCAGTCTGAAGGAAAGCCAACACCCTCGTCACCGAGTATGAGCGAGGAGGAAACCCCCTGGACTCACACCAGGCAAAATGAGCTTTCCAGGTACGGTAATAAATTTTACAAGATGAGGCTTTCCTAGCCTTGATCAAAGTAGGAATGACCTCTGGGGAGAGACCCCCGTCTTTCAGGACCTGGCTTTCAACAGCCAGGCTGTTAAAGCCAGCGACTGTAAAGCAGGATGGAAGATCGGTCCCTGTGACAGTAGATCTTCCCGCAGTGGCAGCCCCCAAGGAGGCTCGACCGCCAGGTGAAAAACGTTGGCGTACCAGGACTGGCGTGGCCAGCCCGGGCCACTAGGATCTCCAATGTTGTTTCCGAGGCAAGCCTGCGAAGGAACCTGGACAACAACTGAATCGGAGGAAAGCCATACATCAGGCGATACTGATGCCAAGGGGCCACCAACGCATCCGAGGCGTCTGCCAGAGGATCGCGCATTCTTGCCACGAACCTTTCCACCTTGTGGTTTAGCCGAGACGCGAACAGATCCACATCTGGGGATCCCCACTTCGCACACAGCATTTGGAAGACCTCCGGGTGAAGGGACCATTCCCCCTGGTCCAGGGTCTGGCGGCTCAGATAGTCGGCCTGCCAATTCTCCACACCCAGGATATGAACTGCCGATATCGCCGGGACATGAGTCTCGGCCCAAGACAGAATGTCGGTCACCTCCCGGGCCGCCCGGGCACTCCTGGTGCCCCCTTGGTGGTTGATGTAAGCCACCGCGGTAGCATTGTCCATCTGTACCCGAACAGCACGGCCCAGAAGTTGATCCGACCACTGGAAGAGACAGAGTTTGATCGCTCTCAATTCCAAGATGTTGATCGGAAGGGAGGATTCTTCCTCTGACCAAGTGCCCTGGGCAGACAGGTTGCCCAGGACTCCACCCCAGCCTGACAGGCTGGCATCCGTGGTTATCACTGTCCACAGCAACGGATGGAAGGACTTTCCTTCTGACACAGCCGGGGACTGAAGCCACCATAGAAGATCCATTCTGGCCTGGCGACTCAACAAAACCCTCAGATCCAAGGACTGAGGAAGTCTGTCCCACCTGGCCAAGATCTCGGACCGAGTGTGAAACTGAGCGAATGGTATCGCCTCGAAGGCAGATACCATTAACCCCAGGCACAGCATACAGGTCCTGAGCGACGAGGACTGGTTGTCCCTTAGGGACCTGACCTCGTTTCGAAGGGTCCGGAGCTTGTCCTCCGGCAAAAAGACCTTCGCTTGAGCAGAGTCCAGAACCATTCCCAGATAGGGAAGGCGAACCGAAGGAGACAGTTGCGACTTTTGAACGTTGATGGTCCAACCGAACTCCTGTAGCGTCTGCACCGTAGTTGACAGATCGCACATCAGGCTCTGGCTGGCACTCGATCTTAACAGGAGATCGTCCAGATATCCCAATACCGCAACGCCCTGTGCCCTCAGGAGGCCCAGAACAGGCACCAGCACTTTGGTAAAGACCCTTGGAGCCGAAGCGAGACCGAAAGGTAACGCTGCAAACTGATAGTGGTCCTCCGCAATGGCGAACAGGAGGTACCTCTGATGACCCTCGAAAATGGGGATGTGCAGGTACGCATCCTTCAGGTCGATAGAGGCCAGGAATTCCCCTGGACTCAGGGAGGCCACCACTAAGCGGAGGGATTCCATGCGGAACTTCCGAACGCGCACAAAGCGGTTCAGAGCTTTCAAGTCCAGGATTGGACGCACCTTGCCCTCCTTTCTGGGCACAGTGAACAGATTGGAGTAAAACCCCCGAAACCTGTCCCGATGAGGTACCGGGACAATCACCCCCTGAGCCAGGAGATCCTGCACCGCCTGATGCAGGTCCTGTAAAACGCCCTGGGGTCAACTGAAGATGGAGGGAAAAAATCTGTCTGCCGGCCGTGAAAGGAATTCGATCTTGTATCCCGATCGAATGATTTCCTGAACCCACCTGTCCGGAATATGGAGCGGTCTCTTTTCAGTTTGGATTCAATACATCTCTCTGGAATACGGAGCAGCCAAGGTTGGAGGAAACCGCGCAAACATCCCCCCACCTCTGAAATGGGTGAGGGCGTCCCTTCAGGCAGAGGCGGACTGAGGCGTCGTACCGGACTGGCCGGACTTTTGCTTACCTACCCAGGGCTTCTTCTGGCCACCTTGGCCCTTAAAAGGTTTGCCCTTGAATTGTGACTTAAAGGTACGAAAGGACCCCTGAGTGGGCCTAAAGGCGGGACCCCGCTTGCCGCGAAAGGACTTGTTCTTCGGATTCTGGGGCACCAGAGTGCTCTTGCCCCCAGTGACTCCTTTCAAAGTATCCAAAGCCTCGCCAAAAAGGCGAGACCCAGCATAAGGAAAGTCAGCCACCGTTTTCAGTGACGACTGGTCAGCCGACCAGCTCTTCAGCCAGATCAGTCGACGGTTAAGTACCGCGACACTAGACAGGCGTGCAGCTAAAGGGGCCTCATTTAAGGCCGCATTGCACAAGAACATGACCCCTTGATGAATTTGGTCCACCATTTCCAGCATAGCAGGCGGGGCAGAATCAGACACGAGAGTGCGTCTAAGCACCTTAGTCCAGTCTGCCACCGCCTGAGCCACCATGACAGAAGCGAAAATAGGTTTGAGCATAGAGCCCGCCACCATATAGGCATGACGGGCAAGAGACTCCAACCTCCTGTCCGTAGGATCCCGGACACCGGAGTATCCTCAGTGGGATCCAAGGTAGCCTTGTTCAACACGGCCACAGCGTGATCCACCTGGGGGGCCACGCACCAGCGCGCATCCGTAGAAGGCGCAAAGGGGTACAGCTGTTTAAACCGACTAGGCACCGTGAAGGGGCGTTTTAAACTGCGCCATTGTTCATTCACTGTGTGATGAAACTCAGCGTGGCAGGGGAAAACCTGCGCCGACTTGCGGGTCCTATGTGTCCCAAAAGAGGACACAATGGCCGGAGGAGTGGGCTCATCCTCCAAGTGTAGTGTTTCTTTAACAGAAGAAATAAACTCATCCATGTGAGCGCGTTTTTCAGGCGACCCCGGGGAAGATTCATCAACCCCCTCCACCTCTGCCTCCCCCTCAGACCCCAAAGGGTCCAGGGACGAGCGAGACCCTGAAAAGGGCACGCCAGCCACAGCAGCCACATCTGAATCAGAGGAGAGAGATAACCTGGGCCTTTTCCTAGCAGCGCGTTCAGCCATCAGCACCTCCATTTTTTACACCAAAGACGCCACTACAGCGGCCAAATTAGGTATAACTGGGGGTTCAGCAGAACTGGGGTCCCCCACCAAGGCTGGAGGGAATTTGCTGTCCTGAGAATCCATTGCCAAAACAATGAGTAAAAAAGTACTGGCCCTTTAAAACCGCTGCGGATAGCGCAGCCCACCGCTACACTTACTGTCTACACAGACCCCCAAAAAGGGACAAAACTGAGCCAGGAAGCATAGCACAGAGAGATATGGAAGAGACAGTCTGCAGAGCCCCACAGTGTTACCACACCGATCGCTGCTCCAGAGGAAAAGAAAGTGAGGTCATCAGAGGCTGAACTATATGCTGCAAGGCCCAGGGAAAATGGCTGCCCATAGAAGGAATGGAAGGCTTCGGCAAGATGGCCGCCGACATGTGCTCAGAACGATCGTTCTGCCACACACAAGATGGCGCCGGTTGGCGCCAAAAACGCTACACAGTAAGCAATAGCAAAAGCCCATAGTGAAGCCAGCATGCTGCCCACATCCAAAATGGTGGACCTCCCGGTTCTCAGCCGCAGCGGTCACCTCACACATGTCTGGATCTCCCAAAAAAACTAGCAAATGACACAGGAGAGGGGCCCCCACACCACACAGCGCTCAGCAGTGAATTAAAGAGGACCCCCGCAGGGATGGCATCAGGGAGCCCCACCAACGCACAGACATGAGGGGAACACACAGCAACACAGGACTGCCACCCCAGACAGAGGCCCCCACACAGAAAAGTACTTACCCGTACCGGATGGCGTGGGTTGCCTCCATAAACGGAAAGCCTCTGTCCTCAGATGACAGGGAATGCCGTCAGCCAGAAACACAGGACACTGCAGCAAAGGACCGCAGAAACGTCCAGTGAGGTAGCCACCCCACAGGCTGCATCCCTGCTGCAAGCAGGGATGGGTCGTTCATAGCGCCAGGGCGAACCATAGCCGAACGCTCGATGGCAGGCTGGGGATCCATCTGACCCTCTGCCCTGGAGAGCCAGGGCGGCCAGTCCGATTCCCAGCTCCCCATGATCCATCTTCATCCGAAGATCCACTAATCTAAAGCTGACAATATAACAGCTAGTAAAATAAAGAAAAAACTGACATTTTAAAAATAAAAAAAAAAGATTAGAAGGCTGAGACTGTAGCCCCAGCACAGGGAAGCCTGACTATTCCTGACGCTAGGCAGAGACAAACTGAGTTGGGATGGCTTAATGCAGGGGGGGGTATTGACCAGTGGGACAGCCCCCATGGGTGTGTATGCTAAAAGCTTTTGTTACTAACAAGTCTTATGCCTAGCTACTCCTGCGGAGCGGAAGTCAATACCCATTGGTGACGACTGCATGAGTGGTCGGCGACTGTCGGAGGACGTAAGAGAAACTGACTTGTATCTTGGGCAGACTTCTGGGAAAATTGGTGAGCCAGTCACACAAGCAGGAAATTATGTTTCTGGGGTGTGGTCAGTACACATTCTGTGTACAGAAAAGCTCCAGGCAGCCATATTGCATTGCATTTTCAGAAAATTACAACAGCTGCAGATTTAAAAGGAAAGGTAATTTTTAATAACATTCAATTACAATATGTGTCGCAGTTGTATACGCTATATTGTTTTTTTTTTTTTATTTGCTATCCCCCCCCCCACAAAAGTGGAGTTACCCCTTAAAGGACAGGGATTCCTCTACTGGGATCATGGTAGCTTTGTTCAACCTGGAAACAGGAGGGTCCACCACTGGTGGACTAGTCCACTTGTTTACAGCAAAACGTTTGGGGACCACAAAGTAATTTTGGTTGTTCCCATTCCTTACAGGAAAACCTGTCAAAATAAGGCACATGAGGAAACACCTTTGTAGTGCGAGGTGACTTCTGCATACCAAAACGACGCAGCCAAGTCCGTGGCTACATCAGCCGCATCTTCCATTTTTAACCACTTACCGACAAGCCACTGTAGTTTTACTGCGGCATGTCAGCTCTGTCCCGCAAAACGATGTACCTGGATGCCGCATCGCAGGACCGCTAGTGAGGACACGCATGCACCGTTTGGCCACAGGGGCAGTCTGGCGGCCGCAATGTCTACCAGGCACCGGCGATCGCTCCCCGCGGAGACAGAACGGTGGTCTGCCATTGTAAACATGGCAGACCGCTGTTATGTCAGTAATGAACACAGGGATCCTGTGTTCCTCCTATTTAGGAACATAGGTCCCTGTGCTCATTCAGCAAGCCCATCCCCCACACAGTTAGAAAGCACCACCTATGGACACATTTAATCCTTTGATCTCCCCTGGTGTTAACCCCTTCCCTGCCAGTATCATTAGTACAGTAACAGTGCATATTGGGTCCTCCCCAAATGTGTCAAAAATGGCAGTTATGTGTCCCATCTGTCCGCCATAATGACACAGTCCCATTACAAGTCGCTGATCGTCATTACTAGTAGAAAATAAAAATGACAAATCTTTCCCCTAGTTTGTAGGCACAATAATTTTTGCACAAGCCAATCAATATACACTTATTGGGATTTTTTTTTTTACTAAAAATATGTAGCAGAATACATATTGGCCTAAAATGATAAAAAAATATTTTTTTTTACATTTTTTATTGGGAATGTTCTATAGCAGAAAGTGAAAAATATTGTGTTTGTTGCTCTTTTTTGTTTATAGCGCAAAAAAAACAAAAAAAAAACGCAGGAGGTGATCAAATACCACCAAAAGAAAGCTTCATTTGTGGGAAATAAAGGACATCAATTTTATTTGGGTACAGTGTCGCACATCCATGCAATTGTCAGAGGAACGCAGTGCCATATAGCAAAAAATTGCGTGGTTATTTAGGGGGTAAAACCAGAAGTGGTTAAAGTCTCAAGTACTGCAGTGATAAGTGCGCCTACCAGCGCTTTTTAATTCACTGTTGCGACCATGGAGGAATCATCCTCACTATCGGAGGGATCTGAGGGTGTGATATTAAGCCCCCCTGGACGGGCCGTGTCCACGGATGCATCAGGCTCAGAATCAGATAAGACAGACTGAGCAGGGAAAGGTGGAGGACCCTTCCTCCTGGGCCTTTGCCCACACGCCA
This sequence comes from Pelophylax lessonae, assembly GCF_965119305.1. Taxonomy (NCBI): domain Eukaryota; kingdom Metazoa; phylum Chordata; class Amphibia; order Anura; family Ranidae; genus Pelophylax; species Pelophylax lessonae. The sequence continues at coordinate 261,105,218 of NC_138768.1, read as the reverse complement.
CTTCCACCCGGGATACTAAGAACTGCAGGACCACCGTCAGTGCAATCATGTGAAGCTGGGGTTCCGAGGGACCTGCCACCTTCATGAGGGGGTCAGTGAGGGAGATGTGATCCTGAGGCTCCATAAAGAAAGGAAGACCTTGCAGTACAAAAACCTTTTTTTTGGCACCACTAAAAAGGAACCCCCCCCAGGCTCAGGGTACCTATCAGCAGAGAGAGATAACAGGGACCCCCCAAGGACTCACCCTACCGATCGGAGGAGCATCGAGAATTCAGACCCAGCATCACCATGGGCACCATCCCTGCTCATATGTTCCAGCACAGGAAGAGGAGGAGCTTCGGCATCCCCACGAGGCTTTGGTCATCTCCCGTGTCTCCCGGACTAAGAGAAAATGGCCCTCGTGACATCGGGCTGCACAAACAAGGGCAACAACCGGAGACCAGCCAGGCTAAGGGAAAATGGTCACCATCAGCTATAGCATGCTGCCAGGATCTACCCTGAGCCCTCTGCAATGCCGCACCCTCTGCAAGGGGACACCATCTTGAAGGTAAGTCGCACGTTAGGGGAGACTCCGCAGCACACTTTGCACTGGGACCCCCCTGAACTATACCCACACTGCAAACAGTGGGACATGCACCTAGGGGTCTCCTACACTGGGCCCCGCTGCAGACTACCAGGGCAGGACACACTATCATAGGAACCTTACAGAGTGGGAATAGCGGGGGAGATCCCAGGAGTCTTCGCTGCATCCCTAGCCCTGGGATCCCCACCAGACTCCAGGTCCAGACAGGGGGGAAAGGGAGTGAGGGAAGCCCAGCTCACCAAGGGATTTTGAAGGATGGGAGGAGAGAACCTGCAGGCAGGTCTGACCGTCCTAGAAGGTTACCAGCTTCCAAAAAAAAAAAAAAAACAACACCAAAAGGGGAGGGGGGGGGGATTTACTTACCCTTCCATTGTGCTGGTAATGCTCCAGACAGAATCCTCGCAACTGAAGTAGGGGAGCTATCGGCCAAGGGGCCGCTGCGACTCAGACCCAAGCCTGGTCGTATGCGACCCTGTGAAACATTTAACTCGCGGGCCAGCCTCTGTCCGTGAGGCTATGCCATGGCTGACCTAGCGCATAGCTAAGGTCTGCCGCACTCGCTGGCTGAGGGGGACCACTGGGTCTAGATTATCCAGCGCGTTGTCTAGCCCAGCCCAGCCCAGGAGTTGATTGTAGATCTCCCGAGAGAAAAAAACAAAAAAGATGTAAGGGAGGAGAGAACAAAAATTGCTGGGACCAGAGATCCCAGCCGGGTGCCTAGGTCCTTACTCCTGACTAGGCAGATTAAAATTGATTACCTAGAGCAGAGAGGGGGGTTATATACCAAGCTGAGGATGGCCCATGGGCGTAGCCAGGTGTTTTTTTCTGCCTAGTCCTACTCCTGGAGGCGGCAATGTAACCCAGTAGGTATGATTTAGGGATCGCTGTGTCCATCGATGAACAAAAGAGAAATCTTATCAGGATACAGCAAGAGGAGGGGGGGATGGCCATTTGTTAATGCTATTCCCCCCTTACTCTGCCACAGCAATTTAAAGACTCATGCTCATTTATTCAGAGATTATGCATCTTCACAGCACTTCAAGCTGTACCCTCTGACAATGCCTTAAATGCTGAAAAAGAAAAAATATGTGCAAGATAGATGCATAAGCTTTCTGGGATCAGAAGCTGCCCAATTGCCTTATTTGCCCAACATGGATACTGGGGCTTAGCATTTCTGCCATGTGTAGCACAAAATACCTTAATAGAAACATTCTTACATTTGACAAAACAGTTAAGCACAAACATACACTCCCCCAAAAGCACTGTACTGCTCCACAGATCCTAATAGCAGAGGAGCTGGGGGACTGTGTAGGGCTGTAAGTGTGCACAGAGTTTAGAATTTGAAAAAGAAAATTAATGAAGTCATTGACTTTGGTCCAGAGTCAGACAATAGCCTTTACATAACAAGACAAAAATAATACCACTTCAAAATTACCTCAGTTTCTGAAAACTTTTAAGGCTCATTTACTTTTGATGAGCGAAATCTGGGACATAATAGTGATCTGGCTGCTCTCACTTCCATAGTTAAAGTGTTGTTACCCCATCATTTCATATTCTTGATAGGTTGTATGGTGTACAATGTACTTCTGTTAAAAAGTAACCTGTTCTCTTTGTTTTTTTTACCTTGTGTGAAATAACCGGTGAAATGCCAGTCCCCCTGAATTCCTATTTCAAACTGACATCACTAGACGTGACAGTACATCCTTCCCAAGGTGGTCAGCTTTCTGGCTGTGCTGGGAGGATAGCCTGCCTATCCACCAATGGCCAAGACTTGTACTGACATGTAACCCCCTTCACTGGGACGATCAGTGTATCTTTTACATGCCCCCTGCAGTCTCCATCCCCACCTTTCCAAACCCCTGATGCAGCTGAGAACAGAGGTTATATGATCACCTATAAGGAAAAAAAAAAAAAACCCAGCGCACACTAAATATTTTATCTTGATTTTCTATTTGGTTTGGTCTATTTGATTTTCTAAATGGGTTGTTTTACAAGGTGAGGGTTCACATATACCTTAAGAGTCACTGCACTGCACAAGTCAGTCAATTACAGTATTAATATAAAGTGTCAGCATGACAGCCAGGCAACTAGCAATCTAAAGGATATTAGCAGGAGAGGTTAAATGGACTTCATGTTTCTCTGATGATTGGCTTCCTTTCAAAATGCACCACTATGTATGGGCATAAACTACGCCTTAGAGTGTACCTACACACAAAGATGAGTACATCATGAAAATAATCATTACAAACCCTAACCCATCGACCAAACACTCAAAAAAAAAAAAAATACAATTAACTAATCCTTTTGTAGAATGTATGTTCGAGTACCTACTGAAAATAGATTAAAAATAAAACTGACTGTAATTTCTTATTTTAATCAAAAGATTGCAGCAATGGTTCAATGATAAAAAGTCATAAAACGGTTGTGGTAATGGCCAAATGAGAAAACTTTTCAGCAAAAACTCCAGGACAGTTCGCAAAGTAGAAAGTCACCTTCCAAGGAATCATTTGCAATGTGAATGAAGAAAGAGCACAAGTTAAAAGGCAAAAGTATTTTTACAGCAGAACTGCCTGCACACAAATTGAAATATACAAATGCACTGTGGCTGCAAGCTCTTACTCGGGGTAGTTTACTGTATGAGCCCATCAAATGGTGTAAGGCATGAGACATAATAAATATATGTATGTATATATATTTATTATGCATGTAAACTTTAGAATGTTTACAAAGTGATGTATATGCATTCCGGTTGATGACATGCACTCTTGGCGTAAAAGTTCTGTGAAGGTCTTGAGAATGTGGCAGAACCGAGTTGATCTTTTGCGCATTCCATAGACAGGTTAAAAAAAGAAAAAAAAAAAAAAAAAGAAAAAAATGACCTACGGAAATGATCTACTGCTGGGAAATGAAGCCTCACATATCACATTCCAACTCTCTCTCAAAACACGAAAACCCGTGGGGTCTACAGCAAAAGAAGTTTTTCTTTGTGGCTTTTTTTTGTCTCCACTTTCTTCTTCCATGCGGCAACTTACGTTTTACTCCACCTTGGTAAAAACCACAAACCTAATGATAATCCCGTTACTCTTTGATGGGAAAATAAAATATTATGCACCTCAGGCCACAAAACTTCAATATTATATTTTTCTTTCTTCACAGTTCACACTGAGGTTGCAGACACAAAGCCAGTAAAAGGAAAAGTGCTCATATTCTTTTATCCAACATTTTGAAACGTTTTGTGGCTTTTTCCGTGTAGCAAGATGTCCAATATAAACATTCCCCTTCTTCAACTTCCTAGTCCTATATTCTGCACCAGCTCTGCTCCCCATGAATAAGACAATTTTCTTCAAATGGTGCAGGATGCTTGAAAGGGAATGTTGCTTTATGAATATATACTATACATATATGTTCTAAAAAAGTGTCAATTCTTCAGTAAAATTAAGCAACAGCGATTTTTGGCGATGATCAAAAAGTTTAGTTTTCAGATACAGCAGATGGCAGTTTTCATCCAGTCTTATTTTACCAAAATGGTCCTCCTGTGAAAACATGGCAGTGGTGGGCAATGATATCTCCTACATGTATTCAAATTTGTGATTCTTCGTTTAAAAATAAAAATCATAACATAAAAAAATGTCTTCCCGAAGAGAATCACTGCACGTTTATCCCTGCATAAACATAAAAAACAACAGTAAGAAGAAAATAGAGATAAGCAAGTTAATGGTCAAAACAGAAGTCTAGAGACAAGCTATGCAACTGCTTATAATTCATGCTAAATATCCATTAGAAAAGGTAAATTATGAGTAGAAGGATTCATGTTTTTCTATGTTTAGGAGGAAAGATTATGCAAACCATAGCATCACAACTCAACTATACATTTAAAAGCTAATTGTTGAAACTGCATTATTGGGGTGCAAAGTGTATTAAATTTAGTGTAGCTTAGAAATTGGATGCTTTATATAGGTGTTTGCCCTAAGCTTAGCTATCCCATATAAAAGCAGCTGATGCAGTTAAAACTCAGTTGATGACCAAGTTAGGATAAGGGCCCGGTCACATGTAAAATGGCCTGCAACACATTATTGGTGTGTTACTACAACACAACTACTCTAAGCAGATCATTCTTGTCAGCCTTTTGCAGACACTGTTTAGCTGGTAATGCTGGTAGGAAAGGTTAAATTAACTGAATAGTGTGGCTCAAATGCTGCATGCAACATTTATTTGGCACAGCATGACTTGGTGCCCCACAAATGCAAAATTGCTTAATAAGTTGTACGACCCAGTAACAAAGCCAGTGGCTCGGAGCCCATAACAGGTGCTAACACAAGCCCCTTTTTGGCATGCAAGTGAACTCAGCCCTAAATTACTAAAAAGATTTATAATCTCATCAACAACTCGTTGGAGGCTCAGCATGGACCGTTTAATAAATACCAGTCCTCCTAAATTTCACAGGTTCATAGAAACTGACCTTTCAATTTCCCAAATAAGTACAAAGATATTTATAACCTGAATAGGCGCAAACATCTGAAATCTATAAGTATGGCCCAAACTTTGGTTTAATATGTAGCACAATAACACCCTTTATTCGCCATTAATCCTGGTGTTCACAATATAAACAAGGGCTTATCTGGATAAGAAGCTCCACTCCTCTTCAGTTTTGCAGCTATAGGATTTCAGCTGCAACAGTTGCAGCAAATTCCTATTCTTTGCTGGGGCTGTTGAACATCTAGGCCAGATCACTATACATGAAATGAGATTAACAACATCATGGAGGCTGGATTTCTAAATAGGACATTTTTTTGGAACCAAGGAGATTTGCGAGCCGTCTCCCCCCTTTGAAATTGGATCGCTAATTCTGGGCCTGGCGGCTTTTATGTAGTCCCCAAAGGACTGGGTGTGCTTTAGGCCTTTGTTGCTCCTCCTTGCCCCTTTTGGAAATTATGATTTACATTAATCACACCATAGCAGAGCCACACATCTTTTGTCTTTAAAAGACCTGAGTTCAATCGCATGGATCTCGTTTACATGTGCTCCTGAAGGTGTAGGACTATTTGAAACACATTGGGCTGACGATGTGGAAAGTTGTCCTTAATCATGTAGTCTTGTGAACTCTGTGTGAAAGTATTAAATGTGATGTTAAATGTGGTTTTTAATATTTGTATAATAAAAATAATGTTTTTATAGAAATATTGATGCAGTGCCAATATCTATATGCCCTTTAAAGTCCTTCGCTACAAAGAATTGGTGTTTCATGAATGAACTACAAGTACTGTTTTCCACAGGGGCAGACACACTTCGTTCATGATGAAATATACCTGCAGTAAATACCACATTTGACGTACATTGACACTTCCTCAGCTCTATAACTGAAAGCCTGTACCTCTGACACTGCACCTACTTGCCACTGATCACAGTTACAATATTTTGTAGGCTCATTTGAATAAAGATAAATGCACATTTGTTTTCGGCAAAAAAGTTTTTCTCATTTTTTTTTTAAAGGTGGACTTGGAGGACAAGATACAGGAGACATTTACACCCCCCCCCCCCCCAAGTTATCCCAGTTTTAATTTGTATAACAAACAACTGTTGGTTTTATGGGGGTGGGTTAGCTTAAAGCCCAACTCCAGGATGGAGATAAACTGCAATTGTAAAATGCTCATTAGAGCTAGGGGGAGCTGACGAGATTCTTCATGCTCTAGTTGGCTCTGGCAGTCTCCCTTGCTGCTGACAGGCCTCTGTGTCATTACATACAATGCAGGGCTTTTACCACTGCTGTCTACATTGGGTAGGCAGGTTTATGACCACAGTGGAGACTTTGAGGGTTGGGTTGGATGGATGGGAAGAGCCTACAAGGAGGAGTAAAGTAAGTATTACCCTGTAACTCTAGAATTAATGAGAAGTTAACCCTTGCAGTTCGGGGGGGTAATTTTTATTGTGCACGGAGTTGGGCTATAACTGAACTGAATAGATCTGATAGCTGAAAAACCAGTGCTATGTTGCCTAAAGGGTATTTACATTGTGAGACAATGAGTCAATAAGTATAAGTATCTCCGCCCAACACTACACTCTTCACCTTTAGGCCTCATGCACACTGGACATTTTTACAGATGCTGTTTTTGGCATCAGACTTTTTTTTTTCTACAGGCAGTAAACTCCCCAGCACGTTATCCTATGTGTCCATGCACACATAGGCTGTTAGTTTTTGTCAGGAGGGTTTTCAGGCTGGAAAAAACCCACAACTAGTGGGTCTTCAGCTGTAAAAACGCTCCAACTCTGATAAAAGCCTAAACACTCTGAAAAACACCAAGAAACACTGAAAAACTGGTCTATTCAGCGTTTATCTACGTTTTTGTGTCACATGCTTTGTGGGAGTATAGTTTTGCTAAAAAAAAAAAAAAAAAAAAAAAGCTAAAAATGTTACAGCTGAAAAAAGCTAAAAAACACACTGAAAAATGCTACTGAAAAAAAAGCTGAAAAACTCTTTCAACAGCTACAGCTTTCTACTGGCATTTTCATAATGTCCAGTGTACATGAGGCCTCATAATTATGCCCTGGAGAAAGAAAAAGATCTTGCAGAGGGCACTTTGTACTTGAGGTTGCGAACACATCCATGTTACTTTCTGAGAGAGAGAGAGAAAAAAAAAAAAGCTGTGGCAGATGTATAGCTTTTTCTATTTGAATATGGAAAACTGTATTTGATGAAAAGGTTTTAGCTGAACAAAGCACTGTAATCTAACACAAATGTGCTAAAAGAAGGAGTTAACAATAGTTGTGGTTCACGGTTTTCCCCAGACATCACTGAATAGGCACAGCTATACTGGCCTTTACCAAGCCAGAATTTCAGCATCGGCAGTGCAGGTAAACAAACATCTGAACAAGTTAAATGAAGGAGGTGTAGGCGGCAGAGCAGAAATATGTGCATTTGGGAATTTTCATAAGAGTAGCAGGAATTTTAATCATGCCATACGAGAAATTATCTTCAAAGATTATTGTTGGTGGGTTAAATTGATAACTCCAGTGCAACAAGTTAAATAAGCAAGGTCCCACAAACACAAGAGACAGACCTACCATGCATGCAAATCTAGACCCAGGAGTCAACAGGCTGCGGTTTAGTGTCGCGTGCATCCACCAGATTGACAGTAGGCCTGTTACTCCGGGTAATGTGTTTCTTATTTGAGTCATTCTGCAGCAGCAGAAAAGGAGAAGAGAGAGTAAAACAGATATTAATGCCAGGAGAGGAGCAACACCAGACAAGGCTTGTAAGAAAAGGAATTAGTTTATACAGTAAAGGGTTATAGGAGTGGCAAAACAAGCAAAAAGAGAAACAAAACAGCACGCTAGTGCAACATTTCATATTACACACCCAGACCATAATTTTTAACGAAGAATCTGTTACCCAAGTGATAATAAAAACACTACAAAAATGAACACTTTTCAAAATTAAAAATCAATTGATGTCAGTGCTCAACATGTTAGCCAGGATATTAGAGGTCTGTCTTTGAATAAAGCACTAACGTGTTCCATGGTGGCACCTCTTTATCAGAGCCAACACAGAGTTGGTTCTGATGAAAAGGTGCAGCCTCGAAATGAGTTAGCTAGGATATTAGAGGTCAGCCTTTGAGAAGTGTGCCTTTATACCACTTTTGTGGGTATTTGTGAGTACAATATGTTTAATTCAAAGATTTTTTTCAGGATCTTACGCTATGCCAGTTTGCTCTCGGATTAATTTATAACCTTTCAAATTAGGTCTGGTTTAAAGAGTAAATTAGAGGTGTTATGACTTAAAAAGATAAAACATAAAAGACCATTAAAGAGTAGGTCAGAGATGTAAGAAACTGTGTGGTAGGAGGCACGGCTGTGACCAGAATTGCAAGAGAGTTTTGCAGACTGCTCTTAACTAAAATCAATGCAACTCCAAATTCACCACACACCCTTTTACATATTTAAGGGTACCTGTGAGAACAGAGATCAGGAACTTTCACAGCTGGATGTACAAGCTCAGCATAATCCTAAATTTTACTGTCCAGCAAGTTAATGGACTGGAATAGGCAGAGAAGAATATTTTTCAGACTTATGACCTAGAATAAGTACCCCAGACAGTTAAGTCTGAAAAAAATCTTATTTTTATTGCTTGTTTTAAGTTAGTGATTTGCTGGTAGCTAAATGAGGAATGGGGTGACATCCCTGTAGCCTTCTTCTTTAAAACATTTCAGCATTAGTATCAAGATTATTTTTCTTTCCTCACTGGCTCACTTTAAATTTAGCACTGAGAACAGAGGCTCTTCAATGTTGGTCACAAACCATACACATACTAACTAAACCAGTATGTATGTATGTATGTATGTATGTATGTATGTATGTATGTATGTATGTATGGATGGATGTATGGATGGATGGATGGATACACACACACATACACACACACACACGCACGCACGCACATATATATTTCACAGTATCTCACAAAAGTGAGTACACCCCTAACATTTTTGTAAATATTTTATTATACCTTTTTCATGTGACAACACTTTGCTACAATGTAAAGTAGTGAGTGTACAGATTGTATAACAGTGTAAATTTGCTGTCGACTCAAAATAACTCAACACACAGCCATTAATGTCTAAACCACTGGCAACAAAAGTGAGTACACCCCTAAGTGAAAATGTCCAAATTGGGACCAGTTAGCAGTTTTCCCTCTCCTGTGTCATGTGGCTTGTTAGTGTTACAAGGTCTCAGGTGTGAATGTGGAGCAGGTGTGTTAAATTTGGTGTTACAGCTCTCACGCTGGTCACTGGAAGTTCAACATGGCACCTCATGGCAAAGAACTCTCTAAAGGATCTGAAAAAAATAATTGTTGCTCTACATAAAGATGGCCTAAGCTATAAGACGATAGCCAAGACCCTGAAACTGAGCCGCAGCATGGTGGCCAAGACCATACAGCGGTTTAACAAGACAGGTTCCACTCAGAACAGGCCTTGCCATAGTCGACCAAAGGAGTTGAGTGCACAAGCTCAGCATCATATCCAGAGGTTGTCTTTGGAAAATAGACATATGGGTGCTGCCAGCATTGCTTCAGAGGTTGAAGGGGGGGGGTCAGCCTGTCAGTGCTCAGACCATACGCCGCACACTGCATCAAATTGGTCTGCATGGCTGTCATCCCAGAAGGAAGCCTCTTCTAAAGATGATGCACAATTAAGCCTGCAGTTTGTTGAAGACAAGCAGACTAAGGACATTGATTACTGGAACCATGTTCTGAGGTCTGATGAGACCAAGATAAACTTATTTGGTTCAGATGGTGTCAAGCGTGTGGTGGCAACCAGGTGAGGAGTACAAAGACAAGTGTGTCTTGCCTACACTGAAGCATGGTGGTGGGAGTGTCATGGTCTGGGGCTGCATGAGTGCTGCTGGCACTGGGGAGCTACAGTTCATTGAGAGAACCCTAAATGCCAACATGTACTGTGACATACTGAAGCAGAGCATGATCCCTTTCCTTATGAGACTGGGCCACAGGGCAGTATTCCAACATGATAACAAACCCAAACACACCTCTAAGATGACCATTGCCTTGCTAAAGAAGCTGAGGGTAAAGGTGATGGACTGGCCAAGCATGTCTCCAGACTTAAACCCATTGAGCAATCTGTGGGGCATACTCAAACAGAAGGTGGAGAAGCGCAAGGTCACTAGCATCCACCATCTCAGTGATGTCGTCATGAAGGAGTGGTGGAAGAGGAGTGGCAACCTGTGAAGCTCTGGTGAACTCCATGCCCAGGAGGGTTAAGGCAGTGCTGGAAAATATTGGTGGCCACACAAACTAATGACACTTTGGGCCCAATTTGGACATTTTAACTTAAGGGTGTACTCACACTTGTTGCCGGCGATTTAGACATGAATGGCTGTGTTGAGTTTTTTTGAAGGGACAGCAAATTTACACTGTTATATAAGCTGTACACTTACTACTTTACATTGTAACAGTGTCATTTCTACAGTGTTGGATATAATGAAATATTTTAAAAAAATGTGAGGGGTGTACTCACTTTCGTGAGATACTATATATATATATATATATATATATATATATATATATATATATATATATATATATATATATATATATATATATATATATATATATATATATATATATATATATATATATACACACACACACACACACACACACATATATACACATACATATATACACACATACACAGTACAGACCAAAAGTTTGGACACCTTCTCAAAGAGTTTTCTTTATTTTCATGACTATGAAAATTGTAGAGTCACACTTCAAGAGGTAGTCACCTGAAGTGGTCTTCCAACAGTCTTGAAGGAGTTCCCAGAGATGCTTAGCACTTGTTGGCCCTTTTGCCTTCACTCCGGTGACTGTGGAGGTCAGGTCATCTGGCGCAGCACCCCATCACTCTCCTTGGTCAAATAGCACTTACACAGCCTGGAGGTGTGTTTGGGGTCACTGTCCTGTTGAAAAATAAATGATGGTCCAACTAAACGCAAACCGGATGCAATAGCATGCCGCTGCAAGATGCTGTGGTAGCCATGCTGGTTCAGCATGCCTTCAATTTTGAATAAATCCCCAACAGTGTCACCAGCAATGCACCACCACACCATCACACCTCCTTCATGCTTCACGGTGGGAACCAGGCATGTAGAGTCCATCCGTTCACCTTTTCTGCGTCGCACAAAGACACGGTGGTTGGAACCAAAGATCTCAAATTTGGACTCCTCAGACCAAAGCACAGATTTCCACTGGTCTAATGTCCATTCCTTGTGTTCTTTAGCCCAAACAAGTCTCTTCTGCTTGTTACCTTTCTTTAGCAGTGGTTTCCTAGCAGATATTCTACCATGAAGGCCTGATTCACACAGTCTCCTCTTAACAGTTGTTCTAGAGATGTGTCTGCTGCTAGAACTCCGTGTGTGCCATTGACCTGGTCTCTAATCTGAGCTGCTGTTAACCTGCGATTTCTGAGGCTGGTGACTCGGATGAACTTATCCTCCGCAGCAGAGGTGACTCTTGAGTCTTCCTTTCCTGGGGCGGTCCGCATGTGAGCCAGTTTCTTTGTAGCGCTTGATGGTTTTTGTGACTGTACTTGGGGACACTTTCAAAGTTTTCACAATTTTTCGGACTGACTGACCTTCATTTCTTAAAGTAATGATTGCCACTCGTTTTCCTGTACTTAGAATTTGTATTATGGCAAGAAAAAAAGCAGCCAACAGTCTATTCAGTAGGACTATCAGCTGTGTATCCACCTGACTTCTGCACAACACAACTGATGGTCCCAACCCATTTATAAGGCAAGAAATCACACTTATTAAACCTGACAGGGCACACCTGTGAAGTGAAAACCATTTCAGGTGACTACCTCTTGAAGTGTGACTACAATTTTCATAGTCATGAAAATAAAGAAAACTCTTTGAATGAGAAGGTGTGTCCAAACTTTTGGTCTGTACTGTATATATACACATACACACACATATATGCATACATATATACATATGCGCGCGCACACACACCATAAAATGTGATCTGATCCTCAAAGTCACAATAGACAAACCCAAGGAGCTTAAAACGAAACTTCACCCAAAATGGAGTTTTGCATTTCTGCCTGTCCCCCTCCTCTACCACTTTTGGACTGTTTTTTTTTTTTTTTTTTGGGGGGGGGGGGGGCTTTTATAGGTACCGGTGCCCTCTTCCGCTTGGATCACCTAGGCAAACCAAGTGGAGTCCAGCCCTTCTTTGTCCGCAGCCTTCTGAGACCTGTAACGTGTTGGGATGATTCACAAAGTCCAGTACAGTTCGCATGAGCAGTAGGAAGCCATCTGTGAAGCCGCAAAGCATCTTCCCTTAGTAAACATTCCGACCCCGAAGACCGGCGAAGAACCAGCCTGGTAGAGGACAGAGCTGGAACCCTGGACAGGTAACTACCCTTCTATTAAAAATCAGCAGCTGCAGTATTTGTAGCGGACTTAATTTTTTTTTTTTTTTTGAGGGGGGGACTGAAGATCCTCTTTACGTGGATAACACGCAAACAATTCTAATTTATCTATATTGAACACGCCCATTAAACATTCACAGCAATGGAGGAAAAAGTAAGTGAACCCTCCGCGTTAATCGCTGGTCGAACTTCCTTTTGCAGCAACGACTTCAAGCAAGTGTTTTCTGTAGTTCTGGATCAGACCTGCTCAACATTCAGGAGGAATGTCTGACTATTCATCTTTACAGAACTCATTCAGCTCAGACCCATTTGTAGGATGGCTGGTGTGATCAGCTCTCTTGAGGTCGTTCCACAGCATTCCTATGGGGTTAAGGTTTGGGATATGACTGGGCCACTCCAAAAACTGGATTTTTTACTGTAAAATAATTTTCTCTGAAGTTCATTGACAGACGCAGCTTCATATCTTCTTAAACCATTGGGTTATGCTGCCCCCTACAGGAGCAGGACACTAGGCAGGAAAAAGCTTTACCACGCCTACTATGCGGCTGTCCCTACAGGCATAACTCCACACACTCTGCTACAGCCCTCAGCTTCATTGCAAGCAGTGTTTCTAAGACAACAACCCCATTCCACTCAAAAGGGCGGGTGCTGCATCGGTCAATGAACTTCAGAAAAAAGGATTTTAGGGTAAGTCAAAAACCCAGTTTTCACTATCATTCATTGACAGACGCAGCTTCATATCTTCTTGACCATTGGGACATCCCAAAGCAGTATTAGCATGAGGGGTGGGAAAAAAACCATGCAAAGAAAAACGCAATTTCCCAAGGCTAAACCTAGCCAACCAGGTAACAAGGAGCTCAACCAGGAACAACTGGAGCTCACCCAGAGACAGAAGCCTGCAAAACCTTGAGGCCAAAAGAAGAATCCGAAGATGCCAACACATCTACCTTGTAGAATTTTGTGAACGTGTGCACTGAAGACCAACTTGCCGCCTTGCAAACTTGCATCACTGACGCCTGGTGGCGAAAAGCCCAAGAGGCACTCAGCGCTCTAGTAGAATGCGCCTTCACCAGGAAAGGAGGAACCTGACCCTTTAGTGAATAAGCATGAACCACCGTCTGCCTGATCCATCTGGATATAGTTGCAGCAGATGCAGCCATTCCTTTACGAGGTCCTTCGGTAAGGACAAAAACAGTCCGACTTCCTGAAAGATTCAGTAGCCGCCAGGTAAACTCTAATTGCCCGAACCACATCCAAAGAATGCAAAGCAATTTCCTTGGGATGCTTAGGCTTAGGACAGATAAGGCAGCACGTCTTTATTCAAATGGAAATCAGAAACCACCTTAGGAAGAAACGACTGATTAGGTCGAAGTACCACTTTATCTCTGTGGACCACCAGATAAGGTGACCGGCAGGACAAAGCCGCCAATTCAGACACCCTGCAGGGAGAAGTGATAGCCACCAAAAAGGCAACCATCTGTGAAAATGTCAGCAAAGGAATCTCCCTAATGTTCTCAAAAGTAGGTTTTTAAAGAACCAGTGGGGATCGCCTTGGAGGCGCCATATGACGCACCCCCTAAATAAAAGTGCGAATCAGGGCATGGGTAGCTAAAAGTCGTTGGGGAAAAAAAAACAGCCAAAGCCGACACTAGGCCTTGGATAGTGCCCAAAGCCAAACACTGTTTAAGCCCTTTTTGAAGAAAGGTCAAAACCCTAGCTACCGAAAACTCGTGAGGGTGCACTTTCAGCGATTCACACCATGAAATGTACGATTTCCACATACGATAGATCTTTCTGGAAGTCAACTTCCTGCCCTTCAATAGTGTAGGAATCACAGAGTCAGAAAGACCTCTATCCTTCAATACCTGGCTTTCAACAACCTCGTCGGTAAAGCCAGCGACTGTAAAGCAGGATGGAAGATCGGCCCTCAAGACAGCGGATCTTCCCTGAGAGGAAATCTCCAAGAAGCATAGGCGACCAACCTTACCAGGTCTACGTACCAAGACGGGCGAGGCCAGTCTGGGGCCACCAGAATCTCTTCCACCTCTATTCTGCACAGAAGCTTTGGTAGGTGTTTCAGCCGATACTGCCCCTAAGGAGCCACCAGTGTGTCTGTGGCGTCGGCCAGAGGATCCCTTGACCTGGCTACAAACCTCTGAACCTTCTTGTTGAGTCGAGAAGCAAACAAGTCTCCATCAGGTGTCCCCCCACTGGACACACAGGAGATGAAACACACCTCCGGGTGCAGTGACCACTCCCCCTGATCCAACATCTGACGACTCAGGTAATCCACCTTCCAGTTCTCCACACCTGGGATGTGCACAGCAGAGAGAGCTGGAACAAACTTCTCCACCAAATCCAGGATCTTGGCCAACTCCTGGGCCGCCAAGACACTCTTGGTGCTCCCTTGATGATTGATGTACGCCACAGCCATGGCATTGTCCGACTGAATCCAGACCGGACAATCTTGCAAACGAGTTGTGCAACGATTCAGGCAAAGCTTTATCGCTCTGAGCTCCAAGATATTTATCGGCAGCTTGGACTCTTCCACTGTCCAGGATCCCTGGGTGCAGAGCCTCCCCAGCACTCTTTCCCAGCATGACAGGATGGCGTCCGTGATTACCACCGTCCAATACAACGGAAGGAAGGACTTGCCTTGGCGTAGTGCTGGCGAGTGAAGCCACCACAGAAGAGCAGACTTTGTGTTGAGACTCAACCAAATCAAAGTGTCCAAGGATTTTGGATCCTTGTTACACTTTACGAGAATCTCCCTTTGTAAGGGTCTCGTGTGGAACTGAGCAAACGGAACCGCCTCAAAGGTTGATACCATCAGACCCAAGGCCCACATGTAAGTCTGCAGAGAGGACAGATTGTCAACAGCAACCGGATCGCCTTCTGCAGCTTTTCTGGGGGAAGGAAGACCCTCGCCAAAGCAGAGTCTAGAGTAAGGCCCAGATAATCCAGTCTCATTGAAGGTATCAGGGCGGATTTTTTGAAACTGAGGTTCCAACCGAACTCTTGCTGTGTTCGGACAGTAATCGTCAAGTCGCCCAACAGGGCTGAGTGAGAGTCCACCCGCAATAGGAGATTGTCCAGGTACCCCAGCACCGCAATCCCCTGTTGGCGCAGTAATGCCAACACCAGGGCCATCACCTTGGTAAAGACCCTGGGGGCGGAGGCGAGATCAAAGGGCAAAGATCAAAATTGATAATGCTCCTCTCCTCCAGCGTAGATAGGGATGTGTAGATATGCATCCTTGATATCTATGGAGGCCAAAAAGTCTCCCTGGTGTAGGGACGCCACTACCGTGCGAATGGACTCCATTTGAAACTTCCGTACCCGCACAAAGCAGTTCAGGGCCTTGAGGTTCAGGATTGGAAGCACTTTACCTTCCTTGGCACAGTAAATAGGTTTGAATAAAACCCCTAAAAGCGTTCCTGAGAGGGAACCGGCACAATCACCCCTTGCGACAGAAGATCTTGTACCTCCTCTTGTAGATCCCTTAAGCGGTCTGGAGATAGGCGCAGATTGGACAGAAAGAACCTGTCCGATGGCTGAGACCAGAATTCGAACTTGTACCCTGATCGGATCAGTTTGTGAACCAATTGTCCTGAAACAAAGAAGTCCATGGTTCCGGAAAAAAAGCAGACATCCCCCCACCACAGAATCGGATGGGGCGTCCCGTCATGCAGATGAGGATTTGTATGCAGATCCTGATTGGCCTGTCTGCGGTTTACCTGAACATGTCTTCTTGGAACCTCCAGAAGACCTGAAAGGCTTTCCTTTTTCCTGTGACCCAGAGGCACGAAAAAGTCCCCTATGAGCAATAAAAGAAGGCCCCCCGTCTAGCATGTGATGCCTTGCCCTTAGAAGATTGAGGGAGAAGAGTACTCTTCCCACCCATAAGGCCTTTGATCAACTCATCCAAGGAGGACCCAAACAGCAGCTCCTCCGTAAGGGGAAGGTCAAAAAGAGACTTTTTGGAAGCCTGGTCTATAGACTAGCCCTTTAACCACGCCATGCGTCTAATAGCAATCCCCACAGCAGACACTGTGGCCATCAGGGGAGCCGCATACAGCGACGCATCACATATATACAGCAGGGCTTGAGCCATTTGATCCATGAGCTCAATCAGCCCCGGGGAGAGCGGTTCCATTTCCAAGACCCCTTTAACCACTTGCCGACCGCCACAAGTACATATAGTGCGGCGGTCAGCCCCTCACAGGCAAAGTGACGTATGGGTACGTCACTAGCCGTGAGGCTCTGGGGAGCGAGCGCGCCGCCGGAGGCGTGCTCCCGCTCGTTCACGGACCCCCCGCGCGTGTGCCCGGCGGACCCGATGTCCGCTGGGCACTCACGATCGTCCGTTAGAGCGGGAGAAAGGCAGGCGGCTGATGTAAACAAGCCGCCTGTCATTCTCCCCTGTGTAAGAACAGTGATCATAACGGTTCTTCTATGTAGGACCGTTGATCACTGTTCCTACACCTCAAGCCACAGCCAATCACAGTTAGAATCAAGCCCCTAGGGACACACACAACCCCTCCCTCTCAAATAAAGTTAACCCCTTCACTGCCAGTGTCATTTTACAGTAACAGTGCATATGTATAGCACTGATTACTGTAGTAATGTCACTGGTAACCCCAAAAGTGTCAAAAATGTCAGTCAAGGGTCCGATCTGTCTGCCACAATGTCGCAGTCCCGCAAAAAAAAAAAAAAAAAAAAAAAAAAAGCGCACAGGTGATCAAATACTACCAAAAGAAAGCTCTTTTTGTGGGAAAAAAAGGACGTCAAATTAGTTTAGGTACAGCGTCGCACGACCGCGCAATTGTCCGTTAAAGTCACGTAGTGCCGAACCGCAAAATACCCCCGGTCAGGAAGGAAGTAAAATCTTCCAGGGCTTAAGTGGTTAAGTAACTTCACCCATTCAGTGATGGTCTGTGACACCAGGGTGGTCACAAATATTGGTTTTATTATTGAGCTCGCTAACGCATGTAAATGTCGGGACAGTGACTCAATCCGTTTATCAACGGGGTCCGTAAAGGCCGGGGATTCTTCCACTGGGACCACAGTAGACTTATGCAGTCTGGAAACCAGATGATCCACCTTTGGTGGCACGATCCACTGAGTGGAAACCTTATCCGCGAAGGGATAACGGCGTTTAAAACGCTTGGGCACCACTAGAATGTGCTTGATGTGCCCCCACTGTTCATCGACAATATTGTCGAAAAGTTCCGGCCAGGGAAACACTTTGCCCGATTTCTGGGATTTGCGGGTGCCAAAAGACACCTGCGTTCCTGACGCTGTAGACTCCTCTGCCATTTTTAAAGTTTCTCTCACTGAAACTATAAGTGCTTCCACCAATGCACTTTCCCGTGCAGCGGCTGACGAGGACATGTCCTCTTCGCTATCAGAATGCGATGACACAGACCCACAGGGGTGGGGAGCGTCTGTGGCGGCCATATCTGCCTCAGAATCTGAAGATACTACAGAAAGAGGCGAAGGCAAAGGGAGCTTAAGGCTAGTGTTAATTTTTAACACTAAATCCACTTTTGACATCAGGCTTTCCAAAACTGCTGTAAAAGTAGACAGGGGCTGCGACCCAGAGGGTTCCGCAACTGCACTGAGGGTGTCTGTAGGTGACATTTTGTCCTTGGGACTCCATTTACACTGAAATTAAAAAGATGCAGTGTCACTTTAAAAAAGTCACAAAAACGCGATCACACCGAAGCACTAACGGTATAGCAAGTCCCAGCCTAACACAGTCTGTCAGCAGTGTAAATGAGGAATACCTACAAGGGACCCCAAAAATATTACCAAACTGATCAGGAGGCTTTCAGGAACATTCTGTCCAGCAGAAGGAACAATCCGACACAGGAAATAGAAAAGCACCTGGGTCATGCCTAAAGTCTCTAGTGTCTCCCTTTGCTGTCCAGCGATCGTGGACTACAAGAAAATGGCCGCCCCATGCATTCCTATGGGGAACTATCAAAAAATGGCTGCCCATGCACTGCAATGAAGAAAAATTTAATATTAATGCAAAGCAAATTCTACAGCCAAATGGCGGCCCCCACGGCATGCCATGCGGTTTTCAGGACTCCCGGGGGAGAAAAACACGCCCCCAACCCCCCTGCAGAAACGCTGCAGGGACCGCAATATATCTGCCCCACAGAGGTAGGAACCTGCTATGGGGGGAGGAGGGGGACAGCTGAGGGGGGGGGGGGTCTGGTATACCTGAGGGTCAGACTATTCCATGGAAGGGGCCCACGTCCACCCTGAGACCGCCAGAGAATTGGGGGGCACACTTATTCACCATACCAGGATATCAGATGGGCTCCGCTCCGAACAGTCTACCTCCTACCCGGGGTGGGGGTGCTGCCAGCCAGGGGGTAATGCTGCGACTCAGGGCGTCCCAGGTCATTTGCATCCCAGCGAGACGGTTCACTTGCGGGCTAGTCCCCGTCCAATGGGGCTCTGTCATGGCGAGACTAGTGCTGGACTAGAACCTGCTCACGCTCGCTGGCCAGGCTGGGAGACCTTAAGGATCTATAATATCCATTCCGAAACCCAGCCAGCTGTTGCTTGTAGTTCACCAGGAACTCTACTAAAATAGATTACAAAAAAGGTTCCCAAAAAATACCAGCTAAGACCCAAGTCCCAGCAGGGAACTAGGTCCTACTCAAACTAGGCAGAAAAACTGAGGGCTGTAGCAGAGTGTGTGGTGTTTTGCCTGCAGGGACAGCCCCATAGGCGTGGTAAAGTCTTTTCCTGCCTAGTGTCCTTCTGCTTGTAGGTGGCAGCATAAACCAATGGTCAAGAAGATATGAAGCTGCGTCTGTCAATGAACAATAGAGAAAGGTGCATTTTCCAATTTCTGAAGCCAGTCTGCGGTAGATTTACTTTGATGCTTAGGGTCATTGTTCTGCTGCATCACCCAACTTCTACTACGCTTCAGTTGGTAGACAGCCATCCTGATATTATCCTGTAGAATGTTTTGGTAAACTTAGAAATTCATTTTACCCTTGATGATGGCAAGTGGTCCAGGCCCTAAGGCAGTGAAGCAAGCCCAAATCATAATGTTCCTGCCACCCTACTTCACCATTGGGATGATGTTGGTAAGCTGTGCCCTTTATGTGCAGAGTATGCTTTCCCAAAAATTCAGCTTTTGTTTAATCAGTCCACAAAACATTTTCCCATCCAGGCCGGGAACCCACAGTCATTATTGCTTGTGGTTCTAGCCACTGGCAATCGCATGAAAAATCTGACAGGCTGGTTGTACCCAAGTTGATCGATCAACTTGGGTGGAGCCAGCCCATACATGGTTTGAATCTTGGCCAGTCCCTGCAGATGGCCAATTTTACTTTTTCCTCCAGCACTGTGAATGTTTAATGGGTGTGATCAATTAAGACACGAGAAATTAGAATTGTGCTTAACTATTGTGACTTAGATGAGGATCAGACCACAGTTAATGGCAAACTACTGCAGAAAATCAGTTAATTTTAAGGGATTCACATTTTTCATGTGTGCATATTATATATATATATATATATATATATATATATATATATATATATATATATATATATATATATATATATATATATACACACATATACATACACATATACATATACATACACACACTGTATACATACACATCATTACATGTGCTAAACACTGGTGTGCCTAGCTTTATATATAAAATGGTATTTTCTCTATGATACATTATTTTTTTCTTCATGCCATGCTTAATTTCAGTTGGTCTACGATTACCAAAAATAGTTTGTACTAGGTTAGAAGGTGGTTTGAAGGCAACAATGTAAATGAGTACTGCAAAAATGCCTAAAAAAGGTATTAATGAATGACAAAATAAAAAAATAAAAAAGTTATTTGTTCTACTTTGTGAGCAATGATTTATGAGAAACTTGCACATGAAAAAAAAAATGGGTAATGCAGTTTAAAAACTAACAGTCACAATTTGATGGCTCATTAAGGCTATTCAATTTTTCCTCTGAAATGTCCGTAGGTATAATTAAGTTACAGGTTAGAAGCAATTTAACATTCATAAGTTTTTTTACATGGCACCACCTTGTGGCCAACATCCAGAATACTTCAGGAAGCTTGTCTTGCTTTATAATGTACAGGGAAATTATCAAAATTGGAGAAGACGAAATCTGGAGCAGCTGTACATAGCAACCAATATTATTATTATACAGGATTTATATAGCGCCAACAGTTTGCGCAGCACTTCACAAAATGAAGGCAGACATTACAGTTACAATACAATTTGGAACAAAAGGAATCAGAGGGCCCTGCTCGTTAGAGCTTACAATCTAAAAGGGAGGGTCAATTGATACAAAAGGCAATAGCTGTGGGGGATGGGCTGATGGAGCAAGTGAAACAGTGTTATTAGTTAGTAGCCGGGTAGGCTTCTTTAAAAAGAAGGGTTTTCAGGGATCGTCTAAACATGGATAGATTAGGGGACAGTCGGACAGATAGGGGTAGAGAGTTCCAAAGAATGGGAGAAGCTCTGGAGAAATCCTGGAGGCGAGCATGGGAAGAGGTGACAAGGGAGCTAGAGAGCAGGAGGTCTTGGGAGGACCAAAGAGAGCGACTTGGTTGATATTTTGAGATCAGGTTAGTGATGTAGCTGGGGGCAGAGTTGTGGATGGCTTTGTAAACTATTGTTAGCACTTTGAATTTTATTCGTTGGGTGAGTGGAAGCCAGTGAAGGGATTGGCAGAGAGGGGTGGAGGACACTGAACGGTTGGTAAGGTGGATAAGTCTTGCAGCAGCATTCATTATGGATTGAAGGGGGGATAATCTATGTAAGGGTAATCCAATGAGGAGGGAGTTGCAATAGTCGAGGCGAGAGATAACCAGGGCGTGAATTAAAAGCTTGGTGGTGTCATTGGTTAAAAAAGGGCCGTATTCTAGCGATGTTGCAGAGGTTAAGGCAGCATGATTTGGACAGGGATTGGATGCAAGCCTGAAAGGACAGTGCAGAGTCCAGGGTTCCCCTAGCACCCTGGCATGTGTGGAAGGACTAATAGTTGTTCCATTGATCTTGACAGAGAATTCCGGGGAAGGGGCACGTGGAGGAGGAAATATTATGAGCTCGGATAGATTCAGTTTGAGGAAGTGGTAAGACATCCAGGCTGATATGTCTGTTAGTAGATCAGTGATGAGGGAGGAGACTGATGGGGTGAGCTGAGGGGTAGAGAGGTAGATTTGGGTGTCATCAGCATAGAAATGGTAGTGGAAACCATGGGAGGCCATTAGCTGACCCAGGGAGGAGGTATAGATTGAGAATAGTAGCGGTCCAAGGACAGAAGCTTGGGGGACCCCAACAGTAAGAGGAGTTGCAGGGGAGTAAGTGGAATTGTAAGTGACACTGAAGGTGCGGTGAGACAGGGAAGATTCGAACCAATGGAGAGCACAGCCACGGAGACCGAGCAAACTGAGTTTTTTGAGAAGGAGGGGGTGGTCAACAGTATCAAAGGCAGCAGAGAGGTCCAAGAGTAAGGCTGGTCATACACTATACAATTTTCTTGTTCAACTTTCCTTTAGATTTACCAAAACCATGTAATATAGGGTCAAACCTAAACACTTTCAATTTGTATGCAATCAGGCAGGCCCTTGCACTACACAGTTTAAGGTAAATCTAAAGGAAATTGAATAAGAAAATAGTGTATGGCCAGCCTAAGAGTATTAAGTAGTGACCATTGGTTTTAGCTGTTAGTAAGTCATTTGTAAGTTTTAGGAGAGACGTTTCTGTGGAGTGCTGCCGGCGAAATCCAGACTGAAGGGGATCAAGGAGGTTATTCTCAATGAGGTGCTTGCTCAGGCGGTTGTAGACTAAACGTTCAAGGAGTTTGGAAGCAAAAGGGAGTAAGGAGATGGGTCATAAGTTATTAAGATTGGTGGGGTATAGTGAGGCTTTCTTTGGTATGGGAGTTACTAGTGCATGTTTTTATCTACAGCTTGTTCTCTTCAGTTTAAAAAGGAAAAATAGGAGCGGATTGGTTGCCATGCACAGCTGCTCCAGTTTTGATAAATATATCTCAATGAGAGTTAAATAAAGAGATAGACCTGTATTTAAATGAAATATCATATGGACCTTGATGAATGTTAGATGATGACATTTTGCACAATTTCCACTGCCTTAGTCTGGTGGTGTTTGCATTAGGTAAAACAAGACGACCCTATTGCAAGACGCAAGCTATCTGCTGAATTTGCAGCGCTACAATTTGAATGTATTTCACAGACAAAGAGGAGCTGGAATCATGATTCATCACCTACAAAGTAATGCAAGGCCTAACCTAGTGTTTCTTTTTGTTGAATTTATCCAGAAACTTCCAGGAAAGGCCAGAGGAGGAAACGTTTGTATATTTTGTAGCTTGGTGCTGCCCTTACGAGCTATACAACCAATGCTCCTTAAGTGCCTTGTGGTTAAAAACCCTGTCAATGGATGTACCAAGTTGGTGAGTTATGGAAATGTCTGATTGGTTATCATAAGTAATCACAGAATCATGTATATTTAGACATTAGGAACCATCATTTTCCAAGATAGATCATCTGAGAAGCATACATCAATAAAAGGGAATGACTAATGCACATCATTTCAATCATGAATAAAAAAACAAAATTGGGAACATGTGTTTTTGATTCATGCTTATGATTTAAAATGTGTTTGCAATAACAAGACAATACTCCTTCAACAATACAGACTGCTACACACAGCCACTCTCATTCTGTTCTCATTGTCAAAATACCTTCAGGGGCTCCTTTTCTGATAGCTCTCCCATGTTTTCATTTGACCTGTACTTGCGTTCCTTGTCCCTGTGGTCAATAGTGGAATAGCCATCTAATAGAAGAAGGAAATCAAGTTCAAGTTTTATCTAAGGGAAAATGAATTGCATTCACAAATGACTTTATGCTGTCTTATGGACCTGGCCCAACCCTTAAAAGCTAGAAAAGGCTTCAGTACAGTTTCAGGTGCACACCACGCACTAGCGTGCATTAAAGGAGAAGTTTTAGTGCACTGTCCTTAGCTGCCCTCCACCAAACTGAGCAGACCTTTAATAGGTTAAAGAAAAACTGAAGGCAAAATGGTGTTGCCTTTGATTATACTTTGAGCCAGGAGTGCTCAAACTCTAGCCCACTGGGCCCTCTGATGTGCCCCATGACCTCAAACCAGGGAAGCGCATGCCTGGGGTCGGAATCCCATTGATCATGGTCTGGGCTTGCAGACCCACCATACCAGAGCATCAGAGTGCGATAAGCCAGCATCAGCAATGGAGGGACCAGCAGCTGCATAAGTGGATGCTTCCTCTGTAGCACCAACTCCTGTCCCTGGCAAAGTGATATCAAGTGCAATTCACCTCTAATCCATTATAGCAGCCAGGAGAGCAATGCCAGCAGCAGTTGCATGAGGAAAAGAAGGTCAGTGTATTTACCAATGCAAATAGGGGGTTTAATCGTGACATAGTTGAAAACAAAGACAGTCCATCCATTTCAACCTGTGTGGATGCTGGTGTTCATGTCAAAAACCATTTCCCACATCCCTATATGCTGTGTTCGACAAGATGGCAAATCTAAGTTTTTGGAAACTATAAATACTTCCCACTGACACCACCGGTTGTAGAAGACTGTTTTACATCCTTACCACTGCCAGTGAAAAACCCCCTACATAGTTTATGGTTAAATCTTTTCTTCTCCAATTTTTTTTTTTTAGAGGCTTCTCACACTCCCTGAGACTGAATAGTTAATTCCCTATGCTAAAGTTACCATTAGGATTGTTGTATATTTTGATCATATCTCCTCTCAAGCCTCTCTTGGAGAAGTAGTTTATTGTTTGTAGTCGTTCCTCCTAATGGAGGTCCTCCAGCCCCCTTTTCAGCTTTGTCAGCTTTGTCACCTTATCTGGACTCTCTCCAGTTCCAGCACATCCCTCCTATGGGCTGGAGAACCGAACTGGATTGCACACTCAAGATGTGGCAAAGCCAAAGTTTTATAAGCAGCAGGATAGTTGTTCTCTCGAGTAAAAAACCTTTTTTATGCATGCCATTGCCGAGTCTGTGATCTACTAGGACCCAAGATCTTTTTTCATGTTGGATTTCCCCAAAAGGTTCTCCCTCTAGTGTGTAACTCACATTCAGATTTTCAGCCCCAAGTGCATTACTTTACATTTTTTAACATTAAAGGAGTTGTAAAGTCAGAAGGTTTTTTTATCTTAATGCAGTCTATGCATTAAGATAAAAGCCTTTGGGTGTAGCAGACCACCCAGCACCCCGTAATACTTAACTTAGCCCTATCCCTGTCCAGCAATGTCTACGAGTCCCTCGGCTGTCCGAGGATCTCTCTCCTGATTGGCTGACACAGGGTGCCATTGGCTTCCACGGCTGTCAATGATAATCAGTTAGCCAATCAGGAGAGAATGGGGGCGGGCCGAACAGCAGCTCCATGTCTGTGAATGGACACAGAGCTGCAGCTCGGCTCGGGTGCCCCCATAGCAAGCTGCTTGCTGTGGAGGCACTTGACAGGAGGGAGGGGCCAGGAGCAGCAACGAGGGACCTGAGGAGAGAAGAATCTGGACTGCACAGAGGAGGTAAGTATAACATGACTGTTATTTTTAAAAGAGAAAAAAAAAAACAAGACTTTACAATCACTTTAAATCTCATTTGCCATGTGAATGCTCACCCCTTTATTTTATTGAAGTCTTCTTTGTAAAGTTTCAATATAGCTTTTGCAATGGGCATATTAGCACCTATAAAAGGGTTAACTATTACAATAAGGACTTGTTAACATTTGTAAAACCCCATAGCGGAGACATGTTTTTACCACACCTGACAGAGTCCTGTGTAAAATTTCAGTTTGAAACTAGTGTTATCTATTCTTCCTTTTTGTTATTAGGATTAAACAGTGGGGAATCATGCAACGTGGATTGGTCCCATGTAAAGTGATGATCCTGATCATTGTTTAAAATTTTCATGAACTATTCAAAGTAAAAAAAATTTGAAATCTGAACCATTTCATTTCATTGTGGCCCGTGACCAGTTACCAAATCACCTAAGTGGCCCTCGATCTTCAAAAGCATCCCTGCTTTAAAGGTATTGTAAAAGTTTTTTTGTTTTTAAATAAGAAACAGGTTATACTTACCTGCTCTGTGCAAGGGTTCTGCACAGAGCAGCCTGATCCTCCTTTTCTGGGGTCCCCCCGGCTACGCTCCTGGATCCTCTTCATTGAGTGCCCAGACGGAGAGCCGCTTTCCATGGGGGCACCCGTGCGGGCATGCTCACAAGCCCCGCTGCTGCGTCTATTGACACAGACAACAGGACTCGGCCCCGCCCCCTACCACTGAATTTGACTGAAAGCAGCAGGAGCCAATGGCATTAAGGTGAATGCATTAAGGTGAAAAACCTTGAGACTTTACATCTCCTTTAAGTGTACCTAAACTGAAGCTACCTGAAAATCTTTGTTGTGTGGTCTGCCTGGCAACAAAGCCTTGCTTTCCAACCGTCAACTGAGCTGCCTGTGCTTGAGAACCTAAGACGCCAACATTTTTACATGTTGCCAATAAAATGTGTAGACCTGAATAGTGAATAGACAGGGGGCATAGGGCAGGATGGGGAGATTCTGAACCAGGGTTGCACAGGAACAGGAAAGCCAAGCAAAAGGGTCCCCACAGTACTGGAGTAAGCTATGGACAGTGCACATATCCTTTAATATGTGTATTTCACTTTTCTTAAGAGCTTTGAAACAGAAGCAGCAAAACATGCTTTAACTTCTGTGGTTCAGATATTCAAAAAAATATATAAAAGCAATAGATACACACAATTTTTATAAACATTCATCATTATAGCCTTGCAAGATTGAGTTAATGCAGAAATATTTCAGCAAGTGTTTTGGAAAAAAAAAATATGCTGCTCTGACGGCAAGGTGAATGCTAATTTTTTAAAATTTTCTTTTAAGTAACATACTCTGAGTAACAAATATTTAAGGGGCCCCCATGCCTCTAACATTCAGGATTTGCATTACAAAACGAGGACACATGTGAGGACTAAGTGGGTCTGAACTAATAAAAAGTTATCAAGATGCAGTAGAAGAGTCGTGCACAGGCACAACATTTCTCCAGGTGTCAGACATTTGCCGAAAAACATTAGCTAATCTCCCATTGGAAGATACGGTGGTAAAAGTATTAACAGGTAAGGGATTTAAGAAAAGTGTAATTGTAAGGCATTGTTCCACTCTTCAATTGGACTGACCTTCTTTAAAATAATCTGGCCAGAAATATGGACGCTGCCATTACTTAGTTGTATTCGAAGATGGAAGCATTGGGGCTGGAGTCATACTCGTCCAACTGTAATATCTAAAGCAATGACCAAGCAGCGAAGAGAGAAGAGGTGGATGACAGCCCAGGAGGCTGCGTCTTTGAAAACAAGTCAGGGCTAGCTGCTCCAACATTTCTATTCTGATTGTTTTTTCTAAGACTGAACATCAAGCGAAAAGGATTGGAGGGTTCACAGTTCATTGTTTCCTTACCAGGACCAAGCTCACCCATGGGGATCATGTCACGGCTCCCAGACTTCTTGTTTGCTGAAATGTAAGAAAAGGTTTATTCAGAAAGCCTACTCTGCATCCTGTAACTTTCACAGTCATTTTTATGATCATTGACAGATATTATCCATCAGTATTAGATTTTAGTTGTTTCTGGTGCATGTATACCTGTTCTAAACCATTGGCAGGAATGAGAGATCTTAAACATTCCCTCAGTGGCGTACCAACGGGGGTGTGCCACTCACTGGGGGGGGGGGGGGGGGGGTCAGCCCGGAGTCCAGCCTGGCGCGGCTTCTCTGTGCAGCGACAGCTCCTTCAGTCCGTGCTGCTCGCGGGGGGGGGGGGGGGGGGGGTGCTCTGGGGAGAAGGTAAGTGCCTGCTGTGCAGCCTTGTGTGTGCTGGATAGGACGGGGCGGCTGCATATAGATGAATTGATATTTCCCCTGCTGCTGCTGGATGATTCTCCTCCTCTCCCTCCTGCAGACATCAAGCAGCAGCAGGAGAAATATGGAAATATCAATTCATCTATATGCAGCTGCCCCCAGTGCTCTCCAGTTCCCCCTCCTATCCCCATGCTCTCCATCCCCCTGGTTTTCCCCGCCGGCCCTCCCGTGCTCTACACCCTGCGCTTTCCAACCCCCCCTTAATTCTCTCCAGTCCCCCCCTCCCCCCCCTGCCCTTCAGCTCCTCCAGTGCTCCCTGCTTTCCCTGTGCTCTCCGGCTCCCCTTGTGTTCTTTTATCTTCTATCATGTCTGCAGTCTCTGACCTTCTCTTGTATCACGTCTGCAGTCTCTGACCATCACCTGTACCATGTCTGCAGTCTCTGACCATCTCCTGTACCATGTCTGCAGTCTCTGACCATCTCCTGTACCATGTCTGCAGTCTCTGACCATCTCCTGTACCATGTCTGCAGTCTCTGACCATCTCCTGTACCATGTCTGCAGTCTCTGACCACCTCCTGTACCATGTCTGCAGTCTCTGACCATCTCCTCTACCATGTCTGCAGTCTCTGACAATCTCCTGTACTATGTCCGCAGTCGCTGACCATCTCCTGTACTATGTCCGCAGTCTCTGACCATCTCCTGTATCATGTCTGCAGTCTCTGACCATCTACTGTATCACGTCTGCAGTCTCTGACCATCTACTGTATCACGTCTGCAGTCTCTGACCATCTACTGTATCACGTCTGCAGTCTCTGACCATCTACTGTATCACGTCTGCAGTCTCTGACCATCTACTGTATCATGTCTGCAGTCTGACCATCTACTGTATCACGTCTGCAGTCTCTGACCATCTACTGTATCATGTCTGCAGTCTCTGACCATCTCTTGTATCACGTCTGCAGTCTCTGACCATCTACTGTATCATGTCCTCAGTCTCTGACCATCTCTTGTATCACGTCCGTAGTCTCTGACCATCTCTTGTATCATGTCCCCAGTCTCTGACCATTTCTTTATCAGGTCCGTAGTCTCTGACCATCTCCTGTACTAAGTCCGCAGTCTCTGACCATCTCCTGTACTATGTCCGTAGTCTCTGACCATCTCCTGTAATATGTCCACAGTCTCTGACCATCTCCTGTAGCATGTCTCCCATCTCTTACTCAAACTTAAACACATTGCTAATAGTACTAGCTATCTGTTAATGCCAAAGGTAGGACTGTGCAGGGGAGGCAGAAAGTGCAAAAGGGGGAACTGTGAGTAGAGAGACGGGGGGCAGACTGTAAGGGGCACTGCGATGGGGGGCTGTGAAATGAGTGCAATAAATATTCTTGAAAACATTACAACATTTTTGTGGGCGTTTTTACATTTTAAGGTGGGTGGGGGGGTGCCAGATATAGGATCCGCCCCAGGTGCCAAATGCTCTAGGGTACACCACTGCATTCCCTAGATGTGCATGACTGAGCTTTAGCTTTTTTTCATCCACTGTGTCTCCTTACTTGACAAGGCTTGGTTAAAAACAGGGTGATACATCATGACACCAGCACATAAATGAAAAATGTATAGCTTCTTTACACAGATAAGTGGCTGCTATGGGTGAAACAAAGTTTAGCTGGACATACGTGAAGTGTTGACTCAGCCTAACCAATTAAAACAAAGACCAAATGTGCCAGCACCTATATCCAAGGGTTAATAAATACAAAAATGTTTGTATACCATAAATTCACAGTCAGCTCCCACCTATCTAGAAAAGCAAGTTCTTACTTTGGCTTTTATCCACCAGAGGGAGTGTGCTGTCATCAAATCCAGATTTCCCATTACCTTTCGATCCCTTGGGCAAAGTTGATGTGGCAGACTGAAAAACAATTCAATAAATAATTAAAATAGCTTTATAAAACTGGAATTAGGAAGGAAATGGTGCTACAAATTTCTCCTGCCATCTGCCAAGACTGGCCATAGATGGATCCTTTCTTCTATTTTTTTCAATTAAGCCAGTGGGCTGAATGAAAAAAAATAAAAAACGAATGTGGGATTTCTCCATTCACACAACTAAGGTGAGGAGAGGAATCCTCTCAGCTGAGAATGTATTCTGTCAGCGGGGACTCTCCCAATGGTTGCAGCCACCAATCGAACAAAATTATCCAACAAGACAGTTCTACAGAAGTCGATTATTAGATATACTTCTGTCAAGCTAAAGTGGCCACATGTGGATCTGGACCGGCTGAATTTTGATCAATCTATGGCGAGCTTAAGTTGGTTCTTGAAACCGGTACTAATCATCCTTTGAAAATTGTTTACATGGTATGACTGATGTTTGTCAGCTAAGACTATCAATCACATTGATGTGAAGCAGAGTTCTGTCAAATACATCATAGAAACAATTGTCTGGAGGAAATGGTTCAAGAGAGATAGTATGTACTATTAAAAAGAGAACAACAAAAATTTGGTTAGTTTTAGTTTGGTAATTAAAATACATAAAAGTCTACATTTTTGCATGTCTTTTCAAGATATAGATTTGATTTATAGTTGTATACAAAAGCTGCAGGGTCCTTTGACAATTGAAAACCACATCTCAGAGAATATGTGTGCACCCATTGAGACATAGTTGTAAACTAAACAAAGCCACAAATAGAGGGTTAAATGTGGTAAGTAGGTGTAAATGAGAAAAATACCACTTTATCCTGTACAATATACAACGTAGCATATAGCCAGTAAATATGGGTTTGCTCCCAGATCTCAGGCTAAAGAGAAGCTACACTAGCCTATTAATAAACCTTATATTGGATTATGAATTTATTTTCTGTTAAGGTACAAATAATTTTTTTTTTTAAGTTTCTTAATTGTTTTAAATATCCCAATACATACAACTATAAATTCTGTATGAAAATATCTTGCTTCAGAGTGATGAAAAGAATGAGATTTAGACCACAGTGTGAGCCTTGGAGTAAGAAGGTGGCTGTGAATACACGTCGGTCTGAACACAGCATGAAGACAAAATGCTTTATAGCACCACCTTGCTTGTGAGCAAAGTAAACTATTCTAATCCTGTGCGGCACTGTAGAATATAATAGCAGCTTCCCCACTGTAATAACATTCTAAATGTTGCCTCTGAGAAAACACTGATCGTGTGCCAAATTGTGCCTTGGTTATGAATATCTGAAGGCAAGCCTCCATCTGATAAAGATGCCCTCTGAGACTGAAAAGCTTATATGATGCAACTCTCCTCAGTGCTGCACAGTTTATTAAAAGAAGAGCAAGACATGATGATAAACAGCAGGATGGTGAAACTCTTCACATTACGGTCTCAGTCAGATGTAAACAAGTAGCAGATTATCACAGAACTATTGTCTTTATTGGCTGCTTTGTAATCATCTGGCACAAAGGGAAGGATCACCAGTAAGTTTATCATCAAATATTTTAAGCAATGTATTTACGCAGTATGTCAGTGTGACACAAAAAAATGAAAAACCTGGAAGCGGATAGGTTTCTATGCAGAGCTGCACCAGATTTAGTAAATATGTCCTCTGTGCGTACAGCACTAAAAACATTACAGGCCAACACTACGTGGTACAAATCAAAGAGTCCACAACACTCCCTTCTGTTCATTGCTGACTCAAAGTGCATGTACCTAGCACACTCACTTCTCAAAAGGTGGTCAGGTTAGCACCTCTTAAGTATTATTGTAGTCTTTATGAAGCAGGGTAGCCAATGGAAAAGCTTGTTTTATTGTTAAAGGTTACCCAGCATTACAAAGACTGAATGAAAACGGACCACAGCATAAATGCATAACATAACCCAGGCTCATCATTACTACAATCAAAACCCAGATAGAACGTCTGCTGGGCAGGGATATACTTTACACTTTACTATGAGTATATGTAGATTGGGAAGTATGAATTTTATTCGGATTGGGATGAATAAACCTTAGGTTGTCATATTTCTACACACACACTGAATACTGAGTGATTAAGAGATCTGCAGGCCATACCTGAAAGTTTGCCTTGTTCCACCCTTCTTTCTGAAGAGCGTTTCGAAGTTCCTTGTAGCTCCATATCATCTGTAGGACATGGGAAGCAGCCTTTACCTCTCTTGGGGACTGACTGAATAAGATGACAGGAGAAGACTTTGTTATCAGGGAACCAAAAACGACACATATAAAATTCGCTATGCAATGCTCACAAACACATGCAGTGAAGAAAGTACTACACATTCTGAAGAATGTATAAATATTAATAATTTGTGTCATTTCTAACTTCTTTAAAGTTGAATTTTACCCATAACTTGATAGAAAATATTATTTAGCAAGGAACATACATTTAAAATTAATAATTATGCTACCAAAATTAGAATGTGCTGAAAATTGCCTCCAGAATTGTTCCCGTTTCTTCTTGCTGAAGGTTGCCATTTTGCTGAAGCCCAGAGCCCCTGAGCCTAAATTTTTAGGCCCCTTTCACACAGGGAGTCCGTTCAGCTCCACCTGTCAGTTTTTTTGGTGGATCTGAACGGATGCCCCATGCATCTCAATGGGGCATCGGATGTCAGCGGAGATATGTCCGCTGACATCCGATCTGTCAAAACCGGACTGATGGAAACCCTGTTTTCCATCCGTCTGGCGGATTGGATCGGATGAGAACGGACAGACGGTCCTTTCCCATTCCCCCATAGAGAAGAATGGGGACCTGACAGCTGTGTCTCCGCACACAGCGCGGAGACACAGCTGTCATCTGCCTGCTCAGCGAGGGATGGATCCCCCGCTGAGAAAAACGGAGTCCGCCTGACGGACTCCGTGTGTGAAAGGGGCCTTAGGCTGTCAGCAGATCAGCCTCTAGTGGCTCTGATTTTCAGCACAGTGCCAAAACTGGAGAGCAACTGAGCAAGTGCAGAGCAGAGTGAGACAGTGTATTACTGGATTTTATACAGTATAGCGACATCTTTTTAATGTTTTACATAGCTTTACCTGCAAAAGGGGTTAGCCTGGAGTGATCTAGCATGACTTTTCTGACTGAATTGTATTGAATTTTCTGACTAAAGTACACTTTAAACTTATTCCCTTAAAGAAAAAAAAAAAAAAATTGGATTTTTGTACTTACCGTAAAATCCAAATCGAGTTCATTGACGGACACAGCGCTCCATAAATCATAACTACAGGGTTATATTGCCTCCTCCAGGAGTAGGATTAGGCAGAACAAAACACTTGGCTACGCCCATGGGCCATTCTCAGCTAGTATATAACCCCCCTCTCTGCCGTAGGTATTCAGTTTAGTAGCAAGTAGTAGTAGACTTCTCAAAACTCCTTAGAGGGGTGGGTGCTGTGTTCCTCCGATGCACTCAGAGAAATAAATTTTACGGTAAGTACAAAAATCCCATTTTCTTTCATTGGACGGACACAGAGCTTCATAAATTATAACTACTGGGACATTCAAAAGCGGTGCCAAAAGGAAAATGAGGAGTTGGGAAAATAAACCAAGGCTAAACGCAAGATTCCTAACCAGAACACAGAAGCCTTAACTGGGTCACAGGAGCCCCATCTGAAATAAAACTTAAAAAAAAACACACCCCTCTTAAACAGCAGTCTGCAAAACCTTGTGGCCAAAAGAAGCATCCGCAGATGCGAAAGTATGTACTTTGTAGAATTTTGTGAAGGTACGCACCGACAACCAAGTGGCCCCCTTGCAAACTTGAGAAACTGACTCTTGATGACAGAAGGCCCATAAAGTACTCAGTGCCCAAGTAGAATGCGCCGTGACAGGGAAAGGAGGAACCCGACCTTTAAAAGAATAGGATTGAGTCACCGTTTGTCTTATCCATCTGAGATGGTAGCAGAAGAAGCGGCGGCCGGCCCTTTCCTTGGTCCTTATGTGACCACAAAGAGCGAGTCTGACCTCCAAAAGTACTCCGTAGCTGCCAGATACACACAAATCGCCTAACCACATCCAAGGTATGCAAAGAAAATTCCTTGGGATGAGCCAGCTTGGCACACAAGGAAGGCAACACAATGGAAGTCAGAGACAACTTTGGGCACAAATGATGGACAGGGACGAAGAACCACTTTATCCCTATGGACCACTAAATAGGGACTACAACAGGATAGTGCTGCCAACTCCGATACCCTGCGAGCCAAGGTAATAGCCACCAAGAATTCCACCTTTTGGAAAATGTAGGCAAGGGAATGTCCCACAAATATTCTCAAATGGAGGTTTCTGGAGAATCAAGAGCACCAAGTTTAAAGCCCACGGTGGAAAAGGAGACCTTACAGGTGTAGCCACATGCCGGCCCCCCTGAATGAAGGTACGAACTAAAGAGTGCATGGCTAGGGGTCGCTGAAAGAAGATTGCCAAGGCAGACCCCTGGCCCTTGATGGTACTCAAGGCCATTCTCTGCTCAACGCCCCATTGGAGAAAGCCTAAGATCTGAGCCACAGAAAAGGAGTGAGGATGAGCGCCAATTGACTGACACCAAGAAATGTACAATGTCCATGTTCAATGGTATATCTTGCTGGAAGACAACTTCCTCGCCTTCACCATAGCAGGGATTACTGATCCAGACAAACCTCTATGCACCAGTACCTGGCTTTCAATAGCTAAGCCATTAAAACCAACAACTGTAAAGCAGGATGGTAGATCAGCCCTTGGGACAACTGGTCTTCTCTAAGAGGAAGCCCCCAATGGACGTTTACGGACACCAGACTAATTGGAAGACCCTTGCCCTTGATTCCTCGCAGGATGATAATGGCCTAACCATTCCCTAAGGACGCCTGTAGCATCTACCAGAGGAACCCGTGACCTCGCCACAAACCTCCTGTGGAGCCAAACCTGCTAAAGGAGCTGCATGTAGGACTTTGCAAACAGAACTGTCTTGAAGGTGGATACCACCAGACTCAGAACCTGTATGCAAGTCAGGAGAGAGAACTGTCTGTGTGCAGCCGGTGAATCACAGCCTATGGTTCCCGAAGTTTGTCCAGAGGAAGGACCACACTGGTCAGAATTAAAATCACCTCGGTAAATCAATTCCCTGGACAGGGATAGGGGGGACCTTAGGTAGTTCGGATGTCACCCGAACCATTGCAGGAATTATATCTGCACAAAGAGACTTCGGGCCTAAAAACCCGAAATGGACAAAAAATTTGTCCCCCTTTCTGGGTACCCCCAAAAGAATTTTGTGGATCCCCTTGACGCTCATGAAGGAGGTCCACGGGGCCGGAACCCAGCAAAGATGTCCCCCCACCCCAATAATGAGTCAGGGCAGACCTTCATGCTGAAGGGGGTCTTGTCTGTAGGCCTGTAGAAGCCAGCTCTAGTCTTACCGGACCAAGGATGCTTGAAACCACCTGGGGAAGACTTGGAGGATTCATTTCCCTTATTCTCAGTCCCAGAAGCACAATATTTTCTATGGGATGAGGAGGAGGGCCCCCGTCTGCGACGAGGCTCCTTCCGTTTCTTGGATTGTGGCAGGAAGGTACTCCTCACCCCCTTGAGATACTTAATGATGTCATCCAGAGTAGCCCCAAACAGATGATCATGGCCACATCAGCCTCATCCTCCATTCTTAAATGCAGTAGTAAGTGCGTCTACCAGCGCTTTTTCATTTGCTGCTGCGACAATAGAGGAATCGCCCTCACTTTCGGACAGATCTGGGGGTGCGAGATCAAGCCCCCTTGGACGGGCCATGTCCACAGCGGCATCAGGCTTAGAATTAGATGGGACTCACTGAGCAGGGGAAGGCAGGGGATGCTTCCTCCTGGGCCTTTGCCCACATGCCAGTTCCATCCGGGTTACCAAGGACTGTAGTATCGTCTTCAGCGCAACCATGGGAAGCTGGGGTTCCGAGGGACCTGTCAACTCCATGAGGGGGTCAGTGGGGAAGATACGACCCTGAGGCTTCATAGGGAAAAGGAAGACCTTGCAGCACAAAAGATCTTTTGACACCATCCAATGCACAAAGTACCTATCAGCAGAGAGAGAGAGAGAGATAACAGGGACCCCTAAGGACTCACCCTATCTACCAAAGGAGTGCCATTATTCCGACCCAGCAACCCATGGATGCCATCTACTTCATATATCCATGGACAGGAAGAGGAGACCGAGGAGGAAGAGGAGTGTTCTGACCTCTCCACGAGGTCCTGGCCTCGAGCATCTCGCCGGACTAAGGGAAAATGACCAGCTAAACCAAGGGAAAATGGCCACTGTGACGTCATCAGCCCTACCGAACATGGTCGCCGGCTGCCGAAGCATGCTGCCAGGAACACACTGTGCCTTCTAAACCTCTGCGCCCTCTACAAGAGGGCCCCTGCCTCCATCACTAAAAGGTACTGTACACCACCAGGCAGGGACAACATTTAGGGGGAAGTTCGCTGTGCGCTGCTGCACCCTCTGCACTGGAACACCATCCCCCCAGGACACACACCACTCTAGGACCGAAAAAAGGGGAATAGTGGGGAAGACCCCTAAGGGTCTCTGCCGCCTGCCCTGGGACCCCCACCAGTACGTGGGGTTGGCGGGGAGCCCACTCGACCGAGGAATTTTAGGGTGGGAGGAGGGAACCCGCAGGCAGGCCCAACCATCCCAGGAGAGACCCTGCGGGACGTTTAACTCGCCAGCCAGCCTCTGTCCGTGTGACTTTGTTGCGGCCGATCTAGCGCATAGCTGCGGTCTGCATGCGCTTCCTGGCCGGATTGGGGGGACCACTGTATCTAGATTACCCAGCCCGTCGCCCTGCCCGGCAGTTGAAAAAACAAAGATGCAAGGAAGGAGAAAAAATTGCTAGGACCAAGAGATCCCCGCAGGGAGCCTAGGCCTTTACTCCTGACTAGACAGATTAAAACTGAATACCTATAGCAGAGAGGGGGGGGGGTTATATACTAGCTGACGGCCCATGGGCGTTGCCAAGTGCTTTTTGTTCTGCCTAGTCCTACTCCTGGGGGAGGCAATATAACCTAGTAGTTATGATTTATGAAGTGCTGTGTCCGTCAATGAACGAAAGAGAAAGATGCAATTTACTCCAAACAATTTGCAGTTCAGTACTGTTTGCTTGGTGGAAAGTGCCTCCCCATACTACCCTATAATGATCTAGTTACTGCAAAGTGTCCTGATATGCTGCACAATAGTGAACTTAAGTTACAAAGTACTGTATACACATAGAATTTGGAAATTACAGCCCAGACGCTAGAGCTGCAGATTCTTTAGAGCTGTATTTTTTCAACCAGTCCGCATGGACTATTAACTGGTAATTTTTTGCAGATCTTTTCCCAGTATCCCAGGTGGAATGAGTGCTTTTCATGTAAACTGTATCTAACAAACACAGCTGTACAAGTCACTAGAAGACTTGTACAGCTAAGGTCTAGTTTTTTTTTTTTACCTTAATGCATGTCTGTGAAAAAAAAAAAAAGCACTCTCCCCTCCCCTTCCCTCTTTCTAAACATGGAGGCTTCTTTCAGTCCTGTACTGTGCCTAGCTGCAGCTCTTCTTTCATCTCTTCCTGCTCTCACTGCACACAGACTAATGGAAGCTATTGGCTCCTGCTGCTGTCAGTCAAGTCCTGTGAGTGGTGAGCTTCATGGGCACACCCAACTCACCCGGCTTGCTAAAGGGGCACTGGCACGAAGGAGGGGGGACTGCCAAAGAAGCAGTAAGGGACCACTCTGTTCAATATCCTTACAGAGAGCAGGAAAATATAACTTTTTTCCCCATTTAAAAAAAAAATGCCTTTAGAACCACTTTAACCGGTTGCCGACCGCCGCAAGTACATATAGTGCGGCGGTCAGCCCCGGCCAGGCAAAGTGATGTACCGGTACGTCACTAGCCTGGGAGCCAATAAAGGGCGGGCACGCGCCGCTGGAGGCGCACTCCCGCCTCGTTCACGGACACCTCCGTGCGTGTGACCGGCGGACTTGATGTCCGCCGGTCACTCGCGATCGTCCGCTGTGAAGGGAGAAAGGCAGGAGGCTAGTGTAAACAAAGCCGCCTGTCATCCTTCCCTGTGTAAAAGCACTGATCTAACGGCCCTGCTATGTAGGACCCTTGATCTGTGCTGTTACACACACAGCCACATCCCTGCACAGTAAGAAGCACGCCCCTAGGGACACACAGTCACTGCATCTCTAAAAGTTAACCCCTTCCCTGCCAGTGTCATTTTTACAGTAACAGTGCATTTGTATAGCACTGTTACTGTAAAACGTGTCAAAACTGTCAGTCAAGGGTCCGATCTGTCCGCCGCAATGTCGCAGTCCCGCAAAAAAAAAAAAAAATTGCAGATCGCCGACATTACGCGTTAAAAAAATAAGCAACAAAAATGACAAAAATATTTCCCTTAGTTAGTAAACGCAATAACTTTTGCGCAAACCAATCAAAATACGCTTATTGTGATTTTTTTTTACCAAACATAGGTAGCGGAAAACTAATTGGCCACAAATTTTAAAAAATTTTGATTTTTACATTTTTTTTGGGGGGGGGGGGGAATTTCATATAAAAAATGTGAAAAATAGTTACTTTTGCAAAATTTAACTCTTTTTTTGATTATAGCGCATGATCAAAAATCGCACACGTGATCAAATACCACCAAAAGAAAGCTCTGTTTGTGGGAAAAAAAGGACATAAAATTTGTTTAGGTACAGCATCGCACGACCGCGCAATTGTCCGTTAAAAATCACGCAGTGCCGAATCGCAAAATATCCCCTGGTCAGAAAGGGGGTAAAATCTTGAGTGGTTAAGCTAACTATACATTTACAGGTTTCTCTTGTTCAGTTTGCTATCCATTGTAGATGGAGGACTCACTTCTGCCGACTATTGGCCTAACAGTGACTGCATATTGCAATCACTGTTTAGCCCACAATTTTGCACCGATACTCCAACAAGTGTCAATTAAAGAAAAATGCTGCCACTATAGTAGGTATAGTCCCAAAATAATACACAGTGGTGGTTTACAAACATACTTGGACAAGAGTTTGAGATCTGGAAGGTCAATAACCAGCAAATCCACCCTTTGTTATTTAACTGAAAATATCTAATCAGATACTGTACACTTGATTATAGGCTGTTTTACTATACTGGACATCTTATGTTGCCACTGCTGATAAGTATCTAGCTTTAGCATGCAGTTTGATTACCTTGATTTGTTAATTGTGATGAGTTTTTCAATTCCCTGTGTCTGGATGAGAGAGCGTGCATTTTCTGAGCTGTCTGTGACTATTTCATGGATGGTATTAAGCACAGCTACCACAGTGTCTTCCTCCAAGTTCTTGGCAGGACGCTGCTGCCCTCCGGGCAGGTTTCGCACCAGTTGACCCATGGCATAATTGCCTGAGGTAGAAAGAGATGTTATACAAAGCATTGCTGTAATATATTACTAAAGTCTTAATACGCTTCAGACCAGCATCATTTTGGAATAAAAAACCCTTTATGACCCTTTATAATTTATAATTTATGGTAAAAAACCCTGTAGACTACTAATTTTATACCATTTCTATTAAAAATGTTAAAGACCAGATAATAAAGAAGTGTTTTATTCAGTGATAGTTTTGGTCTGAAGTACTGTGAACTGGAGGACCAATGAGTGTGGAGGTACCTGGACCATAGCACATCTCCAGACTGTTCAATCCTGTTGCATCTTTTAGTCAAAATCTAAATTTCATATAAAGACATTTAGCTGTGACTTGCCATGCAACATTCTGAATTATTGTGAATATTACAATCACCACCGCCTGAATTACCAGATTAAATATTTACCAATTATAAAACAATGATTTAAGAAATATTCCATTCCTGAGCCCAGTTTAAAATATTTAGAGGATTCAGCTACAGTTTCTATATTGTTGCTTGGAAACCAAAGCTTTTCATCTCTGTGAAGGGCACAGACAAATACATCAATGGTCCAAGTCATGGCTGAAATCTCATCTATTAATGAGTTCTTAAACCATAACTTGCAGTTTTATATACTTCCAAAAAAAATTAATTCTAATGAAGGCTGCTCTATAATATACATACTGGGAACAAGACACGGTAGAACACTACATAAGGAGGAGACACATAGAAACCATACTGAGTTTAGATCTGGCGAGAGCTACCAGAAGCTTCATCTATATTTTAGTCTTTGTAAATGTGATCCAGTAATGCAGGAGTTGGAAAGTTTGAACACATTTTAATCAGAGACCTTTGGATCTTTTTATCAAACGTCTTGTTGATCAGCACCATCACTAAAGAGAAATGGATGCCCAAACCTGTGACCAAATTTCAGAGATTTAACACAATGACCTGAACATAATCTTCAGTACAATTTAGGTCTCCACCAAGCACCCTCATTTATTAAATTAAACAGTACTAAAAGCCTCCAATCAAAAGTCTACCAAGGGAAATGACAGCAAGAATCAAAGTATATAGGTGACTGGTGGCAATGCCTATCCATACAATATGGCTGTGGACCATAATGACTCTTAGGTCATGGAGGAAACTCAGTCAGCACCATACCGGACCAAATACTGTGCACAAATTTAAACTTCATTAACCAATTTTCTACTGGGGCATTTTTTTATTTTACTGCACACGATAATATCTGCATTTTTTTGCAGTAAATTACTTTTACCCCAAAACAGTTACACATTTTCTGAAAGCAAAGATCCTGGAGAATAAAATGGTAGCAGTTGCAATGTATTAGGTTGAATAACAACATTTGCACAGTTGTTTATCAAAGTCATATTTTCTGGAGAAAATACACTAACACATTTTGGTGTAAGCAACAATAGTAAAACATAAAATATGGGGTTGCATCAAATATATAATGTTAAAATTGTGTGTGCTCGTGAAATCGCAAAGAAACTATAGCACTCAAGATTTAAAAGCCCTTACAGGTGATCAGTTTAGAGCTACCCATAAAAATATGGTCCTAGAATTATTGCTCTCACTCTGACATTGGCAGTAATACTTCACGTGTGGTGCAATTTATGCTTCTTTACACATGCGTGCCTTATGCTGCATTTTTGCATTGGGGTGTGTATAGGGATAATGGAGGTCCTTTAATTTTTTTTTTATTATTTTGATTTACTATATTTTTTTTTTAAACATTTTTTTTCTCCATTTACCTTTATTGCTATCACGCGGAGGCTAACAAGCCCCGTATGTGATAGCATGGTCAGAGGACAAGTCGCTTTTTATAAAGATATCAGGGGTCAGTTAGATTCCCAATGTCTCCACTGCCCTCAACTGGAACTGCTACCCTAGTTACAGCAGCTAAAGAATGACACCTCTGAAACCAGAAGTAATGTATGTTGCTGCTGTGTTTATTAGTCACAAAGGGGATCAGAACAGGGAACCTCTGTGGGCGCCAGCTGCAGAGGGTGCACTTTCAGCGCACCATAAAAGTGATAAAGCCAGCTCTAGAGACACTGGATTTTTACCTGAAAGCCGATAGTTGGCTGCACAAATTCATACCGAGATTGCCTTATCCTCTTGAATACCAGGATGTTTAAACACACACATTGGTAGACAAGGGGTTAAAGTTAAAAAAATAATTTTTCAGATTGACATAATAAAAAGGGACTTACCGATTAAGTCTTTGTTGCGTCTGTCCATAGAAAGGTTCCTCAGAGCTATAGCCACAGCTCTAACCACTTTGTCTGAATCAGACTGAAGCAGTTCCACAAGCACCGGTAAGCCTCTTTCTTTGCGGACCGTAGCACGGATATAGGTTGACCACTAAAAGACAGAATAGAGTTCCTATTAAATTCACTTATACAGAATGTTAGAGGGCCATAGGGTGGAGTGCCATTTGTAAAAGAAAAGCTACTGTCTACAATCTAACATTTAGCTGTGAGAAATTTGTGTTGTGTGGTGTACTACCTAAGAATTGCTAATTATCTTTCACACTACATATGCTACTACTCTACCTCAAGCAATATTATTCGTGACATGATATGCAAAAGCAAAATTTGATAAATTATAAATGTTCTACAACAGCCAACAGCCTACTGATTGACAGTGCTGCCAACTAGGTATTTATTCTATAAAGGAGAACACACGGCCTGATTGTTGTGAAAGGTGAGCTAGTGATATGTGCAATTTAACAGTACTAGGATTACCAGTGCTGAATCTGATGTCCCAGTGTGGATGCAGTAAGAAAAGGTCATATTACTTTTCTCTACACTTTAGCACCTATCAGAGGTGACATATGATTTTCCTGCAGCCCCTACATAACAATCTCTGCATTCTTCTATTGTAGAATAGTGTAGGTAATGTTCTGTTATTTTTCCATCTGTGTCACATTGAGGAGATTTCATTTTCCTTCCTGTCCTGAAGATGCAATAGGAAAAGAGATGAAATCTCCCCAAAGTAAGGTCCAAACCCACTTATCAGTAGAAAAGACCCAATTGGAAGATCCCCCTCTAACCCTGTCCAGTTGTAAACTGCGAATTTCACCAGGACAAATAAAAAGGATGAATCTTCCAGGTGGGAAAGCAGACAAAAAATAAATAAAAACTACTGTCTTACCTATCCAGACCTAAAACAAAGTTTTGCAAATAGATCCACTTTAAGCAACCCAAAGTAACCAATCAGTTTTAGGTTAACGGTTTCCCTATTTAATCTAATTTTGTTTCCCAAATTTATTGCCTACCCTGCAGGAATACTCTTGGTTGAGAAATCCTAAAATCCTACTAAAAATCACACTTACAAATGAGAAAAGGGTTGGAGGACATTTAATCTCTGGCAAATCAAATGTTAATAAGGCCAGTGAGCAGCAGTCAATGCATGGGCTGCAATCTGTAATGATAATTAATGTACATTACGGAAAAAAAATCCATTACAGTTCATACAACTAAAACTATGACAGACTGCTCCTCCTGCCTGACAATCGCCTTCCTCTATTTCTCCGAGGGCATCTTTATATGCGACGGATCATCAAGCTGAACCTTCAGCAGTAAAACTCCTGAGCTGAGTAAGTGTGAGGCAAATATGGCAGACTGAAGAAAGTACAAATCAGATTTGCAAGAACAAAAAAAAAAAAAAAAGACACTGCGCAAGATTGTGAAAAAAAAAATAACAGTGCCGGAATGCACTTTACTGAATATTCCCCAGGATTAGGAAAACAGCAGTTTCTTCTGCTTTTTGGTGACAGAAATACATTCCAACAAAAGTATATCTTTTATCCAAAATGCTGCCGTATCAATTCCTAAGCAGCATATGTACATGTTAACAAAGACCTGGAAACATTTTTAAATACCGTACATTTCCCATCAAAGCTACTGATGAGGTTGACAACTATATATATAAAATATTGCCAGTTATGCAGCTGTGATGTACAGCTCAAGTCAGCAGTTCAGAAAAAACTGGCCAACAAACTTGTAATTGGTAGTGTTCTTCTACATGGTTGCTAAAGAAGAAATCTGAGATGTTGGGAAATACTACCAAACACTATACATCCTTTTAAATGTTTTTTGCCTTGTCAGTCTCTCAAAATGTGTATTTTTATTTAACACG
Source organism: Pelophylax lessonae (assembly GCF_965119305.1). Classification (NCBI taxonomy): domain Eukaryota; kingdom Metazoa; phylum Chordata; class Amphibia; order Anura; family Ranidae; genus Pelophylax; species Pelophylax lessonae. The sequence continues at coordinate 261,062,235 of NC_138768.1, read as the reverse complement.
GAACATAAACCACTTAATTAAAACCGATGTACAGTAGCCCTTTCCTTTAAAGAGATTGTGAAGTCAGAAGGATAAAGAAAGCCTGTGTGCAGCAGCCCCCCTCAGCTCCCCTAATAGCCCATCTTTATCCAGTGATGTTGCAGGAGTTTCTCAGCTCGCCAGGACTCCCCTCCTCATTGACTGAGACAGCAGCGCAGCGCGATTGGCTCACGCTGCTGCCAGTCAGTCAATTAGGAGAGGGAGGGGGTGAGGCCAGGTTGCGGCTCCGTGTCTGAATGGACACAGGGAGCTGTGACTCGGCTCGGTGCACTCATAGCAAGTTGCTTGCTTTGGGGGGGCCCTCAATAGGAGGGAGGGGCCAGGAGCACCAAAGATGGACCCAAGAGGAGTATTTGGGCACCTCTGTGCAAAACCAACTGTACAGAGCAAGTAAGTATAACATGTTTGTTTCTTAAAAAAAAAAGACTTTAAAATAAAAAACTGCTTTGGCTTAAAGTGATTGCAAACAGTGGGGGGGGGGGGGGGGGGAGAAGGACATGGCACCGGTTTATGCTGTAGTCTACATCCACTTTTGAGATTTCTTCTCATTTAAAAGGAGATGTACAGCCAAAGCTTGTTTGGCTGTACATGTCCTATGGATCACAGGAGTGAAGTTCGTTCTGCACTGCTGTGACCTGTTTTTTAGCAGAGAGCAAGCTGAAGTCAGCTCTCTGCTGATCTCACAGAAGTCGGTTCACGCACTGCTTCATCATGACTACGAAGGAGAGATCTGCCAGGTGCCTGGACCGACACCCCTGGCTCAGCCTCTCAGCAAGCCGCTGAGAGCCTGAGCCGGCCGCTCCCTGCCCCTCCACAGCCCAGCACTCCAGTGAGCGAGGAGGGGCTGAGCAGAATGTCAGTAGCTCTCTGCTCGAGGAGCTGTCAGAACCAAGTGATCTGCGGTGTTCGATAACTAGGTTCTCAGTGCAGAAGCACCGGGGGACCGATGCTATATCCACATAGGCAAGTATGATTGGGGGAAAAAAATAAAATTAAAAAATACATCTCTTTTAATGTCAGGACTAGCATGGATTGGAAATCTCTCCAATGGGGGCAAAAACTGTCAGAGGGATAGGAAGGAATGCAAAATCTCCTAAATGATGTAATGGACAGAAAAAAAAAATTATGAAAGTCATATTTTTCCCACGTAAAATCTAAAACCGAATTGGGCTTAAAAATGTAAATCCAGCCAAAACATTTTCTTAGATTTGGATAGAGTGGGGGAGGGCTAGAACTCCTGACAGAATTTTACCGCTATTCGAGACTTCATTAAAGTCGTCCTGACTTCCTGTCCTGCTGACATCTTACCAAACAAGAAGTGGGATGAAATCTTCAATACCAATACAGACACAAATAAAAATATTTTATAAAGTAGAAGGCAGATGAATGGTCAGCTTTTTATTTTGGTTGTGTCCCTGTTGCAGAACTTCCACACTTTCTAGTGAAATAATTTTTAGCAGGACAGGAAGTGAGGAGAAATCTCTTTAATGGAGTACCAGACATGAGGGGTTCTAAACTTCCCCACTGAGTTTTTGGTTTTACACACACTTCAAGTGTACAAGAAAAAATGAATAAATGAATAAACTCAATATTAATAAGGATTCAGAATAGGAGTTCTGGTAAATATTGGTTATGTTAATGTTACATAAAAACCATCAATGTGATTTAAGTGTCATTTATTGTGTGCTAGACTGCTGACTGTTAGAAAGCAAAAAGGTCAGCATGAAATGCTCCTGATAAGAGGCTTTCCTTTGAAGCCAGTTGGTGCCTACTTACAGTCCAGTTGCCAGCGCTCAGATTCTGCAGAGCTCCTGCTGCCGCTTCCAGTGTGTTGTAGTTTTGGCTTTCAGTCAAGATAGACAGGTATAGTCGTACAACCTCTGGCTGGTACAAAAGTTCAAAACCTAAACACACAGAAACAGAAAAAATGGATTACAGTTCTGTATTTTCCCCTGAAGAGAAAGCAATTCAATAGATGTTACACTCCCCCAAAGTAGTGTATTTACAAAATGGCGACTTTAGGTTATTTATTAAAAGCAATGTTATGTATTTATCTGTGCTGGTTAAAAATTGAGGCGATAAATGGAAATTTTTCTAAACTTTTTTCTAGAAGGACTGTTCTAAAATTTGGGTCCTGAAATATTTGGGGCACACTGATCGAGAGCAGGACAGATCCTGGGAGAATGGTGCACCGTGTGCGTGGGTCAGCTGGCCTTTTCTCCAATTCAGAAAAGCTGGGAGACAAACGTTCTAATGAAACCAAATTCTAGCCACTAGTCTTTAGCACAGATTAAAATAGACAAAAATAAACTAAATTCTGGTTGTTCTGAGCAGAGCAAACACTTTACATAAATACACTTTATAGAAGATTAAAGTAAACAAAACGATCAATCTCATTTTAACTGAAACACCTACATTTAAGTCCTCCAATTTTTTGTGCAGAATATAATTCACAAGCTTTCAAATTACTGCCCTCCACTGAATTCACCTATGGTTAGTGAAACATTGCAAAGCAGCCACAAGGGGGCAGTAAAGACATTCCTATGCATCATCTCAAGGTCACAACCAAGGAATCTTGTGCACCAAGACATCTAATATTCCAGTATTTCTATTGTCATTGTATGAACCAGTACAGGCAAAAATCTGCCTCATTTAGTTTAACTCAGCATATTACCATTGAACCTAAAGCATACGTAAACGCTAGCTAAATGACAGATTGCTAAAGCACCATGTATAAATTAATTCAATTTTTTTATTTTAATAGAATACTATTTTCATTCATTGTTGAATGCCAGCATTGCTCATCTCCTGCAGATTTTGCAGCCACTTCATGCGTACATGCATGCACTCCAGCTTTGAATGCAGAGTGAGTTTCATGGTGGTAACAGTAAACCAAGCCTGAACAACATGGCATTGCCACTTGTAATCTGTATTGGGAGTGGGAAAATGCAGGAGACTGGAACAGTATTGTAAAACACAATGGGGGAGGTTTACTAAAACTGGAGCATGCAAAATCCGGTAAAGCTCTGCATAGAAACAATTCAGCTTCCAGGTTTTATTGTCAAAGCTTAACTGAACACGCTCAAGTTCGAAGCGGATTGGCTACCATGCACCAGATTCTAAGTGCTCCAGTTTTAGTAAATCTCCCCCAAAATGTCTGAACAAGTACCTTAATGGCAAGATAGACCGGTATTCATTTTATTTATAGGCTGCAGAAAACACTGAAAAAAACCTGAAATCACATTAACATGCAAAAGGTTATATAGGCATACCTACCAACGTGCAAGATGGGATAGAGCAGGGATCCTCAAACTACAGCCCTCCAGCTGTTGCGGAACTACACATCCCATGAGGCATTGTAAAACTCTGACATTCACAGGCATGACTAGGCATGATGGGAAATGTAGTTCCTCAACAACTGCAGGGCCATAGTTTGAAGAACCCTGGGATAGAGGGACACATCATAGCATGCACTGTGCAGTATTTAGGCAAGAGACCTGTTCCTGCCACACCTCCAGTAACAGAGGCCAAGATGAATAATGCACAAAAAATAATTGGTTTAACCTAAATTTTTTTTATCACTACGTTTCCTTTATTTGGACTTTTCAAAAGAAAAAACAATCATTTAAAAACTAGAAAAAGGTTTAGTAAGGTAAAATACTTCTGATAGCTAAATAACATTTGGTTACATGGCCCTTTACATCAGGCCAAAGGGAGGGCCAACTTAAGAAGAGGGGGGGGGGGGTTGGTTCCAAAAGAGGGGCCTCCAAATGGACCGTTTGGCGATATTTATTGATCGAGTTTACATTAATACTAAAAAACCCATAAGAAAAAAATGCTTGCTCAAACACAGCAACTGACCCTCTGAAGCCAAAAGCAACACTAACCTAACACCAATCTTATCTTCGCTTCAAGACAAATTCCTGGTTCCAACCCAGACAAGAACTTCTGCAAAGATACTGAACTACTGAGACCTCTGGAGTAATGCCCCTCACAGCAATGGAATTCAACTTGGTCTCCCATCAATATGGGCAGATTTGCAGAAGCTCTCCAAGTAGTTGGAAGTTGATAATAAAATGTGTTCAGCAGTGTAGGAGTTTCTCCAAGCTTTAGGTTTTTATAGTATTTGACCATATTAAGTTGCTCCAAGTCTGACATTGACGGTTCAAACCGACATTGATGCCAACATTGCTGTGCTCTACTGGAATTGCTAGTTGATTAGATGCAACGCTGATCCAATAGCTTTAATACTTTGGCCCCTTCCACACGATCGGACCGATCAGGTCCGCCTGTCCGTTTTTTAGGTGGACCTGATTGGGCCACCCATTCCCTGCTATGGGGAGGCCGATGTCACCAGACATGTGTCTGCTGACACCAGCCTGGCATCCGATCTGACAAGATCTGCTAAAAACAGACGGATGGCGATACAGTCGCCATCCGTCCAGCGGTTTCGATCAGATGAAAACTAACAAGCTGTCTGTTTTCATCCGATCTCCTCAAAGGAGTGGGACACTGACAGGTCAGTATCTGCGCAGTGAGCATTTATTAGCTTTCCCTTGATCTTGACTAGTCTTCCAGTTACTGCCGCTAAAAAACATCCTAACAGAATGATGCTGCCACCAACGTGCTTCACTGTAGGGATTGGCCAGGTATTGGCCAGGTGATGAGTGGTGCCTGGTTTCCTCCAGACATGACGCTTGCCATTCAGGCCAAAGAGTTTAATCTTTGATTCATCAGATCAGAGAATTTGGTTTCTCATGGTCAGAGTCCTTCAGGTGCCTTTTGGCAAACTCCAGGCAGGCTGTTATGTGCCTTTTACTGAGGGAGTGGCTTCCGTCTGGCCACTCTACCATAAAGGCCTGATTGGTGGAGTGCTACAGAGATAGTTGTTCGTCTGGAAGGTTCCTCTCTCTCTCCACAGAGAAATGCTGGAGCGCTGTCAGGGTGACCATCGGCTTCTTGGTCAACTCTCTGATCAAGGCACTTCTCCCCTGCTTGCTCAGTTTGCCCGGGCAGCTCGCGCTAGGAAGAGTCCTGGTGGTTCCAAACTTCTTCCATTTATATAGGATGATGGAGCCCACTGTGCTCATTGGTACCTTCAATGCTGCATACATTTTTCTGTACCCCTTCCCCAGATCTGTGCCTCGATACGATCCTGTCTCGGGGGTCTACAGACAATTTCTGGGACTTTTTAGTTTTAAACAAACTACCGTACTTTCACATTATCATTATGGGGTATTGTTTGTAGAATTTTGAGAAAAAAAAATTAATCCATTTTGGATTAAGGCTGCAACATAAAATGTGGAAAAGGTGAAGCGTCGTGAATACTTTCCGGATGCACTGTATGTGTATGGGTTCTGACTGCCATCTCTTCTATAAAGAAACGGTGTGCACTGCCCACGCACTGCATTTAACAAGCGGCCAACTAGGGAAAACCTCTTGCAACAATTCCTGCGAGGGCAGTGATTCAGCAAAGAGTGGGTTAGTGGGGGATTGGTGGGGATTATTTCACCAGAGATCAATACCTGTCCATTTATTGCCATGCTATTAAGGCAAGATAGTCTAAAGCAGATTTTCTCAACCTTTTCAAGACAGAGGAATCCTTGAAACAACTTTCTGGTCTTAGGGAATCCCTGTTAAAATTACTATATCTACAACTCATGATACATTAGTGTGAGGGTTAGTAAGAATGAAAGAAGAATGCTCCTTACACTTTCAAAAAGAATTACCCCCTTACAGATAGCTAAAGAGAGAAATGGTGTCAGTAGGAACTTATCTGACAGGCAAATATTGCTCAAGGATCCCCTAGCAACCTTTGGAGGAACCCTAGTTGAAAAACCCTGATCTAAACAGTTGTAAAAGGTAAAAAAATAAATCCATTACATAACTCCAAACTGTTACGGATTTGGAGGGATGGTCTATTTGGTAGAAAACATCTCAGTTCTGCTTTCCTACTAAGGTGTTCCTCTTGTTGGTCTACTATATAGACAGATATTAAAATGTACTATTGAACTACCTAAAGCCTTCTACAACACTAAATCTTTCATGGAATCTCTACATTAACACATTTTGAAATGCAAATAGGAAGAGTGGTAAAAATAGGTACTTCTAAGTTTAATCAATCATTTTTTTGTATACCAATTCTTTATAGTTTCATGTAAATAGGGGGGTGTTTTTGGTCTATATATTTCATGATAACTGGAATCTGGGTAGTTATGCACATACAGTAAAATGGATGGTTTGATCACAGAATTAGTTCTGAATAACAATGTAAATACAGTAAAAAATTCCCAAATTATCCTGCATCTTTCCCCTTTTCCTCATCTTATCCATGACCATTCCCTCTCACAAAGCAAAACTTTAAGAGAAGGTAACCTGAGGCTAAAGCAGAATGATAATGAAAACACAATCTGCACGTACACATCCTGGGAGGCACTGTATTTTATGACTTGCTGTTTCCCATTCACTGTCTGCAAACAGCCCCCTGCTATTGTTTATGTATTTAGACAAGGACCCAGAGCCCCAGACCCTGCATTCTTGGGCACGCAGCCACCAAACAATATTGTTTGCAGCAGGAATTCAGACGCCCTACAACTCATGAGGAAGCAAACGGGTTAATGTAACAGCTGTTTAAAAACCCGTTAGGTTATTAGCAAATACTTGCTTTAATGGTTGTTTATGTCCACAATTTCCCAGATATAAAAACGATCACATTGAGCCGTCTCCAGCCCAGTTATCACACCCACTACACACCCATCTTAACAAGTCCCACCCATCCCTGTTCACAAATCCCAATGGGTACCAAGGAGAGGCTGGGGAAGTGTCTGAACAGCACAGAGAGCATCCTCACAGCATCATCTACATAATTATAGTGCCATTGAACACTTTTCTTTCCAGAGGTACTAATATTTCTCATCACATGCTGAAACAGTTTGAGGAGAAACTGCACCCTTAAGTGTATTTTTTATAGTGTGCGTTTCACATGCACTTATTTTTCACTTAAAGGTTTTTCCGTTTTCAGGTTTTTTTCACCACAGCGGATTATTAAAATATAAAACTGAGCCCCTCAATATTTTGCGCAACCTCCAAATTTAATTCCAAAGCAAAAAAAAAACACAAACACAAAAAACAATTATCCAGTTTAATGTAATGTATTAACTTTTCATACCGTATATACTCGAGTATAAGCAGAGTTTTTCAGCACATTTTTTTGTGCTGAAAACATTCCCCTCGGCTTATACTCGAGTCAAGAAAAAAAAAAAAAAAGTCCCTGGCCGCTCCGACGTGCTTAAGCTTTAAAAATGGCGCCGCCCAGCGCATACATGTCACCGCGGATGCGCCGCCGCCGCTCGGGAGAGGCCGGGAATAGCCGAAAGTATACGAGCAGCGGCGGCGCATGCGCAATGACGTGTCAGCGCCGGGCGGCGCCATTTTTAAAATGAAGGCGTCTCTGGAACAGGTAAGTTAAACAGCTGCCCTACCTGCCATTATGCAGGGCTGCGGGCATACTACAAGGGATGCAGTGCTGCGGGCATGGTCCACCTGTACCATGCCCACAGCACTGCATCTCCTGTAGTATGCCCACAACCCCCGGATCCTCTTGTACCATGCCAGTCACCCTGCATTCTCCCGTACCATGCCAGTACCCTGCATTCTCCCGTACCATGCCAGTACCCTGCATTCTCCTGCACCATGCCAGTACCCTGCATTCTCCTGCACCATGCCAGTACCCTGCATTCTCCTGCACCATGCCAGTCACCCTGCATTCTCCTGCACCATGCCAGTCACCCTGCATTCTCCTGCACCATGCCAGTCACCCTGCATTCTCCTGCACCATGCCAGTCACCCTGCATTCTCCTGTACCATGCCAGTCACCCTGCATTCTCCTGTACCATGCCAGTCACCCTGCATTCTCCTGTACCATGCCAGTCACCCTGCATTCTCCTGTACCATGCCAGTCACCTTGCATTCTCCTGTACCATGCCCGCCGCCCTGCATTCTCACCCTAGGCTTATATTCGAGTCAATCATTTTTCCCATCTTTTTGTGGTAAAAGTAGGGGCCACGGCTTCTACTCGGGTCGGCTTATACTCGAGTATATACGGTAATTCTTTTTTTTTAAATTTAAGCAATAGAAAATTATTTTGTACCGATATCCGCTTTCTTCATCCCCTGTAAAATAACAATCGGACCAGGAGGGGGAGGGGGGGGGGGAGAATAGAGAGAGAAGGGTAACTGTGCTGTTGCTCCTTCACTGTCCATTTAGAAGACTTGGGTTTGTCCTGGACAAGGTGTGGCAATGCAGTAAAGTTTTGGGTTCTGGCTGTGATATATGTCAGGGGCGTCAAGATCCTGAAACTGTCTGCATAGAATTACAGAACCTTTGGCTGGCAACACATTTCCTATACCCATAATTTAGGGCATATACATTTGCCGATAGTGAATGTTGTCCTGCCCATGCAAGCTCATGTGATGCTTTAGAAGTATCCTGGAAGCTAGAATTGGGAGCACGCATTTCCCACAGCCTGACCATGTCACCATGTTCCTCAGAAGCACAGTGGGCATGCTGATGCTAGCATATAGGATGTTGATATTCTCATTAATACTGATGAATATTTCATAGCTGCTCTAGAGATGACTAACTTTACAGGGACAATAAATATATCAGACAAAATGCCGCAACATATATTTTGTATAGTCAATTATTAACTTATCTGGCTAGGACATTTTTTTTTTTTTTTTTTTTAGCAAACCGAACCCAGGAAAAAAAAAAAAAAAAGGGGTGCATATATTGGGCTTCGTTTATAAGTGTCACAGAGGAGAACTATTCATTGTAATTGCTGAAGCTTGGGGGAGGGGGTGAGGTCACCCACTGCTTAACACGTAACCTAAAATTCTTTGTCAATAGAATATCTATAGATATTATGGATTATATAGCAAGAATAAATCTAGCAAACCTTAAATGGGGCAGTGTCTCACCAACATAATCTTCTGCTTATTAAAGCTGCCTAAAGTGTAGGTACATGAAACATTTCATATTTCTGATGAAGGCTTGTTACAATGTACTTGTAATGAAAAGTATAGCGTTTTATTTGCACTGTGTGAAATATCTGGTAAGCCCACCAGTCTCCCGATTTCCTATTTTCAAACAGACCACGCAAGGCATGGAAGCTGCATTAAACTTGGGAACACAGCCTCACTGCCCTCCAATTGGTCTGACTTGTGTTGACAAGCCATCACAATTTACAGTTTTGTTTTGCTGTTTAGCTATACTTTAAAGTGTAACTAAAGACATTTTTTTTTTGTTTTGGATAGAGTGGAGATGGATTAGAACACCTGTCAAGTTTTTACTGCTGTCTGCCCCTGTTAGGGAGATTTATCCCCTCTATTTGTCCAGTTTAGTTTACCATTACCAAAAATGAAAGTAAAGGAACATCCCAAATTTTGAGTTGTCCCCAGAACAGTAAGAGAGGGGGAAATCTTCCAATGGGAACACTAGTTCTGGTGACCTGGTGGTCCAAGAAGTCCCTTCATTTCCAGGGATTTCCGCTCACTTCCTGTTTTGGCTTTCTGACAGAAAGTGAAGGTTAGTCTCCCAAATGGGACACAGATGGCAAAAAAAAAGGGGGGGGGGGAGAGGTTATAACCCTCCCCTACTCTATCCAAAATGTAAAAAATTTAAACCGTTTTACCTACAGTTCTATTTGAAGTCATGGGACTGTGAGGGTCAATTCAAAGCCTTCAGCTTGTTTGAGTTATATTTAGGATCATTGTCTAGTTGCAGAAGCCATCCCCCTTTCAGATTCTTCTCAGATTCAGAGACTTAGATTGGGAAGGGAAGAACTAGAGGATACTCGGTTTTCCAACCAGAAAAAGAGGTGGGCTCTATTGGAATTGCTATAGCTTCTAATACACACCATAAATAGCTTTAAGTGTGCATTGAAACAAGAGTGAGCAATTTCAGTAAAGGAGAGGAGCCTGTACAACTTTGCAAAACTAAAAAGAACACTAGAGTTCAGCTTTAGCAGTAATTTCTTAATACTAGGGACTTCGCAAGCTTGAAGTGTTTTGCAACCTTTTTGTAGCCTTTTCCTGATTTTTTTTTTCCATCAGTTAGCTTTATTTTTGGATCTTACGCAGTTCCCCGAGCTGATAGTTTTTGAGTAACAGCCCAAAGTGTCAAATTTTTTTAAGTGCTGCAAAACAGGTGAAAACTCCTAATGCATATTAAGGCCTATAGAGGAAAATTGGGCCAGGGAATTTGAAAAAAGTGATTAACATTAAGACAAGTGAAAGACTGCCCAAACTTTTGCATATGCCATAGTTACTATTGATTTTGTTCCTATGTTTGTGAAAGAAATTTCAGCTGTGCTTCAACACAAATCTTTACTGCAGTTTTATTTTTTTTTACATTTTACCTTACAAAATCAATTAAATATGTAATTTGGCCAGTTGCCCAAACTTTAGCACAATAAAGGGCCATATCACATCAGCGATCCTATCGCTGGCAAGGCTCAGAAACAAGATAGTTAAAACTGCCCTGTGTAGAGATCATGTCACTGGTGAGGTCTGTGTTGGCAAGTCTACCAGCCTGTGATCTACTTTTTGAGGTTTTAGGGTAGCAGAGATCATAGCCCAGCAAACACTTTCAGTAGGTTCAGCTCCCACAACTTGCAATATCTTATGCTGATGATATGGGAAGAAGGAACTGAGATTAGTTGGCTAATTTTCAAAATCCTCATCAGGGAAGTTCTGCGGCTAAGCTAGAGTGTTTTCAAAATTGACCTGAACCCACTTGAGACAACATGACCTATTCACCTGATATCCCTCCCCCTACATAGTAGATAAGTACTGTTGTCCTGCTTCCATGTCGTTCACCAGCCAGAGCCTGTGAAATTCCATGTACTTTTAGCTATGGGTGAGGATGCGTCCTTCTGCCCTTCTCCATCATAAGATTGTGAGCCAACAGCAAACTCTCTCTTTGCTGCATATTTAATTGTGGTCAGCCATGACCTTGTAACATTATGGTGGCATTGGCATAGCTACTCTGGTTCTAACACCACCTTACACAGTAAGTTTTAGGAAAACTGCTCATAAAGCAATCCAACAAGCTGGTCATGCCTTTATTTTTTTAATCTCAGCACTGTATTTTGTGTAAAATCAGCCTTAAAGTGGTTGTAAAGTCTGAGTACCATTACTGCCAGGCCTTTTCTTATAACAGGTTATAATACAGTGTGTCAATGTTTTTTTTAAAATAATGCTGCTAAATGCCCTATTTCAGAGCGCCACTGTGTGGTCATGTGACCTCCGGCCACTCTCCTCCCCTGATCTAAGGACTAAAGCGGTAGGGGCCGAGATTCCCTTCTGACATCAGCCGGGAGGTCACGTGACCACTGTGCTGTCCGCTCAGCCTCTCCCTCTTCATTTTTACACTTCCCCAGGACACTGGGACATGAAATCAAAATGAGCTAGCAGCTAGTGAGAAGAGTGGTCCAGCAGGGGTGACCCTTAATAAATACACAGTTGAGTGCGTTAACTGAGCGATACAGGTTTTTAGTCTTTGTATTTATAGAACAGATGTTTTAAAGCAGAACTACACTGTATCTGAGCACCACAAACCAAAAAGCTATTTAATTATTTTCAATATTCAAAGAAAATTCACACATCCATGTCTCCATGCTTTTTTTTTGATTTTGCTAAGAAAATCCCTTTGGAAAAACACCTCTCTAGCATTTCTGACCATGGCCATCTTGAGTAAGGGCAGGGGATTCATGTAGCATTTACTTCCTGGAAATCCATATGCTCTTAGCTCAGGCATGCAGACAGGAGGGTGTGCTTAGCCAAGAAAACACTTCCCCTCCTTTAGACTCCTGGGATGTATGACATTTTCATGCCTAGGCATGAAAACCAGGAAGTAACTGAAGAAATGAAACTGAAAAAAAAAAAAAAAAACAAGCAAATATGATGTACTTTCTTATTTACTAATGCTAGCTGTAGAGGGTTACAAATAATCAACGTTGATTGAGAGAGTGAAGTTCCACTCTGCAGCTTGTCGAATGACTTTAGGGACTCCTGCACACTGGACATTTTTTTCTGTGGCTCCTAAGGGCGTTTAGCTTTTTTTTTTTTCTCCCACTTAACGCCCCTGCATGTTAGCCTGTGTCAATGCACACAGAGGCAGAAAAAAAAAAACTCCACCAAAGCCAGTGCGTCCAGGAGCAGCAGAGTTTTGGCAGAAAAAATGTTTGACGTGCCTAAGCGTTAGGCGTGTTTAGCACTTGAGTGTTAAATCTTTTCAATGGCTAGAATTATTCTGGCCAAATGACTTAACGCACAAGTGCTTGAAGCTCCTAAACACGTTACACGAGTTTACAAGTGCCAAGTGTTTCTTCTGCCAAGACTCTGCTGCCAGGTGATCTTACACTTATTTTACAATGGGAAAAATAAAATTATTATCCTTTAAAGTAGTAGGCTGTCATTTTTTTCTGTATTTGTATAATGCACATTGACTGCTCATATGAAGCTGCACAACTTATTGTTTCCTAACTTTGCAGCTGCATTATATGGCTTCTAATAAGTTCCGCTCGGGTAGCACACATTCCTCACTTCACTAAGGGCTCGTTCATACCATACGTGCATGAAAACTGATTGGAACTGATGGGAATACTGCGCAGATTTCACTTGCAGAGACATACGTTTCACATTAATTTCCCTCAGTTTTTATGCATGTTAGTTAGGTGGCCATATTCACATCAATGTTGATGTCATGTCAGTTTTTTCCCTGTGCAATAAAGTGCATACATATTCCTGCGCAGAATAAATCCACACGGTGTGGCATGAACGGGCACATAGAGAACAACTGTTTTTTTTGGAGACCTTGCTGAACATGTGCAGAAAAACTGGACGTATCTGCACCATGGTGAGAATAAGGCCTAACAGTCAACTGACAGCAATGTTTGGACTACAACACTCCATGGGCATACATGCCCCTTCATTCAAAAAAAAAAAATAATTCTTTCTACATCCAGTTGCTGCCTGGTTGCTGTCAGAGCATTGATGGGTACTCTAGATTTAGTTTGCATAGCCTGTGCAGGCAGCATCTGCACATTAGTATATTGTCCCGTGGTAGGACTACAACCTAACAGGTGACTCCTTAGCACCCTGCTGGTGTAAAGAGTCACTCAAAATAGGAAGGTGGGGTAGAGGCAATAGGACCAAAAAAAAAAAAGAAAAGAAAGGAAAGCTTCACAAGAGAGGGGTAAGCGTGGACCTCTGCTGAGATGTGTAAAAAAAAAGAATTGTCACTTTAAATATTCTGAGAATCCGTTCAATTAGCTGAAAGATTGTTGCTCTAATTATACAGAAAGGCATCACTGTTTTCTTTACATTTACAATAACAGACAAGACCACATAAGTCACGTAGGCTTTTTTTAAATTCCTCTAGCAACCACAGCAGAAGGGTGCAAAGAAATTCTCCCTTGATATCACACTACTAGAGAACAACCTAATTACACGAATGTGATACACAGTGCTGGAAAGGAGTAATTTGGATAAAGACACAAGGGCATGAATAACCTGGTTAGAGAAAACCTGGGGCCAGGCTTACAGGGACAGCGCTACGTCCAGCGTCGGTCAGCGGGGTCCCCTGAACACACAGTTACTATGGCTACCTCAGCACCTGAAACAAGATAGAACGCTAAGCTGTGTATGTAGTTAAGAGAATTCTCCAACACTGTAAGTTGGTAAGAGCTTGGGGAATATTGCAGAAATATTCAATAGCACCATATCAAACACCTGCTTACAGGCACAGTGTCTGAATTCTTACCAAAAAAAAAAAGACTGCCCTTTTTTTTTTTTTTCATAAATCACAATCTGGATAAGAAAAACTCCATCTAGCATCTCCACATAGGGAATATTCTGTATGTGTTTTTGAATCAAAGAAGAAGGGCTTAATATATTATGCTTATTAAATCTACATTGATTTACAGAGAGTCAAACAGGGACACAGTCATCATCCAGACAGGCCACACATTTGCTGTAGTTCATTGGGGGTAAAAAACAGAAGGAGCACTCGCTCAGGCATCTTAGCAGAAAACTATTAGGAATCCTGCATAGATACATGCATCTATACGTAAACACACAAGTGGAGCCTTTTAACACTTCTCAGCAAAGTAAAAGGACATTCTGGCATCAGAAATAAAAGGAATTCTGAATATATGCTCATTAGAGTAATGTGGCTGTGACACAAAAGTGGTGGAGAAATAGGTGTACAGCTGCATACTTCAAAGGGTTTTCCACCTCCAACTTCAAAGGCGGCATATTCTGTACTTAAATATGCAAGGCCTCGGTGCTTTGCCTTCCCTTGCTGGCAGTTAAATCATGCTAATGCCAGCTTGATTGAACATCTGTGGAGCATTGCATTTTAACTGCCTGACCAGGTTGTAAGTTACAACCGCCAACATACCATCGTGATTTTATGGCCCCACCCAAAAGACCAATAGACTGCATAGTAATAGCTGGATCTCTGGTACTTGAAACTGAGGTTTCAGGTCTTTGAAGGATGCCGCTGTAACTTAAAAAGAGAACAAGGCAAGATCAGGCAGAGAAGTTATACACAAAGCCCAAAAAGGGACTAAATCTTTGAGCAGGACTTTTGTTGTTCTCGAATTGTTCTTCTTTGTGCATAATCGGTCTATTAACGCAGGCAAGATCAGGTAACACGCGTAAAAAATGTAGCAAAAATTATCAGTGAAAAAAAAAATTGTACATATACAGTGGATATAAAAAGTCTCCATATCCTTGTTAAAAGGCCAGGTTTCTGTGATAAAAAAAAAAAGAGACAAAAAAAAAAAAAAAAAGAGACAAAAAGGTAAATCATTTTAAAACTTTTTCCACCTTTAATGTGACCTATAAACTGTACAACTCAATAAAAAAAAAAAAAAACTTACATCTTTTAGGGGGGTAAGGAAAAAATAAACAAAAATAATATGGTTGCATAAGTGTGCAAACCCTCTAACTAGGGGTGTAGCTGTGTTCAGAATTAGGCAATCACATTAAAACTAACAGTCAGTATACACCTGCCACCATTTAAAGTGCCTCTGATAAACCTCAAATAAAGCTCAGCTGTACTAGTAGGTCTTTCCAGACATTTTCTTAATCGTATCCTACAGAAAAAGCCATGGTCCGTAGAGAGCTTCCAAAGCATCAGAGGGATCTCATGGTTAAAAGGTATCAGTCAAGTAACACTGACATTACCAAGAACTGGATGTCACCCCAAAATTGATTTAAAGACGAGAAGAAAACTGGTCAGGGAGGCTGTCAAGAGGCCTACAGCAACATCAAAAGAGCTGCAGGAATATCTGGCAGGTACTGGCTGTGTGGCACATGTGACAACAATCTCCCATATTCATCATATGTCTGGGCTATGGGGCAGAGTAGCAAGACAGAAGCCTTTCTTTAGAGGAAAAACATCCAAGCCTGGATAAATTTTGCAAAAACACATCTGAAGTCTCCCAAAAGCATTTGGGAAAATGTGTTCTTGTCTGATGAAACCAAGGTTGAACCTTTTGGCCATCATTCCAAATATATGTTTGGCGCAAAAACAGCACTGCACATCACCAAAAGAGCACCATACCCACAGTTAAGTATGGTGGTGGCAGCTTAATGGTTTGGGGCTGTTTTTCTTCAGCTGGAACAGGGGCCTTCGTTAAGGTAGAGGGAATTATAAACAGTTCCAAATACCAGTCAATATTGGTACAAAAACTTCAGGCTTCTGCTAGAAAGCTGAAAATGAAGAGGAACTTAATCTTTCAGCATGACAACAGCCCAAAGCATACATCCAAATCAGCAAAGGAATGGCTTCACCAGAAGATTAAAGTTTTGGAATGGCCAAACCAGACCCCAGACCTGAATCTGATTGAAAATCTGTGGGGTGATCTGAAGAGGGCTGTGCACAGGAGATGCTCTCACAATCTGACAGATTTGGAGTGTTTTTTACAAAGAAGAGTGTTCAAATATTGGCAAGTCAAGATGTGCCATGCTAATAGACTAATAGTGCTGTGATAAAAGCAAAAGGTGATTCAACAAAGTATTAGTTTAAAGGTGTGCATACTTATGCAACCATATTATTTTAGTCTTCTCTAAATTTTTCTCTTTAATTACAGTCCCTGTTTTCCTTGCCATGCAGGCTGATCACTTACAGCAGGCATCACTAAATGGCGGACCGTGGGCCAAATGCGGACCGTGTCACTCTCCCATTTGGACCGCTGCGGTCCCACCATTTAGGAGACCTTTCTTCCCCTTGCCATCACTATGTAATCCTCACAGAGCCGACAGCGGGAAGCGGGACAGTTCAGCATGGAGGGCAGAGCTGCCTAAGGTTAAGGAGGTGATTGGCTGCTAGGTTGAAGGACAGTCCTAGCAGCCAATCACCATCTTGCAACGCCCACCTCCATCCAGCCAATGCAGCATGTCTCCCTCCGTTCTGTCTGTGTAAGGTAGGACAGTGAGGGAGGTTAGGTTAAACAGCGCTAAGGACTGAATGTAGGGGGGGGGGGGGTAGCGAGAGCCGAGGACTGAAATGTGGGGGGAGCTGAGGACTGGAATGTGAGGGAAAGGTATAAATAGGGGCAGAGGACATTACTGTTAATGGGGGTTGATGTCAAGGAAGTGTAAGAACCCTACTCTGAAAGGGGTGTGATGTAAATAGGGAGCTGAGGACACTCAAGAGGGGATCTTGATGTGGGGGGGGGGGGCTGGAGACTGATTTGCAGTGGGGACTGAGGATGCTGATGTAAGAATGGGTTAAGATCTGTGCATGTGTATAAGGTGCACACATCATGGGCTGTACTACCCACAAGAAACACAGAAAGAAGTACTTTACCTTTTTTTAAAAATTGCGCCGCACCAAGCCGCATGGTGCTGCAGTAACAAACCGTTTGGCGCACGTGAAAATGCGCAATGGTACAGACATTCTGATATTTGGACCTCTGGTGGAAGAAAATTTTACTGACTGGACCTTGGTGAATTGCAATTCAATACCCCTGACCTACAGTAAATCTTTTATCAATTGCCAAACAAATACAAAACCTGCTCATCTATGATAAGTATTCACATAACTAGGGAGAACAGATTTTACTCATCTTCTTCTAGATCCTGTACACATGACCATATGAAGCTTAGAACCTGCTAGTAAAGCCTCTGTCTGTGTCCCTCTCCAAAGCCCAGGCAATCACATTTCAGGGTGGTCATGCCAAGGACAATGATTTTTGCATACAAGGGGTCTTCTCACACAGGTACACTACATTGCCAAAAGGATTTGGACACCCTCCTTAAAAGATTAGGTTCAGGAATTTCCACTAAGGATTACTGTTAATACTACAGCATACAAATAACTTTTAAAAATTGTGCACCTTGTGGCAACAGTTTGGGGAAGGCCCTTTTCTGTTTCAGCATGGCTTTGCCCCAAGTGCAATGGTGAGAGAAAGCTTTGGGACATGGTTACATCCGTTTGTTGTGGAGGAACTTGAGTGGCCTGCACAGACCACTCAACCCTACTAAAGACGCATAGGATAGAACAGAATGCCAACTGCGAGCCAGATATTCATGACCATCACCACCTGACCTCACAAATGCAGAATTTATACAATTGTTTCAGGACAGTCTGTAAAGTGCCAATTTGCCATTTGCTTTGGTCAACTCTTCCATGATGCACAGAAGTAAATACGTTGGGACATTACAGAAACAATTACCGGGGAAAAGAAGAAAGAGATACTGAGTAAACCCTAATGCCAGCAAGAAAGTCAAAAGGGCTGAAATGTAAAAGCCTGTGTATCGAAGAAGACCCACTGGGGAAATCACAGCTTAGGTAACCAGTCATCTTACAGCATGTCAGCAAAATATGCCATATTGCTATGAATTATGAATAACGTATGACAAGATGAACTTTATACTCTTGACAAGTAGTACTTAATGCTTTTCAGGGGAATTTGCCATGATAATGTAATGGCAGCCTGTTTACATTTATAGTGACACTAAAGCATGGATCTCGTTCTCGGGAGAGGAAAGCAAATGACTGCTTATGCCTATCGCATACTTAGGATTATTTATTTATAAGAATGAGAGTCAGGTTAATACAATAATTATATCCTATGTGTATAATGCAGGGCAACTAACACAAATTAAGGTGCAATATGATCTCTGCATACCGTAATGCATGATCTTCCATTAACCAGTCAATTACACATTCCCAAAATAATAAGTCACCCACATCTCCACCCCTGACTTTTTAGAGTGGTGCCTTAAGCCAGACATACATGAATTGAAATTCAGTGGGTTCAGCAGAGACAAACAAATTTCAACCCATGTATGGGCAAGGTGGTTGTACTGAAGCGGATCCAAAGATTGACTTCTGTACAATTACCCTGTCAGATTTTTGACGCTCAGATTTCTGACTGCAGGGAGACTTCCACATCATCAGAATACACACATCTGCACTGCAGGCTATAGCCTGCCACGCTAATGGAGAGGCTACAATCCGACAGGGTGGTTGAACAGAAATGGATTGCCAATTTCCTGAATTGCTGGATTTCGAAATTCAGCCAGTCCCTGCTGGCCTGACCAGATTTCCATCCATGTGTGGCCAGCTCTACTTTGTATTTTTTACACGTCCTTATTCACATAACTCAAAAATGTTTAAAATTTGTAGATTACCTTTTTAGATGCTCTTTTCTGGAAACTGCATCAAGGAAAAATCCAACTTGGTTCCCTTTATGAGGGGCTAGAGAGCCATCATTGCTTTAATAAACCCTGTCTGTACTGTGCTAGTAGATCCTATTTCATCAGTTGTAAACTAGATTTGAACACTGACCCCACACAGTTTCAATCTCATCCTTTTATCTCCCAGGACTCCTTTCGTCCAATTCTGTTCCAATACATTATATCTCATTCCCTAACAAAGAGTCTAAGATTTACAAGCTGGGCTACTTGATTGTAGAAGGAACTCAACCCATTCTAAGGCAGGCCATACATCATACACTTTTTTTTTTTAACCATTGGGATAAGGAAAAGAAAAAAATGCAGATTCTCCCATCCACACATTCGAGATGGATGGGGAAAATCACTCCCGCTGAGTTATAATGTTCACTGTAGCTGGCGGCACTGATCAATCGGGAAAAACCCAATCAATCAATACTGAACTGGCCAAATTCTTATCCATGTATGGTCCGCTTAATGCTTGAGACAGATCATACTAAACTTAGAGAAATACTAAAATAGAAGGCTAAATGGAAATAAAGTTTTGAAGTTCTTTTGAATTACATTTGTCAAGTCTGTTGGAATTATCGAAAGTACTGTTGAGATTATTGGAAAATTTAGCAAATGGCTAGCTTAAGAAAAGGTGAGTACTGTGTATTGTTTAACATTTTTCCCTATACGGGCTTTTTTTTTTTTACACCTGTAATCAGAGTTTAAGCAAAAGGGAAGAGGGGCACATTTAAAAGTGGACCTTTCATTTTTTGTGCAAGGTCTGATTCAGAGGATTCGATTCACAAAAAAAAAAACAAACACACACACGACCATTTTGTTCTAAAGAATACCAAAACTTAAATTAAACACAGCATGTTACTCCACTATGGTGGACAAAGCAAAGGCATTTTTTTGTATAATAGTTTTTTTTAACAGATGAGCAACTCACAGATACTGGTTCTCACCTCAGGCTGGAGGAGGACTAAATCCATGTTCATTTTATGAAGCACTAATTAGGATTTATGGCCTCATACTGCAGAACACGTTTTTTTGGAGAAGTGGCCATGTCTTCTTTAACAGTTTGTTAAACTGCATGTTGCCAATGTACTGCAAATGACTGCAGATTTACCAGTATATTACCAATTGGGATTAATTATGTAAACAAGGTTAACACCTCCGTTAACTCCATTTAAAAAATTACCGGACAAAATCAGTTCTGGGGAGCAATCTCTTCCTGTGCAATATTCCTATGGAATTCAGCAGTCAATACTATCCGAGTGGAGGAAATAGACATCTTCCCAGAAACTGCTAAGGTCTTTTCATAGTTTCCCTATTTTACATTAATCCATTATACAAGATTAAAGAGACTTCGTAAGAGTTTTGTTTCAGCAAGGGGCTGTGCGATCATGGACTATATTTACATTTAGAGTGCTATATCCATGCACACAAAAAAGAGTGATCATATTTAAAGCTCAACTCCAGGCAGAGCAAATACCAGGCTGAAAATACCTCTGACAAGTTTATCTTGCCGCCTGTGGCCCTTCTGTAAGGATTTTGCCTTATATTGCAATCTGGAACGATTTCCTTGTCACTTTGCTGACAGAAGGGAGGTAAAAGCTCTCCAAATGGAGACACAGACAGACTGACACCCTCCTTTATCAAGTTCCTGACTGTCCAAAAAAAAAAAAATTGTATATAGTCTTTAAAATAAAAGTAATAATTTGCAAAATGAATAGCTTCATAGGGAAAAGTTCAAAGATGCCCAAGCAGCAAAGGAAGCACTAAACTAACATTTCCTGGGCTCCAGACCAAGCACAATTATGTCCTTTTGCCAGTCAGAAACAGGAGCCCCTATTCTTCATATGAATGGGACACCACCTGAAAACACGGTTTTCCAAGAAAAAAAAAAAACATCAGTTTATTAATGCATATACATTACAATTCTTGTTCCTGAATTGACCATCCACACTAATTGTACAATAATGAAAATTAAAAATAAAAAACAAACATTTCCATGATCTGTACAAATTGATGACATCATATTGGAAGAAACATTTTTAAAAAGGGTAATTCAATTGACAGAGTAAAATAAAAGAGAATGCTTATCCTTTACAGTTTAGGTCCACTTTAACATAGTATTTCAAGAAAGAGACTGCTACATTTTTCAAGGTCTGTTGAGGGTGAAAAACTGCTAAAACCTTCCAGCTGTTCAGCTGATGAGCCTGCACTAACCATACATTTCTATGGAATTCAAGGAGAAACAGTAGCACTTTAGAAAATGTCATTAAGTACTAACTGGCACCATGGCACACTGTGGGGCGTCAGGCTGGGCTGAGGAGGCTTGAAAGGCCATCCTGCAGATTCCTAGCATAGGGAAAGAGCAGCCACAGTCGATTCTTGCCATATTCTGTCCCCGAGGCCGCCTCTCTGTGATTTAAAGATTATTTTTAGAAGGAAATTCTTGTGGTTAAAACCATTCAGCAAGGAATGAGCAACAACACTAAAAGACCTTTCCATAACTCTGTCAGACAACCTAATCCATGGCTTCTCGTGCCCTGTAAATATATTTGGACAGGAAGGAATGGACACAAATCCTCAAATTATGTGTTGTCGTACTGTCAAGGCTGTTTTAAGGAGCCCAGCAGCCATCTGCATTCCTGATAAAGGAGAAACTTCGTTTATTTTTATGTAAAATATCCACACATGATGCAAATTCACAAAAACCTGCTACTTACTGAACCAAACGTAGAATTTATAATTATTTTGTGGAAAAAAAAAAAAAAAAAAAAAGTGTACCTTTATGCCTTTGAATACCAAGTATGTGAAAACTTTTGGCTTCCTCATACTGCTTAGCACATATGTGAAACATTTACCCCCCCCCCCCCCCCCCCCCATTGCCTATAGCCATGACCATTCTTCTTCTTTAAAGAAGATTAACTCCAAGGAAAACACTATATTAACGTTTTTAAGAGTGTTAAGAGTGTTTCACACTGCTGCATTGCACCCACCGTCGTGCGGGGTACCCACAATTTCCCTTAGACTTCTATTACATTGGGTGTTTTTGGTGCGATTTTCTGAAAACACTCCAAATATGCAGTATGTAGAACTTTTGGGGCACTTTCAGAAACCACAAACAAAAAATGCCTGATCTAATAGAAATGGTAATCCGCACAAAAGCCATGGGTACATAACTCTTTCAAGGCTAAGTTCATAGTTGCGGACAGGGCCGCTGATAGGGCAGTACAACCAGCCCTGCTGTACCGGGCCCGGGCTCCATGAGCTCCACTAGGGGCCCGGGCAGCTTTAAAGTTAACTTCTGCCTAAATAAATAGAAAGCCTTTTAATCCCATCCCCCACTTCAATTTGCTTACAGGGTGTATAAATATATTTTCCTGGGCCCCATGAGGTCAAGAGAGGGGCCCAGGAGGTGATAGCAGGGGAGGGACTTTATTTCCATTTTCGGGGCGTAGGCACACTAACCTTGTGCACTGTGTCTATGCTGCACTGAATGAATATGTAGTTCCGGCCGCCCTGGCGTAGTGATTCGTTTGTGCATGCTGTGGAATGAGGAAGTGACTGATGAGAGATGGATGAGAGGTCTCAGCAGTGCACAGACCAGCAGCACACAGTGACACTGACAGACTTCTATGGAAGGAAGGTACAGCTCCCAGACTGTGTGCTTATAATCATATTCATTATGATGATCACAGCACAGCATGGACTTTATGGCTCTGTGTTATATGGCTTTTGAGTGCTGACTTTGTTAACTTCTGGCCATACTGATTGTAACACAGTGCAGCCTTAACAAAGTCAGCACCCAGCAGCCATGTGACACAGAGCCATAAAGTACATGCTGTGCTGTGATCATCATAATGAATATGATTATAAGCATGAGTTGCTAGTTCACACTTGTGTTTGGAAGGGGGAAGGGGGGAGTAAGAACATGCAGCTGAGCCATGTTTTTACCTCCCACTACCACCGCTCCCCTTAAATAGCCTTTCAACCAAGCTTTTCAATTAGGTCCGCCTGTCAGCTTTACATGTGGATCTGATTGAATGTTCCATGTAGGTCTATGGGGGTTTGGATGTAAATGGACTTGTGTCCATACACCCTCCTTCCTGCGGGTCTGCGGAGGTCTAGAAAAAAAAAATTGAATATTTTTCCAGAAATGTTATAGATCACAGCTAGCATGATGTAAAAATGGATATGAGTGCATTTACATCTGGCCACCCATAGAGACATTACAAGTCATTCATAGACAGGGCTATTGATTGGCATGATTTTGGGGCCCGACCCCATTGTGGATCAGTTCGGGGCTAGGCACTTCAAGGTCCTATGGGTCCCGGGTTCTGACTTGCAAGAGGTTCAGGACTTCCTGATGCTATGGTCCTCAACAGACATTACCCCATTAGAAAAACACTTGAGGGTTCTCAGTGCAGGGCCACTGATAAGCCAGTACATGAGCTTAGCAGGGAGGGCCCGGGCAGCTTCACAGACAAAATGCACCCCCGCTCATTCCACTCCTACTAGCTTAGGGGGTGTTATATACTACATGCAATTCCAGTTCCCCTTTCTGATTATGGGATGGTGGAGGCGGAGCAGTTGAGGGACTTTTTTTTTCAATTTTGGGCGCATGCGCATTCCCGCACCTGCTCCGCATGTTGCTGGCTGCTGTGCTAAAGTCCCGGATGCCTGCCACTGTGGCTGCCCATTGCCTACCCTGGCGGAGTGATCTTCCTCCGCTCAGGTCCCCACTCAGCAGCCGAGATCAAGAGGCTTATGTGAGGCGGGTGGCAGCAGCAGTGGCAAGGAGAGACAGCTTACAGTGAGCAGAGGGAGCCACACTATATTGTGGATGGAGCACATGTAAGCTGCGGGTTTAGTACGTTTCCTAAGTGAATTATTAACTTTTTTTCCTCCACAGGTTTTTTATTTTTAATTGTACTGCGGCATGGAGAAGGGGCCCTAAGTAAATAAGAATACTTTGCTTTGTAATATAAGACCCACCTAAATGAGTTTTGCTAATTTTAGCTAAAATTGCAGAATGTATTGAAGCCACTGCATCATGTGCCAGTAAAGCAGCATTTTCAAAAGCAATGGTCAGCAATGGCTGATTACAAATTTTTATAATCACTGTATTTCTTTAAGAGACCCTGTCATGTAACAAAATACCCGTGTGATAAGGTTCTGATGGCAGTAACAATTTTCCAAACGTAAAAGAGCAATGCATGTTGTGAGCCTATATATCTCCATCTTCTGCTAGTTATACTGACTTTGCTGTATGCTTTGTACACAGATCAGCGATCTGGCTATTTAGTCTCACTGCAAAGCAAGGAGAAAAAACAGACTGTTCTGTTAGTAAAAGCAGCACATATTACATATAAGGCAGGGTCTGGGGCGGGACCCGGGGCGGAGTTGAGGGTGGGGCTAAAGGGGGCCCCGTCAGGTAGGCTGTACGGGGCCCCATGATTTCTATCAGCGGCCCTGGTTGCGGAGACAGGGGCTGTAGCAAGTTACACCCTAAATATGGGTGGAACATGCTCCAAAAAGGGAAACATAGAAACATAGAATGTGTCGGCAGATAAGAACCATTTGGCCCATCTAGTCTGCCCAATATATCTGAATCCTATGAATAGTCCCTGGCCCTATCTTATATGAAGGATAGCCTTATGCCTATCC
The DNA here is from genome assembly GCF_965119305.1 of Pelophylax lessonae. Taxonomy (NCBI): domain Eukaryota; kingdom Metazoa; phylum Chordata; class Amphibia; order Anura; family Ranidae; genus Pelophylax; species Pelophylax lessonae. Next base: position 261,037,774 of record NC_138768.1, on the reverse strand, counting down.
CATGCATGCTTAAACTCCTTCACTGTGTTTCCAGCTACCACTTCTGCAGGAAGGTTATTCCATGCATCCACTACTCTCTCAGTAAAGTAATACTTCCTCATATTACTTTTAAACCTTTGCCCCTCTAGTTTAAAACGGTGTCCTCTTGTGGTAGTTTTTCTTCTTTTAAATATGCTCTCCTCCTTTACCGAGTTGATTCCCTTTATGTATTTAAAAGTTTCTATCATATCCCCTCTGTCTCTTCTTTCTTCCAAGCTATACATGTTAAGGTCCTTTAACCTTTCCTGGTAAGTTTTTTCCTGCAAACTTAGCCTTTAAATCCCACATCGCCCCTTCCCACGGTGTGTATCCAAATTTTGATTGAAAGCCTTTTTTCCACAAGACCCGACTATCTTAGACAAGCCCCCAGGAATTAAGGGGCTGTCAGCCACTGTAGCTGCATCCTATGCAGAGCATACAATTTCCACTGAGCCAGTTTCATCTGCATGAGTGTTACTGCAGAGCTCCCCCCTTCTGCACACTAACTTTTAGGACATAGCACTGTTTCCTAGTGAGTTGAACAGACTTTCTAGGTTTTCTGTAGTGGGTAATAATGTGTGCTGCATTTATACAGAAGCAGTAAGGACTATAGAAGGGGAGCTTAGACTAGTCTTATGCTGTGCAGTTTGATTTGGACTGCAAACACATGCATCTGGTGTACAGTCTTCTACTGCTCATTCAGGCTGATTTCACACTGCTCTGTTGCAAAAACATGGTAAAAACGCATGTGCATTTTTACCGTGTTTCCAGTGCATTTTCTTGTTGCTCGACATCAGTCTGCACCTGAGAAAAAGGGACGGGACTCAAAATTGGCACCAAAAACAATAATGGGTGCATTTGATGAGTTTTCAATGCATTTCAATGGGGAGGGGAGTTTTTGCAGCAGTTTTAAATACTCACCAAAAATGCAGCATGTGGGACTTTTAAAAATGCAACCAAGCCGGTGTGAAGAGTTCCATAGAATTTAATGGTCATGTATTTTTCTTCCGCTTTTTCTAACACAATAGCAGAAGAAAAGCAGACCAGTGTGAAAACAGCCTTAAGCAAAGCTGTGTGCACAGCAGCTTGAAAAGACCAAGGATCTTCTTTTTGTCTCTCTCCAGTTTTAATGCAATATAAAATGTAGATCGCTGCAAATTTTAAGAAAATTGCAACTCTCTGACTGGTATAAAATACACTTTGGCCTTAGAACTGCCTTTCTGCTCTCCCCATGCATCTTAACTTGGTTCTTGGGCAGCATGGCGCTGTTTTGGAGGTCCACATGGCTCTAGCACATGCTGAGAAATTGCATTATTTAAGAAAAAAATAAAAAATTCCATGTGGCTTTTCCACCCTCTCTACTGTATGTCTGCATCATAAATAAAAATATGACGTGACTAGACTATGCTTCTTTCCTTTAATCACCAGATAGTTATAGCAAGTATAACGAGAGGAACCAACAAATGACCTTGTAATAGAAATGCAGAGGATCACAGAATTTCCAAAATGCTTTTCATCGCTCCCTTGATACACTGTAGTAAGTCATAGGCCAACAACAATGTAATGCAATTGTCACATTAGCCAGAGGAACTTATTCACATATTCTTGACTTGGGCAGATCTCAGCAGGTACACAATATTTGCACATATTCAAATCATAGTGATGCAAATGTTTATTGCACTTTTGGCTGAATCTAAATGTCCTCTTTACAAATGTCATGCAGAAATTTGGAACTTCTCAACATCTAGAACTATTTTCTAGGTACAAAAAACCCACTCCAGCTTGGAATTGCATATCTTAAATGAGAAAACCCATTTACATTTCTCGTAATGCATTAACAGACTGGACCTATACATGGTCAAGTCCTATATCACTATAATGGATAAAATTGTAGGTCCCAATTAAGGGTCTCTCCCAAAGGCTGTACACCAAAAGGATGTGATTTATGGGCAAGATATTTAGCTGTGGAACCCATGCTTGGTAAAAAGGCTTCTGTAATTTGACCTAAATGGAACAAACGTAGTTTATTTTGGAATGAACAAGTAGACTTTTTGCAACGCAAGCCTTTTAAATAAGATTTGGTATCAAGAAAGAATTATACTGCATAGTATAGTTATGAAGTGGACAGGTATAAAACAAAAAAATATTTACAAGAAAGAGATATCAGCTTGCTGGTTGGAAATTGACTGATTACAATAAAACCAGTTACATGTCTTATTTAAGTCTTGTGAAGTCTTGTGTGTATTTAATGCTGTGAATGAGGTGTGACATCAGTAAACTCATCAGGATAGGAGGTGGAAATGAGAATGCTGTGTTACTCTTTCAGTGAGTCACAAGGAGGCCTTGAGTCACCCCAAACTGTAAAGTTTTTCAAGGAACATAACCTCTTCCCCATCATTTACCCTTAGCTATTTACAACTACAAGTGATTGTATTACATTGGCTAGTACTGCTGTGCGGTCACAACTGTGTTTTTACTGCATGCAATGCACTTTAGCTAATGAAGTTACAAACGGATGCCATTTACATATTACACATCTATTACATACTAGTGACTTTATATAGAACAGAACGATATAAGTACTATTTAGGCGGGGTTCACACTGCTCCGATCCAACTTTGCTCTACGACTTCATGTCTGACTTCCATGCGACTTCAATGAACAGGATCCAACAATATCAGGTCCTTTGAGTCTGGTATGAATCATGAAGGGGGGGGGGGAGCCCCACACCAAAATTGAAAATTACAAATAAAAAACAGCTTGCCCCCCCCCCCCCCCAGACCATACCAGACCAGACCTTTTGGTGTGGTATGTATTTTGAGGGGAAACCCCAAGCCAAAAGGAAAAAAAAAATGGTGTGGGGTCCCCCCAAAATCCATACCAGACCCTTGTCAGAGCATGCAGCACATCGATGGGGAGAAGGGCCTCTTCCCGACAATCCCGGGCATTGTTCGTGGGGGTGTTCGGGCAGGAGGCTTATCAGAATCTGGAAGCCACCTTTAACAAAAGGACCCCCAGATATCGCCCCTCTCCCCCACTATGAATGAGCATTTTACCTCTACCCATTCACCCCCCCCCCCTCAAAAAAAGCAGTAGCTCTAGCGGTCTTCTCGCTCTGGTTCTTCTCCCACCATCGTGGATGTCTTTGTCCTCCATTTCTTCTGCCGGCTTGTGCATTTCAGTATTGGCTGTACCCAACAACTAATATATGATATTAACCATTAAAGAGTGCAGATAAACTCACCAATCACCAAACTGCTATCCTCCAGGAATTGCTTCAAAAGAGCAGGCTTCTTGTGTCAACTCACTGTTTGCCCAACAGATATACTCGTACATGCAGATAGAAAAGGTATGTCCAATTGCACAGCAGAATTTAGGTTTCCGTAGGTCTAAGGCCCTGTAGGTCTAAGGCCCTGTTCACACCTGAGCGTATTTCAGCTCGTAAATCGCTCAATTCTGAAGTCTCAAAACGCGTTTTGTCTCCTGAAGAAAAACGCCAAAAGCGCAAAAAAGTACAAGTAAGGCAGATTACAAGCGTTTTTGTTAGACGTCAATGCCTGCCTCCAAATACGTGCAAAAAACGCCTAAAAAATACCTGAAAAAAAAAAAGCCTGAAAAAAGCCCAAAAGAATGCCTGAAAGCTATAAGCTCAGGTGTGAATGGAGCCTTACTGTTCAGTGTACATCAACCTTCTTCACATGTTCAGAGGCAGTACACAGGCAGGTGATCTGTTTTTGAAGCAATTACTGAACACAAAGTGCTGATAAAAGATACAACAGCAATCGTTTCTACGAACAATGTGTGCATCGTATACACAGTAAAGTAAAATTATTGTTTCATTGTCCTATAGAAAAGGAAAAGAAAAGATTCAACACAAGTCAATGAACACTTCCAGCAAAAGTGATCACTGTTCATTCCATAAACTATATAGCTGTTGTAAACAATAACTGAATTGGCCAATTTTTTGCACAGTATGGGGCTAGTCACTGACCAAAGATGGTTGAACAACAGCAAGCTCATATCAGTAGTTTGCTCAGGGAAGATAGATGGCTGGCTTCCAAACACTACAGTTGGGCATTGCAAGTCAAAGTAGGGTGTTGCTTCATCTGATCTATGCACAGCTCAAATACAGTTTCTTCGGTAAGATTGTGCAGGTATGCCACAGATCACGGTGTCAAATTACACCTTTTTAAAACAGATATGCGATACATATGTAGAAGTGTCACTGGAAATTTTACAGTAATGTTCATTCCTACAACAAATGCTACAAAATCTTTTTTGAAATGCCATAAGTCAACGTTTATAATACATTATCATTCAGGCTTCAGTAGATGCAAGAGCGTTAAACTGACAGTTATGTGTTAGGGTCTTTATTGACTTATTGACAAGATCGGCTTCTGGGTCTACAAACCTTATGTGGCTATAATGAAGGGCTCCCACTCTGCTTACCATTTCTTTTTAATCATAAAAAATACAATAGAAGCTGTATACAAGGACGGGACAGGTTGTCGGGGCCACCCATAACTCCAAGATCGATAGAAAGAGTTCATTGTGTAAATTTTCAAGACCTATAAAAGCCAGGGACTGACTTAGCCCATCAAGTTCAACCACTAAGTAAGATTTCCTGCTATTTTTTCTATGCTATGTTTTTTAATGTTCTAAAACATGGGTGTCCAACCTTTGGCCCTCCAGCAGTTGCGAAACTTTAGGACCCATGAGGCATTTCCAAGGCTTACAGTTGCAAGCATGACTCCCGTAGGCAGAGGCATGATGGGACTTGGTTGGACAAAAGAATAATAGACATGAAGATGTAAATGTAGGAAAACCTGAATATTTTATATATGAAATGGCGGTTTTTGGTCATAAAATGTTAAGTTTAAAATAATTATTATGAAAAAATATTTAATAAATATGACAAATTCTAAATAGATTACTTTAAAACCATCAGGTGGTTCATTATTTCAGTTCTTTAAATTTATGTTTCCATGTTTTATGAATATCTAAAAAGACCAATAAAAGATAAAGCTAAATTCTAAGTGCCTCCCTAATATGTTAAGATTCAGAACTGCTAACTCCTCCAGATGCAGTATGGATGTGTTCCATATTAAATGATCATTCCCACATACATACTGGTGATTGCTGAAGGGTTATGGCAATCTATAGACATCTGTTCTGATACATGTAGGTTCTGTAATCTGAGATCTGCAGGCATTCTTCAGATACAATCAATAAAAAAAGAATGTAAGTTCAACCAGAGCTCACGGTCCACGCTGAAACTGATCGATTGCACAGGATGCACTAGGCACAAAGCAATGCAACAATATAAAACAAAGGATTGTAGACAGGCTAGACTGTAAATGTGAATATAGCATGAATCATAGCAAAACTGAAGTTTAATTTCTAGGTAAAAGCAATAATCCAGGTAAATGTACTGAACTGTGCATGGAACATGAGTCACCTTGTCTTAACAAGTTTAGTAACTGAGGTACTTCTCACTCTCAGATAAATAGACTAGAGGGAAATTTCCCATCCAGTCTAGTACTGCCTCAGCTGAGCAATAATGACTGGCTTGTGCAACAATCAAAACAAAATCAAAGTGATAATGATCCAGAAAGAAACAGTTTAACAAATGAGTTAGGTGCATAGTATGGGGCCTCTAGAGAATCACTCTATACAAAACAAGTACAGTTTAATCTTTACAAACTCAAGCAATGAGGAGTACACTTCCATTGTTTCTCTGATCAACAATGCAATCAGGATAAATAAACCTGAGTACGAGAAAAACTCATAATCATTTCTAAATTGTTCTCCTGTGACTGAAGTTAATAACCAGCTAAAGCTGCATATACCAAGCATGAACAAGAAATAAAAAACAGTATAGACTAAATGCATTCATAGACATCAAATGATCAGCACCCAATAGATGGGAGGTGTTCACAACAGGGCTTCAACTAGGCTATCTTTGGAATACCTTAAAAAGGAGACGTACAGCCAAAGCGTGGCTGTAGTTCTCCTACGGATCACAGGAGCGCAGTTTGTTCTGCACTCCTGGTGACCCATTTTCAGCAGACAGCAGGCTGAAGTTCGCTGGCTGCTGACGTCACAGAGCCGGTCCAGGCTCGGGCAAGATGGCGACAATGGAGTTGGGATCCACTCACATGTCTGGTTTGGCACGTAGCTCAGCCACTTAGTGAGCCGCTGAAGGCCTAAGCAGGCCGCTCTTGCCACCTCCACAGCCCAGTGCAGGGGGGCTTTAGAGCAGAGAGCTGATGACTGACAGTCACCAGCTCTACTCAGGCAGCTGTGAGAATCGAGCGATCTGCAGTGTTAGACTGAGGAGGGAAAAAAAAAAGGCCATACTTCTTTTAAGCTTCATACACACCACTAGTTTTCTAGCTTCTGTCAGACCGGCTTCCATACACACAGGGCTGAATGTCGGCCAGATTCTATTGAACCTGCCGACATTCGGCCTATGTGTACTACTAGGCTTTAGACTTCCAATACTTCCTTGGGTTACCGTTGTTATGAAAAAGACCAATAGATAGGTGGTTAAAACAATCCAGCCTATTGCTGTCTAAGTATGAAAACCTAAAACTTCATATTCCTGATATGTGCCTGCGGTACTATGTACATAGATGAAAGTCTCCTGTTCTCTGTGTATTGCTTCCATTGTGTGAAATCTCTGGTGTTCGGTCAGTCCCTTAGCCTTTTACTGTGAAGCTCAGTGTGCTGTTGCTGCTTCTTCTCCCCCAGCTCTTAAGCAGCTGAGAACAGAGGGTATGTGATCACTTATAAAAAAAGGGAAACATTATTATATTTTTTGCCTTTCATTTCCATTTTAAACTGAATGGGTTGTTTTACAAGGTAATTGTTTACAAATCACTTTAATTGTGTCAGAGATATTCACAGGCAACAGGACTTCAGCTGCACATCTAAAAGTATAAGAGACCTACAGTAAAATCCATAATGCATATGCTATAGTGTCCAGATGGATAGCACCAACAACATCTAACAGATTACATATTACCAGCAAAACCTTCAATGTTAAAGGGGCAAACATGCAAACTCATAGGATACCAGTATACACATTCAAGTATTTGTAAAGGAAAATGGTTTGTGGGTTGGTGTTAACCTAATATAACATTCAATGTGGCAACAGTTGTAGTGGGTCTGAATGTGCAAAAAAAAATAAAATCACACAGATCATGAATTACCTGCACCTATTCCCGCTTAAGACATTTGGGTAGGATTTCCCAAAGAAAAAAAACAAAAACAAAGCTCATTCATTTACATGCGTTTAGCTTATTTAAAATATCTATGGAAAATCCCAGCAACCTAAAACAACGTACTGTAACTGTGATGGCCATAGGTTGCCAAGGTACCATGCTGAAATTTGGCAAGACACAAATCTAAGTCTTCTACAATACAATGTGTACTTATAAATTCAAGCACTGGATGAGTAGGAATGAGATAAGCACTTGTACCTTTTGCATTTTCAGAACGCTTTGGCAAGTCAAGGGTGTCAAAGTTCTTGTCCGTGTCTCCATTCTTTTTTCCTGAAAGCACAAAGCTGTAGGTTATTATATGTTGTTATTTTGTAGTAAAGTAAAGCAGCCCCGCAGGGATGTGTAAAAACAAATTGGAACTCAAGCCAATCAATTTCAATGGTGTCTTTCCCATTTTTTTTTTTAAATGCTATGCAGACAATTGTCTCAGGAATGAATGACTGGCAGTAAAGCTGGGGCATACACATTACTTTGTGTACACCAGCAGAATTAATCAAATATTCAGCAAATTAATTCAATAATTACAGCATTACCCAGCTGAGATGATATATGAAGGGTCGTTGATTGAGAAAAAAAAAAAATTGTAGCTGTTCTATAAAGGGCATTATTCATGTAACATTTTTTATACTGGTAAATGTGTGCAATGAACTTTGGCATCTTTATTATGATGCAGAATAGTATTAATGATAATAATGATTATATTAATGATAATGGTATTATTAAAATTACGTTGTGCACCTTTTAGCTTCACATTTTTACTATGCACAATATTTATATAATTAGGACAAATGCACCTTTTAATTTTGCACTCATAAATTTAAAAGGCATTTGTTTCATTTACTTGCATCAATCTCGATTTTCAAGTGCATATGTATAATTCAATTAATCCTTCCACTGCTAATTGCTCTGAAGAACCTGAAGAATATGGAGCACATGAAGTATAATGAACTCCAATGTATGTAACTAGTCATAATAAGGCAATAGTAGAAAAGTGGACGGTTTAGCCACTCCAAGGCACAATATGTACATATGGCATTGAAGTGGTTTACCGGGGATATGGCTGAAGCCATCAGCCATACTCTCTCTCCCCCCCCTACCATTATTTTATTTAGCCAGCAGCTGGCTCGCTCATGAAAGTGTTCTGTGCGGCTCATGAGCCACTGAGGTATCACCACGAACATCAGCGTGCCAGTAACAATGCTAGCGCTAGACCTCCTCTGTAATTGTAAACCGGTAACCTGTAAAGGCTTTTAAAGCTTTGCTTAAGGAGATTTTTAAGTATGGTAGTGCACAATTTTAAAGTGCGACATGTTAGCTATCTATTTACTCGGCTTAACATCATTTTTTACCAAGTAATTGGGTTATATATATTGTGTTTTGCCTTTTTTTAATTCATTAAAGTGTATTTTTTCCAAAAAAATGGTGTTTAAAAAACCGCTGCGCAAATATGTGACAAATAATTGCAAATGTCGCAATAAGGGTCTCTAGGGGTTATATGTACTTTTCTAGCAAAAAATACAGATTTGAACTTGTAAACAAAAAAGTGCCAGAAAAAGCCTGGTCTTACAAGTGGATAAAGTTCAGGCACCCAGAAGAAATTTTCTATGTCCACGTGCTGGGCCACTCTAAAAAAGACAAACTTAGGACTGCCATCACTGAACACCATCCCCCCACATTCCCGAACACTTCTCCCTTCCCTAAGCAGACACAAAGTCTTATTGGTGCGTCACTATAATGGGCTGCCTTACTGACCAACAAAAATGTGTGGAGGAACCAGGAAGCAGCAAAGCTTTGCCAGTTCACTACGAGCTGGAATTCAGTCATAGCAAAGAAGACTGAAACCTACTGCAGGTTATCTCCTGAAAAATGCACTGCCTACACAATAAAAACAGTCAGTCACTTTAAAATGAAGCCAGTAAAGAGTGTGGGGCCCATGCAACAATGAAAAATGCGACTCACTTGATAAACTGATGTATAGGTCTTGAGGAAAACTGAAAACAGAACAGAAGCCACCCTCTTTTGCCCTGTCATCTGAAGGACTACCTCAACCATGGCTGCTTATGTAGAGCACCCAAGTATAGCCATGCATTCTAGTCAGCTGGTGTGGTTGTCTGACACATTAAAACCAAGGCCCTCAAGTGACACAAGGAGTCTGGGCTCATTCAATTTCGTCTTCAAGTCTGTATATAAATGTCAAATTTAAACACCCATGTAGGACCCCATGATAATTTAACAAAAGCTACAGGGAGAGGTAGTCCAGAAAACTGCATTGACATCGCCAGCAGGAACAGTTTACTGGCTTGTTATGTACTCTCTCTGAATCAGTGTTTTATTTTGCATTTTGGAGCTGATTTATGTAACTTAGGTCCCTTTCACATGGGCTTTCCGATCAGGTCTGCCTGTCAGTTTTTCAGGCGGACCTGATCGGATGCTCCATACAGCCCTATGGAGCAGCGGATGTCAGCGGAAACATCTCTGCTGACACCCGCTACTATCCAATCCAATACGTGAAATCCGGACGGATGGAAACCCTATTTCCATCCTATTATAGACTGCTGTGTTTTAGTTTAGGCCTCCTTGCTAGTTACCAATACATTTCTGTTATGTTAAAGCTTTCACTCATGGTCAAAGAATTCTCATTTAACCCAAACCATATCGGAGATATAAGAAATCTCAAAATATAACTTATGAGTAACATAATTAGCAACCACGAAGGGACAGGCATTTAGATATAAGTTCAAGATATTAAAAATCAATTTTTCATTTCGTACATCACGGGACACAGAGCCATAAATCATAACATATGGGGTGTCCCAAAGCAATGCATCTGAGGGGAGGGGCACACCAAAAACACCGCCATCAGAGCACAAAAATATCTACACGGCTGCCTGCAGAACACTAGGGCCAAATGCAGATTCCTCCTGGGTCCCAACATCCACTCGATAGAAATGAGTGAACGTATGCACCAACCACCAGGTCGTGGCCTTGCAAATATGAGCCATAGTGGCTTGATAGCGAAGTGCCCAAGAGGCACCTACTCCTCTGGTAGAATGTGCCTTTACAGGAAAAGGTGGAACCTTCCCTTCTAAATCATATGCCTGGGTAACAACCTAGCAAATCCAATGAGAAATCGTAGACTTAGATGCTGCCAACCCTTTCCTGGGCCCTTCTGGCAGCACAAACAAGATCTCAGCCTTACGAATCTTTTCAAGTATAATTTTAGTGCACACATTACATTACAAGAGAATGCAAAAACTTTTCCTCCTCCAAGGGAGGATCTGGAAAAAAAGGAAGGTAGTATAATGTCCCGATTCAAATGAAAAGCGGACACCACTTTGGGCAAAAAACCTGGGTGTGGACGTAGAATCACCCTATTCCTGATGAAAAATCAAGAATGGCTCTTTACAAGAAAGAGCTGCTAGTTCCAAAACTCTTCTAGCCGAAGTTATTGCATAAAAAAAAAAACTGTTTCCTGGTCAGAGCAACCAGGGGAACGTGCCCCATGGGCTCAAAAGGCTGTTTTTGTAAAACTGCCAGCACCAAAATGTAAATCCCAAGGACATAATGGTGGTTTCACAGGTGGAAGCAAACGTAACATTCCCACAGACGAAGGTCTGAACCAATGAAGGGGAAGCGATCGGTTCTTGGAAGAAAACAGATAAGGCTGAAATTTGCCCCTAATAGTGCTCAAGGATAATTTCATATCTACCCCTGCTTGAAGGAAATCTAGAATTCTCCCAATGATATATTTGCAGGGGTGCTATTTCCTGGCTTCACACCAGGTAATGTAGGATTTCCAGACCCTGTAATAATTCAATAGCCAAGCCGTCAAATTTAGAGACTGTACAGCAGGGTGAAATATCGGACCTTGAGACAGTAGGTCCAAACGCAGTAGAAGGGCCCAAGGCCCTGTCACTGCCATCCTTTGGATTTGAGCATACCAAACCCTCCTCAGTCATGCTGGAGCCACCAGGATTACTGGTTCCCCTCTAGCTGGATCCTGCGCAACAGACGTGGTATCCGCTACACTGGAGGAAAGGAATAAATCAAGAAATACTCCTTCCAAGGAGTTACTAAAGCATCCACTCCGACTGCGAGTGGATCCCTGGTCCTGAACACAAATCGCTTCAACTTGTTGTTGAACCTGGATGCCAACATATCCATGTCTGGGACCCCCCCAGCGTAAGCAGATTGATTGAAAAACCCCAGGATGTAAGGATCATTCCCCCCGAAACATCTGTTGACCGCTCAGAAAATCTTCCTGCCAGTTCTCTATTCTTGGAATAAAAACTGCAGTCAGGCATGGCACAAACTTATCTGCCCAAGACAGGATGATATTCAGCTCTTTCTGGGCTGACTGACTTTGTGCCTCCTTGATGGTTGATATAAGCCACAGCTGCGGCATTGCCGGATTGCACCCTGACAGGGTGACCCCGAAGCCTGGGGGTCCACTATTTAAAAGCCGGACTGACTGCTCAGATTTCCAGAATGTTGATAGGGAGACCTCTCTCTACACAAGATAATTTTCCTTGGACGATGGTTTCCTCCAGAACTGCTCCCCAGCCGGAGAGACTGGCATCTGTAGTCACCACCTTCCAGGTTACTGGAAGAAAGGATTTCTCCTTCTCCCGATTTCTGGTCACCAACCACCAATTCAGACTCTGACGTACTCTTGGTACCAGAGACATGGACCAGTCCGGAGACTGAACCCTTCCGGTCCATGTAGACAGAATGTTGTTCTGCAAGGGTCAGGCATGGAATTGAGCATAGGGAATTGACTTGAATGCAGACACCATCTTTCCCAATAACTTCATGCAAAGCCCTACAGAAGGATATCTCAGCCTTAGTACACAAGGATATCTCAGGGTTACTACTGACTGAACCAGATCCTTCAGGTCTGTGACCTTTCTTGTTGGCAAGATTATCTTTGCCTGTACTGTGTCCACAGGAAAACCCAGATTTTCCAGACGCTGGACCGGCTGTAATGTTGACTTGGCTAAGTTATAGATTGTCCAGATATCCTATTACAAATATCCCTCGGGACCTTAGAACAGACAATACTGGAGCTAGGATCTTTATGAACACTGTTGGAGCTGTGGCTAACCCGAAAGGCAGGGGCAGAAACTGAAAATGACGGTTTGCTATTGCAAAGCGTAGAAACCTTTGATGAGCCTGAAATATAGGCACGTGAAGATATGCATCCTTGATGTCTATGGATGCTAGAAATTCCTCGCCCTGCAGGGAGGCTATGATTAAATGAATTGACTCCACATGAAAAGTAAGAACGTTCAGAAACTGGTTTAGAGCTTTGAGATCCAGAATAGGTCTCACATCCCCGTTTGGTTTGGGGATTATGAACAGGTTTGAGGAAAAACCCCTGAACCTTTCGTTCTCCGGAACCTCCGTTATCACTCTTTGGGCCCTCAGCTGGTCCAATGCCAGAAAGAAATCTTTTTAGGAGATCTGTCGGTATACTTGACTTTACAAAACGAGGATGCAGGAACACCCGAAATTCCAGTTTGTACCCTTGCAAGATGGTGGAGATAACTCAGTTGTCTTGGATCTTTCCATGCAAACCTTTGAGAACCGAAGCAGCCTTCCCCCCACCCAAGTGAGTGGGGGTGCCCCTTCACAGAGTAGGCTTAGATGAAGACTTGACTGATGTTTGGGCCAA